>NC_140475.1:4622500-5222500 GCF_051167445.1 Perissodus microlepis
AGTAAATGACAAAAAAAAATACTATAGGGTGACTATAAAAAAAAAAGACTATAAAACTCCACATACATGCTTCAAACATACATATTGACACACATCTTCTCCAATAATGGTCAAATAAATTGCAGGAATATATTTTACCCGTTGAACTGTGGCTTACAAACACTGGGCTCCAAAGCGCAGTTGTAAAGTTACACCACCAAAAACTGTATGCATGCTATTGTCCCTGGAATTTGCATGCATTCAGTTAGTGATTCAGAAAATATGTAAATGCTGCTGATAAGCCTAAATCAACATAACCTTTTTTTTTCCTCAGCATGCTTCTGTTGATCATGCAGCATTAAGCTCTTGTTTTATTTACAGCAAACAGTGTGGCATTTTATTGCTACGCTAAGGTTTTCATGTTCTTTATACATCTGTGCAACCTTTTCCTCTGATAATATCTCAAACTGAAGTGCTCATTCGATCCATTTTTGTGCGGAAAAAAATGTGTCAAATGCCCCTTTCTATCTGAGCGTGCATACAGCGTGATGCAGAAAGCCTGGGTTAACAAAGAAATTTGAAAACCACCTTTGTGATATCTGTCTGAGTGGGGTTTGGGGTTTTGTCAAGCCAGCAAATGCAAAGAAAACCTGGCTATTTGGGGGATCATGCCACAGCAGCAATGTCCATTTTTATATTCAGTCCACTAAAATGCTCACTGGACAGAGATTATTTTGAAACAGTGTTTAAAGGATGTGGAGGGTAGTGAATTTATTATTTCTTTTCATAGCTGCCAAAATGTAAGAAATGAAGTGGCACTTCAATTAGCAAAGCATTGCTTTTTCCAGTAGTTTGTGATGCTACAGGCTGGATGCCACAGAGGCATTTAAAGGGCAGCCAGAGACAGTGTTTTAAACAAGTTCAAGGCCAGCACTTACAGACTAAACCTCCCCACAGCCCGTGATAAACATCAGCAAGTGACTTTTGTCATCTCTGAATTAGAAATGAGTAGACCGCAACAGCTGATCGGTGGACCTCGTGATTCATTTTCATTCAGAAATGATGTTGCTCATGAAAATGAGAAGCAATACCCCCAAGCTTTCAGAGTCATTTCCTACTATTCAGCACACAAATGCTCTCTCTCACACACACACTAACTCACTTCAGGAGGATTGACTGGAGATAGCTGAGAAAGTAACAGCCATCATTACCTTGTCTACTTGTAAACCACAAGGGCCAGAGTAATCATCACCCTTAAACACAACGTTTCCTATTACTGACTGAACACACACACCCACACACACAAATACACATGATCTGTTTCTGCAGATGGATAAATTACAGAGAGAGAAATGCACAGTGGCACAGTCGTCCAGGGCAGATGAAATGAAGAGGCTTAGCTAGAAGGATAATAGAACAACAGGGAGGAAACAAAGCCAAATAATTCATAATGCATTGTAGCGTGCTGAATAACTGCACAATCAGTAATACTGCCTTTTCTCCTGGAACATTACAAAAGAGCAGAGACAGCAGACCTACGTGAAAGACCTACTTTCCGTGGTTTCACTGTATATGCTGCTACATGTGGCATGCGACCACACGGGCAACAAAAACAACTGGCTAATCCTCCCAAACGAACTCGGGCATAATCACTTTATCACTACGTGATCTCTTTGTTATCTAGTTAGAAATCTGGCCTTAACTGTTGCCCTCAGAGGGGTGGACCATTTTGTTTGCTCTGTTGCAGTGAAACAAAGATGTGCAACCCATTTATATTTCAGCGGCGTACGACTTTCTCCTCCGCTTCTTCCTGCGTCTCACAGTCGACTTAAGGAGTGGTCTTTCTAAACACACCGGGAGTTTAAATGAAGCCTGCGGCTTGCTCACTTAGTGCCGCTCCGGCAGGGTTGTGAATGTGTTATAACCACAACCGTGCAAGGATGCTGGAGCTCCTCCAAAATAAAGGTCCTGCAAGCAGGCGCACAACAAACCCCCATGGAATACAGCTAATAAGTCTATATGCTGTGCAATTTGTCTCTCCGTAGATTAAAAGACAGCAACAAATCACCCAGCTACAAACTGGAAAAAAAAAACCTCAGCCCAAATGCACGTGGTTGCAGGCTAGCTGCTTCCTTGTGCATACTGTGAAATTTTGACCAACACCAATATTTAAAATAACAATCTGACTGATCGCCGAAGCTGGTACTGATATTTCAGTTCTCTTTGATTATTCTGTGTCAGGAAAACAAATAGATCATGATTAAAAGAAACCACTGATTAAAGCCTTTGAACGTTGAACATCACACTCACGTCTTTAAACATTTAGCTACTGCCAAAGGTAAATGTCATGTTATTTGCCAATATGCCAATATGGCTGATGCTGACTGTAAGACAGACAGAGAGAGAGGGACAGAGTGTGTTAACATGCTACTGCTGTACGCTTCAGAGTGGATCTCTTTTTTTTTAATATCAGCTAAGACTGCATCCCTCTTTTGTTGCCATTTCCTGCAGTTTCATGCCCAGGCATCAAAGAGAGCACAGCTGCGTCACTGGATGAATGCTTTAATCTATTCAGCTAGTGCATCTGTGTTCTCTGTCTTACACTACGTCATTAGCCGCCCGCCTTAAAGGACGTACTTGTGTGTCTGTGTGTGTATCTGCCCAGTAAAGTGAATAAGCATGCAAGTACATATACATGCAAACAATATGTGATCTCAAGTGTCTATGTATACTTTCATGCAGTATTCACTAGCAGTATACCTACTGACAAACCCACAGATACACACACATATACAAAAAAGATTTCTCTTTAACTACTGCCTTTTTTATGCCCGAAGTTGCGTTGTGTCTCGGCTGGAGGCCGTGTTAAGACATCACATCTCCGATGATAATCTGTGTGATGGTCAAGTTTCCAAGCAGTGCTAAATTTAGGTCCAGATTGCTGCTTTTGACTGGTGAAGGGTTGGAAACAACATTCTTTACAGTCAAAGGAGTTCAGAATTTAAACAACAAAAAGCAAAAGATCCCCACAAGCCACTGTATCGTCTAACCACAATACCAGTACTGATACTTCTTTAACACAGTTCATTAAACATGTCTGTTTGTGTTTTCAATTGCACAATCTGACCAAACTGACTCTGGGAATGGAATGGAGTCAATTTTTATAGAGCCACAAACCAAATGCTAGGATAGATTGGACTGTCTTACCTAATATAAATCATTGTCAATTGAGCATGCCCAATCAGAGCGTAATCTATTGTGTATAATTATCTTAACAACAGGATGCTATTCGTCTTCTGTAACGCTGACTGAATGGATTTTACTTGTTTGGTCAGAACAAATGGGATTCTGAGCAGCTGTTTGTCAATAGGAGATGTATGTTATGTCACCATCCAGATCTAGCAATGGCTTTGACCAACTATGGGTGAAGTTGAACACTAACAATCGTTAATCCTTCTGACCCATTCCTAAATCCAATCGTTGAAACACCCAGTCAAGCAAACACCCGGTCAAGCACATCCACTGTGTAGTGTGAGTTTCCCAACTGCTATCAGAGTTTAGGCTAACACTGGCCTTGCTGCTCTTTGCACAGCACTCCACCAAACTCGGTATCTGAGATATCGTTGGGTTTGCCAAACCCATCTGGTGCTCTTCTTAATAAAAGTCTTTTTCCTTGGATGCTAGAATTAAAAGCATCCACAATAAATCAATAACCAAGTATTTTAAATGACTCCAAGCAAATTAATGAAGGAATTAGTGCTGTCAATAGATTAAAAAAAATTAACTAACTAATCTCACAATTTTCTGTTATTAATTGCGATTAATCGCAATTACTTGATTAATAGCCTGGCTCCAATTACATTTTTTTATTCTTTATATTTTAAGATTGTAACAGACATTTATGCAACACAATGAAGTAAATGCAGAATAAACACAAAGAATGTATGCTGAATTTCAAAGAGAATTTTAATAGTTTTCATCAATCTTTAACACAGTGAAAACTTACAAAAAACCTTTAAGGCCATCAACAGTGACCGAACCCAGGCCTACAGGTTAAAGTGAATATCATAACAATAAAGGGTGCACAAAACTCAGTATTTAAAACACAAAAAGACACGGCTGAAAACCCAGAATATTGAACATTTTTCACTTCAAAGGAGCGATCTGGCTTAGTCCTTCTTTGCACTCAGCCAGTTACTGAGGCAGACTATTCTGTTTACATTGTCTGATGACAAAGAAGCACGCTTCTTTTGAATGATGTGACCTGAGAGTGAGAATAATCTCTCACAAGGCACTGTGGTTGCAGGGGTTGACAGGTACTTGCGTGCAATAGGTGCCAGCCTGGCATGTGCTCCTTCTCTCTTTAACCACCACTGTAGTGGACACTCTCCTATGTCAATTTTGGGCTGTGCTTTGTACAGATTCAGACAGCAGTCTATAGCATCTTCCTCTTCCTCTGTATCTGAATCAGGAGAAGCCAGCAAGCAGATGGACATCTTGCTCTTCTTTGGTGAGGGTTCCTCTGTTGTCTGAGCAGATGGTTGGTGTGCATCCGTCTCTGACATCAGAAGGTCATGTACTGATGCCCACACCTCTCTTCTTTCATCTTTGGAAAGGCATTTAAGGTCTTTAAACCTGGGATCAAGGGCAGTAGCGATCTTCAGCCATGTGAGATTGCTGCTGTCCCTCCGCTGAGCTAGGTCTGTGGTAAAAACCTTCTTAAACCTCAAAACGTAGACTGGGTCATCATCTGAGGGCTCCATAATCCTGAACAAATGACACAAGGCTGGCAACACCATGGAACAGGAGACATACCGCTCTCCCCCCAGCAGTTCGGTAACATATCTGCAATAGAAAGATCAAGTCTGTATTTTTCTATTAATCACACAGAGACAAACATAAATACCACATATGAAAATACACAGAGAGGTGGAGGTGGAGAACATACTTGAAAACAAAGCTAGAACGCAAAGATAGACACACAATCATGAGAAACAAAATGATTTACCTGCAAGGTTCCAGTAGTTCCTCCAGCTTTTGCAGTCTGTCAAGCTCCTGGTCAGTCAACATGGTCACCTTGCTGTTTTGTTGAGTCAGGATGGTGGTCAGCCCAGATTTGTTTCTCTGGATCCGCTTGATCATCTCTAGGGTGGAGTTCCATCTTGTTGGAACGTCCTGAACAAGCGGTTCTGTTTGATGTCCATGTGCAGCTTGCTGTGCCTTTAATTCCTGAGCGTTTGCTGGACTATGCTTAAAATGTCCAACAATCTTGCGACATTTGGCCAGAGCCCTTTCAAATGCGCTGTCATTAAGAGAAACTGTGACCGTTCTTTGCAGAATGTGGGCCATGCAGGGCATGTGTTCAAATGGAAGTAGTCTGGCGGCTGCAACCATGTTACGAGCACTGTCGGTGCCAAGCGTGGTTACCTTGTCCTTGATTTTCCATTCGTTTGCAACATTCAGAAAATGGTCAGCACACGCCTCAGCATAGTGTCTCTCTTCAGTTTTACTCACTGTTAGTGCAAACGATTGCATAGTCCAGTCGTTATCAATAAAATGCGCCATGACCCCCAAGTAATTATCGTTGTTCACCGAAGTCCAGTGGTCTCCGGTGAGAGCGACGTTCCTTACTTGCACAAGCTTGCTGCACTGCTGAGCCCTCTGGTCCCCATACAAAGTGTGCAGTCTCGACACAATGGTTCCTCTCGAGGGCAGATTGTAACACTCATCTCCTGATGCAGCACGAATGACTTCTCTCAGTCCATCATCTTCTACTATGCTAACTGGTCGGCATTTTTTAGCTATCCAAACAACCAAGGAATTGGTTAATTTTTCTCTCACATTTTTTGTTATTCGCCCACGAGCGCCATACTCCTGAAGCGTAGACTGGCGAGGTCCCGTAGAGGTGGATTCAGTTGGGTGTTTTGCTCTCAGGTGATACGCCAGTGATGAACTGCTTCTGTGGTACTTGAATTCAGCTTTGCAAATTGTGCATCTTACTCTCGTTTTGTCCAACAAGCCATCAGGCAACTTCTTAAAGAGAAACTTTCCACCCAAAAGTCCGCCCTCGTCCATGCTTGCGTGTGTTAGCTAGTGTTAGCTAGATAGTAGCATGGTGTCACTTCTTCTTCTTCTAATCATTTCTGTCAGGCCAAACGCCAGCATAGCACACTGTTGCCCCCTCCTCCAGAGGTGCTCATGAGTTTAAAGGTCTTAGATTACAGGAAATTAATAAAAAAAAAAAAATCAGCGTTAAATTTTTTTAACGCGTTAAACATTTCGCGTTGATCTTAACAATTAACGCGATAATTTTGACAGCACTAGAAGGAATACAAAGCCACCTAAGAGAATGCAAATATATTTACTCATTTATCTTTTTATTGTTTAATCCAGTGTCTACGGGGGCCCTGAGAGTTCAAATGCACCGCAACTTAAGAAAACACCAGTAAACAGAAAATCGCAGGAAAAGCACACAAAACACACAAAACACAGAGAAACTGTTTTTAAGGGAGACATAATAGGACAGAACAGAGACACATTTAATTTTCAAGCAATTATTTCATCATTCAGGGTTCAAAAGACACGACGGAGAAAAGGATGTAAGGTAAGGTGTGTTTTAATCGTGTGATCCATGTAACACTGTAGATACATGCTTGCTATTAGCCTTTTACTGTTAGCTTGTTAGCTTGTTCCCAAAAACACTCCCATTCTGTTTTGTGAGGGTATTAGAGTTGGATTTTTGGTGAGCTTTGTGAGTTTGTTTTCCTGTTTCAATTACATTGTATATTCAGCTTCCATTGTGTTTTCTGTGCTTTTGTAGCATTTCTCTATTAACTAGTGTTTCTTAAGCTGCAATGCATTTCAACCTTTCGTTTCAGCCCTTCCTACTAACTTTTTTCTACTGCAACACAAGGACAGTGCCGTTTCTTTCCATCACCCTGTACGTGACATCATCTGGCTTTAGCTTCAACCTTTGAACACAACATGTCCTGTTGCCATTACATTCATTAACTGTAATACAAACTGGTTTGATTGAATTGGTTCAAGCGCACAACGGTCAAATCGAGCCACTTTTACACATCGTCTAATAATTATGTCCCAGATGGTGGATACAGTATGCTATGATGTAAGCCTCGCTGCGATAGAAGCCTGCATCTTCAACCTCTTCGTTTCTTTTGAAGTCCCCCCATGGGGGTGTGGGAGCTGGGCGATGGTAATGAATCAAGCTGAGCCATAATGAATGTCCTTATTCAAGTCTGCTTTGATGAAATTCCACCTGACTGATCTCAAATCACAGAACAAAACAGCGAGAGCTTGCTCGCAACTGTTATGAAAGCTATACTGACTGGCAACTTGATGGAGAGCACTGAGCGACTCCGAGGATCCCTTCAGGATACTTTTTCTGTTTCTTCCCTTCACGTCTTCCTTTTCCCTTCCTTCCTTATTCCTCTGTGATCACTGAGTAGGATGAAATCAGATGAGTGTGTCTACAGTTGCACTACCATTTCAAAGTCAAAGATCCGTCACAATACACCCAGAGGAGAGACATAACTCACTGTTTCGTTCCTAAACCGGTGCTACAAATATGCAGAAAAAACTTGTGAGCTCCATGTAATAACTTAGCTGCCAATCTGTCTATATTGAAACATCATAAACTATGACAACCAACCAACAACAACATCATAAATTTCAGCCAAGTGATGGTTGTCATAGTCTTTGTCGCTGTGCTGCGTTTGGCCACGGAACTGAGCAAAAGGCCTGTTTTACACTTCAAATGAAACGAGGTGCTACGGCACAGTCAACATGCTTTGTAGAAGTCTGGGACGCATCTGCAAGCCCCCAGTATTCCAGATAGCTTGAAAAGACTGCCAGGAGTAACAAAAGAAGTAAGTAATTATAGAGAGATCTCAAAGACAAAGTATGCAAATGACTGCCAACGGCATTTAAGAGTGGATAAGACCAACTGCTGCCACCACTGCTGCTGCTGCAGGTTGTTTTTGTGATGGTTTGCTTTGCTACCTTCAGTTTTTAATTGGGCTTGTAACAATGTAGTGAAACTGGATTTGAAACTGCAGCGTAACTCCCAGTACGAAGCCGTTTGTCGCTTCGATTTGCCTGTAAAGGCTGAAAACCCAATTTCAGATTAATTTGATTTTGATGATTTCTGGAACAAAGTCCTTAGAAGAAGTGTTTTAGCATCATGAGGTGCTTATTTGCTCTGTTGATCAGAGCATGATCACAAATACATCGAGACTGTTGCTGGTGACCTAAAAGTACGACGAATATATGCTACCATACAACACCAATGATGAAAAAATCACTTTAAAATGTTGTATGTGAACTATCCCAGAAGGGAAAAGGGCAACAATGGGCTTTTCCTTATTCAATATATATAAAATCAAGTGACAAGAGGTGAGGAAAATCTTGCCTATTCACGGTCATAAAGCACTTTGGGTGAAGGCAGCAGACAGCAATTGGCTCCTCAAGTCCAGTCATTCTAAACAGGTATCACTTTAACAGTGATTAAACTGACCTCAGGCTTACAGCGCTTTACTGGTACATACCCCCACACACACTCAGACGGAGACAATACTTTTAAACATGCAGTTCTGTAAAAGAGTTAGGCCTCAGCAGCACACTTGAACAATGCAGTATCAACCAATTCGGCCGACAGGAAAGCTGAAGCATGTTAACACAGACACACGCCCGCACACATCCACAGAAATAGTGCAAGTCCCTAAGCCTGGAGGGTGGGTGACACAGCTCTGTGCTGGGCAGCAGTAGAGGCAGATGCAGCATTCATGCAGCCTGAGGGCATCGCTGGGTATTCAAGCTTCACTTGGCCTCTTCTACAGTGCCCTCTGATGCCTTAACCCCATCACCAACACACACACACACACACACACACACACACACACACACACACTATCAGCACAATGCCAGTCAGGCCTTTCCAGCTTTGGACAAGAGACAAATTGGGAAAGAAGTAGAACAGGCTCAATGAGCGCAGACAAGTTAGACTGAGAAAACTGTAGAGGATGTAGGTTATGTTTGACTGTCTTCCTTCTACTTGTAATGCTATGTGAGTATCTAGGTTAACTCTTTCTTTGTGTGTCTATGTGTGTACGCATGTATGTGTGTGTATGGGTTCAGGACAAAGAAATTACACAGCTTTATGAGCGTCAGCACAGTAGTTTAGATTCATGGCGTGCATCCTTTTCACGGTTTGTTTCTGAATGATAGATACCAGCAGATTATATGCATGTCCATAGGGTTGGGCAACTGAATGAATATATGGCGTCAACTGGCTGAGTCCATTGTTGCTTGCTTCTGGACAAGTTGATCGACTTGTAAGACACAATCAGCACTAGAAGGTGGTGGCATTCCTTGAGCTAGAGAGGAGAACAGTAGAGTTAAGGTTATGGTTGGGGTGTGGGCGTCAGGGTTAACCCTAAAGCTTGATTTAGACCCGATGTGTAGTTACATTTCTCGGGCAGTGCAAGTCTGGTTAATAAGCAGGCTAATAAGCCTAGACACAGCTTCTTATCATGCATGAATACTCAGTGTAGTGCTGTCAAGACCTGTAACAGTACGGTTGATGTTAAGTCCTGGAAAACAAAGAACAAAGTCTCTACTCCTAATACAAGAAGTTTGTCAGCTATCAAGCCACCTCAGGGCCCACGCTAGCTAAACTAGCAGCATGTTGCTAGTAGAGCATTAAAAAAATAAAAATAAATTACATCTTCATTTAAAGGCTGCAGACCTTCACCTGATTGCATGCTCATATTGTCTAGTTTAAGACAGAAATAATCCCAAATAGTGGATTTTGCATTCTTTACCACAACAAGCGAGAATTTACATGTGCAGTTGCCTGGCGGTTAAAATGATGTTCAAATCCACCATGCCTTTCTTGCCGGGTCATTTCTGTGTGGAGCTTGCCTGTTCTCTCCGTGTCTGTGTGCGTTCTCTCCGGCTACTCCAACTACTACCAATCCAAAGACATGCAGTCAGTGGGGTGAGGTTAACTGATGATCCTAAATTCTCTGCAGCGATTGGTTGTCTGTTTTTCTGTGTTAGCCCTGTGACAGACTGGCGACTGTGCAGGGTGTACCCCGCCAACTGCCCTATGGCAGCTGAGATTGGCTCCACCCACTGCGACCTTGACTTGGGTAAGAGGAAGAGAATGGATGCACGGACATTCGGTTGCTCATTGGAAAATGTAACATATCACTGATACCCATCATTTCAGCCCTGTGTGCAAAGTGGATTGCTTCATTACATTATAAAGTCATGACAAAAACATCTGTACCATTTATTTTCATTTGTGACATGTAAAGAGACGGCACAGTGGAATCACTTAATTCTTTAATCCTTAAAAGGCAACAAACATGAAGCCCACACACACACACACACACACACACACACACACACACACCATCACCTACACATTTTCTTTCTATCCCTCTCAATTGTTCGTGGTTATCTCTCCTCTGTCAGGATGTCTCTTAAATACACTCAATCTCTCCTTCTGTCTTCCCACTCTTGCAGACAGACACACACACACCTCATTCTGTTACTGACATACCAGGCCATGCAGAAAACACAAGGGAAGCCTTTTTTTAATCCTGGGACCAAAACAGCAAAATGCAATAACCTGGGACAAAAGTGCTGACATCTGAAGATGAGCTTGGCATTCAGACAGACTGCTCGGTCGCAGCTGAAACAAACAGAAGCGACAGACCGAAGGGATCGCGAGACCCCTGACAATAAAAGAAAGACAGATACTCCTTCAATAGCTATTTTCACCCACTGCATAGTCACTGGGCCTTCAGCCCTTATTTTCCTTTTCCTGATTTTCATTCTTGACTCTTTTTTCATCAAATCCCCTTTTAATTCCAATAATTTACCCATGTGTGTTGTCTTTTTATCCTCACTTCCTGCTTCACAACCACCTCTGGGTCTCTCTACACTAGTCTCACCTTACCTATGGTTACAAGGCCTGTCTTCTTTCGTCCTCTTCCCATCTTTGTTCCTCCATTGTTTCATCTATTCCAGCTTCTATCTCCCGCTCTGTAGTCCTCTCTTCTCTCTCTTCATATCTCGTCTCTATGCAGACCTTGTTTGCCTGCTTCCTGACTCGGCTTCTTGATTAGCAAGATCGACCAGCAGAAGTCTGCCAGACACTTTGTTAAAACAGCCAATGAGTCTTCAAGAGGTTTCCGTATAAATAGAAGGCTGAATCAGACAGTTCAATTACAGATAACACATTCCCACCCTTGAATTTCAAATGCTATTTAGCCACCGACAGAGAAATGGAGATTGTGGCCGGTGAAACGTGAGGTCAAGCTTTAAGGAATGAGGAAGCAGCACCAACAACCAACGCACACTTGAGTGTGCATAGCAAAGGGAGTGTGAGATTGTCTTTTTCTGGCAACACTATTCAGTCCACCACGCCACTGCACTCTTACATAATTGTGAGTTTGTGTGAAGAACGAAAGCTGCCTCCTCATAGACAGCAAGAGCAGTCTAGTGCACAGCCATAGGGACTAAAATAGTTAGTCATGTGTTCATTATCGCTATCCTCTTTTAAATGCTCACCCTGTATCCAGAAACATTAAACAGAAGAGGACCTTCGAGTGGGTCCGTGCAAGTGTGTGTGGGTGTGTATGTGTGAGAGAGACAGAGGCAGAGTATGAGGGGAAGGAGGTTGTGGGATTGTGATAACTTCAAAAGGTTATTATTATTATTACTGAAGGCTGAAGCCATGCTCTGGCATCCCTTAAGCTTTGATCATTATGTAAAGCTGTTGTGCTCAGCGCTGGCACTGAATACATTACAGAGTGGATAACCAGGGAGTGTGCAAGCAAGCATACATGAACCAACACATTGACTCAGCTTCGTAGTGTCTTCCGATCCAAAGCAACACACCCTATTATCTCTAAAAGACGAGCACCCTTAATCTCACATCGACGCGTGATTGGGACACGGGGGGTGGAAAATTAGATATTTAAAGGTGCACTACAACTATTTCACACATGGAGGTCAGGACGCTCACACAGAGGACAGATCTGTTTTTGGCTTTGGAGTTTTTATCAAGTTCAAGAACATAATGATATCATCAGCGTTACTTCAGCTCTACTTTGGAGACAAAGAAATCCTGCAGTAAAATAAAAAACAGAGGGAAAGAAGGATTAAGAAGACGGAATCCTTTTGGATCTAGATCCACGTAGGTCAAAATATCTTGGCATCTTGTTGCATCAACTTCTGCTATTCATTTGTTAGACCTCACTTGTGCCCCGCTGAAATTCTGCACTACTAGAGTGCTCCTGGTAGTGTTTTATATGTAAATCCTGTGACTCTGAGAAGTGACAGTTCTCAAAGATCAGACAGCGAAGTTAGCGCATAAACTGTGTTCATAATTTTATAAAAAAGAAGAAGCTCAGGCTTGGAATCTCGCTGTGCTCGTCAACATCATTTCCAGTGAAAACCTAGATATGGTGGGACTTAAGATGTCAACACTTTACCTAGCAACAGCAAGTGCTTCAGAGAAGCATACCGAAAATGAGGTCAGTGGTGCTTAGAGCACAAAAAAAAAAGTTTTCTGTGGATCACAGGCTGCATAAAAGATGGATGGAGCAACCATGACATCACCCACTGGGTTTCTGGGCTTTACATTTTGAATCGTCAGTACTTTTACAGTTTCCATTAAGGCTGCCACTATTAGTCGACTAGTCACGATTACGTCGACTATCAAAATCGTCGACGACTGATTTAATAGTCGACACGTCGTTTGAAGCTTTGTAAGATCCCAAAAGACGCAGGAATAAGTAGTAGGATTTAAGAGTGTAATAACGGACTGAAACAGAAGATGGCAGCACTGCATGTACAAGGATGCCAGCTGCCGTTAAACCCCGAAGAAGAAGTAGCTCTGTCCCAGAATTCATAGCGCAGCCCAGCTCAGTTTCCAACAATGGCGGCAACTAGTTAGTTTTAATATTACTCTTATTATTCTTTCTGGGTCACAAAATAAACGTTTAATATATTTTCAGGCGAGAATGTAGCTGTGTAAACCTCAAATATCTGCTCAGTTTATCAAGACACCACATATTTTCAAAAGCGCTCCGACGTTTTCGGAGACGTCTGTTACCCACTAGCTCGATAGTTAGCCGGGAGCAAGGCTCACTAGAGCCGTGAGAACACCGGACTCCCGGCAAATCGTTTTCAAACCCACCGCCGTCTTTCGCTACTCAGGTTAAACATATATGAGTCACTTAGATAACTTCAAAATCTTATTGTTTGGCTTTTTTTTAGTATTTTATTTGTTCCTGAGTAAATCGGTTTGGCTGAGATTAAAGTTATAGTTTTTACACAGCTGAATAAACGTCAAGCAGACAGCTGATTATCAGAAGTGTGAGATGCTGGAGAATTTACTCCGGTGTCCTGTTATATTTTAGATAGCAAGGAGTTTATTAAACTTCACCGAAACAATCTGCAGATTTCATTAAAATTTAATAAACTATCATCTTGCCTTTATTTTTAGTTAGCACAGACCTTAAACACTTACAGCTGTAAGCTAATGATAGTTATATAAGAGCAGATGCTGGTGCAATAAGCTGTACGTTTTACGTACAATGGATGATGATCTGATTAGTCGACTAATCGCAAAAATAATCGGTGACTAGTCGACTATCAAAATAATCGTTTGTGGCAGCCCTAGTTGCCATGTTAGTTTGTTGGAGCTAGAAGTTGGCATATATGGACGAGACGGTGGAGTTGTCGGTGAAGTTATCGGCTAACACTTCCAAACTTAGTTAACAAGCTGCATTAAGTACAGGTGTAATGCATAGAAACAAATACGTGTTATTGAGTGCAAAGTAACTGACTAATAGAATGCTAGAATAATATTTAACTAAACTGAAGGGCAAACTTATTGGGCAGGCTGTTAAACATGGCAAACTATATTATGATTCTACTAAACAGTCATCTGAAAGGTACCTAAAGCACCACCCGGTGTACAAACTCCCTTTAATCTAAGTGATGCCTGGACGTAGCTACAATGACATCACCCAATGGTTTGTAAAGTCCCATTTTGAAGCCTCGAGATCAGTTTCCACCATCATCATCATCATCTCAGTTTTAAGAAATCTGATGTAATAAGGAAGTTTGAGTCTGACTCTGAAACCGCATGCACAATGGCTAAAGCCTTGTGAGTGATAACTCATTAGCCAGACAGCGTTTAGTTTCATAATCCTATTTTTTTAACATCGTATGACCAGGAAAGTGTTTACAGAAGTCAAGGCAAAGTCATTTTCCTGTAGACTTTCACAGGACCAGAAGTTGATTTTGCAAACACAGCTATCACACTCTGGTGCACTTTCACATTGGCTTAATTGTTGCAACCTAGGAGCTATGCCCATGTTCATGTCTTTGATCTTGACACCTGCCAATCCAGTTTCCAATTGTTCACTTATAAAATAATTGTAGTATCCATATAGGCCAAACTATCTGTATCAAGCTGTAACGTGCGTCTTGATGGTGTAAAGTTGACAATTTTAACATGCGAGTGAGTGGAAATTGACTCTCTTCTGGAGTCAGCCTCAAGTGGTCGCTAGAGGAATTGCTGTTTTTGGCACTTCAGCATCTGCTTCATTCTTCAGCCGTGAAGGTTGCTGCTTGCTGCGGACACAGATCTTGTGATTGATAACCAATGGTTTTACTGTGAACTAATCCCTCTGTACTCACTTGTAACAATATTATTATTAGAAGAATATTGTGGCATGGTTTAGTGCTCAGTTTAATCAGCACAGTTTACTACAGAATACAGAATAACTTCAAGTTATATTTTATGTTAACACAATCTGTTATACAGACATGAATGTTTTTTCCTTTTGATGGGTGGGTGGGGGGTGGGGCGGGGTGTCTATTACACATTGTAGGGCCAGCCCTAAAAGGTACCCTCCTGCCACTGTAAGTGAATACCAGATGTTTAAGACGTCAACAGATGTAACTATCAAAGCAACATATGCATTGCAAAAGGTTATCTTTGATTCACACGAGTAGCATGCAAATGTGTGACCCGTATTGCAAAAAGCATGTTTAAAATAATGTATTTATTCTCATTGCTGAGTTGCTATATGCTGTATCTATGCTAGCACTGTACCTATTAAAGCAGGAAGTCGGGAGCTGTACGTCTACTAAGCAGACTTTGATATCGGCTTTGCAAGTCATGTTTTCATTGCAGTATTTAACAATTTTCTCACACCTCACCTCTAATGCCTTGTACTGCCTCACCTGCAATCTTAAAGTCCAAAACATATTCTGTTATCATACAGAGGCAGGGAAAGCAGGAAATGTGTATTGCAGTAAATATCTGGCATTATGCTGGCATAAAGATCTCAAATGATTAATAAAATAGCTGTGGATTACATTTTTGGTTGAATTATTCCATTAATTGACTAATTGTTTGTGTCCGGCTTGCTTTTATAAGAATAATCCTTCTACAAATGATTGGTTGGTCCTATCCTGTTCTATCCTATCATGTTATTTATTGTTAGCTATGTCTATTGGGCTATAAGTCCTTGTATATCCCCTGCCAGAGTAAAATATTCTGCAGACTGCATTCTTCAGCGTATATCCCGTGTTTTGGGATAAAATACAGTCCTCCTGACTGCATTAGAAAACATGTTATTATTGCCTCTATTAATAGAGTGTCGCTATTAGGGTGATTATGAGCTTAGGAGGGGAACCCTTGCTCAGAGGGCCTAGCCACCACTTTTAATTTTCGTCTACACCATCTAATCCGAGAGCCACACTGAACTTGAAAACAAGCCATCTGTTCCTGCCCTTACCTGGCCTACATTGGCCGGAGCACACTCAAACTCTAGCTGCAAGAAGGAAAACACGGGCAGTGCAATAAAACTGTCTTGCACTGTCATCATCACTGTCACACTCCGGAGTAGATGTGCCGTAGTGCTACAATAAAAGCGACGCTGTCGTGGTAATAATAATACTGATAATAATACTAATAAAGAAATATAGCAGCACGAGAGCCTACTAGGCTAAACTCGCCAATGAGCACCATACACGCACACTGCGAGCCCCCAGATCCATTACAACGATTCCCCCCCTTCTCTTTCTTCGACCTCCAGCCAGTGATAGCAGTGGTTCTGGTAAGCAACAGTGACATAATTTAAGAAAACCGGGCATTACACAGGCCCTCAAAATCTATTTGCAACATACAGAGATGTGATGCCCACCCAGTTCAATACCAAGGACAGCGGTCGACGCTCGAGAGAGCCTGACAGCCATGACAACACATGCACTACAAAATGACAGATTTATTTCTGCACGATGCATCGTAAGCAGCTACGTGAACAAGCCCCGAATGATACTGCTTTGTTTATGAAGCATTAAACCCACGGACAGGGGGCTAGACACACAAAACCCTCGGAGATGCATTTATAGAGGCTTTTTGCCCCCCCTGCAAGAAGCATCAACAGCCACATTTCCCCCCCCTTACCAAATCACGTCGTCAAAATGGCTCTATCGAATAAAACGCCCCGCACTTACCTGCTTTTCCCGGGGTGGAAGAGCTCACATGTCCCGTAGCTTATTTTAGCCTGTTAGTGTGGGTATTATCAATGTGGTGGGCACCGTTATGTGTCTGCCAGCGCCATGTTATTATCACTAAAGTGGAGGACTGTGCGGTCCTGTGCGCTACATCCGGGCTGTTGGAGAGAGCGAATGAGCGCAGTTTGTGGTGGCGGAGAGGGCGGAGAGCGCTCTGGATATATGTGGAGCACCTGTGCAACAGAGCAGGGACAACTTTCAGTCACGTAGGTGTGCTGGGAGAGCTACACATCGAGCATATTCAATAAACGTCGGTGTGAAAAACCTCTTTCGTTTTTCCCCTCCCTGTCGTCTATTGTTGATATGGAGAGTACCAGAGCAGTATAGCTGTTTGGACTGGCTTAATGTAATACACAAGAAGCTGAAATAGCTTACAAATACACACGAATAAACTGTTACAATAAAGTTGGCTTAATGGTTCTGGCAGCTAGCTTGAAGTAACGGCTAAATCGTTGGAATCACTGTACTAATGGTGTGAATAGAAAAAATAGATAAAGCAGGGATACGCCACCTGCAAGCTGACCGAAAGTAATGAGAAAAATGATGGATAAATTGCTATATAGTAGAGTAGATTAGTGTTGTGATACTGCAGAAATTGCTATTGATGCAATACCAAGTAAATAAAGGGCCAGTGTCAGTACCGATATTGATCCTTTTACCCTATAAAGGCAGCACACAACAAAACACACCTTTTAGATTTTCATGTGTTTTGAAACTGGGTTTGTTGGAGACCTGGAATGTAAATGTGTCTGTCTCCAAAGCATTTTGGGTCACACTCTGTTGTTTGAATGTGCTGTAGGCTATTAAAAAAATAGACCTAGTAGTCAACACAAGAAGGTTCAAACATTTTAGTGCATTTTTGAAGTATATTTTTTAAATTTCCAATTATAATTATTATTATTTCTTTAACACAGTTCATTGGGTTACATACTGAACTTAGAAGATAGAAAAAAGCATCGATGCTATCACGCTAGTATCGATTCAATACCAGTACCAGTGGTTGGTATCAGTACTATCAATATTTGAATTGATCCCCGCACCTCTGGACTATATACCTGATAAGAAGATAAGCTAAAGTACTGGCTAAATAACATTAGACAAATAATTGTTGAAAGTCAGTTGAAAGTAACGGTTAAAATATAATTTTAAATATTATACAGAAGCTAAAAAAAAGAAATATAGCAGAGTGTAATGGTTGAAATATATAAAAGTGAGGGTAAACAATTGAAATTTGCAGTGATTGATAAAATGCTAGTAATAAACAAATAGCTGAAATAGTTAAATAAAGTGTAATGACTGATAAGTTTCTGCCACCAGGTAATGCATGGAAGCTAACTTGATTACATTACATTTCAACATTTCATTTGATTGCAAATGTCCTCTTGGCCTACATAATATCAGCTTTTAGTCCACAGGGTTGTGGATTACAAGAAATTAAAAAAAAAAAAAGAATGACAATATCAACACAATTAATCCTTTGAAAACAGACAAACAAATACAGGAAGAGGAAAACAGTGAAGCTGTGTCACAGGTCCTTTACTAATAGCAAGCACTGTAAAAACAAAATGTAATGAAAAATGAAGCAATGAAGTTTCATACACTTTAAGAAAATTCTCTTTTAAGTTGTAATTTTAGGAAGCTGATTTAGGCAGGATGATAGAAGCAAATATATCAGTACAGATGTTCTTCCAGTGAAAGCTTTAAGGACACACACAGTGTGACAGCCTCTGCCAGCTCCCATTGTGTCACAGCCCTCATTGATCTTCCATCTCTTTTTCTGACATGTTGTTTGTAGCACAGGGCTCTTCCCTAGACTATGGTAAGCGAATATGGAAGGTCAACAGCCACTTTCTGCCACTCACAGCACATTCCTTATGTCTGCTCTGCTCTTTTAAACTGAGTACTAGAAGGAAAGTGGAGGGAGAAAGCATCCATAATGCAAGATCTGCCTCTTTGTATTGCTGTTAAACACTTGGATCAATGAAACAGTTGCCAGCACATGTGTTTTATCACCATCTTTCTTCTTCTTCTCCTTCTACTGTACAGATGAAGACTTTAAAACTGTCCATCTTTCAAATATATGGTATTGGAGGTGCATTCCTGTCCTCACTACACACATGTGCAACATATGTCAAAACCCTGCTTACAAAAGTAAGCAAACCCTTCAAAAACAGTTCCTCAGTATTAACTGCTTTCCTGTCCCACTGATTTGGCCTTTTGTGATCAGATCATACTGCGCTTGTCTGCTCTGTCTCCCACGGAGATTGCCACCACCCATAAATCTCTTTGGGGACATGCGAGCTCAGGTTCTCAGCCGGGGAAACACCCTTTCAGAAGACTATTCCAGGATATGCGACACTTATTATGGGGTTTACAGACAGCCACATCTGTCAAAGGAGGGGCGGTGGTGTTTTTGGATGGTAATTGAGCTTTCAATCATAATAAAATTGAATTGTGGACAGAGCTGCATCCAGGATGGAACAGCTGATTTACCATCTCTGAAAAAAAACAAAACACACACACAGAGACACACTACAGCTTTGAAGTGTGGTTAAAATTTGAGGGTGATAGCAAGATTTGGGAACTATGCCATACTTGGCTGGTGAAGCTGATGAACTGGATTACACTGCTGAGGAGTTTAATAAATTGTACTGATATTTTGACACGACTGGACTAACTCGTCCAGAAGTGGACTATAGGAATCAGCTGACCTGAAAAAATGAGCCGATCCAATGGCCTTTTTGAGATCAGGGGTTTGCCCACCACATGACTGCAACCTCCCCAGTGAATATTTGACACCTCCATCTAGTGGTGGATTGTGGGAGTACGCAGGTCACGACAGTGCAGCTGCAGGAGTTTTAATGTGGGTTTTTGTTATTCTTGGAACATCAGCCAAGGCATCTCTGTTTGAATAATGTGATCTTTTCTGATACTAAACTCATTTCACAGTGGCCCAGATATGATGTTTGGAATTTCAATGCACATACATAAACATACTCAGGTTTACACACACACACAAACATGCTACTGTCCCCATGGCAACTGAAGCAATAACCGTGTATTTGAAACCATCTCCCTCACTCTTACTCCAGTCTTACACACTCTTTGATTTACTCTCTCTTCTTCACTCAGTGTTTGAAGGCACAACACCATCTTTAGCTCTTGGTGAGAGCCACAGGTTATTGCTATCGGATGGAAAACTACTCCTCTGACTAAACACGCCAAACCATTACCCGTTGTAGGATTACCACGAAGAGCTGTCTCATTCCACACATTCAGTTTTTTTTTCTTGCACATGTAGTTGGAAAGAAGGGGCAAAGAGACAAAAGTATAAAGTTGAGGGCAGTACTCATCTGACAAGCGTTGAACCCACACTTGGAACAAAGCCCAGAGCTTATCAGAGACTAATGCCACTGTGGTTGCTTTGGAAAACCCTGCTCCTGCCAGTATGCTCTCTTCTGCCTAACAGCAGCACGCCTCACGGTTTCCTCCTTTTTTCCTCAGCTACCCCATTGGCTGAAACTACAACAAGAGATCTCCTGCAAGTGACATCATTACTCCCTCTCCCATTGAGCAGCATATGTCATGACCACATGGTAAACTCAAATGAAGAGATGTAGTTTGCTTTCTTATTCAAATATAGCTATATCTGTTACAGTCGCATTATATGTGAGCTGCAGCTTTTGTTTTCAGACTTGATTGAGGAAGCAAACGTCAGTTCATGCCCTGGAGAGGCCAACCAGGAGAGGAGACATAAACTAAGTGTTATTGATTGTTTCTTTGGAAGTATCCTATCCTCTCACTATGCAGCCCAAGCAACAAAAAAAGAAGAAGTCTTCTGATCCTTACAGGAATACCCTTTTTATATAGGTATAAGGTGGTAGTAAGTATATGAAACTTCTCCTTTTGCCCAGCTGCTTCGAGTTTGAGCTTCACTTTTAACAGCAAGTGTTCACCCCTCAAAGGTTATTGTGGCTTATTCAAGCACAACGGCGCTTCGCTTTAGCCAGTTAGCACATTTAGAACATTGCTTTAGCTTAGCACTAGTTAACATTTGACCTTCAGAAGGCATCTCAAGTTGTAAGGTGTAATTTTTAAACCAGTTTTCCCACCTGGCAGCAACAAAACACGGCCTAAATCTTAAAAATATAAAAAATCTTGTTACGGCAGACAAACAAGGTCTGGCCATCTGATGAATGAAAATCTACTTTTGTGTTCACTATTGTTTCTGTTTTGGTCTCCACCAACTCATAAGACAGACAGTGTGAATTCTATAGAGCTTTTTTTTCATTGTTTGGTAGTCATGCTTGACAGAGGAAAAGCGAATCATCGAAAAGAAAATCAGCCAGTAAAAACTAGAACTTTAAATTTTACTAACAAAAATCATCTTCTGCTTTAAATGTCAGCATTTGATTTAAGTGTGATAAATATATAATTTAATCACGATGCTGATAACTATAAAATTACTATTCAGTATGTTTTGCCTTGTTCACTGTTTGTTGTAATGAGCTGAGCAACAATCCTGTTGGGCAAATGGCAAACATTCATCTATTTGTTATCTAATTGTGGAAACTATTAAAAATTAATTTTTTAAAAAGAGCTACACAATTTGCCTTGTAACAGCTTAAATGAGATGATGAGACATTAGGATTTAATCAGCCCAGATGCTCAATTTAACAAATTCTAGTGCTGCCACACACACATACACTGCCAGAGGCTGCAACTTCCCCAGACTGTCCAACGTGACACTGTAGAGCCGCTGGGCTCCTGGGGTTGGCTGCTCTCAAACACTCATGAAGAATTAATGATTGTAAATGCAAGTTAACACGTGTGCCCGTGTGCATGAAGGCAGAACACAAAATGATGCAGAATCAGCCAGTTAGTGTTGTTTCTATGCAATTTATGATGTGAACTCGTCAAACAACATAATAAACATTTCAGAGATTAGCATGTCACTTTAACAGCATATAGCATAAGCATGAGATAAAGCGTTAAAGTGTGTAGTTCAAAAGTGTTAAACTCTTTGAAGTTTGGAGTCCGGTTAAAACCAGCACAAAGTGCAGGCTTTTGTTATTTGTTATTAATATTCTTGACGTAGTTTGGAGCACAATTATTATTATTTTTATTACTTTTTTATTTATGTTGATATAGTACATGTGTATTATTTGTTTCATTGTTTAGTAAACTGGTGTAAATGTTGGGTAGGAAATATCAAGTGAAAAATGTGTTTGATTGCAAGTTTCCTGGAAAAAAATTATAATATAATTAAGTAACATTATATTTAAATTCCCCATATATGATTCCCTATATGCCTATACATGGTCAAGCAAGAGGCATAGTGTTAAATAGCTCTACATAGTTTTATTATCACTTTGACCTTCACGTCATTCTGTTGATCTTGAAGGAGAGATCAAAGGTCAAATGTGACAAGACATTTAAAATCCTTATGTCAACAATACACACCATTAAGTATCATCGATTCTAAGTTATAAGGCTTTTGGTGGATGTTGGGCAAATTGACACGCAAACACTACCAAAAACATAACCTCCTTGGTGGAGGTAAAAATGGCGCCTTCAAATGTATTCCTTTAATTTACTTTATTACAAGTATGCACATGTTCCCTTTTAATGAACCATTCGTTTGCAAAACAGATGATTAACAGCGATGTCTTTGTACCATTAAGTCTTTTTTTCTAAGTTGAGTTTACATTCATGTACATACAAATATTAATTAGACTGATTGGATTTGCATTAGCACAATTTAAAATACTTTCAAATTCCATGACTGTCTCACTTTGTAACCCTCATAGCAGAAAGAGCACTGCATGGAAAAATCAGAGCAATTGTTGAGCATTTTTATACATAGTAAGCCATCCAGTTGGCCAGATTGAATCTTAGGTGGGTCAGTTTATGTTTGGCACCCCTGGTGTTGGTGTTTAATGAGTAAGTATAAGAACTATGATTATAATTTTTAACCTTGGAGTCCACACACAGGTTGAATATGCAATAACCTGCACACAGGAAACACTTAAATACTGCTGCGAGCCCTGAGAAATGCAGTAGACAAATAATGCACTGTGTGAAAGACATGGACTGTAGCTGAACTTAGTTCGTTGCAGTGGTGAGTGCACTCATTTGCATGAGGGTCAACCTTTCCCTGCATAAAGGAAACTCTTTGTGATAATACTTAATGTTACCGACTGCCCGTGTTTCAACAATAACTTTTACTTGCTAATATTTCACAAGTACCTCAGCTACTTACCTGAAACAAAAACGTAACCTTTTGACAGTCAAAGTTAAAGAAAGTTAAACATTTTCACTGCGTATCGCTAGATAGAGTTTGAAATCGCACACCCAACCACAGAATCTCAGAGGTTTAAGTGTCTGCATTCTAAGAGTTTCTGCAATTTCTGACATTTTTCAGCTCAGATGATTGGTAATCTAATAAGGTTGCGGGGACAGCTATGGCGATTGTGTGAAGCCACATGTTCAAGTGTTATTTGTCATGCTGCTGATGATTAAGTGGAGATTTATTTAGCTGGGTGTGAACCTGAAATCTCTTAATATTTATAAATGCTGAAAGATGTCAAACAGTTGTTTTGTCCACTGTAAATGTGAAAAAAATGTGAAATTGGAAGAAGGGATCACTCAGTTAAAGCCGAACTGAAACCAGCAAACTATGCGAGGGCCGACCCAAAGCAGCACTTTGTGACTTTAGTCGTAAATGCCCAAATCAACTAGACGTACAAAAAAACAGCACTAAGTTTTGACTCATTTCTCTTTGCCCTGTAATTGTGTTCTGTGTTGCCTACAGTGGTATGGCATGAGTGTGTTACACAGTCCCATGACTGCAAAAAACAGGCCATTGTCCTGCCATTGGACCTAGTTTGAGTAAATAAAGTGGACACAACATTTGTCATAGGCTGTACATTTCACTGTTTTGTAATGCCTGAAACTTTAAGACACGATTCAGTTTTGTCTGATTCCCCTTTGCTTTATGTTAAATTGCAGTTTTAACATCATCTTAAGATCACCACACCTTTCCTTTTAACAGCTTGTGACTTTTTAACCCTAAAGTTTAGTTGACACTTAGTTTACTGAAATGGCATTGATTAAAACTCGTAAAATGGTAATTGAGCTGCAATATATTTTTTCCGCACATAGTTTTGACACGCAGGGAGGGGCTTTATTCTGAAAGTGGAGTGATAGAACGAGGAGGGGCCAAACGAAGAGAGGATTTAAGGCTATAAAAGACTGTTTCTGTGTGCTCCAAGTCAACGTTTTGCCTTAAACCACAGCACAACCTGCTCCTGTGTGCACCTGAGGACTAGAGCAAAGTTGAGGTAACTTCCATTCTTATTTTTTATCTGCTGCAGTGTCTTTTTATGTAATGGATCAGAAATGGCACACTCTAACAGGTAAAAGGTGAAGTGAAAAATTCTTTCCTGGTCTGGGTCCTGGGAGAGCTTTGCAAATGCTGCTCAAAATCTTCTTCTCTAAGACAAATAGGCCATAAAATGTGCTCTAAATTTAGGAAAACAACAAATTTTAATAATAAAGATATCATTTAACTGTAACTCATCAGACTGATTAATGTTGATTGGTTACGATAAAGGTGGCAGGAGTGGACAGGAAGGAAGTCCAAATCAAGGAAATTTTTAACTTCCTGTCTGAAATTTTACGTTTTTTGACAACTTGTGCACTATTATCCATATCTGACTTATTGACTGTAGATTAAATGAAATGTTATTATTATTTCATAGCAACAGGAAACATTAAGAAGCAAATAGAAAGTATAGTTAGTTTCAATCTGCATTGAAAAAAGCTGTAAGGTTAACAACGGAGAGTTATTGTTACTGTGCATTCCTTCTTAAGTGCATATAAGTCACCGCGTTGACCCAAATCAATGTGACACTATGTTTCTCCATGACTCAAGACGTTTACTGTGGTCATCAGCCAATTACTATGTCTCGTGGTAATGGGTAAGCCTTAATTATCTGCGTATAGGAAGTTGGACAATCTTCCTGTTCTACCGTGTGCTGACATCTTGAAAAGCTGTAGAGTCCTCTGGTGGTCACCTTGTGAACTCTGCTGTCAAAGCACAGTGTGACTACAGAGCATGTTCCCAGCTTGTAAAATAATAATGATAATATTTAAAAAAGCTTTCTTTTCATGTCTCTCTCATTTGATATCAGTGTTTGCAACTGCACACTAAGATTTAGCTTCTTTCTATCTCTATAAAGTCCTGTTAGGTTTTTTTTAAAAAAAAATGTGGTTTAAAAGGCTAAAATCAATAAAAGCTCCATTAATTTTTTTCTGACAGGCAGCATGGATGTAAGTACTTCATCAAATTCTCAGATCTCTACTCTGGTAAGAATGAGTCTATTGCATTCTCCTCTGTTATCCAACCTTAATGTAAATGTATAACTTTTTGCTTATGTTTGCAACTGCAAGTTGGTGTCCTCCATCGTGTCCACCTTCTCCCTCCCACGTATTTCCATCTTGGCTCCTGACCCTTCTCTTTCTCCATCCTCCTCCTCCTCTCCTCCTCCTCCACCTCCTCCTCCTCCTCCTCCGCCTCCTCCTCTGTCTCAGCATTCTGATCCTCTGTGTGGCAGCTGCCCGTCCTCTGGTTCTGCCCCACAGGCTAACAGCCTTTGGCCCAGCCTGTCACCTTCTGGAGCTGGATTCCCCACTTGGCCAGGACAGGCCACTCAACCCGCACCGTGCTGGACAGGCCAGCCAAACACACCCTGCTGGCCTGGGATGCAACCAGCTCCAGTCTCTGTCCCCACTCCAATTCCACTCCAAGCTCCCACTCAAGTCATAACACCACCTCCTGTGCCAACCACAACTGTAGTTCCAGCTCCAACTGCAGTGCAGCCCTGTCAGCCTTGCTGGCCAGGCACCCAGTACCAGCCTCCTCAGCCACCAGCTCCAATTCAAGTTCAAGTCCCAAATCCAACTCCAACTCCAGTTCCAGTGCCTGCACCTGCTCCCAGCATCCATCCAAATGTACCAGGCTGGCCTGCAAATCCCGGCTGGCCCTATAACCCGGGACAATCAGGGTGGCCTGGGCAGAATCCGTCCATCATGCCTCCACACTGGCTCCCACCCACATCTGGACCTCTAGTGAGTCAAATGCAAGGAACCGGGTGTGTTAGTTTGCTGCCAGGCTGTTTTACTGTGCTCCTCTCTCTTTGCTGTTTAGAGCGTGCCATACAACTTGAACCTGGCCCGAGGGGTGTATGACAAAATGATGATGACGATCTTGGGCTATGTGAAACCTAATGCTAAAATGTAAGCCTGCGTCTGTGTGCCCTCAGTGTCTTTGAAAAACGAGGTGGATTTCATGTTGCATTAGGTTCTTGAGAGCATGTTTTCTTTAGTCTGAATCAGCCTGGTCTCCTGCAGGTTCACAGTGAACTTCCTGAGAGGCAACGACATCGCCTTTCACATCAACCCCCGCTTCAACGAGGCGGGCAAGCAGGTGCTTGTCCGCAACCACAAACTGGGTGAACGCTGGGGTGCCGAAGAGAGAGACCTAAAGGGTCCCTTTCCTTTCGCGCTTGGGAGCCCTTTTGAGGTGAGTGGCAGAGACCGAAATTAGATCAGGGCAGTGGGCTGAAGCACCCATGAGAAGCTATATTGTGTTGTATTAATCATTGGATCGCTTCAGAGCACAAAACAAACTGAAGATCACTTTTTAAATCATTAATCTCAATTTTCAGAAGTTTAAAACAATTCTTACATTATTAATACTTTTAAAAACTAATAACTAATTAGATGAAACTAAACTAAAACTACTAATGTGCAATAAAATGAGTTTTACTGCTGATCCTTGTGCGTTTAACTGACTCTAGGTCACTTTCTCATGGGAAACGTTAGGCCTCGAAAAAATGGAAAGGGTTGGAAAGTCGTTTGTGCAGGCGGGTCCTAGATAAGGGAGCTGCTATGCTGCAGGGAGGCTCCTGGAGGTCAGTGGGGGTCTCATGTTGCTCAGTAACATCAATAACACTTATGTTTAACAGGCATCGTAAAGAGGAGACTAATCTGTGGAGCTGATTCTGTCTTTGTGTCCAACGGTCCTGGGTTTGTGTTCACTCACATCAATAACACAATGTGTTAACAGGCACTCGTTACTGCTACTTCTTCTAATAACTGATTTGGTGACATTATAATGTGTACTATACAGTACATACAGCAGAAGTGAGCTTTGATCTGTGCAGTATCACTTACATGTCAAATTGTAATACTTTGTGTTGAAAAGACCAATTTTACTTTACTTCTGTTAAACAGTAAGTCTCATTTTTTGTTCTTGTAAAATTAAAAACAGTTATCACGGGTATCACAGCCATGAGACAGATGCAGATAAAAGGAGCCAGGAGGTCAAAAGCTGGGAAATCTGTGGCACTCACGGGTCATTCTATAACCATGTTTTTGCAATTAGGCTAATTAATAATTGTGTGCTCAATTAATTTTCAGTGATCGCAGATTTTTTTTTTTAACTTGAAATCAGTGATCGCGTGAGAATTCACTTTTGCTGCTTCTCCTCCTGGGCCTGCATTTTCAATGAGTTTTCTCTAAAGTATTTGTTTTACAATGAGCATAAGTGGAAATAACACTGCACTTTTCAACTTGACATTAATTTAATTAACGAGAGGTGACATATTCTGACTGAACACTTCATTAGTTACACCTTGCTAGTATCTTGTTGGACCCCTTTTGGCTAGGGTTAGGGTCTTCGTGGCAACTAATACAAGAAGGTGCTGGAAACATTCCTCAGAGATGTTGGTCCATGTTGACACAACAGCATCAAACTGCTGCTGAAGATTTGTTGGCTGAACATCTATGATGCAACTATGAACACAACATCACAAACATGCTCTATTGGACTCAGATTTGGTGTAGAGGCTATTTGAGTACAGTGAACTCGCTGACAGGTTCAGGAAAGCATTTTTGTGACATGATGGGTTATCCAGCAGAAACCAGCCATTAGAAGATGAGTAGAAGATAACATTAACAAAACTCAGGTAGACTGTGGTGTTTAAATGATGCTCTGGTGGTGTAAATAAAATATCCCCATCACCATTACACCACCCTCAGCCTGAACAGTTGATGCAAGGCAGGATGGATCCATGTTTTCATGTTGTTTACACCAGATTCTGGTATGATGCTCACATCTGAATGCCACAGCAGTAATTGAGACTCATCAGCCCAACCTTTTATTGTGTAATATTGATGACCTTGTGCAAATTGTAGCCTCATTATCCTGGTCTTAGCTGACCGGAGTGTTATCCAGTGTGGTCTTCTGCTGCTGTAGCCCATCTGCAACAAGCTTCAATGTGTTGTGCAGTCAGAGAAGCTCTTCTCCATACTTTAGTTGTAATGAGTGTTTATTGCCTTTCTATCAGCTCGAAGCAGTCGGGCCATTCTCCTCTGACGTCTGGCATCAGCAAGACATTTTCACGGAGAAAAATGCAGCTCAAGCTTGTGTGGGGAAAATCCTAATAGATCTGCAGTTTCTAAATGTTCAGACTAGCTCTTCTGGCACCAACAACCATACGCATTCAAAGTCACTTAAACCGCCTTTCTTTCTCACTCTGATGCTTGGATTAACTTAAGCAGGTCGTCTTGACCATGTCTACATGCCTAAATGCACTGAGACACTGCCATGTGATTTGGCTGGCTAAATATATTTGTTGAAGTGTGCCTAATGAAGTGTCTGGTGAGTGTAATGTATTTATTTCTTGACATTTTAGCGATATTAAATAAGGGTTTAATCACTGCAATAGTACAGTAGGGATAAAAGATGTTGAACTTACTGTCATATCAGTCAAAGTCATTTCTTGGAAATTATAATCAGTGAGAATAATAGTTTTTTTTTTTTATATAATAATACCTGGTGAATAACTTTCTTAGCTGCACACATAAGATGTCATAGTCTCAATGTAAGGATGTCACTGGTGGTGTGTTCTCTTGCAGATGAAGATCCTGTGCACGCCTGAGACGTTCAGGGTGGCAGTGAACAACATCCCCCTGTTTGAGTTCCGTCACCGCATCAGAGAGCTCAACCAGATCGACAGAATCAACATCTTGCATGATGTTGTCCTCACATACGTCAATGTGGAGACACTTCCTTAAGAAATTCAGCTTTAGCCACACAGATGAACGCATATATACGACTGTGTGTTTATGCAGCAGAGATACATATACGTAGATAAATGGTGTGACACATACTCTTATGGTATTTACAGGCTACATCTTGGGGGTAACGTTTCAGTTAATGTTTAGCATTATGCTCTAAAATGGGATAAATAAGCATGTTAGTTGGTCCTGTGATGTGTAAGGTAATGAGCTGAGCTCATTGTTTAACAATAAGGAATACGTCCTGTGCCACAGCACTAATCACTTCATGCACAGAGGCATTTGATTTTCTGTATAGATGCTACTGCTACTATTTTTATTGTAGACAATAACATAATCTCTAATATGAAAGTTCTACTAACTAATAGATAACAGAACTATGTATGCACCGATGTTGGAAAAAAACGGCAACACTGGTTCATGATTATTACCTCTCGATTAGTATTAACTGTAGAAATCCTTTAATAATAAATGTACAAGGGTCCTAGTGTAATCAAGTCCATATTTTATTGTGTTTTGTTTTAACAGATCAACACTATGAAACTGTATAACAGTAAAATAAGAGAAAATCTCTTTCAGAGAAATAAAAAACCAGCACAAACGTATAAAAGGAACTAACTGGATGACTGACTGTGTGATACATGTCAACAAGCAATTGTTTCACCAAAGTTACAGTGAGTTTTACAAGGAAAACACCATCAGCTACCTCTGTCAACCACTGACAGAGGTAGCCTGAAAAGCTCTTTCCTACAGTAAAAACTCAGTGAAACCATTTCTGTCCTCACTCCTTTAAGCCCAAATGTTAGCATTTTTACCTCAAGAGCAGCATATTGTTAAATTATAGATATTGTACCAGACCCTTAAGCTAACATCACATTTGGGTCAAGGCTTCAACTTCCACAAAACAGAACAGCTACACAGACGACGAGGCGGAATTTTGAGCCTGGATATTTATACTGGGAACAAATAATGATCAGCTTCATCTTATGGACATAATTTTTTTTTAATTCAGTAAAAACTAAAAACATCTCAGTACGTTTCTATCCACATATATTTACTTTGCTTAAAAAAATATTACTCTCATCCAATTACTAACAGTTTAATAGCAGAAAAAAATAAATAAACAAAAGTTGTGTGTATAATTAACAAAAACTGTGGCATATTTTTAAACCCATGTGGTCTTCTAGTTTTGGACTACCTCTGCTCTTCACGTGACTTCATCACCTTTGTCCCTCCAGTGTTTCCCTTTGTAACATTCACTTAGTATAATTCAATTAGATAGTTTAAAAAATGCTCCACAGACAAAGGAGAGCAACAGCAATGTGAAAGTAAGGCAATTAAATATATATATATATATATATTCTAGACAATAATACTCAACATCCATTTTCCAAATGGTCTCTGTGCAAAAAAAACAATTGTGCATTTAAGAGTGCTATAGAGTCTTCGTCTCTCTTTCTGCTCCTGGTTTATGGGCCCTGCAAACATTAGTCTATCTCTTCAGGTCTTGGTGTCTAGTCTCTTTTCTACAGACTTCACCAGCAGCTCAGCGTACTGCTCCAGCAGAGCCAGGGCCTTCTCTCCGTCACCGTTTACCCCTGGGGGCCCTTCAGATTGGGGTGAGGAAGGATGAGGCAGAGAGTCCAGCTCATCCTTAACTGTAAGCAGCGCCTTGGACAGGATGCTCCTCATCTCATGTTGATCTTCACTGGTCTGTTGGCTATGCTGTAGTACCTGTTGTTAAAGAACACATGCACATATAAAGTAAGTCAGCCATCCAAACTTCCAGAAATTAAAAAGAAAGCCAATGATGGAGTGAAATTGGTAGTACCCTGAACGACCACTTGAGGCTTGCCCAAAAACAGAGTCAAGTCTCCATACTGTTTCATGTTAAAATACTCAACTTTACAGAAGAAATAAACATGTTTTCCACCCGATAGAAAATGATTGTAGTTTTTATAGAGCACTTTCCCTTTCATAACAAAGTGTGAATGTTTTTATAATTCACCCATTTAAAATCTGTTAAGCATTTAATATGGGCTACTTTGTAGCTACTTTGAATGGCAAAAGTAGCTACACCCATCTTATTCACCATTTAATGTACTAAACCATACACTGTATTTGGTAAGTATATATATTTTTTAAAATCTTTTTTTTGCACTAGGCCACCTACACATTACACCAACAGGAGCTGCTCCACCCTGGAAACCCATGAGCCATGAAGCTCCCGGCACACAGTTTTTGTGCTGATGTTAATGACACAGGAGTTACTGAGTCAGCAAAGTGCTTGTGGTGACTTTAACAAAATATGTGCCTCAGTACTCAGCAACCCCGCTCTATAACGCTTCCACTTTACAGTAATATCACATCATGTAGTATCTGGGAGGGAAGAAATTTCACAAGCTAACTTTTTGCATAGTGGCATCCTATTACAGCATCTAATTTAAATTTGATAAACTCTTGAAAACAATTTTTTTTTCTCACAAATGTTTGTAAAAGCAGACTGCATGGCTAGGTGTTTGATTATATACACATGTGGCAGTGGGATTGGAAACACGTGAATTCAAAAATTAAGGGTTGTGGCCAATGTTATCTATATAGTGTACCTTCCAGTGTGGCTTGCTGTGTAGTTTACTGTACTAGCATCCCATCCAAAAAGTCCCTGCTAAGATTTTGGTGAGTTAAATTCTACAATTTCCCGTGTTCATTACTCAACCCTAATCAGCAGGTATCTGGATTCATGCGTGCACACATACACTTTATTGATACTTTATTGATACCCTAACCCTTGGTTGGATAATAGATTGGGTAGCAGGCTAACCAAGCTAGCATGCTAACCAAGCTAGCTAGCATTAGCTGATAACAGTTCACCCTCTTGTTTAAATGTGGTCACTTCTGACTATATTTAAAAAACAAAAACAAAGCAAAAACAACAAGGTGAAAGACATGTTGAGAATTTTAAAATGGGTGGCTTTAAAATGCCCAGACACACATGTCTTTTATGCAGTTTATGCAGTCAACAGGCAGCCAGGGGCACACACAGATGGGCAGTGCCTTTATCTCTTCTTTCGCTTCATCAGATTATAGATGTTTGCTTTTCCCCTTTGTCTTATTCTCTCTCTGTTTCCTGCTTTCTATCAAGTTCTCCATCCACCCACCATTTTCACACATTCGTATACACAGACGCACACACTGACCGTAGTGTATAACATGACAGTTTTCCGCAGACTGCTGTGAAGGTCGGTAACAACCTGCCTACAAGTTTCCAAGGTGACTGAGTGATCTGCAGAGAGAGATAGAGAGAATGAATTTCAAGTACGGCACAGCATGCAGAAAATCAGCACCAAACCCAGGAGCACAAATAGCACAAACACAAGCGTGCGCTGTTATCGAGCGAAGTAGGAGAGTGGTAAACGTCGTGCAAAAGGTTGAAGAGCATATAAGGAAGAAAGAGGGAAAAGTTGGTATCAGAAAAGAAACAAACAGGTGAGGAGGTTGCTGCAAAAAGCTGCAGAGCTGTAACAGTGTAAACTAAGAAAACTGATTTCACAGTTTATATCATCCAGCAAAACACAGTTTCAGGTACAGAGCTGCTATCACTTAATGCCATTTAAGGTTTCTGTGTTTTTCAAATTGAAATGAAGCGAAAAGAAATTCCTGGCCTTTGAAAGGCGCTTATCATTCAGGGAACAGCCGGGAGGGAAGTATGACGAAGGGGATGGAGTTATTGTAAGATTCACCAGAGCACTTTAAAACTATTAGATACCTTTTATTTACTGAGCAAGTGAGCAATGTGAGGAAAACTCTGCACTGCCCATTAACTGAGGCTTTGTATTTGATGTCACAGCAGAGTCTAAGTAATATTCAAATTCACCTGCAAATTTCCCCAGATAATGGAAAACAGTACCTGGTGTGCAAACATGAGGCCATAACGGAAAACGTTCATCCTTTTCAGGAAGTACAAATGTGCAAATTTTATGAAAATCATCCATATTTTGATATTAGAGGGAAGCGAGAAGAGGGCTGAAGACAAAGAAGCTAAAGGAATGAATGTAACAAAATGTAACAAATATAAATGTAACAAATGTAACAAAAAAAAGCAGATATTTAAAACTTGTTGTTCTGTCATGTGTCGTCCTTGTAAAGGTCTAACTGGAAGCAGGCAGATGACATGAGACAGATAAGACTGACAGGCAGTACTGAAAAACATCAGGGGACGTAGCAACAAATAAGAGGAGGGTTGGTTAAAGAAGTCGTGGGAGGCCAAACCTGGCTGTGGGCTTGATGTGTGGGCCTGTTCAGGCACCAGAGGGCACTCTTTAGCTACAGCCACCTGACCTGGCTCCTTGGCACTGGGAATAAAAGCCAGAAATGTAAGTCAGTTGCAGTGGCAGTACTAATTCTTGTATATAAGATACCCAGAACTGAACAGATACAATGAACAAATACTACTGCAGCCAACTCATAGTGTGTATGAAGCAAATAACTAGCAATTTGATGTGCGACTGTTAAAAAACATCTAGCAAAGTCTTCACAAGTGATATAAAACTTCACCTCTCAGAAACCGAGTCCCTTTTCTGCTTCACAGGCATGGAACATGACAAAGAGGAATCCAAACTTAGAGACAGGTGCCTGCCTAATGCTGAAAATAACAAGATAAAATCACGTTCAAGCACACAGTTAGCCGATCGGCTCCTTAGCTCTGTGGAGACATCAAAAAGTACACGACTGGCCGGTGTTCTGACCTTGTTTGTTTAGGGGAGTAGCTCTATGGTGACATCCGGGGTCTGTTGTAGGAGTAGAAGCCCTGCTGATACTTCCAGACCAACTTGAGCTTGGCTTCACCTCCAGGCACAGGCTGCGTCGAGGGCTGAGCGGCTGCTTAGGAAGTGGGATGCGAGAAGGAGGGACATTCTGGCTGACTGTAGGATGAGGTGGAGTCAAGGAGGGACTGTTTGATAGTGGAAGGGATGATTTTGACGGCGCAGAGGATGGGAAAATCAGGACAGGAGATGAGGCGAGCATGAGAGGCTCAGTTTCTACCTCCACAGATGACCTCCTCCTCTTGGAGAAGAAGGGGGAGCCTGGCGGGGTCATTATATGGACGGCATCTCCAAAAGAGGAGGACCGGCTTTTTGCCACAGAGCTAGCAGTGGGGTTCATGTAAGAGTGCTGGGGCTTGAGTTTAGGGCTCTCCCACGGAAGTGGGGACTGGGATGACTGTGGGGACCCAGAGGAGTGTGAAGAAAAGCACGAGGAAGGTCTGGGAGAGGGTTCATTGAGGAAAAGCTGCTGAGGTCTCTTGTGCAACTCCCTCTGGTCACTAGAGGGCAGATGGGAGGAAAGAGCTGCAGAAAAAGACAGTGAGAAGATTAATATAACTAATTCTAAGAAAGTAGAATTAAATTACGCGTGCTAAAGTGTCATGAACTGATTCAGAAGACTACAAAGCAGTTACTTTCAACTCATGTGGGAAAGTACACTGATTAATTTGGCAAATTTCAAAGAAACTGTAAGTCGGCAATGCAAATTATGTTTAAATACACTCTTGAGGCAGATTAACTTTCTCACAGTTGCCAGCGGATGGAATTACTGTAGTTCACTGAAAAATCAGACACAAACATTACAGGAACCACAGACAAATAAATGAATGAACTGAAACGGGATCAAACGTACAGCGCGTGGCCAAGTCCTGGGCAGAGCGCGATTTTTGGATGCACGTCGTCCTGTCCAGCAGCAGCGAAGCTTTGGGGGGAGGATTAGAAAACCTCCAGAGGTGGGACCCTGTGGTCGTCTTCTTCTGGGGTCTAAGCGCAGGAGGACTGCTTCTCTCCTGAGCCCTGCTGAGACGCGATACAGCATTATTTTAGTCACATGACTGGCAGGAATAAAGCACAGTGAAATGTCTGCTGTTGTGCTGACATAGCCTTGTGACACAGCATCCCCCCCCCCCCCATGTTGTTCATACTGATCTTTTAGAATCATTTAGTGACTTTTATGCTTTTCGCAGATCCGGTTTTGCCTCAAAAATGAAACCCCCATGACGCCTCTTAATGTGTGTGCTTTCTTCTTACTTTGGCCCTTGAGCTTTTCCAGGGGACATGGGACTCTTATTTTCTGCGTTCCCGCCTACGCCATCTTCCATCAAGGGCCGCACTTTTGACACCGGGGGCTTAATGGAGCGGCCGCCTTGTTCCTTCCCATTCGCTTTGGCAAACAGAAGCACGTCTCTGCGCAGAAAGGTAATACCGGGTAAGAGAAGCAGATAAGTGAGACACACATTATTCCCCTAACGTATGTGCAGATTGATACTACTCTCAGGTTTGTAAAGTCAATATGAAGCCTCATCCAGCAGTCAGTTAGCGTAAACTTTAAACAGGAGGGGGTTGCACTGCTTAAACAAGATATACCATGTGAATTAGCGAGCTTTAGATGTGCTGGTAGGTGGATGTGGAGACTTCTGCAGAGAGCCGCCTCTTTAACAGTAGCTTAGACATGAGGGTGGAATCATTTAGCCCCCAAAATATGAAGCTGTTTACACTTATACATCTCCACCTCCAAGAATAAAAAAAGAAAACAATTTCCTGCACAAAATCACCCGTAGAGGGTTAACAATGTGACTTTAAACTGACAGCTTGACTAGACAGGGAAAGTACACAGCGGCGTGTGAGAGTCCGCATGGGTTTGTAATTATAGCTGTTGAATCCACATTGGTCTGAAGTGGTCAGGCAGTACCGGTTATTATGTCCTCCGGCCAGGAAGCGTGAAGACATACTGAGCCTCGGGACTCTGCTCTGCTCAGCTGTGGATGGACATCAAGAAAAAACAAAAAGGAAGAAAATTGAGACAGAGGCAGGAAGTAGAAGTGAGACTGACAGGATAATCAGTGTCGACTGTGTCTGAATTTGCACGTGAGGTCATTTAAAGACTTCTGGGAAATAAAGCAATAATTCTTTTCTCCATGTCTGGAGGTGTTAGCCACAAACAGGCTATACATTAGTCATAACTAGACATCAAAAGGGTATCAATCTTCTGGCTCCCAGCAACAAAGAGAATAAGGTTATTTCCCTAAAGCTCAAAGCACGCCTGTCTGTGTGTTCTGTGTTACCTGTAGTGCAGCCCTCCGACAGCGTCTCAAAGTTCTGCTTGAGGAAATCCGCTCGATCGCATCCGCCACTGTCCGTTATTGTCTTGAGGGCCTCGTCCATGCTCGTCACCCCTTCCCTTCGCTCCTCGTCCTCCTCCTTCTCGTCGTTCTCCTCATCCGAGCTGTCCTGACTCAGATACTCTGCCTCTGCAGGATCTGAAAGCGAAAGCAAAATTAGACGCAGCAGAGACACAAATATGACAGAGAAACCAAAGTCTTCAGTGGCCTTGATACAGCCCTTACACACAGGGAGGGGGGGCAGCAGGTACTCTGTAATCCTTAAGAAATAACCAGCCTGGTAGTTTTATCTGACATTTCTCTTATCGAGCCTCGAAATAAAATAAAATAAAATAAATAAATAAAATCCACGTCTCTCTGCACGCCCAAATCCCTCTCTGCAGGTATGAGCTTCACTGTACATTGAAGAGATATTTTAAAGCTCTCCTGGACATTTTAACTCGTGATTTTAAATCCTGCGTTTGGCACACTTCAGAAAGAAAACCTGAGACTGAGCACAGGCAGGCAGAGAGTACTGCAACATGAAAAAACCTCACAACGTGAAGAAAGCTCACATTTTTTTAGCATTATAAATATACAAAGACCTCTCAGTTATGCTGCAGTATCTGGTCTGGCCTTATGGACTGAAAAGGACGGAAAGCCGATTATGAGGGCGGTCAGGAAGCCCGTTCTCTCACTCCCTTCACATTCCTGTGACTGCAGCAGCAGTTTGAGTGGCTTATGCTCATGTTATGCATTTTTCTTTTTTAGTTTTGTTACATTTAGTTTTGATGTTGGATTAGCTTAGATCAGATGTGGGGAATTAATCTCCCCAAGGGGGCGATATGAGAAACTGGGACTGTTTTTGAGGGCTGTAACAGGGATGTACACCAGGCTGGTCAGAGTGGCAGCAGTTTAGTGTTGCTGATGGTTTATGGTTTGACTTTTCCTAGTTTTCTTTTGCATCTTGTTCCTAATTATTTATTAAATTTTGTAGGAACTGTGTGGCTTATTTCAGTTATGTAGAATCTCTTACAGCGTGGAGATAGACACACTGGGGTTGTAACATATTTTTAAGGTGTTTAGACTTCTTGTGTTAGTTTTTGTGTTGAAAAACTGCAAAATCTTGATGAAAGTATGTAAATAATGTATGTATGTTCTCACCAGGGCATAAGCATGAATGCATCTAAAGCAGACAGTCTCCTGTCATGTGCTACTTGCTGAAAAAGTGCAACTTTGGACACTGTGCTTTACACGATTTTTTGGAGTTCAGAGCTTTTGCACAAAAGACTCTTTTTCTAATGCTGCATGCATTCAGAGTAAGACCTTACCATCCAAAATATGATCTGGGCTGGACTCTCTGCTGTCATAATCCAAAGAGCAAGCGCTGTCTGGGCTGCGGCTGTCCTGGCTCTTGCTATGGATCCCTCGTCCTTGCATCCTGCAGTAATCGCTGATGTAATGGAATCACCGACGTGGGAGCAACAAGGAATGGGGAGGGGGGGTGCAGAAAGAGAGAAACAGCAAACTGAGAATAGAAAAGGACTTTTGTTGTCTTGCAATGGCATTGCAATCAGTCGGGCAAAACAGTGCGTAGCAGGCAGAGGTTTACCTGTCCAGAGGACTTGTGTCGTCCTCCTTTTCCTCAGGATAGAGCACATCTGTCCCCTTGGTGTCCCTGGAAGTGTGCGAGGACAGCCAGTCGGCGTCCGGCCAGGGTCGATGTCTCCTGGGTCTCTCTCCCATCTGCAGAAAACGGGCAGTGCAATTATACACTCACGGATCCACACGAGCAGCTTCCTATATCTCCCTTATAGACAAACAGAACGTACCACAGGCTCTTGCAGGCCGAGCGAGCTCTGCCTCTCTCTGTCATGTGGGGGGCAGCTGGGGTTTTTCTTCGGAGCAAAGGTTTCCAGTTGCCTCAGGTCCAGCATGGATTTAACCATCACTTCCAATGAGCCCATACGATGAGACCAACGCCTCCGGGGACGCTTTGAGGACTCAGGGATGACTGGGCTGACGACTCCATGCTGGGAATATACATTATACACAGCACAGTACAATTATTCACCCTTTCCATCACATTTGTTGCTATGGAAGAAACTGTATGGCATCATTAACACACAGGGATGCGGTTTTTTTTTTTCCATTTTTGTTTTCTTTAATGGAACAAAAAGCTAATACTGCATGTTAGGATGCTTTAGGTTGTGCTTTCTTAGAATAGTCCAAAATGATTTATTTTATTTAAAGTCATAACAAACATCTACCTTTGTCAGCTCCCAGTCCTGTCCTTCATCCGAGCCTCCTGTTGCAGGAAGGAGCACAATGATTACAAAGTTAATAGAGGAAGTCAGTTTAAAACAATTTTGGTTGTTTTCCAGATTCTGCTGCACTCTGCAAAGAAGCCAAATGTCAGGGCAGTGCACCAATGGAGGATTGTCTACCTATTACTAAACCCTTTTGACCTCCTTGATGTAAAAAAACCCCAAAAGCAGTTACCGCTATGTTTATTCATGTCATCAATTATCACACAGTACCTGTGTCCTCCTCTTCGTGGCTGCTGGCGGAAGAAGAATGGGTCGCGTTGTCTTCGGGGTCATTGGCATCGTCGTTCGCCGCTCTGTCGTCCTCCTCGTGTTCACGGTCGCTGTCAGAGGACAGACCCCCCAGAGCGGGAGCGCTGTACACCTCACGCCTAGGGTAACACAGCGAAAGAGTCAAGAAGATGAATATTCTATCTGTGTTGCCATGTCATTATACGCGAAGGGAATACATTCGCTTGAGGTGGGCTCTTTATCATCGGCGCTGGGTTCGTGGAAAGAATGTACTCAATTAACAGGTGGAGGTGTGCTGGTGTCGTCACCTGAGACTGGAGGTTTTGCTGGGTGGTGTGTTTGGGTTTTCTCTGAGCTGGTGCAGCCTCTCTCTCATGGTGATTGTCAGCTCTGGGGACAGCCTCCACACAAAGATGCAGCTGGGGGAGATAAAAGCATTAAATATTCAAGATTTCATTTCAGCTCGGAAGCATCTGCAAACACATTTCCACAGCCATTTCCTACAGCTGCAGCGGCAGAAGATTGCTTCGGCCTGGGTGCAAGGACATCACTGAGAGGCGGTTTCTCACCTATCTCCCGATACAGAAATCAAATGCCGGCAATCGCTGGTAAACTTAATCCCAGTGACGATTTCTGCCAAACATAAACAAGAAAAAAAGGCTTGTTAGCTCTCATTATGTTCTCTGTCATTGTGGTTAGATTTATTCTGTGATAGCTGCGTTACCAGAATGTCCAAACATGGTGGCCACACACTCCCCGGTGTAGAAGTCAAAGATGCTGATGGTTTTATCGGAGCAGCTGGTGGCCACGTATTGACCAGAGGGATCGATCTGAACCTGCCACACCCAACACAAAAGAGCCTTTTAGTATCTCTCTCTATATATGTGTATATATATATATACAGACAGAGAGAAAAAAGGTGTTTCAACTGTGGAGAAAAATGTTACCCTGAGCAGACTTCCATCTTCACTCAAAGATCCTTTGTAGAGTTTTTTCTGTTTGCCGCTGCTGATGTTGAAAATCCTGCAGAGAGAAGGAAGAGATAAGCCACGGCACCTTTAAAGAACACGTTCCTAGCGAAGCTCGTGTATCTTTGAAGCCGCGTGCCCTCGCTTACCTGATGCAGCGGTCCTGACAGCCAACAGCGGCGTACTTGCAGGTGGCGTCTACGTCCATGTCGTAAAGCGTGGTCTTCCTCACCATGTGGTGAGAACGCCTGAACTCTGTTCTTCTGTCGGTCTGTGAAACAGAACAAGACAGTGTCAGGCCTGCGCTGGAGGAGGGTAGAGAAAATATCAGGGGTATTTTAGCAGAATGCATGATGTGACTTTTATTCTGAGCGTGCTGAACTCAATATAACCTGCAAAGAGAAATATGTGCAGCTTTACAGTCATTGAGACAAGTCTCCAAAAGCTGCAGAGATCAGCTTGACTCAGGATCAATATCTGCATATTAAAAGGTGGGTATACAGCTAGTTGTTGCATACAATAATGGAGTGGGGAAAATAGACTGAACATGTTTGGCAGTTAGAATAGAATAGATTAGATTCTCTGTGGTCAAAGTTTAGACCACAGAGAATCAGCTTTTGTGCATCACTACCATCATCATCATCATCATCATCATATAGACATAGTCAGAAAAGGGTACTCTTGCAGCTCATCCTTGAAAACGGCACAGAAGAAGCTCATTTCTGCTCTGCCGGAGCACAAACCTGTCACAACAACTTTCTAAAATGAGCACTCCATAAATGTCTGTACGCCAAAGAGAAGGTTCACTTTTGACTAACAAGCCCTTGTTTACTGCGCTCTGGAAAAAACAAAACAAAAAAACAACTTAATGTTCTGAGTCACTGCAGTGGCCTAAATCCCGTCTCAAGTTTATAAAAAATGCTGTAAGTGGCCTGCTAACCCAGAAGCAATTCCAGAGCAAAAGAATGTCGCCTCCTTTTCTTTCTCTCTTTTTTTGTATTTCGTAGTTATACAACTTGTAGCACAAACGCTCCTTTTGTGGTCTGTGCTCTAGAATTGCTAAACAGATTGTGTTACCATTGTGCCAATAAGTGTGACCTAAATGAGAGGAATTAATGAAAAAAAAATTAAGTCAAATGCAATGAAGCTCTTTGTGGCCAGAATTAGTTATTCAGAAGAATATCGCAGGCAGTACTTTGACGAAGTCAGAATAGCTGGTTCACTGTTTCCAGTCTACAGTGAGGTGGCTGTTTCCTACCTTGTTAGCATTTAGCAGCCTGCATATACATTAGCTTTAACATTGGTGTTTGGCAGGACGTTCTGAGTTAATATTTTTTGTGTCACTCATGCTTTTGCGTGTGTTTGTTGGGTAATATCCAACATCTGATGTTACCTTGTGCGCTGTGCGGAAATAGATGCTCTTGTCTGCCCCACAGCTGATCATTCTCACCTTGTTGTCATTGGCTAAAGAACAAAAAACAAAAGCATTTAGTCATCGTGTCTTCATGCACGTTCAATCATCCAGGCAAGGAAATCCCAGAAAGTTGATTCTGTTCATCTAGACGGAACGTTTTCAGTAGGAGAAATGATTTGTGCGTGAAAAGTGTGAGAGGATTACCCTGCCCTCAACACCGACCAAGTGTGTCAGTGTTGAGGGCAGAAACGTGGTGGCGCCGTGGGTTCCCCAGTTTCACCCACTGTGGCTGATTTGTATATGGAGGAAGTAGAAAAGAGGACTCTATCATCCTACCCTGGGAAACCACCGAGTCATCGCTTCACATATGTGGATAACACCTGGGTGAAAATCAAATCTCAGGATGTCCCACAATTCAGTGATCACATTAACTCAGTGAACAAACACATCGAGTTCACCAGGGAGGGTGTGAAAAATGACAGGTTAGCTTTCCTAGACTGTGAAATTCCTATCAGTAATGGACAACATTTGAAAGTCAATGGAAACAACCTCTGGCCAGGCGGATGGCAGAACACAGGCCAGGACTCCACAGTCTATTTACATCTACAGGCCAGTGGCCGCTCTGTCAGTGGACAGGGAGGAACAGTAGTTGGAGTGGGGAGTCAAGGAGGCTATTTACGTGAAAAAGGAACGACCATCTGTGAACTGAGGGGGCCTAAGGGTACATCGTTCACTATTTTACAGTGCTGTGATTACAGATATACCCCAACTCTCTGTGAATAGCACTCATGGAGATTGATCAATGGTCGTGACAATTTGCATGTTAATGATCATGAAACTGACCTCACAGCCCATTGTTAGTCAGTGGTGCTGGTTTCAGTCATTATGCAAATGTAGTGTTTATGAGGTTGGAGAAGCCTGCAGACAGCTGAGACTGAGAAGCCACATGAGTGATGCAACGTTTCTGCCACATCCAGATGAACGTTCCAGGATTTAGTCATCTTTTCATTCAAAAAATTGAAACCTGACCACAGAGACACCCTAATATTATACAGCAGCTTATTATACAATTACACTTTGACCTTTTTAGTATGAAACTTACTTTTATGTTACCAAGATAAGGTTTTGCATGTTGTTTAAGAAGTTAGCTGGTTAGCTGAGCAATCTTGTCTGTTGCAAAATGGATACAAAGCTAAAGCTGACATCCCTGCACTTCCACGTAAATAGTGCAGAACTAGAGACGGAAATTTAAGCTATATGGACAAAATCACCTAAACATTACACCCACAGGAGCTGCTCCACCATGGAGACCCATGTCCAAGCACACAGTTCTTGTGCTGATGTTAATGCCAGAAGAGGTTTGGAGCTCTGCAGTTATTGAGTTAGCTTAGTGTTCTGGCATCTTCTATGCAATATGTGCTGCTACGCTGGGTAAACCCCGCTCTGTATCTTTAAGTGGTGTTTAGGAGTGAGAGCTGCTGTGGTTTCTAAACCACTTTGCAGTAATACCACTAATACACACATTTTTTTTGACTTGCTGCAGTGGTGGCATCCCATTAAAGTACCAGTGACTCTTTAAAATGACCCGCTCTTTCATAAATGTTTTTGAAAGCAGGTTAATGGGACTGAAAAAAAAATCTTTGAATTTCAAAGATTAAGAGGTGTGGCCCTTTTTGTCCATATGGTGCATAACTCGTCATTTCTTTCTCTACATGGAAAATAGCTGTAGGCCAAATACTTATCCTTTTTCTGCCCACTGACTCATCATTTGCAGACATGACCACCATGCAGAAATACACCAGAGGAACTCAAACCCAGCTAGACTCATCCCTAGGGCAGCATTTCTGCAGTTCAGCTTCTTCAAGCATGAAGTAATTGGTAGCTTAAAAGCTAAGCTTTCAAAGTTGTTTGCCCCAAACTGCCTATTTTATATTAACCCACTATTACCAGTAAAAGAATTTTACAGTTCATGAAAAAGTCCAGAGACAGTAGATTAGTGCCTCTTCAAAAATCTAAATTTGAGTGGTGCAAACATTTCATATCAGCTGAAGAAGAGAAAGCAAAGTGCAACTGAAAGGCTTTGCTCAGGCAACCAAAACTCCACCTGAATACACACGTAACCGTCATTTATTATTGAAACAAGTTGTGCGGCGTGTGAAATAAAAGAGGGACTTTGTGTGGGACTGAGCGGAGATGAAAGCGTCGGATTAAGGAAAGATTAGCCGTCAGATGTTGACAGCTTCTCAAGTGTCTCACCAGCAAAGCGGACGGCTGTTATGGATGAAGAGTGTTCGTCGAGTGTTTGCACCAGACTGTAGTCGTCTTCTGCATCCAAGACGTGGATCAGACGATCCCTGCTGGCTGTGGCCAGCAGCTTCAGACCTGAGAGAAATCAGACCACATAATCACCTATTGTATTCACAGCCAATGTGCAAATATTCTCCAAGCGTGCCATCATTATAGTAACTAATACAGTCTCACACACACACTGACCTGTTTCTGGTTTACTGTATTCGAGGCTGAGGATCTCAGCATCATGGGCTTCCACCTTAAGAATCTCCTCCATGCTGCTGAGGTCATGAACCCTGCAGAATATCACAGTTTTAGGACAGAGGTCACGTCAGTCTGTCATCAGCCTCAGCCTTAGTCTTCTCGTCCTACCTCAGCATGCCACTGCGATCTCCAGATGCCAGGTGTTTGCCGTCTGGGCTGACACAGATAGTCCTGATGCCCGTCCTGGTTTCCGCTGTCTGTCCATCCCCCGACTTGACCTCTGAATTCGCACTTGTTACACACTCTGAATCCAGCAAGGTGCTGGTGTTCCCGTCGATGTAGATTATATTCAAAAGATCCTTTATAGAAATGAGGGAGACAGAAAGTAACTCTTCACAGCTGTACTTGAAACACAGCTGAAGAGAAGACGGATCTTGGAAGTCAAACTCACTTGGCTCAGGATGTTTGGAGAATGAGTTTGTGTCCAGTCGTCCATGCGCCACACTCTCACGGTGTTATCAGCTGAACTAGTGAGGAATGCGCCTGATGACAAACCAGAAGCCACTTCTTCTGGAACATCTGGAAACACCTGGGGAGTAGTGATAAAAGGAGGAGGTTCAGTTAATAATAAACTAGATGAGGGTAAAAAAAAGCATGATTTTAAAAAACAATTAATGCTGTAAGTTAGATTTCTAGAAATGCAGTTTCACTATGCTGTGAATTGTCTTATATCGACTGTTATCAGCAGTTTCAAGCTGCCAAATTCTGATGCACAATGTTCAGTACAACAGCACAACAGCTCAGTGTTTCCCAGTTTTGTTCGTGTAATGATCCCCAATGTGCCGCAAATTACTAACCGAATCAATAGGTAGAATCCAATCTGTTGTACTGCTGTAATCCTATTGAGCCAGGAGGCTTGAGAAAACACACTGAACATCTCACAGCTTTTAAAGAGGTTATATAAATTCACTTCCTCCTGTATGCATTTACCTCCAGGTCCCAGACACAGGCGGGATGAAAGAGGGCAGAGTGCACCTTCCCCACCCGCTGCACATCTCTCACGTCCCACACATACAGGCTGTGGTCATTATATACACAGCTGAGCCGGCAGCTGACGGGGTCATAGGTAACGGCAACGGTGTCTGGGTAACGGGCATCCGCTGTGGCGTTGAACAGATGACTGTGGGAATGAAAGGTTGGGACAACAGGAATAGATGTTTTCTTTGTAAAAATCCGACATCCTCGAGAATAAGAAACATTTAGACGAGACTCGGGCTTGCACTGCTTGAGACAGAAAGCTCTATTTATAGAGCTCACTTGATCCTGCAGTGGATCAGTGCTAAAGAAAGGCCGAGTTACTCCTGAGCTCTTTCTCACCTGGCCTCAGTCATGGAGGAGACGTCAGAGCCGAGGGGGTGCGGCCGCGGCAGCGTGCACACAAAGTGCAAGTCAGCGGGTCTGAAGGCTCGCACCGTTCCATCGGCACAGCCGCAGAAGATCATATCTTCAGATAGAGAGAGCGACTGAGCCAGCCCGGTCTGCACGGAAGGACACACGCCAGATAATCAGCTCACAAGTCATAGCTTCATAATCTTTCTGAGAAAATGGTAAACATTCAAATTCATTCAAGTCTGAAAAATTAAGCTAATTATGCTCCTGCAGATAATATTACATCATTGCTTTGGCTGAGTCCTCTGCAAAGGTTACAGAGGAGTAGAAAAGCAGCCCCGTTGGAGCTTTTCCAAACACATCCTGTACCTGTCCTTGCTTCTAAATCTTCTAAGATCCTCTTCACCCGTTCAATAGACACGTATGGTTACTGACCTAAGGCATTTGTGCCTGTACTGTACTCAAATAATAACTAAATGAACATGCATGTTAGTGCTGACTGAGGCCAATACCACATAAAGAAAAGTGACACCTAGTGAATAAAGAACAAATATGTTACATTCAGCTACCATTTAATAAAAATGAACAGTAGTGGCAGTTTGAGAGTAGAGCATCGTATCACAATATTTTGCTTGGTGATACTGTAAATATTCAGGGAGAGCAAATATCATTATTTTTATTAAGTACGTTAAAATACTCGAACAAGAGGGCTCATGTCCTACATCACTGACTGACTGCAACAACTCTCAGAGAGGCTGTCGGACGTTTGCAAGTAACTGCTGTCTAATCTATAAATGCAGACTGCAGATTGCCAACATACTGGCATCAGTCTGAACGAGTCCTTGTTAATAAACACAACATGAGGGAAGTCGACTCAACAGATTTGAATTCGGTGATTTATCACAGCTTGACCCCGTTCAATTCATCTTGTGGCAGGTTTTAGTCACAGTGTTGGTACTTGCTTGTTGTTGCTGCTTGACAATATAATTTTGCAGCAAGAAATTACATAAATCCAAATAATCTACGTATGATTACTTTATCTTATTAGATAAAACAAATACTGACAAAATTTTAATTGGAGATTTATGAATATCTTATTCATTTTGTTTTGTTTTCTTATATGTCACAAAATGTTAAAAATCACATTGATCATATAGTGGGGTGTCTGGTTAGTCCCACCTCTACCTTTCACCTGCAGACAGCCCCTCCCCTCTCACTCACCCGAAGGTCCACCCACTTGTCCAGCATCCTCTTGCTGTTAAACTCACACAGCAGGCCAGAGGAAGTAATGCAGAAAGTGGAGTCTGATTTAGAGCCACGTCCACAAGCTACATCACAGAAGAAATTGTTCCTCAGCTCTCCCAGCAGCCCGGAGCGGCCCAGCAGAGGCACAGGAGCGCTGGCCTACATAGCACAGAGAGGTGATGGTTAGCCGATAAAGCTCCAACTGAAGGAGTTAAAGTGCTTCCCTGAAATGTTTCATGTGTGCTTCTGAAAATTAATAATCCCTGGGTCTCACAAATGTATTTGCATAATGTAAGAGTGCACTAAAGTTATTCAATTATGCAAAAATAAAGCAGAAGTAAAAGGTAGGGAAATAACTCCAGGCAGTAATAAAAGATAGGAAAGCCTCTCATACCTTGTTGGCCTTGCAGTGATCCAGATACCAGAACTTGACATGCCTGTTCCCCACTGTGACAAAGTAGGAGCTGTCCTCGGAGAAAGACACACCTTTCACCTTACTGGACACCTTGTTAGCGGCCACTATTACATCTTTCTGCAAAGAACAACACATTCGAAAGAGATCACACAACTAAAACACAATAGGACTCGCTGCTCAACAGTATAACATTACATTCACTACATGGTTTTAGACATTTTCACTACTTTAAAGTTATTTTTTCATTTAGAGTTTGAAAAAATTGAGCTTAAAAATTGCCAGTCATCAGACATTAAACCATCATTGTCCTGATTAAAGCAGTCAGGAGAACGGAAGAAGGTGTAAAAGCACAAGTAGGATTTGAGCTTTAGAAACTTTCAAGGGAGACAAACCTTCCACGCCCAGACGTTGACCATCATGTCATGTTGATTTCCTACACTGACTATGTATTTGCCATTGGGGGAGAAAGCCACACAGGAGACGCCATACTTGTGCTTCTGGAGCTCGGCCACTTGCTTCCGTTCTGCCACGTCCCATACTCTCACCGCCGGTAGGTGACCGCTCTGATGAAAAAAAAAATGGTAAGGGGGGGAGGAGTCAACGTTTAAAAACAATGTTAGGTTGTTAGTAAGATGGCGAACACTCCTCCATTCATACACTAAAGCGTCTTAATGTTTTCGTCGACTGAAACAGGCTCCGCTCAGGAGTCACCTGTCATTCCTGTCTGTCCATCTCTCTAGAACAGGGGTGCCCAATCCTAGTCCTCGAGAGCTACTGTCCTGCAGTTTTTAGATGCATCCCTAATGGTTTGATTACCTCTTCAGCATGCCATCAAGTTTGGCAAAGGCCTGATAACAAGCCATTCATTTGATTCAGGTGTGTCAAAACAAGGATGCATCTAAAACCTGCAGGACGGTAGCTCTCGAGGACTGGGATTGGACACCCCTGCTCTAGAAGATCATCCTCTCTCTGTCCTCTGATTGTCTACTTGTCCCTTGACCTGCTCACATTATTCCCTCCTGGGGATCGAAAGTTCAGCAGACTATTTGTGTAGTCTCCTATTATAATATGGTAAAAGGACCTTTCAAAGGTCAGAGTTATTAGGTCCAAAAGAAATAGTGTGACATTCAACCGAAGACAGAGCTGCATACAAAAGACACACAAGAAGAGGAGGACAAAACAGCCTGCACATCCGCTGTCAGCCTGCCCCTGTATGTAAATGAGCTACTGTTTGATGAATGCGTGTGTGTGTGTGTGTGTGTGAGGGACATTTCTTATCAGATCACTCACTCGGGCATATCTTTTACTCCTCCTTTTAAAGGGCCTGTGGGAAAACATCTAATACAGCTGTGATGCGCTCAGCTTTGATCACCGAGCGCAGCGGGTTAAAAAGAGGGCTCTAATATTTCTCCACCACATCTACTACGATCTCTAACCAGTTTTAATTACTCAAAGTATTCTAACGTTGGGAATGTAGCACATGGTTCCCTTTGAATTCCAGGAGAATCCAGGAGAACAGCCTATCCTCAAGTCTATTTGGTCTTTTGAACTTTGGTCTTTGTCGTCATGGCAACTGCTGCCTGCCCATCCACTTATGCAGAGAAGTCTTTAATCGGCTTTGATTGGCCGGGGAGGATTAAGATAGCGTGTTGTGTCGAGGCCCGCGTTGTAACTACAACAAAACCGATTCAAGATGCTTGACTGAAAAGACACATTACGCTGTGACACGACAGAACAAGGCCCTCTGAAGAGGAGAGGCTGCAAACACAGAGCTCTGCAGCAAGCCTCCATCCTGCTGCGATGTCCGCAGCACAGCGCGCTAACTCCTTCTTATACTGTGGATAACTGAAGATGGGAACAAGCTCATTCTCTGAATTCTGCAGTAAATCTGAATTACTACAAACACCAGTCCTACTGTGATGTTCACTCGACACAGCAAAAACCAAAGAAAGCTAAACAGAAGACGAGAGGACAGACGCAAGTTTGAGTTTACCTGCAGAGACAAAGTGAGAAAAGTGAGGGTGTTGAAACTCACCTCTCCTGTCACCAAGTGTTTGCCGTCAGGGGAAAAAGACAGAGCTGTGATGGTTTTCCTGTGAGAGGGACAGAGGATAACATCACAGCATGATTAGTTCAGTGCTGCTCTGCTTCAGTGAAGACTGTACTCGCGGATGACTCACCTTGAAGTGTTGATAATGTGGTGCTGCCTGTTCTTTTTGGGGTTCAGTAAGACTACCACACACCTACAAAAGGAAACCAAGAAATTCAGTAATGCATATTAATATCTGATATGGAACAGGTCGAGAAACGATGCACATACTTAAGGAAAATGGCCATTTTATGTTAATAAATTAATGATAGAGCTTATAGGTGCAAATGTTTAAACATTCAAACTGTGCAACTCCAAAGAAAGCCTGATGCTAATGGATGAATTTTATCTGGAAGCTCTTCCTTGGTGGTAACAGCGAGAAGTAGAAACACACTGTAAACATTGGTGCTGTTAATGTTCTAGGAAAGCATTAAATAATTGACATATGTAGTGATTGCGAAAAAACAACTAATCATGTGCAGAAATGAATTTATGAAACTTACAAATGACCATAAGATCAGCTGGATAACTTCCAACCACTTTTTCTTTCTAATTCCTCTTTATTTTTATTTAATTTTACCCCACAACACAAAAATAACCCCAATAAATCATCAATATTTTCTGGTTTAAATCAGCTGTGTGTGTTGTGGGCAAAACTCTGCATTCATGATTTATCATTTTCTTTTTGTGTGAAACATACAGATGAAGTCAGGAGCTTGCGCACCCTCATCGTGGGCATGGACGAATGATGATTTTAGGCTTTTAATGATTTCTTTGAACTGTAAATACAAGTTGTTTCGATGTGTCACCACTTTGCAGAGTGAAGTGAGTTTTACATTACTCCAAAATCGACACCTTCAAGCTCGGCTGAAGTTTGCAGCTGCCAACATGCATGGCCAAAAAACCTTGGAGTAATATTTTACAGTCAGAAGAGACAAAAATTGAGCCATTTGGCAACAATGACAAGGGGTATGCCTTTCCGGAGTAAAGGTCAAACCTAAGCACAATGCACCTCCTGTGAAGCAGGGTGGTGGTAGCATCATGCTCTGGGGTCGTTTGGTAGTTGTACATTGCACCAGTTGGATATATTAATGAAGAAGGAGAACTACCTCCAAAATTTTCAACTTCACCATAAATCAAAAGCTAGATGACTGAAACTTGGAGAAGACTGGGTGTTCCTACAAAAAGGAAATGAATAGGAACACAAGCGCGCACACACATTTTAAACCTTGGGTTGGGAAAGTGCACAGGATTTTCCGTCCTTAGTCTAGTTTTCAAAATACAGAATAACTTCCTTAGAGGGAACATTCAGAAAGAAGATTACACTACGTTACATGAAAAATGAAAGCACGACTAGACATGACGTGAGTCATTTTTAGTTTATTCTATATATTTCATCATATACTTTTCCATATTGAAATAACGCACGCATAATATTGTTACCTATTAATTAAAATCCTTTTTGCATCCTAGCTCGTGAGCAGAACTTAGATCAGCATTGGACCTGCTAGTGAACTGCACCGTGCCAGGAAACTGCATTCCTGGTACAGAACAGCTTGCACAGATTTAAACTGAGACAGCAGGTGGGTTGCCAGATTGTGCACCATTTAGTACAACGATGAGCAGAACCATTTGTGCAAAGACATGCCCATGCATACCTCACACAGACACACACACACACAAACCCTTACACTCCTTTACATGTTGTTGCAATACTGCTCTAATTCTCCTCGTTTTTCCCCTTTGACCGCTGGCCTTCTTAATATTAATACAGCTTTGTTGGAAGGTTTGAGAACAAAATCAGCTCAAGTGCACAGATTTTGTTGCGACCTGGCAGGACCCACTCTGCTTGTTTTTAAACACTGCTTTCACCCCCCCCCCCCATCACCAGTGCAGATCTAAACCATCCAGCATAACCATCCTCATTTTTATATTCTATGCTGATTAAAGCTATAGCAGCAAAAATTAATAATACTGCACAACAAGCTATCACTGTGCCAGAGACAGCCTCCCCAAGGATGGGATAAAGAAAAAAAACCAACACAGAGCTCCAGTCCTCTGAGATGATGCAGAGATAACACACACACGCAGAAATTTGCACACTAAACATCCGCATGAGGTAGATATGATAAGGCAGCTGGGAGCGAGCGGAGCGCTGATAAGTCAAAGGTCAGATTAGGAAGATAACAGCGCATAAACAGTCTCTCTCATCTCACCCTGCAGGATAGGCCACAAGTCCGGATCGAGGGTCGCAGGCCAGAGCGCTGTTTCCTGAAGAGGTGATGCCCAACACTTTCTCTAGAGTCACCTGTAGAGAGACAACACAGGGCGGGTTTGGTTTTCAGGAATTCATCATAATTAGAAAAGAAAAATAAAATAGTGGAGGCTGACAGAAGAATAGAGAGAGAAGTCAGTAAAGACACAAGTAAATGTGCTGTTTGTGTACAACATTCTGGTATCTTATGTATTAAAAAGCAGCCTTTCCTGGCAGTTTCAAGATTCAGGCTGTCAAATCTGAAAAGTATTGATCACCGTTATTGTCTTTATTGCACACCTGCACAAACTCTGTGATAAACGAGCAGACTCTGAGCTGCTGATGTGCAGCACCAAGCATGTCTTTGATTGATACGTGTCCAACAACAGGCTCGAGACAGAAAACTGTCGTCGTTTTATCTTTTGGGTGTTTGAGGCGTAGAAAAAAAAAGAAAAAAAGAAAAAGATCTCAAAGACAAAGTGAGGATGTGACAGCTGGCTTGGCACGTCTGTCTGTCTGTGTCTGCCTTGGGAATTAGAAACCAACTGCTGGCGTCATTGATTAGTCTGAGTGAACATATGAATGTAGCCGAGCCTCAGTGTCCTACTAACAAAAGTGCAATAATAACATCAGCAAACAATAAAAAGAATCATAACAAATGCTTTCTAAGAACTCTAAATAGACTCTAAGTTTGTTTTTTGTTTTTTTTTAACTGACCAGTCTTAATAGATCATTTATAAGCCATTAATAAGCCAACCTTTTGGGTTGCCAGGTTATCAAAATGTCAATTTTGCCGCTGTTTAAACATCACATTTGGCAGTAAATCAGCTATTAAATCGTGAATGCTTGCTTAACATAGGTGTTCCCAGTCCAGACACTGCAATAACTTCATTTTAATAAACAACGCCAGCTGTTCTCATAATGATTTATCACTACTCTGCCAACAGGTCGCAATAACTGTTTTAATAACTATAATGAATGCCTATCTCACAGTTTTCCACCCTGTAACGCGTGACTTGTTACGACCTGTGCATCAATAAATTGCACAAAAATACAGGATGCGGTAAAAACAATAAAAATGACAGCTCATATATGGAGGCTGATGTTTAATTTCTTTTTTGGTGAATACAATAAACATGAATTTTATGGCAGTTGTTTCATGGTTCAGGCTTTACAGGGTTAAGCAGGTGAAACGTTTGTACCTTAGATTTCCAGTAATTACAGTAAAGTATCTCAGATCAGATTTCTAGCTCCAGGTAAGCCTGCAGCACTAACAGGTCTGCAGCGGGACGCTTCTTCTGTCCGGCTGTTCTACTCACACATCAGAAGTTTTCGTACCTTGCTGGTGAGATTTTCTTTGCAGTTCTTTCCGGTGGATGGAGAACGCAGAAACTTCCTAATGCGACTTTTAATGGTGAATCCATCGCCCGGCATTTTTCTTAGCTTGGCAGCCCGGAGGCACGGCTCTGAGGGCTGCTGACCATCCACTGTGGCAATCCACGGACTGACGGAGTGTGGCGCGCACACGGGCTGGAGAAGAAGAAGCGAAGGGGAGCGCGTAATGATCCTGCTCCCAGGACTAAAACCTTCCGGCTGCAGAGCTTTACAAAGTGTGACAGAGCTCCTGCAGCAGCCGGTGGGACATGTGGAGGCTAATCTCTCGAGTGAGTTCGCTGTTCTCTTCTTCTGTCGTTGCCGGTTCTCGTCTGAGCGCTGCGTTTGCAATGACAGGAGGAGACGGAGTCGCCGCTCAGCTGTTCGCTTGTTCCCGTGTGCCAGTGTGACATCACTGGTTTAATCCGAACCTGAACTGGTCCCATTCAGTGATTACATCAGCTTTTGTTGCTTTTGCGCCTGATTTAATGGGATCAGAGAGACCGGTGCAGGGGACGATTTGGGAAGCCACCAAAGAATTTATTAGGCTGCTGATTAGCAGACAGAGGTTCACTTATCTGGAAGTTCACTCGTAGTAAATGGGACTGTTTGCTTAAGTTAAAGCAATTTAGGTTTTGATTGTGTCTTTTTTTGAACACTTTGACTCACGTTGTCTTGCACGAAGGCGATAATTAGTGCGTGTTAAGGAACTCATCCATTTGAATGAGATTTCAATTCTGAAATGTCTTCGTGGAAGATCTGCATTCAAACCACATCCTTTCAGAGCACACTGCACTTATTTTTGCCAACCTACTGGGTTTATTTATAGGTCTTCTCAGCAGACCTTTATAGTCAATTATTATTTTTGGTAACAAATAGCTAGTAATACTAACAGTGATATATTCTGTTACAGCTTAAGTAAATCTGAAGACTTTTGGTATAATATAGTGCTTCACAAACAAAAACAAAAAAAATTTTGTGATTACTACCAAACTACCACCACAAATGTGCTGTTCCAACTGATGATTGGATGATCGGCCATGTAAGTGTTCTAATTCACCTTAGTTTAAAATTATATCTTGAAGGTTGATATCAACAAACTCACCTGCCAATAAAACCCAGCCAACTGCACCATACAGTATTGTAAAATACCATATTTATAATTAACTAGTTACCAGAAATGTGTACCTTAGTTATTGCTTAATTTAAATACAAAGCTGGTGGAAGAGGCTTTCCCCCCCATTATGTTGCCTGTATTATATTGTGCAGGAGTACCTGGGCCCTGTGCTGTGGTGTCCAGCATTGTGACAGTGGCAGTGAATTCTCTGGGTCCTGTGGTTTGTACCAGTGCAGATTTGTAGAGTTCTGGTTAAGTCTGAAGACTGACAACAACTGCTTAAGCACTGTTTATGGGTTGTGGGAGGGTGCATTGTTCTTTTGGGTGAGTGCTGTTGCCATAGTGAGTGTGCAAAGTCTGCAGCAATGCTTAGGTGGGTGATACATATCAAAGTAGCTCCCAAGTGAAGGCCAAGACCCAACGCAACATTGGATCATCATGAAATCATCAATCTTCAGTCCACCTCAGTTTTAAAGTACATGCATAATGTTATCTATGACAACAGATGTAATGTTTGCTTGAATATGCCATCCTGATGATGTAACTGAAATGGTTTGTAGGTCAAAAGTAAGTGGACAATTGGCTGATAAATCACTTTCATGTCCAGGTGAGGTCTGTATCATATTTCATGACAAATTAGGCAGGTAAAATATCTGGAGGTAGTTTAACTCTGAACACAAGGTTCAAAGAGATTTTAAGTCAAGTGAAGACTATTCTTACACTGAATCATCAATATAAACTTTAGGATTGGCTACATGAACAGCCTGGTACATTCTTAAAAAAGAGGAACGCACCGGCCAGCTGCACCAAGAGGCCACAAAGACCGCAGAAGATGACTGAAGTGCATGATGACAGAATTATTTCCATGGTTACAAAAACCAATTTCACAACATCTCACAAAGTCAAGAATACTCTCAAGTTGGTGCACAACAGTCAGAGTAAAATCAACTGAATAAGTCACATGATGGGGTGGGGCAAGGTCTCACAATGGGCTCACCCGAAACAGTCTTAGGGACACTCTCAATAGGGTTTACAAATCTGGGACTATCCACCAATTGCTCTTAGAAATGAAAAAGCTTCTTGGATGAGAAGTGAAATGTCTTCAAGAAACTTATATATAAGTCCAGTTGCTTTTCCTTCCAAGCTCCTTAGATTACCATAACCTGGATGACTGAGATGTATATTGGTCACACTCAAGAAAAAGAATACCCGATTAGTTTGCCAGAAAACATGAAAGATCCTGGACAGAACCAGGAATAATTAATTAAAGCGCGGAGGAGAGGGACAGCTCATGAGCAAAAACAAACCACACTAACACAGTGGAGGTGATGTTATGGGCCCGTTTGGGTGCCTGTGGAACAGTTCAATCAGTGTTCATTGATGATGTGACTGCTGATAGAAACAGCAGGATGGATTGTGACATGTACAGGGCAACAATTTCTCCTCGGATTTAGACAAATGCTGCAAAACTGATCAGACAGACTTTCACAAGGCAAAGAAATGAGATATTCTTCAATGGCCAAGTCAGTCACCTGATCGCAACCTAACAGAGCAGGTTTGCAGTTCTTAAATACAAAAACTGAATGCAGAGACCCACAAATAAGCAATAAGTGAAGGTGGCTACGGTAAAGGGCTGACAGGGCATCTCGAGAGAGGAACCACAACAGTACCTGGTGATCTCCAGAGATTGTACCTCAGGTGGTTGTTGACTGTTTGAAAGTTTATTCGTAAAGAGCTCAAAAAATACTTTTTAATCCTCTTGAATTTAAGCTTAAAGTCTGCACTTCAATCACATCTGATTTGATTTAAATCCAAGGTGTTGGTGTACAGACAGGATTAGTTCATAATATGTAAAGACAAGATGAAATACAGCCCCCCCCCCCCCCAACAAAAGTTATTTGTGACAGATGTTTGAAAACAAGGAACACAAACGGTTTTATTTCCAAGAAGAGATGCCGTTACATCGCCATTCACATGAAATCAGCCACATTTTGGCTTGAAGACATCAAACAAAGCAAAAATGGTGGTATTTTAAGTGAAGGATGGGACAATAAATGCATTGAATTCACTCAGACTGAGGCAAGATAACCAGTGTTTCGAAATCATCCAAAGACAAACTGTTATGCAATTAAAAAAAACCACAATATTCACAGAATCTATTTACATTAGGTACACGTCTACCACAGCTGACGTCTTGCATCGCTTCCAAAACATCAGGTTTATGTGTACTGACTTATTCAAAGATGACTTTATAATGCTGATTTAATGTGTTACGTTACAGGTTAATGCAAACAGGAGACAACGCGGGTGATTTCTACCAAAAAAACATTTAAAGTGCTACTACTGATGAGCTTTACTGCATTAGTAACAGATTAGTAACACATTATCTAGCACCCATTGAAAAATGACACCTTTTAATACGTGACAGAGTTAAAGCTGTGCATCACCCAGCTGGGAACAGACACTCAGCTTACATTGTAAGGCTTAAAATGCTGGATCGCAGAACATATCTGTATAGTTTTATTTTGCATAAGAGAGTTCAGTGAAGAATCGCTCAAAGTTAAACGTAATTCAAATACATCTCGATACCCCACCTAAAAGTTGGTCATATTTAAAGATCATTCATTGCTGGAAAATATTGATATCAAAACGGATTCATTTCATGAATACATTCAGCAGGTCTCTTAATGCCGTTTTATCATTTATACAAAAAAAATCAGCCTTTCTCTACATTATGAAAGAAGTCCACTGAGTTCAGAAAAGAGCAGCAGTTATTATCCGTGGCCCTGATCCTTTGGCTTTTTCAGACAGGCACATTTGGTGACACTTTCATTGACACACGTGACTCGAGCTTCCAATATCAGCAGAAAGCAGAGAAACTTCAAGTAAGACTGTGAAGATGATGTTAGAAAAAGATGCTGTTTCCTTAGGTCATTTACACACAAATTAGTCTTTTATATCCAGCTTCCCAGAACAAAAACTCCTGCTTCAATCAACTGTGCCCATGTGAGAATAGCATAGAGGGCAGGTGGATGCACCCTTACCTGCATGGTCCCAGGCAGCACCTTCACTTAAACCTAACAATGAGAAGGTGTCTGAAGCAAACCGCCTCCTGCCGTGTTGTACGTGTGAGAAGAGACGACTTTCACAAAGGCTCCGATGTGATTCGGAGTCCAGAGTTCACACGTGAAGACATCTTTAGTCATGAGTGAGATTTCAGTGTGAGACTCTCAGAGCGTAGATTCGTTTTTGTAGTGAAAGGACGTTTGTTACAACTACGCAAATTCTAGGTCAGGTTCCAGTTCTTTTTCTACGTCTATCCAGGACCGTTTCTTTGCGCTGGGGAAGTCTTTTCCTAAAGCACCGCGTGTTAAAGGCCTCGACGTCTTGGTGGTAGGGCTTTCAGTTGCCTTAGCGGAGGGACTGTATTTAAGTTTCTTAGAGCTGGATCTGAGGGGACTACTTGCAGGACGCTTAACTGGTGCCGACTTTCTTTTCGGAGGCCTTCCTCTGGGTCGTTTGACTGGCACAGGAATATCTGCTACTTTACCGACATTGCCTGTGAGGTCCTCAGCTTCCATCTTGGTCTCTTCCAAAGTAATTTTTTTACTTTGTTTCTCTTCGAGCAGCACAGATATTTCACCTTTGCTGACACATTTATTGGTCTCCTCTATCACACTACACTTTTCCTTTTCACCCACAGCAGTACTTGCAGGGTTCCTTCGAGGCCTGCCCCTGCCTCGACGGGCTTCTGGAAGGCTTGGATCGGCCTCGGACTTGACAGAACACACACGATTAAACCTCAAGTGGGCAGCTGGAAGAGTTGTGCTCATGCCTGCACCTGTGCTGCCCTCACTGTTGTTTTCTGTAGCTTTAAGATCCACTGAAGGCACAAACATTGATTTGTTAAGGGTGGCAAGCTCAGCCTGGGGGGAAATTACACCCGAAACCTTTGAATCGGAATCTGAAGATGCCGTTTTCCTCTCGAGGTTATGCCCAGTTTCCGAATCCAAAGGCAGGTCTGATGCAGATATGGTAGCGTCTGATGGCTCAAATAGCTTCATCTTAGCTGAAGAGCTAGCATCACCTTCCTCTTCATTCTTCCTGGGTTTCATGACCATGAGTGTATAGAAGCCTTGGCCAACTGTAAGATAAAAAAGTACACAAACATATGCAATAATATTATAGTAACACATTTAAATGGAAGATAATTTAAATTTGGTGTATTAACTGATCAAAGTGCTTACTTGGTTTCAGACATGAGGGAAGTATGAGCCTGCCAGTCTTGGAGCGAATAAGAGGAAGAGCCAGAGGCTTTGGAGTTTGAACCTTGGTGCTGGTGCAGTTAGCTGTTGGGGATACAGGTGAGGCTCCTTCTTTGGCTGTGGGGACCTGAGGTGAAGCTTTACTGGGCGGGTCTTGAGACTGCTGATCTGTTTGGGAACTGGAAATGTGGGAACCAGTAGCTTGGTCTGGCTCTCCAGAAGCTTTCTGTTTGACTTCTAAGTTTGATGGAGACTTTTTCTCTTGGACTGAGGCCACATGGTCACCTTGCTCAATTTTCACCTGGGACCGGGGTGCAGAGTTCGCAACCTGAGCTGGAGAGGATACCAGCAGAGGCAGAAGTTTAGATACAGGTGTCTTTGGACAGGATTCAGTTGGAGCTTTTCGCATGAGAGGCTGGAGCAGGGCTATCATCGTTTTTAAATTGTGTGGAGTTGTGGCTGTGTTAGCCTGAGAAGGAGCCCCGAGGTCAGGCTGTACTGAAGATGAGGGCGTGGGGTTAGACTTGGGAGCACTGGCTTGTAGTAAAGCGGCTCTGGACTGTAGCAGGTGGGAAAAGAAAGGCGTCCACTTCACCGTCTTCTCTTTCCTTTTCTGTTTTTCGCACACTTCCTTTAGTTTGTGCCTGATCACATTTTGAGACTTTCCTAAAAATGTTATATTTGAAAAAACAAAGTTAGTGACAAGCAGATCTGCTGGCGATCAAGTCTCTATGTTGACACAAGAGCAGGATGTCGTACACAAGTGCTGGATAGCAAGCTTCGAGTTATTCTCCATGCAAACTCAGTGCATTCAAACAGTACAAAAACCAATACAGGGCAAGAAAAGGTGCATTAATACAGAGTGTACATACCAGACAACTGAGAGAGTGTCTCTACATAGCCCGACTGTATCTGCGTCAGCATCTTCTTTGTCTGTTCTAGATGTTTGGAGGTCCTAACCAGGCTCTGAATTTCTTTCAGGGCCTAAAAAACACAAAATGGCAAAAACGAGTGTTGACGGTGAGGCCAAAAACTCACACCTACAGATCTGTGAAAAAGTGTTTGCCCCCTTCCTGATTTCCTATGTTTTCATCAAACAAACTTAAATAGTTGACAAAAACAACTCAAGTAAACACAAAATGCAGTTTCTAAATGAAGGTGTTTATTATTAAGGGGAAAAAAAAAATCAAAACCTACATGACCTGGTGTGAAAAAGTGATTGCCCTCTAGACCTAATAACTGGTTGGCCCAGCCTTAGCACAACAACTACAATCAAGCGTTTGCAGTAATTGGCAATGAGTCTTTTACAGCGCTGTGGGGGAATTTTGGCCCACTCATCTTTGCAGAATTGTTGCAATTCAAGCACATTGGAGGGTTTTTGAGCATGAGCTGCCTTTTTAGGGTCATGCCACAGCATCTCAGTCGGATTCAGGGAAGGTGCTACATATATATATGCAAATGTCTGTACGTGCTAGCAACAGTTTACAAGTTTACAAACTCAAACTGATTCGGACCAGAGGAAACAAACTATAGGTGTTAAAACACCCACATGTTTTTCCATTGAGAGGAACTCAAATTTAAATGCATCTTTAAAAGTTTTCAAGTATGTAGTCTGATGCAAATACTGTGGTAGTATCTGTGCCAACTTTCTGGCACTCTGCTGTCTTGGTTTGGTCACTAAATTTTTATTTGGATACTTAATGAGAACATGACCTTGAAATTGTGATAAAAAGTATTAAAAAGTAGTAGAAAGTGCACACAACCTTTAGTGGAATTACATTTTCCCATTAGTTGTCTTGCAGTTTCCACTTTAGCTAACCAGAAGGAAAACTGCAGTATGCAGAACTAACCAATGACAGGAGGCGGAGCCTGGGAGCTCTTGGGTCACTCCGTAGGACAGCCTGGAGTTTATCGAAGAGGTTTCGCTGTTCCGATCTTCTCAGCCGTTCTAGCACTGTGTGGTTCTCGCGCCTCTTTTTGGTTTTTGTCTCACCACAATCATTGAGATCCTGGAGGAGACGCAGTGAAAACTCAAAACACACTATACATACTGCCTTATAATACAAAGAACTGTGTTCCTACTATATCTATATAAAGTGAGGGCAATTAAATATGGCGGTTAAGCTGGCGCTTGTCTTACCTGGGAGTCGAGTTCCAAAAATGATCCCAAATCTTCTCTGGAATCTCTAAATGATGATAAACAAATTTCAGCTTTGACGGTAAATAACAATTTTATGCTTTCATTTCAACATCCAGATGTTCATTTTTTATTACCGTGATTGCAGCACTCCCTTGGAAACAGCTTTCTTCAGTTTAGCGATGGCCATCTGTTGTTTCACTTCTTCTACAGTCTCAACATCCACCGTCTCATCCTGAAGACAACATCATTCATGATGAGCTTTTTAAAACAATGTCAGGATTAGGCCGACTACTTTTTCATATTTTCTAAAGAAATTTAGTGTTTTTATAATTAGAGTTAAAGATGAACTAATTTGAATTTTTGCACCCAGTTTAAATTTTACATGTATTTAAAGTTGGACTGATTTGTTTCTATGAGCTGACAGCTGATTTTTTTTTACCTTTACATTTATAATAAACCATTGTCCACTTACAGTTTAGAGGGCCTTCCATTAAAATAAATCACTAAGCACTCAAAGAAAATAAAAAACTTACATCTTCGTCTCCCTCTCCTTCACTGTCTGATGAGTAGGAGCTTGTGTCTTCTGAAGCAATGTCTAGGTTTGATTCTGCCTGCTTGCCGTTGGCCTCATCGCCCTCGTCTGATGGGATCTTCCCATCACAAACCAGCTCAGGGGAGGAGCCGTGCTCTGCTAATTTGCTGCTTAAAGAGCTCTTGACTGCGTTCACTGTGTCCACAGCAGGACACCCAGCTGCACCGTCTTTTTGTAACAGGACATCATTGTTCGCCATGTTTGATGCTTTTAGATGTCCTGACTGTTGTGCTGCTCCATCAGCTCCGGGCGCTGGGAGCTGAATGAGGGTAAAGCCCCCGGGCAGGGAAACACCAGGTAGCTTCTGTCCTCCGGTGCCCTGGTTGGACGGAGGGCAGATCCTGAAAGAATAGGTTCCACTCTGTCCTAAAAAGCTGGGGCTTTTCAGTGATTGTGAGACGGTGAGCGAGACAGGCGAGGAGGAGGAGCTGCTCTGGAAGGAAGAGTCTGAGTTGTGCTGGCCTGAGGAAAGTGATTGGACAGAGCTGATGTTGGATGATTTCTGTGACTGTTGCCCCAATGAGATGCGTCCCTTGCTCTGAAGGCATGGATGGAATAAGAAAACTGAAAAAAAGAAAAAACTAGTTCAGCATGATGAGATGATAATATTTGCATTATTTTAACATAACTGTGTTTTAGTGACACATGTTTACTTCTATTCTATTTGATTAAGTTGATGTCACTTCTTGAGGTTCATCTACCCTCTATCAATTCTAATGCTTTAACAAATCATCTGGTCCTTACCACAACTTAATGTTATATAAATACAACCCCAGATGACATCTTACACTGTCCTATTATTTATTCAACAAAAATTAAGCTAAGAATGAAAAGCAAACTCCATCCATCCATCCATCCATCTTCATCCGCTTTATCTGAGGCCGGGTCGCGGGGGCAGCAGCCTAAGCAGAGAGGCCCAGACCTCCCTCTCCCCAGCCACCTCCTCCAGCTTATCCGGGGGAACACCAAGGCGTTCCCAGGCCAGCCGAGAGATATAATCTCTCCAGCGTGTCCTGGGTCTGCCCCGGGGCCTCCTCCCGGTGGGACATGCCAGGAACGCCTCACCTAGGAGGCGCCCAGGAGGCATCCTTGTCAGATGCCTGAACCACCTCAGCTGGCTCCGGCATCCTTGTCAGATGCCCGAACCACCTCAGCTGGCTCCTTTCGATGTGGAGCAGCAGCGGCTCTACTCTGAGCCCCTCCCGGATGGCCGAACTTCTCACCCTATCTCTAAGGGAGAGGCCAGCCACCCTTTGGAGGAAGCTCATTTCCGCCGCTTGTATCCGCGATCTCGTTCTTTTGGTCACTACCCACAGCTCGTGGCCATAGGTGAGAGTAGGGACGTAGATCGACCGGTGAATCGAGAGCTTCGCTTTTACACTCAGCTCCCTCTTCACCACGACGGACCGGTGCAGCGGCCGCATTACTGCAGCTGCAGCCCCAATCCGTCTGTCGAAACTACGTCTAAAAAAGCCTAAATACTCTTTTACTGCTTCAATCGAAACTAAGAGAAGAAGCCATTTGCTGATAACCAAAGGCACTTTATTAACTGATCATCAGTAAGGTTGAGCACCTCTATAAAAGCAGAAGGTTTGGTAGTTTGCAGGTCTAGCGCATTCACAATCCCAAGGAGGAGAGACATCAGCAATCACCTTAGAGAACCAACTGTTCCCCATCAGTCTCTGATGGCTTAAAAGACCATGATTCTACAGTAAGAATGATTATTTACAAGTAGAAAACATCAAAGACAGCTGTCAATCTTTCCAGGAGTAGATATCTCAGAAAATTCACCCTAAGGTCAGACTGTGCAATGATCGGAGAAACTGCAAATAACCCAAGTAGTTCATGACAGTACAACAAATACTGTCATGGCTTGTTTGGGAGGGTTGCGGTGAAAAAGGATTTTCTCTCTAAAAAGAAGATGGCAGCACAGCTCAAGTTTGTGAAGTTGCATCTGAACAAACCACAAGGAACAATGGGAATGGAAAGATCAAAGTGGAGATGCTGATCGTCATAAACCACAGCACCATATTTAGCCTAAACCAAATACCAACTGTCAAGCATGGTGGTGTAGGGGTGGTAATTTGGTATTGTTTTGCAGACACATGACTAGGAATTGGAATTGAGAATCGGTTCTTGTAGAGAACTGGAAAATAGTGGATATGGACATTATTTTATTTTCATTGCACAAAAGGATGAGAGTGCGATTGTAAAGCGGAGACTGCTCTAGGACAGAAACAAGCCACTGCTGAACTTCAACAGGTAACAAACTGATGACCTCAGTTCCTACCGGCTCATGTTTCTACAGTAGAATCACCATGACAACCTCTTTAAAATCTGTACTGGTTTTCATCTTTGACTTGTGCTGTCGGCTTTGTGTACATACCTAAACACTAAGAGAAAGATCACACTTGTCCTCGTCGGCATTTGTGTTGGTGTGTGGGGTTGTAGCCTGTATGTTTATATTTTTAAATGGCAATTATAAGACAGTGTGTTTCAGATCATTTTACAGAGTAACATGAAAGCAACGTAACGAGTAGTATAACAACTGTTTTTATCGGGGGTGTAATTAACTAACGTACTGCATTACTTTTAAGAAAAGTGTTCTGCATATATGCAATAGTTACTTTTAAAAAAAATAATGACCCCAATACTGACCACAACAAAAATCTCCAAAATTCACAAGATTTGAACACTCAGCATGTAATTAATTTGCATAAATGTAATGTCTTTGATACGCTGCTTAGAGGTGGTGGTGACTCTCAAAGTGGAGCCAATGAGAATCAATAAGGAATCGGAATTGCTAAATTCTTATCAATTCCCATCTCTACACAGGACCTGAGTGCTTTGGACTCACTGAGTCAACCCTGAACTTCTCTGTATACCAAAGTATTCCAGAGTCAAACGTGAGGCCATCTGTCTAACAGCTAAAACTCGGCCAAAACTAAGTCATGCAACAGGACAATGACCCCCAGCACTGTCATTTACAACAGAATGACTGAAAACAAAAGAATCGGGGTGTTGCACTAACCCAGTCAAAGTCTAGACCTCAACATGATTGGATTGCTGTGATGGGAACTGAAGAGAGCTGTGCATAAATGAATGCTTGCAAACCTCAATGAACTGAAGCAACACTGTAAAAACGAGTGGGGCAAAATTCCTCCACAGCAATGTGGGATACTGGCAAAGACACACAGAGATCAATTACTTCAAGTTACTGTATGATGGGGTGTACTTAGCTTTTCACATATATTTCTGCCATTCATGTGAGGCGGTATTTCAGAATTTTATAGCCTGGTAAGAATCAAATGTTTTATTATGCACTAAATCTCGGACATAAAAGTGGTGGACTTTTTTCTCATGACTATACTAAAAACAGTTTTAGGTTCTGCTCAGCTAGAACACGTGAAAAACCACATTTACTAAGAGCCTTTCCAAACAGACTGTCCTGTTTTTCAGCATCATGTCCTTTAAGACGATGATAAAGACAGTGAATATCTTAAGCACGCAGTTACAAATTGCTTCACAGTTTGAATAAAAACAAACATCGTGCATAATATCTCTACTGGTTTATATGCACACACACTTACATGCAAGTATTCGGTGTGAATTACAGGAATGGGTGATGAACCACGGAAAAGCTAAAATGAGTTTTCAGCAGTCAAAAGGCAAACCACTGATTTAACCGACGTGATGGGCTGAGGAAGTGAGTTTCAAAATTTAGCCGCTACAACCTCAAAAGCACAGTCAGCTCTAGCACTGCTGCAGAAAAAGGACCTGAACCATTTAAGGCTTTGTATGTGATTTTTAAATGAATTCTGATTTTCACTAGAAAGCCAGAGAAAGGGAAGAACAGGCAGCACATTTAGGAGGTGGCAGTTTTGAATAAAGCAGATCAGGTATGTAAAACAAAGTGCCTCTGCTGTGGTCTAGCAACAGAGAGACAACCTTACCTGGTGACGGCGTTAGTGTCTTCAGATCAGTAGTTTTCCTTGCAGCGATACTTGGACTGACTAATGAGCTTGCAACTTTTACGGTGCCAGTTTTTGGAGTGCTGGTTTTATGTGTAGAGTCTGATTTCTGAGAATTTTTCTGAGGAACATCAACTGAAGCATTTAGTCGTCCTGTGACGTAGGCAGCAAGGCGGTTAGCTGGATGCAAAGATCCCATCTTTCCAAGCTGCAGTCTGGCCTGATTGTAGGATTTGCCATTTACCTGCAGAGGAAGGAATGCATATGTATATTTTAGAAAGTATCTGTATATTTCAGCTGGTGTAGCTGTGTGTTTGTTAGTCCTTAAATAGCCACACACTGTTATCTTTTCCAAAGGATAAATCCAATTACTGAATGCAAATCTCATTTTTTCCCCCTTCAACATCCAAACCTCAGTGCAAATTTTTTCCAGTGACAATCTGTAACGGAGAATTTAAAAATTCCCAGGCACATGGATGTATTTGATACAACTTTACAAAGCCCTTACCTGTATAAGTCCAGGTGCTTGGTAACCAGCAGGTTTTCTCTCGGCTCTCAGCGTGCCAGCAGGCATCACTCCACTCAGAAAAGGTGTCACTCCAAACCACATCTGCGGCTCTTCGATTTGGCCATCTTCCTCCTCTGCGTCAGTGTTCTCATCAAGGCCTTTACTGGTATGCATTTCCTCATCACTGTCACATTCATCATCATCATCACAATCACTGGCTTTTGATGGTTTGCTAATTTGCACCTATAGAAAAAAAAAAGTACAGAACTTTGTCATATTGGAAACTGTAGAGAACGCCGTACATCACGTCATCACACGAAAAAGCAACAAAGCAAAGAAAGTGAGGACAAATGTTCCAACAGTCAAAAGCAGGATTATTAGACACCCAACAGATAGCAGCCACTGAGAAAGCCACTGCAACATGGGAAGTGCCCAAACAGTAGTACCCACAAGGACCATCTGAAGTCATCTTCCAAAGCTGGTCAGACTCCATAGATGCCGATGTTAAAATGTCAGACTTTAAAGCAGAATCAGTTTAATTTTCTTTATATTGCACCAAATCACAACAACAGTCGCCCACTTAGCTCAGTGGAATTAGCAGGCGACCATATGCCGCATGGCTGAGAGCGACCGGCCTGGGTTCGAATCCGACATGCAGCCCTTTGCATGTTTTCCCGTCTCTCTCGCCTTCTGCTTTCCTGTCACTCTTCACTGTGCCCTTTCAAATAAAACCGTAAAAAGGCCCAAAAAATAAATACATTTTTGGTTCTGTAGCTAACTACACCCAAACTGGAAAGAGTGATTTTTTAAGGGTCATGTAAAAACATGGGTTCAAATTAGAATTATTATAGGCATGGTAAAGGTGTGAGCACACATAGCCTGCACATATTGTTTGTACTGCCTAATACAACTAAATACAACTGCTCCTGACTTTAGGCATCAAAACATGATTTCACAATCCAGTGGGTAACTCTTTCTAATATAGTCTATACCCAAATCTTCAGTACCTGGTAGGTGACGATGGAGCCGCTGGGCTTCCGCATAATGATCTTGCTGATTGGCCAGATGCGGTAAGGACCAATGTAGAAACGTTGGGAAAGCTGATCACGATTCATCCGCTGACATAAAGCCTCCAGGATCATCCTCTGGTCGTTCTGCCACCGACACACTGACTGGATCTGTATTTGCTTCCTTGCTCCTACTTCACTACATGCAGTTTCCTGAGATGCGTTTTCACCTGGAGGTTACAGGGAAATACGTTTTTAAACAACTACAAACACCTTTAATATCCCACTTCACTACAGTGCAGTTATTTTTCTTACCTGCTTTGTTAACAGTTGGTAAAGTGCTGTAGTACTTGTCAGTGGTTTTTTGTGGTTTTGTTGGGGCGTTTGGTGCAAAGATCTTAGGCTCTATGGTGACTTGAGGAGGCGGCTTGCTATTGAACTCTCTTACACGAGCACATGTCATCATGCTCTCCAAATACTTATACACTGGATCCTTATCTTCTTCACGTATCTGCAATGAAGATTTTAGTCTCTTTTTAATGAGATTACAGGACAAATTGTAAACAAATACAAAGAAAAACTTCTTTGTTTTGTTTTTTGCAATTGACAAATTTAGCAATTCTTAATATGGCAAAGTAATAATCTTCAGCATCAGCATTTAATAAAAAAATAAAAAAAAAAAAGCTGTTGAAAAGCAATTTTATTTTACCGGTTGTGGAAATACACTGTTGCGTTTTTGGACCTTTGGTGTAACCACATAGAGGGGCGCAATTTTTGGAATAAAAACTGCTTCTGGATCCTCATCACTGCCATTACGCTTCCACAGTTTATTAGCATGTGAGCCTTGGCGAGGCTGGACCACGTGTTCCATATTAGTCATCGCTGGGGAGGGCAAAAAGTATCTCATTAACACTTGTGACCAAACTGAGCAAAGAAAGACTCTGAAAGACTGCGGTCAGAATCAGGGAAAAAATCGTCAACAACACACAAATGATACTGAAATAACTTGAACTCGATCTTACAGTAAACAGGATGTTCTTGGCTCTCCCCTGTGGACGTCTGCTTAGTGATCTTGCGTTTGAAGCAGGCACAGCCAAACATGCATTCAGGCCGCCTGCAGTGGAGATGGCCTCTGTTCAGGTGCTGCAGACTGGAACACACACAGCCGAGTCTGCAGAACTCTTGACCACATTCAGGTCCAGCAACTTTATTTGGAGAAGGGGGTACTTTCAAGATCTGGCTGGGCTGCGTCTGGTTAAAATGAGAAGTGAGAGTCATCAAAAGAGTTTGAAAAATCACTTTGTGTGCTTTTCTTTAATGTACCTCCTTTACATTTGATATTATAAAAGCCAGGGTGACTTTGAAAATCATCACTACAGAATGAAACAATGAAGTCATCACTGACATTCCTACACTTCCTGCAGAGGACAAACATGCTACATACCTGTTTTGTCAGTAACACAGTCAGAGCAGCTGACAGCCTCTCTGTAGTCAGCTGTGTTCTGCTGAGGCCCTGGTTCAAAGCTGCCGTCTCCATTTCCAGCAGCTTGTGCTGGAACTTGGTGAGCCCCGAAGGTTTGTACATCGGCCCCTGGTTCTGACCAAAGCTCATCTCTGACAACCTGGGGAAGAAACATGAAATGAGCAGATAAGAATTGTTCATTGAAAAGATGTACTGATGTGAAGCAAAACTACATTATAAACAGCTGTAGGAAAACAGCTACAGGACTAATTACAAAGCAAGGAAGCCTATGTATATGTCCGCCAATGTAGCAGGGAAAAGGGGATTACACGATCAATAACTGCAGTCATTTTCACTGGATGTGGCTGGATTTGGATAACCCAAAAACTATAGTATGGGTGAGAAGGAAATGGATGAGAATTATAACTTTTGATAAAAAAAAAAAATAAAGATGTATAACCACCCAAACAAACTAATTCTGAATGGACTGAAAAAGATAAATTGTGAAAAATAATTTCATGACTCACAATGTAACATTTAGTTTTTTCCCCTCTTTCTATTAATTTTATTAATTATATTTCTATAAATACAATCTTAATATGAATTTAATAGATAATATGGATTCTACATTGTTCATAAACAGTCTACTATAACGCAGTCGTTTTATGACACTCATAAACAACAAATAAACAACAAGTGGAAAAAATACTGATGGCTGTCAGTGTTACCTCTCTGTTGTTGCTACCCCTCCTAATAAGCCCCTTTCCATAAGTACCTACTCAGATTGACTCACCACGGTTTGCCACGGTTTTCAGGGTTTTCCATTAGGTCATAGCACCTGGTACCAAGTACTAAAATAGTACCTGCTCGGCCGGAGTTCCAAGTGATCCAAGCAGGTACTAAAATGTGACATCGTCAGACTGCATGCCACCGATTGCCTGGTCAGTGGCATCACTCGATGAGTCATGAGAGTGTCGACCATACAAATTAGGTGGTATTTGATTGTTGAGTCGAGTTGTGGCGAGTCGATCTTAGTAGGTACTAATGGAAAAGTCTCAATCCTACGTGACTTCCTTCTTTTTTTTCTTTTCTTTTTTTAAATAGAAAAAAATGACCTCTAACTTTGACCTTCAGACCAAGGTCAAACTGAGATTCAAACTCCTCTGGGACTTTTAGTAGATTCACCTATGGTATGGTTTTAAAATCCTAAGTAGACTAGTTCTTGAGTTATCCCTTTCACAAACTTGGGTGTCCACACCACCCACTCAACCGTCAGGGTGATGACAATATCCCATCGGCTTTTTATGGCTGAGGGGTAAAAAGCTTTTGGTGGATAAATTGAAGAATAATTTAAAGTGCATTAAAATCACAAAAGAAAGAAAGTCCTGAGAGTGCAGGTGGAGAGTTGAAATTCACTTTAAGCAGGTACCAAGACAAATATGATAAGACTTGCATAAAACTTGCAGCTAGGTTTTGAAAAGCATCAACTAATACTAAACCTGTACTGTAGTTACGTACAAAACAATGTAGGTAACTACAGTAAATCAGTATATTTAGAGGGCTTTCATAAATACAAATACAAAAAGTCAGTATCAGTGATCATCGTGGCATTTTTTCCATTTTGAAATGAAAAATCTTTGGTTTTGTTGTATCTATTTTACGAGAAATGTCACCTTAGAGGAATTATAAATTCTTACTATTGCAACAAAGTATCGATTCTCAACTCAAATAACCTTTAGCCACATCAGTAGCCAATCAAATTCAGAACACAAAACATGTGATCAAATGTGACTAAATTTAAAATATATCCTTACCTCTGTGAAACTCCCTGATTCTGGGTATTACTAGAACCACAAGCATCACTTGGATGCCTCAGCGAGGACGCAGCCTGGAATGTGAATTTAGCTCCTGCTTGATGGGGGGCTGCTGGCGTGGCCAGCGGAGGAGCAGGTGACGTCAGAGCAGAATAGAGCAGTGGTTTGTGGGATAGGGGACAAGGCCTGTTGGCCCCCACTGGGAATTTCGAAGGAGCCTTTCGATGCTTGAGAACGCTGTCCAGGGTCTTTACATAGCTGGAGCTTTTAGCGGGCAGCTGATAGGACACCGAGCCTTCTGGGTTTGTAGAGAAAGCAGCGGCGCGCTCGCTGATTTGCTGAGCTTCGCTTTCCAAGTACTCATCCAACATGTTGCTGCAGAAGGCAGAGAGGTTCTTTTGTAATCCTTTTTGAGAGAAAGAAGAAAGAGACTTTAATTTATTGAGGAAGAATAATGAATCAGACAAGTACTTTCAGCTGGTTTCAGCTCAGTTAATCTTTTGGTAATTAGAATGACTACACTAATCCCACGGCATGATAAAAGGAACATTGCAGCAACAATATGACGAGCAGCCCTTACCTTCACCGTTGGAAGAAGATGTTTCCTTGGCTTTTACGAACTTGTTTTTCCACCCCTTTATTTTCGTCATGTCACTTGTCTTTCCCGTTCTGGAGATGAAGGGTAGTGCCTCATCTGTGCAGCAAACATAATGCCTTTAGTTACAGGTCACAGCACACTATTATGTTTTAACAATGCCAGCCTGAGTTCTGCAGCAGAAACACAAATTTTAATCAGAATTTGATGCCAATTTTATTCTCTTTGCTGAAGAGAAAATTGTACTCCTTCAAGTTCAGCTGTTCTTTTCTTATCTGATCGCCCAAGAGCCATCACCTAATCACTTCTGTCTTGACATTATGCGAAGGTTTAATGTGGCATGACTGACAAACTCATATTACACACACCCTTTGAAAACCCACACAACAAACTCAACTCCTAAAAAAGAATCTGAGATTTCCAACTAGCTTTCCGGTCTCTGCGTCATAGCAGCCGACGTCAGCAGTGATGGCTGTCATCACTTTGGCTTGAATGTTTGAAGCTAGTGAAGGGTACAGAGGATGTCTAAAATTCCAGTCAGTACCCGACTCCTTATTACAGGAGTACCGATAAGCACCCGGGGAAATGGTGCTTTTTGTACTTTTGTGAGTTTAATTCATTCCAATAAAGCTGTTAAAACATCTTCTTAGAACGCCGCTGCATGTGATCATGTATGAAGTTCTTTACTTTACTGGAAAGAAATAGAAAAGCAGCTAAATTCAACACACCGAATCTTAGGGCCACACTCAGTACTTTAAAAATAGATCTCTAGTTAAGACTGGGAGACTTTCCATGCTTCGGTTTTCAATACTTTGCTAAATTCTCCTAATAAGTGACCAGCAGCACTAAGCGCTTCACCAGTGTATTGCAATCAGACACATGAATCAAACTTGCTTTAAATCGAAGGATAAACCATCCATGGCACACCAATTCCCCAAGTTAGTCAATATGAACTGAGTTAGTCTGCTTTGAAGCTAGTGCAAGCTTTCCTAAAAGGCATAAAGAATTAAAAATTTGTGATAACTAATTCACTGCTCATAGCAGTTATCGTGCCAAATCACAACAACAGTCACCTCGAGATACTTTATATTAGAAGCTAAAGACTCTATAATAAAAGTGAGAAACCTGGAACAATTAGGTGTCGTCTTATGAGCAAGCACTTGGCGAGAGTGGGAAGGAAAAACTCCCTTTAAACAGGAAGAAACTCCCCCAGCACTAGGCTCAGAGAGGGACAGCTGTCTGCCGTAACCAGATCAGGGGTGAGGAGAGGGCACGGCACATTTAGAAATTTATAACCCCTTTAAAAGTCTGCTTTACACTAAAATAACATACAATAAATGGGTTCCTGAAAACATCCTGCTAAACACATTCAGAGTTTTTACATGAAATAACCCAACAGCAACTAATCGTCCAATCACAGTTCCAGAAATCAGCAGTTTCCAAAAGTTTGACAGAAGACTTAAAAACAGTCACAGTGGATGAGGTCATCTGGGATGTCATTCCAGAGTTTTGGTGCAACAACAGCAAAGCCATGAGCTCCCTTTGAAATAAGCTTTAACTGTGGGATGAGCAGGAGTGATCGAGAGGCGGGCCTCAAAGACCTTTTAAATATTTCTATGACTTTCTAAGATTGGATTCTGTCAAGCAGAGGGAGCCAGTGCAAAACTGCTAACACCAGAGTAATAACATCTCTCTTTTTCCAGTCAAGAATCTGGCTGCAACATTTTGGACTAATTGTAAATGGGCAAGAGATGATTGACTAAGTCCGGCATACAGTGCATTACAGTAGTTCAGTTAAGATGAAACAAAGGAATGTATAACTTTTACAGTATCAGAAGATTGAAAAAAAAAATGTGTCTGGAGGAAACTGCACTTGTCACATTACTATCAGAGACACCTTACCAAACATGCACAAACCTGCTGAGCATGAAGTTTAGATGAAATATTATTAGTGGGCTTATAACTGCGTCAAACGTAGATATGACCACTTGCTGTGTAGCTTTGTGACTGCACCAAGTAGTTGTTAAAAAAATGCAGAAAAACTCGTTTTATATAAATCACACAAAATCACAGCTTTTACAAAAGGTGCCTCTTTGTTTAGGTGTTATCAATCACTATGGCGATCGTGGCTCAAGAGTTGGGAGTTCGCCTTGTAATCGGAAGGTTACAAGGACAGTCTAGGTCGTTGTGTCCTTGGTCGTTGTGTCCAAGACACTTCACCCGTTGCCTACTGGTGGTGGCGCCAGTGTTTGGCAGCCTCGCCTCGCCTCTGTCAGTGCGCCCCAGGGTGTCTGTGGCTACAATGTAACTTGGCATCACCAGTGTGTGAATGGGTGGATGACTGAATGTGTAAAGCGCTTTGGGGTCCTTAGGGACTAGTAAAGCGCTATACAAATACAGGCCATTTACCATATTCAAGACCCACCTACTGCATAGGTTACTGTACCATTTAAAAGACTTTTCCGACAGTCTCACGTTGATTAGTTTTCTGCAATACTTAGACTACATAAAACAAGTAAAACTCAACAAAAGTTTACCTATTGTGTGTCCACCTATTTTCTTACTATGACACTATGACAACAGCATACGACAAATTACTCATAAGATATTGTGCAAAAGAAGCAATCGAAGGACCTCGATCAAACATGCACAAACTGTCAAAGATTCAGCCCAACTTACCACCAGGAGACACAGTGGTGGTCTTGCTGTGTTCTGGAGGTGGTAGTGGGAGGGAAACACCCAAATACTGCAGATCAATGGACATAGTGAGGTCTAAGGAACTCAACTTCAAGCCCACTGAGAGAAACGGTAAAAACAGTGAGTGTTTTGGGTTGTTTTTTTTGTGCTTTCGTTTATTTTATAAAACTTAGGTAACAACTTGAAAGACTATGCCCGTTGTATACTCACCCTCCTGCAAGACGGGATGGATAACTTGTCTGTGTTTGTGGACTCTGAGCTCATTCAGCAGCGCAGTCTCGAAACGAGCCATCTTCTCCTCATCGGTCTCTGGATTGACGTTCACTGTCAACACCACAGATACAATTTTAGATTCAGGCAAACAACATTAAAAATGTATATCAAAGATTCCACAATAATATTTAAAGAAAAACAGGGTTTTAATAAAAAAGGCACAAAAATATTTATTCCATAGTTTAATCAACTGAAGAAAAAGAAAGAAAGAAAGAAAGAAAGAAAGAAAGAAAGAAAGAAAGAAAGAAAGAAAGAAAGAAAGAAAGAAAGAAAGAAAGAAAATCCTCACGTGTTGTTTGTGTCGGTGGTGCTGGGGTTGTTAGGGAAGCCGGAGATGCTGACGATGAGGTACTGACCATCTTGTTCCTGACATGAACCTCAAGAGCTTGCTGTGACATAAAAGAGCATTAAAGCTTAAAGATTTATTTGATATCAGGTGGAATGTTGAAGGAACCACCCCTCCCATTATTAAATGAAACTACACCCTCTGGAAACATGCCGATGTGCTCTGAGCATCCAATGCAATCACTTTCAGTGTTTTACCTTTGAGGTGAACGACACAAACAGCAGGCCTTCTATATCATCCATCTCCGGTTGCATAGCGCCTGTCAGTGATGGGCTGTGGACGACTGTGGAGGAGGCTGCTGCAGTTTTACACTCTCTTCCCCGGGAATTTGACCAACGCCTGTTCATCTTCTTCCTCCTCTTACAGAATCGAGGTGATGATCCAGGGGTAGACGTTGAGGAATTAGCAGTCACAGATCTTGCTTTAGGCGACATCCATACTTTTAAGCCCTGCTGCACCTCAGGGGCTACACTGGTGGCAGCGCTTTCTTGCTTGGGTGCAACAAGCACAAGATCACCAAGAGCATGTTTGCCTCTTATGCAGGGGACATATGGTTCATCTTTTCTAGCAGGTTTAGACATTATGGGCTTCAGTACCAATCGGGTCTCTTGCACATTTGATAGAGAAGCAGAGTCATTTTGACTGTTTGCACTGTAAGACACATAAAAGTTAATATTGGTTATTGATACCAAACAAGTGGATTTAATCATGATCTCAGTGCAAAATCCTTTCATTTGAGGTGGAGCAGCATGTGGCAGTGGCATTTTAATAAGCTATTTCCAGCTGTTTAACTGGCAATTTCACAAATTCCTACACCTAATGAGGCAGTCAAGTAAGAAATTAATAATGCATGCAATCCAATACAAACAGCTTGCAAAAATGTTCTGATTATTATACTTTTATATTGCATTCAGACAACTGCAATATTTGTATTATTATATGAAGTATTTCCTCAATTAAATTTGAAGAGTTGCAAAATAAATGAATCAGAAATTGTGCAAATATTCTGAGTTTATACGCTGCAGACGTTTTTTGCAGCGATTCACCGCGTGCTGTTCCACTGTGGTGTATTCTATGTAACACACACACACACTATGAGTTTATAGACTCATCGGCCACTTCATCGGGGAAACCTGTTCACTTGCTCAGTAAAACAAACATCTAAACAGCCAATCGCATGATAGCTACTCAATGCATTTAGGCATGTGGAAATGGTCAAGTCTACCCACTGGAAGTTCAAACCAAGCGTCAGAATGGGGAAGAAAAGTGACTTTGACTTTGAATGAATCATGGTTGTTGGTGCCAGAATGGCTGGTCTGAGTATTCCAGAAAATACTGACCTATAGAGAATTTCCCCACACCCCTATCTCTAGGATTTACAGAGAATGGCCCAAAAAAAGAGAAAATAATCCAGTGAGTGCAAGCTCTCTGTGTGGAAAATGCCTCAATGATGTCAAAGGTCAGAGGAGAATGGAAAGACTGCTTTAAGCTGACAGGAAGCCAACCACATGCAGAAGAGCATCTCTGAATGCACGACATGTCAAACCTTGAAGCACAACACACTGACTGCCAATTGGACACTAGAAGCCTGGAAAAACATTACCTGGTCTGATAATTGTCACTGCTCCTGATGGTGGTGTAACGGTCTGGGGATTTTTTTTCTGAGCAGACCAGGGCCGCCGTATTTCACGAATCATCTCAGACTAGTTTCTTGAACATGGCAATGACCAGATCGCAATCCAGCAGAGCAAATTTGGGTGGATGTGCAGCAGACACATCTGCAGCAACTATTAGCCCTTTTCCACTAGCACCTACTAGGCTTCGCAAGGCTCGACTCGACTCTGTTTTGGTTGTTTTCCATTACATTTGAGTACCATCTAATGTGCATGTGGTCGTTACAGCAATGCGGCCAAAAGTCCCACGATGTCATTTGTATGCTACACGAATGCCACTACAAAGGAGGACGTTGAAGCAATGGCATACTCGCTGTTTGGTGTATGTCTTTTTGGCAGACTTAGGAAACAAGGTGTTTTCTGTGTAGCCATTTCCCTCATTGTCAAGTTTTAAAAAAAATGGTGGTTTGACTCACTGAACGATGTCACAGAAGGGCCAGTTGGTTGCATGCAGTCTGTTGACGTCATATTGTTAATCACCCAAGACTGCTCGGCTCCTTGGCAGAGTAGGTACTAAAAAAATATACCTGGTACTAGATGCTAGCACCTAATGAAAAACCCCAAAAAGCAAGTTGAGGTGTGCCAAGCCGAACCGACCAGAGTAGGTACTAGTAGAAAGGGGCTATACGTGATACCATCATGCCAATATAGACCAAAATTTCTGAGGAATGTTTCCAGCACCTTGCTGCCATGAAGAATTAAGGCAGTTCTGAAGGATAAAGGGAGTCCAACCCAGTACTAACGAAGTGTAACTAACAAAGTGGTTGGTCAGTCTAGTTGTCTTTAAGTAATCCGTTTGATCACGTAGGATTTTTAGGTCAATTAAATGCATAGAATACAAATGTTCAGGTACTCCGGCACTTATAATTACCTAGACTCCATCACAACAACACAAAAGTATAGCACTCACATAAAAGTATAATAGTTAGTACAAAAAACGCATTTCTTGATTTTTTTGCTGTGACAACACAGCAATTTGCCAATGTTAAAACAAAGGAAGAAACAACACAAAACCCACCTCAGATCCAGAACCTCCTCCTGGTTTTCACTGGGTTCGGCAGGTTCGATCACTGTGGGCTGGTATTCCGTCTTCACAATAGCTTGAGCCTCTCTAGCGATTCTGTTCAGACGGGGGTTGTTCCCGTCCTCCCTAAATCCCTTTGCAAACGGGTTGTGATTAATTTTCAGCTGGGTAATCCGAAAGTTCTGATACGTCGTCACAGCCATAAATTCAGTTTGTGGAAAAGTAAAGGTCATGCTTTCATGTCCCATAACTACAGGCTTGTCAGCTGTGGGCATGCCTCCATCTGGAACAGGTATTATGTGAAGCCTAGGAATGTAGCGATGCATGGAGTGTAAGATTATATGACCATCCTGGTCTTGGGAGTTATTGGTCAGTTTGAGCTTGTAGAAGGACACCAAGCTGTTCATCCAATCTGAGCCGCGACAGGGTGAGTAATGGTGTGAAAATGCCCGGATCAGACCTTGGTTTTGATGTTCTGCTCGCCCGGTGACTTCCCATCTGGATGCACTCCAGCGGTACCTGTACTGACCCGATGGGACTATGGACAGGACCAGACTGTACTGCTGATTGGGATCCAGGCCAGTCAAGCGGTATCGGCAGTACGGGAACATGCGTCGGCCCTGCTTAGTGAGAATCATCTCGGTCCCACACTTGTAGAACTGCTTCCACACGTTGTTGTTTTCCAAAACGACACTGACACCTTTGAAGGTCAGCACCGCAGGAAAGTCTTTTTCCATGTCCGTGTTGCCAAATGTGGTCGCGGGCAACGCAGATGACCATGGTGTTGATTCAGGCATATTGACGATGCTCGTTTTCGTGCACGTTAGGGAGTCTGATGCGGATGTTATATGCAAGGCTTCTGGGCTTTTTTCAACAGTTCCTTCTAAGGTAGAAGCTGATGTTACTGCAGATTTAGCCGGGCTAGCTTCAGCAGGTGAAGAAACAGCAGCACTGGAATCATTACTCGCCATGGAGACAGCTTTGCTCTCAATCACTGTATCACTAGTGAAATTAGGTCTTGTCAAGGTTGGGAATGCAGGAGCTGAAGAAGCAATGGAAGCAGGAGGAGCAGAGAAGGGCGCATTAAGCAAGGTGCCCTTCTCACCTTCCACTGCCTGGTTTTCCTCCATGGGTGGGAGCTCAGAGTCTAAGGCGGACATCACCGGTGGCTCTGATCATCACACTGCATGAGACACCTGACACACAAACAAAAAAAGACAGCGTTATTTGTATTCTATAACAGCATTCAGAGGTACAACATGCATTACATTGATACAATCTAACCAGCAGAATTTAATTTTAAAGACAGAAAAACAAAATGAAGAACAAATATAATATAAACAATGATCAGAGAGGATGCAATTAGAACTCATCCAAGCAGAACAAACAGTGGCAGGAAGGAAAGAGGAGCCTGGAAAGCTGCACCCAAAAATGTAAAGACTTTGCATTCAGAAATGATTACAACCAAAATGTGCCGATCAACTCAGAGACCGCTGAAAATGTGTGTTTACTTAAAGAAACCAAACAGGGATGCACCGATGCATCTAAAGAGCAGTGGTTTTTGCTCTTGCTGACTGATATCTGACTGATACTTGAAAAAAGAAGACATTAACCAATGGCGGTTGCCGATGTTTATCTGCTGTACCTCATCAGTTTGTCCCTAAAAATGTTCAAAGATGGCCTGATGGAGAGATAAAAGACTGTTCAGCTACTTTATTATTGTGAAGATGTGTTTGTTTACCATACACAAAATGGTGAAGTAAACAATAATAACAACAACAAAATATACTGATGTTCACCTCAGCAGATCTCTGTTCAACACTACTGAGAATTGGCTAATCGCTATAGGGTGTTGCAACAGTAAGTGTTACAAATGACAAGTCCAGCATATACTGGGCTGCTTAAAGACACAGGCATTATTCAAGACGCTGACACAAGTACTGTGAAATCAAATGAAGACTCGAGATGAATGTAGCTCATCTTAAGTGTAAAGACTTGATATCGTGTCAAAATTAAATGATCTCTGGCCACTAGTTTCTGTGACTGCTGGCTGTTTGAATGTTTTGTAAGCAAACCAGACCAAATTTCAAGACATCTGATCTGCACGAATCATAAAAACGTCCCTTTGTGTTCATCAGGACCATACTGTAAAAATAACAAAATCGCTGATCAAGGGATGTTTTTTTGTTTTGTTTTTCAGAAAGGCACATCCTGTCCCCAAATACCCTGAAAAATAAATTAGAAACTTAATTGGGGACAGAACATAATTTATTTACAACCTTGGGCTATGTGTGCTCCTCTGATGATCTCTAGGTATTTTTTTTATTTATTTATTTTGGTCAAAAATGTAAAACTACATTTAAAAGACCTGCTCTGTCTCTAAAACTGAAGTAAAACTCGTATATTTCTAAATTTTTAACAGACTACTAAGATTATTTTAAACTACATGTTAAATGCTCCTACGCAAGAACCCCTGAAGCCACCATCACACCATTCAAGACGAATACTACAAATATAAACAATCAAAAAGCGCTCTCAGATCATTTGAACAATTTCTCGTGTCCCTGTGGGGAAAAGTGGACTTTGCCTTGCTGGAGACCACTTCGGTATGACTGACCAATGGGCTTCCAGCTCAGGACACGGACGGAAAAACAGCCCTACATTTTAAACAAGGATGAACCACTAACACCGTTTTGTACCTTGAAAGCCAAGAGAAATTATCTTGGTCAACGGCACACCAGAAACTATAAAGGTAACCCCTTTTTGTTGTTGTCCTAACCCCCTCCTCTAATTTCCTAATCACATTGTCACGCCGGCACACGGATGCTTCAAGTCTAAAGGTGTTAAACACCACAATGAGAGCCTAAAACGGCTTATCACCTCCATGTTTACAATATAAACTCCCAGCGTCACTCCCGTATAACTATTTCACTCCCTGCAATAAGAAGCGGCGTTAAGAATTTAAGTTGTTAAACCAGCAGCTCTTTCTTCCTCACACACCGCGGAGAAGGAAGGCCGCCCGCTCCACCACTCACCAAGTTGGAAAAGTTGCAGGTTTCACTAAAGCCTCACCTTTCAGCGTCGCTTCGGTACCTCGTGGCCGACCGCAGCGAGGCAACAGTATCGTTCAGCGGCGAAGCTCCAACTGTTGCACGTCGCCGTCGCCGTTAAAAGGGCCTCGGAGAATCCCTCGAACATAAACACAAACTGGCAAATGGAGGCCGAGAGCCACGCCACTGTGCTCACATCGACCGACCCGAGTGTGCACGCAGTGGAGCCAAAGCGCATGCACACTATCACCCCCACCTCCACCCACCACCCCCCTCTTCAATGGCGCGTGATTCCCGGCCCGCCAGCTCGAGGGAAGCGGGAGTCCGCCATCCAGGAGATATACATAAATATTTCTTTTCTCTCTCGCTCGTTCTCACCTCGAGCGCGGTCCGCGCGCCGGTAAGGACAACTCTCTGCAAGTTTGCGCGAAAATGTTTAGGATGTGTAATTCGCGCACTGAGAGCAAAGGCGTGACACTTTCTCTCTCTTCCTGTCTGTTTCCTTGACTTCTTCTACCTTTTTCGATCACACTTCCATTCTCACCCTCTCTCAGCCCACACATACACACACACACTGTCCTCTCTGCCCCCCCCCCCCCTCTCTCTCTCTCTCACACACACACACACACACACATCCGTGCTCTCGAGCTGTGACGTAACACGTTCACCATGGTGGTAGAGATCCAGTAGCCAATGCGCAAGCTCCCAATGGACGACCGGCCAGTTGTTTCATCACGGTGGCAAACGTACGAAAAAAACAAATGAACACTGAAAGTAATTTTGTATCTTTGTAGTATTATGCATCAACATTAATATGTGCAACTGAAATCAGTGGCTCATAAACTATTAACTGATTGACCTTGTCTACAAAAAAGAGCAAGGCTGATTGGCTTTGTTTACGGGACAAGATGGTGGCCAGGAGTTGAAGTTAAGAATAAATATTTGGACAAAAAATAGCATATTGAATTTGCACATATTGAATTGTAAAAAATAATTTAAAAAAGCTGGAAGAATACCGTTGGACCCTATTGGGTCGCTAATATTTTTAACAAACGCTCTTGATCTAAGCATAAAGTAATCTAATTTACAGGCTAGGCCTACGCTACCATACCGGAAGTGTAGTCCTAGCTTATCCGGAAACCCCAGTAATAAAAATGTAATAAAAAGCTCCATAATAATAGCGAGATGGCATTCAATGTCTGAATTTTAGCCACGTGAAAATCTCAAAAACCTCCACAGTTCCTCCACTTTATCTTTAGGCAGCTGGGCTATATAGGCTACACCCTAGCCTACTGTGTTCTGCATATGTTGTCTATATGCGCATTTTGTGTAAATTGCACGCCCTAAATTAAGTGCTGTTAAGCCATCTTACCTTAGAAAGACACAGACATGGGAAACCAAAGGCAACCCTTTAGCCCAACAAAATCAACATGAAGACAACTGAATTGGCACACAATGCATATGTGAGTTGTGTACTTCTGTTTAGTACCAAAAGGGAAAAACAAAAACATATGCAAAGGTGTTTTGATACCTGCCACAGTTTTTGATCAGTAGAAGGTGTGAGAGCCAGTAAATCTAGTGATGTATGTGACTTAATATATAAATAAAAGTGTTCAGTATATTTCTGCGTTGTTATGCCTTATCGTTGCGGTAATAACACTTGTATAAACATATAATAGATAATAGCACATAACAATGAGGGAAAAAGCCGTTCATTTTTCCTCATTCTGATATTTTTCTAAATTGATATTACATAAGTTTCATTAAACATGAACCATACAAAACTTACCTCTGCTCTACAGATGTTAACACTGCGGATAGCTAAGTATAACATTAGTACTAAATCACATTTTCAGTCGGGCTCTGCAGGATCTCTGCTTTTCACTTGTGGCTTCAAAACAACAACAACCTAATAGCACAACAACACAAAATAAAAGAACGACTCTCATTCAGATCATCGGCCACGCAATCTTGCGATTTAAAACCCCGTGTAGGTTAAAAGAAGAAGAAGAGAAGAATCAACGATTTATGGTATGAGAAGTATTGAGCGAACGGGGCGGTCAAACAAGGAAGTGGGTGAAAAACGGCTCACAGGCGACGACCCATCTTTTGTGTTCCACGTGGAACTCTCGTGGTGATGTTCCGCGTGTCCAGTCAAATCGAAATCACGTGCACTTATTTTGTGTGCGACAAATGGATACTTCAGGTACTTGCAAAAATGAGACTGTATTCACTAATAGTCCACACAGAGACACAACTTAGAGCGAAATCTCCCACGCGAGGTCGTGCACGGACTCGTGAAATGACTTTAACATTGCAAAGTGCTTCGCCACCAACCACAAGTGCCCTGCAAATATACATTTTATTACACATTAAACGTAAGGCAGGGGGTTGATCAGCGGGGGAAAATCAAATCAAAGGTTCATAATAAGTGCACATGTAAAGATGCCTCCGTGTATCGGGCACGTTTAAAGGGGGCGACATTCATATTTTTATTTTAATTATCGGTTAAGCATTTTCCACATTGTGCATAAAAAATGCCCACGCTGCTCTAATCTCGTGACACCTGAAAAACAAGTATCAAGTGGGTCTTTTTAAAAAATAGTAAATCAGCACCGTTTGCCTCCAAATGTCAGTGTATGTCACCGATGTGTAATCAGCAGTGGCAGCACAGACAATTACCAGAGCACAGATTCGTACGGCTTTTGTCAGTTCTGTCACGACTATCAAACCCACATTAAAATCACTTTGAAACGGCAAAATATTTACGTCTAAATCAAGATTGCAGACCTGGTGATCCATAGTTTGCCAGGATTACGTTAAAGGTCCAAATGAAGTCAAGGGGTTGAAGTGGGGGGTTGGAAAATGGTCACATATGTTGTATAGTCCTATTATATAATAATAAAATTAGAGTACAGTATTAGTGTCATTTCACAACTAGGTTAAATTGGTCACTATGAGTAATATGTGACCTATGTACTATGTATAACAACTTTCACTTTCACTGGGAGACTGATTTTTATTTTTTTAAAACTGATATCACAAATCAAGCTATGGTCATAGTGTAGTATTTATGGTTTATAAACATGAAATGACAGGTTGGGCTGACTGCAGCTGTCTTTGTGCAAGATGGTATGAGGCACAGAATTGCTTTTTCACTCAACCTATTGTACTTTAAATACAGGCCATGCTGCTTTGAGCACAAGTCTAATGGCTATATACAAACACAGCTGCCATGTGCTCAATTGCACTGAAAAATAAGACAGTTTATCAGCTAGCATTTTTCCAAGGAATGATGGTCCTTTTGTACTTTTACCATAAAAAAACCATTTGCTGTGAAGACAATTCAAAGTATGCATCACTGAGAAAGATAAGTACTCTTTTGATCTACATCACACTGAAATGACAAAACATAACAAAGGAATTCTTTCATTTTTATATTAGATGTAAATGCAGACTCTAAGACAATGCTCTATGGATTTAGTGATACAAGTTTCTAAATTATCACCCTCTTCTTCCTGTGAACTTGCAAAGTTTGTTAGCCTAATATTGTCACATTTATCAAAATGAGATGTAAATGCAGTTTGTGTCTGCTTATAACATTCTTACATAAAAAGAAGACCTCAATTTCAACAAGTCAAAAACAAGTGTGGTGTAAAGAAAAGCTTTAAAGGTAAATCGTGTAAAATCCCACCACTAGATGTCAGTAGACTGCAGATTGCGGTCAATTGGGTACTGTTTTCTTACCCCTTCCAATTCAAGTGCATAATCCTAACTATGGTGGCCAAAGTAGGACAAATACTCAAATATACATATATTGTTAGATTCAAACTGTTTATCAGAGGGAAAGTGTGATTTTTAGCACACTCGAGTCTAACATTAGCTGGCACAGTGTTAGCTTTTGTTGTTGTTTAGCTGGCTCGTGTCGATATGGGAGGGTCACATGTTTGATCTGCTGACAATAAGTAATAAGTGACAATATCAGGAATAAATAAGGATTTTCATTTTCTTAGAGCCCTGACTTCAGTTTAGGAGACAAGGCTTCAGGTGAGGAGGAAGGAGGAGGAGAGAGAGAGCAGTGGTGGAAGAGGAGAAAGACATAATGACGAAGAGATGATGAAAAATATATGTACACAAATGTTAAATGTCCATATATAGTTTAATCTATAAACTAAAAGTATCTATGGCATACTATATATTTGGCCAGTCTCTCTCGAGCCACACATATAAAACGCACTGCAGTGGAGCACTGATGTCCATCATAATTCTAAGTTTATGAGAAGGCTTTAAACTTTTACAAGAAGTAATTACACAGGATCAATGTACTATATTCAAGACTACAACATTTTTTTTCTTCTATTAAATAACTTCAACAAAATCACTTACTGTATCTTTAAATTATCCTTTTTTTACAGCTGTGGGGAGGGATCATGTTATGCCCTATCATGTACATGTATGGAGAGATGGATGTATAAGATATTGTGATAAAGAACTGAGCTTCAGACCAGAAAAGGAATTCATATGGGTTGAAAGCCAACTGAAAAATCAGGTAGGTAGTCCAGTCCACCTGGAACAATCCCATGGCTCCCAGTACAGCTATCGTGCTCCACTGGATCTTTGTATCTTTACTCTTCCTGCTGAACTGACTTGACCCAGTCTCGTTAACCGCTGGTGTCACTGTCTTCCTTTGGCTCAGCAGCACTGTGAGGATGAGGCAGCTGGTGACTGTGACGATAATCAGAGGCAGCAGGTGACACGAGACGATGAACAGGTATTTGTATATGCGGTTGAACACTGGACAATGATTTTGAGTGCAGTGAAAGAAGTCTGGAGGGCACATGCTGCTGTTTCTTGTGACGTTTTCCGCTTTGCTCTCCTGGTCGATGACAAACATCGGAACACTGAGCAGCACGGAGAGCATCACAGAAATGCCGCTCACCATCCAGGCTGATCTGATATTATCCAGGAAGAGTGGGAAGTTGACCCTCGTGTTTACATCTCTCAGCTTCTGGTAGCGAAAGATACAGATGAGGACAGTGAAGAAGATGCTGTTAATTTCACCAATAACAGTTATGAACTCCAGTAAATAACACGACCAAGTGCCCGTGGCGGTGGAGGGAGTCTGAAGGATGATTATGTCATAGATATTTATGATGACAATCTCCCACAAGTTGGCTGCAGCGAGTCCGAAGAGAAATATCTCAAAAGATTTAATGTGGAAGAAATTAATCTTAATGATGGAAGCGATGAGAATTGTGTTACCCATAAGACCAATGGAAGAAAACACCAGTCTCAAGCCCAGGAGGTTGACAGAAAGCTCAGCCATTGTGGGTAAAAATCAGACTTTCCAGAATGGTTGCAAAAGTGTCTCTGCTTTGCTGCATCACTGACCAAACCCAGGTGTCATTACATTCTCAGAGATGGTATGAATCTAGAAAGGTGATTGGCTGCGCTCATTACACAGTAAGGGGAAAAAAATAAGGTGGGGTCCTGGATAACAATGAAGGCTGGGAGTCATTAAAGTTTTACCTCTGAGCCTTTCAAAGCTTCATCTTGAGACCGCATACTGTGTGCATGTGACGTTTTATTTGTTTCCACTGGCTGACATCATCCACTGCGGATACAAGAGTTCATTTACAGCTTTTGACAACACGTTTTCCCACTTTGCATTTGTTGTTTTATTCTGTGGTTTAACTGGCGCACTGTACACCAACTTAATCACATCTTAATAAGACGATTATTTAGAAAATGCTGAAGGATATAACCATTTCATAGGAATAATCTCAATGGGCTCTTCACTTAAAGAAAACCAGTAGATATAATATCAGACCACAGGTTGAAGTATAAATAGTTTTACTCTGATCAACACAGCAACTGCCTCATAGCTAATTATATGCACCTTACTGATTATATGTCTGGGTGTAACAGTCATCTCACATTTGAGTCTCTAAACACACGTACTTCTGCACACTTCTTGTTTCAGAGTTAAAGAATCGGTGCATGAACACGGTTTGAGAGAAGAACTGCAGATTCTTGCAAATGTGGTCAGTCAGACATAACAATATGATGAATTTTGGATAAAAACCCTGCATGTTTTACCAACTAATTTGTTTCTCATAAGTCAGACACTTGACTTTAAGCTATAACGGGGCAGGGGCTACTGGACCCTGCTGTTTTCACAGGATCGGTTCATGTTCCAGCTTGTCTCTTTTTGTCTTTAGTGCTCTCACTCTCTCTCTAGTTAGTCGTTCTATTTAACCATGCCCTGCATCCTGATTCAGCTTAATTGTGAATCCCACTGTGTGTGTATGTGTGTGTAATTAAGGATAAGGCCTACGCTGGAAGTAAATTGGTAAACTTAAGTGTACCGTAATGAGCTTGGACAGCTTAGGAAGCTGCAGTCTTTTATCACAATCGAGCAATTATCAACTAGAGACCTGATCAAACGGAATTACATGAATCATTTCATCCTAATAAACCAGAAATTTGACTGCCTTTGAACTTGTTGAATGTAAATTAAAATGCACTTTACTGAATTGTGTATTTTGTTTAAAATGTAAGTGCAATGCAATACCAGTGCCAGTACACATATACTGACATACAATGACAGCAGAAAGCAGGTAAAGCCTTGAGCATTTTTTGCATTGATCCCAATGTTAATAAAAAAACTTTTTCTTGAAAACTTGACATTAATATAACAAAAATCTCTTAAGCACATGAACAAAGTTTGTCCTTGTACAACTGTACCCATAGGCAGAATAATTATTTTTGCATAATACCAATGCCGGCACACACACACACACACACGCACACACACACACACACACACACACACGCACACACACACACACTGACATATAATGAGAGCATACAGTGAGAGCAATTAACATGTTTGACATCGTACCATTTTTCATAATTTCCACTAACAGTACATTTGCTTAGGTAAGTACATTTAAAACAAATTAGAAATTAATCAAAGAAACAAAACATACTATATTGGACTCTGTTTGATTTGCACCATAAAATTTCATTCAAATCTTAATATGCAGTGGCTGTGGCAGTCAAAATGCTTTACTTGCCAATCATTTTTTAAGGTGCTGTACAAAACGTAACTGCTCATTGGAGGAATCACATCTAATTTCCAGTTAGTGAAAATAAAAGATGTGTTTGACACTTGTGGTGAACTCTTAGCTGCCAAAAAAACACCCCCCTCCCGCCCCACTTATCTGTGAAGTTAATTAAGGTTTTGGAATAGCTTTATAGAAGAGACAAACATTAAAACGAAGAGGTAAAGCATGGAGTCGTCCATGTTTTCACTTGCTAACATAGGTGATATATATAGTTTTTAACAAAGCAAGATTTGTACACAGTGCCTCGGCAGGCCAAAGGCAAAATTACAGGGGAATAATCAAACAGCCTCTTCTGTTATTTATTAATAAATTTATTTTTTATGCTGCATATGCCCCTTTTCCGTTAATGGAATTAAATTAGCTTCTTTTCATTGGATCCCTGTTAAATCCAAAATGTAATTTCCATAAAAAGTCTTGAATGACCAGGCCCCATCATAACTCAAAGACCTCCACAGTATCATTTTATACTAACAGAGCACTTTGCTCTCAGATTGCAGGCTTTCTTCAGGGTCCTGGAGTAGAATGGGAGATTGGGTAATTGTTGCAAAACATATTTTTTAAATAAATGATTACTACTGGATTATTATCATGTAGTTCAGTCAATATGCAACAATAATTTGAAGTTATTTTTTATTGTTAAGGAATCAATGCTCTTCTTGTCAAATGTACAGCAAGTACTCCACCTGCCTTCACTCGTTTAACCATCTCCTCATGGGCACCCTCTGGAGTTGTCCTGTGGTGCCCGTGCCACCAGGGAATTGGCAGCGAGCTCGCGGGCCGCCGTGTCCCTCTCTCTGACCTTGTTTCAACGTGTTCACAACAGCACTATTACCAGTCGGTGTTACACTTTTGATGGGTGCTCCCCTTGTACCTCCAGCTCTGTAGCTGGAGGTGGAAGGGGAGAAAAGGGGGAGAAAATTGGGAGTTGGGGGGGGCTACGCTAACACACATTATACACGGCCAGTACCGACCGAGTACCACTCCCTGTGAATATCTCCTCCATCATCATGGCCTGGATAAGGCTTGTTTAAGTGCATGTTAACAATTAGACTGGGAGCCTGGGAGTTCAGAGACAAGGTTCTATAAACTACTCCTGAACAGTTCTTGTTGTCTGGTGTGTGTGTGTGTGTGTGTGTGTGGCACACTGTCCTGCTGAGTGGGGAAGACTGCTGGCTGCAAGTGGGGAGTCCCCATTGCCATGAGGGCTGTGTGCTTGGGTCTGCCCTCCAATAATGTTTATGTGGGAGGAGCATGTTAGTGCAAGACCACATAACAAGAAGAACAGTGCATCAACACTTCACCTGTCCGCGGTTTGAACGCCGTGGCTCACAGTAAACATGCTGAGGTTCATCAGGAGTTTCACTTAGACCGAATGTTTGCAACCGTTCACGTGGAGCCAATGCAAGCAACAGGAAGTTTTTTCTTTTGTTTTTTTCCTTTTTGCTGCTATTTTCTGCCCTGAACCCCACTCTGTAGCACAGTGGCTTGTGTGCCGGTGCTTTCATGCACACTGTGACGCTCATCATCGCGTCCAATTAACCCCACAGCGCATCCTTCCAAGAAAGTTAAGGGGCGGATCCAGCGAGACAGCCGCGTGGATACCCCTTTAAAAGGCATGTTGCTATCACATGCTTCGGCACGGAAAGTAGGATGAGGATGTTCTTGTGGTCGTTATGTAAACCATATTTGTCACTTACGATTTAAACGAACGCGGGGAGACTTTTTTTTTGTTGCTGAGGATTTCTTCAATTTGCGCGGAGGGAGGGGAGAGGACGGCGAAGGGGGGTGCAGCCCACCCAGTCTGTCAGCGCTGCAGTCAGTCAGTCAGTCGTGTGGTGTGGTGTTGTGTTGTGTTTTGTGCTGCTAGTTGTTGTTCGGGCTGTGCGCGTTGTTAACGCCAAAGGGACGGACACAGACGACGTGTGTGCGGGCTGTTGAAACGCCAATTCTCGAGGTTTGCTGCCGTGCTGCCGTCGGGAGAGTGAATGGGATAAGAAAAACAGCCAGAGCAAAGCCAGCTAGTCTCTCGGAAAAGAGTGCAGTCTCTTCTTGCGAGAAGAGAGTTGTTTGCCTCGTTCTCCCCTCTTATTTTCTCTCTTCTCGCCGTATTTTTTTAAGGAGTTCCCTCGAGTGGAGAAACATCGGCGATATTCGTGCTCATTTCCTCCACTTGATCTGCATCGGTTCGCCACTCGGATGAGGCTGACTTGTCTTGCCTAGCGATTTGGGGGGGAAAAAGAAAAAGAGGAAGAAGAAGTGGTCCTCACACCAGCGAATCTTTTTAAAATTTTGTTTTTAGACGAGGTAGTCCCTGCTACAGAGGACCTAGGTTACGGTAAGTGACGGCTGCTCCATACTATCGTTTCTCTTTCTGTGTGTGTGTGTGTGTGTGTGTGTGTGTTTTTATTCAGGCAGAGTAGAGGTTACATGGGCAGCTTTGCTCTTTTTGTGAGTCCCCCGTTTTTTAAAGTCATGTCTGGAGGACGTTGCAGAGGTAGATAATGGCCATGATGATGGAGGAGATATTCACAGGGAGTGGTACTCGGTCGGTACTGGCCGTGTATAATGTGTGTTAGCGTAGCCCCCCCCCCCCCCCCCCCCCAACTCCCAATTTTCTCCCCCTTTTCTCCCCTTCCACCTCCAGCTACAGAGCTGGAGGTACAAGGGGAGCACCCATCAAAAGTGTAACACCGACTGGTAATAGTGCTGTTGTGAACACGTTGAAACAAGGTCAGAGAGAGGGACACGGCGGCCCGCGAGCTCGCTAATATTGTGATCATGTGGAAGGATGAGCAGATGGACACACCTGGCCGTCACTCGGTGTGGCTGCGCGCGCACGACTGCTTGCAAACTTTAAGTCTCGAGGCTTTTTTTTCCCTCTCGCTCTCTCTTATTGCGACGTGCTCTCGCGTGCGCGTGATTCACGCTGGACCTGTTTTTAACGAGCTTCTCGAAGTAAACGGTTCATCAGCTGCAATCAAAATCAAGAGAAAAATAAAATAATAGTAATAATTTCGTTTTTAATGACGAGGGGTCGTAATTGCTCCGACAATTAACCCACATCACAGTTTGCCAGTTAGGGCAATGGGCTCATAATAAATTATGTCACAGACAAAACCCCCCTCCGGAGGCTCATGCTGTCGGTGATTGATCTCCAGCAGTGTTGGGGACCGTTTGGGATAAGAAAGAACACGGAATGACTGGGTTTAAGCAAATTCTAGTATTTAACCAAACAATCTAGAAACTGCTGTGTGTAATGATGATGTACTAGAACTCCAAATCCTCCTCAGTATTGATTATACAGCTCACTAAGCATATTTGAGTGGTGCCTAACACGCCCTTATTCAGTCACCTGAGCAGGAGGGGTGTGAGCACCAGAACTACATGTAAAAAGACAACTTTATTGCTTTCAAGCTTCCACTTCTATTAAAAACATACAGAAGTGTTTACTGTTTGCAAGTTAATACTGTGTCTGTGTGAGGTGGAGCTACTTTAAAAATTCAGCTTGTGCATTCACCAACCAAGGGCTCCACTGAGATGAATGCAATTAAACTTATTTAAAAGAAATAAAAAATAAAGCTGTGTAAATGAAATCATCTGAAAAGTTTAAAGGTGAATTGCCTTTTGCTGGAGCTGCTGAGACAAATAAGCAAAATAAGTCATAAAACCAAGTAAATGAGTATATTTTACAAACTCGTTATGGAGTAAGAGTGTAGCTAAGTTTAGCCGAGGTAATCACTTTTTATCTCTGTTGGTCACTTACTGATCTAAATAATACCACGTTGGCTTGTCAGAGGAAGTGCAGGTTTTATTGAATCAGTCGATGGAGAAGTTTCTCCACTGCTTGCTCCTTTAGGCTTGGTGTACACCACGAGTGACCTTTAGCCTCTGTGTTTCTTTCCCTTGTTCACACCATCATAAATGCATCCTGTTTTCTGCCGGGTCTAATTTTTTTTCAGGTTCGTCTGTGAGCCTGTCCTGCAGTGTGCTGTGCTGCCAGACCACACTGGTTTATTGTAGTTGATCATTAATCTATTGGAGTTTCCTCAGCATTCATTCGTCAGCCTGCCGGATCACTTTACCACTCTTTCCCTTTGATCCAGCAGACAGTGCCCCACGCTTCACTTAGCAATCATAAATGTCATGAAATTTAATAAGGAAGTCTTTTTAATGACTCGCACCTAGACCTGTCATTAAATAGCCATGCAGGACTAATAACTGAGCCATAAAGGCAATCCGCTGTGAATTAGCAATGGATTTCTGCCAGCATACAAATCTATTGCTTAAATTATCAATAAAAATCGTTTTGGAGTAGCACTATATATTATTTTTTGGATAATTAAACCATCTGTGCTTGTTTCTATTGATTTTTATTCCAGCGCTGTGTATCATCAATCAGTCGTTCTAATCGTTTCAAATACTTTGGGCATTATTTTTATTTTCCTGCGCTGTTCAACAGAGTTGTCTCAAGCCGTTGTTTATTTATTAATTGATTTCAGAAAGACTAAAGATTCTGTCCATGTGTAATGATAATTTATCCAATTACTGCAACTCTTGATACTCTAAAAGCTTCATTGTTTCTAGGCTACCTGTTGATACATTTTATCAGATAAAAAGGCATAAAAATGTTAAAGAAATTAAATCAAGCTTGACAAGAATAATATTTTTTTCTTTCTGTTTTTACTGAAACGACCAGACTTTACACGTAGAATAAGAAATGTTCAGACAGCTGTGATGGAGCTCAGGCTCGAAGGCCAGCCGGTGTGTAACAGCTGATTGAACTGTGAAACTGTGACCCCGGTGTGAAGGCTCAGCTGTGTGAGGTGGTGAAAAGAACAGGCTGTGACTTACTGTTAGTTCCTGAGCGATCCCATCTCTGCGTCTGTGATAATTAATAACTGCAGTGAAGTCTCCTTTGTTGAAACTCGCACTCTGTGGATGCACGTACCGACCCTGCTGCTGTGGAGCTGCAAGTATTTAATGAACTCAGAACCCTACAAACACCTGTAAGCAACAACTTCAGGTCCAGTTAAAAGAGCTGAAGTGAAATCTGGATTGGATTAATGGTGTTCCTCAGTAATAACCTCCTATAGACAGGCCTGTGTGTGCATCGTAGCAGCAGAGCAGTCACAAAACATAAGGAAGTTTAAAACTTCTTTCAGCGGCTCCCTTGTTCACAAGAGGTCGAAAAGCAGGTCTGACACAACCCTCCCGTGGATTTGTGTGTCCACCTAGTCTCAAATCTGGGATCTTTTGGATGTTAGGCAAGCGTTACACTACATTCATTTCTGCTGATTTATGTCTATATTTTGAGCCAAAGCATGTATCCTCCATGGCTTAAAATAGTGTGATTTGGACATTATCTGCAATAAAACAAGTGACCATTGTGAGTATGGTTACTGATGATCATGTGCCTGTTATGGTGACCCTCGGGTATTTATGATACCCACACAATGTGGTGTGTGTATGTGTGCGCATAGACGTGGCACTGGTTCAACATCACAAAGCATGAATCCACAAATCTTTACATAGTTCCAGTTAGTTACATTACACTGTGGTAGAAAGTAACTAAATACAGTTTTAAACAATTAGAAAAGGTTTATGTAAAAAGAAAAACAATTTTGTAATCTTAACATTTTTAACACAAAAGCTCGCATCCTGTGAAAAGTGTCTGACGACTGATGACTGTGGGTAACAAAAGCCTCTCGGGTGGTTTTATTTAAATGACTGTTTGAGGCCAGAGAAGAAAAACGATCAAACATTTTAGACGTAAACAAAGGTTATAGGGGGGAAACAAAATCAAATTTGCGTCACAGAACACACACCTTCTCCCATGAATCATGTGATGACTCATCACTCTTTTCACTTATAACCCTTTCAAAGGATGATATTCTGTAAAAATAAATAAATAATACTAATAATAATAAAAATACCTGCCTGTTTATAGAACTGCAAAACAGTAGCTCCACCTTGACCGGCTATAACTGGAAAAACTAGAACTGTGATAATAGCCACAGGGACCGAGTACTTTTACTTTGCATGTACTACTTATGTGCCTTTTACTTTTTATATAGAGGACCTCAGCTTTTTATGTCATATGTTTACAATATCCAGTTCTTACTTGCACTGAAGTGTGATTGGACTCGACTAGGAAAGTGTAAACTGTGATACTGCAAAGACAGAGGGCTCAAACAGTCTCTGAAAAATCCCTGCGTGTATCTTTTTTCTTTTGTTTTGTTTTTTTGGTCCTGACCTTTGTTAATGGCTGTAAATTGAATTTCATTTGAGTGTGACAGTCAAATACTTTGTGTGCCCATATGTGTTTACACTGGCTGCCGTCTGAGTAGTTATACACAGGAGCGCCTTCCAATGACAAGCCAGATTACTGTCACGGTTGCTCGGTTTCATTGGGAGAGGCTTGTTTATGCTCATTTGCTGTCGTTGTCCTGAAGGAACCCTTTTACCTATATGCTGTGTTAGATTAATCGCATCTGCTGGACTCTTTTCTACCCCATTAATGCCCATTATTGCAAGTGTTAATATGCGTGGCGCCACCCTTTTACGGTTAGTGCTTAATTTAATAATTAACCCATGTTGGCGTTTTTACGACAGAAGCCCTGCCCTAATCGTTGAATTAATTTTCAGTGCCCCGCCACTCTCTGTGTCCAGTCATTCTGACACTTTTATGCCTGCTATCTGTATGAAATTTTAATGACCCAACAAGTTTAATTGTGTATGTGTGTGTTTATCATTAGGCTTAAAATGTTTCTTTTTTATAAAGTTTATAGTTAGGACGGGATCAGGTGACCCTGAACAGTCCCTCGGTTATAGGGAGTAGTCCTAGGCTGCTGGGGGCTTCCCATGATGCACTGAGTGTTTTCTTTTGTTTGTTTATGTTTGGTGTTTATACACCAGCCTGCATTTAATCATTAGGTATTACTAATATCTGTGTCTTTTGTCCTGTCTCCCATCCCTCACCCCCAAACCGGCAACACTGCCCCTCACTGTGCCTGGTTTTCCTGGGAGTTTCTTTCTGTTTAAAGGGAGTTTTTCCTTCCGACTGTCACCAAGTGCTTGCTCATAGAGGGTTATCTGATTGTTGGGGTTTTCGCTGTATCGATATAAAACATCTTGAGGGGGCTGCTGTTGTGATTTGGCGCTACATAAAACAAATTGAATTGAATTGTGTGCAGGCCTTTGGAGTAGCTAACACTTAGATCCACGTTGGACCGTAAGGACTGGAGTTTGTTTCCTCGTGCGTCTGACCAGCTTTGCTTTTCTTCATGAGAAAAAAACAAAACAAAAAAACCAACAGAACAAAAATCACCACCCACTGTTCTTACAGTCAGAGTAAAAAGATGAAGTAGTTTGCTGGGTTGGCTCAATAATTGACCTCCATCTCTGTGCTTTAGGCTCACCAATACAATGAAAAGAACCACAGTGAAACGGACTCAAACGAGCTCTTTTGATTCTGTTTACTGAACCACCGAGCACCGACTAAATCTGCTTTCTGCACTCTGCTGTAAGGGTAACTGACGTTGAACCAGTGTGCATAATAAAACATTAAGTCTGATGGTTTTAAACTAGAAGTTTTATTTTTTTCGCCGAGTGTTTTGACAAAAGGATGCGTCTGTTTACAGTTTCAGGTACATTTGTAATAGCTGCCGGTAGTCCAGCTTGCTATGTCTTCATAAGCCACTCTGACTGGTAGATATTATATGTTCAAAGGAACGAGAGAGCGAGCAAACCAAAACTGTAACTTTGAAGTGACACTCTTCACAAATTCTGCCTTTTCAGCTTCTTCATCTTTGAACTCTGCTTGATTTGATCCTTAAAATCTAAGACAATTTTAACATTTGATCTGGAGAAGTGCTGTCGCCGTGGTAAAAGCAGCATCCGATCGTTATTTGGTCCATTTGTTCATCATTGTTAATAAATAGTCCTAAATGGCTTCTTTGACTATTGTGTCCATCCATCCATTAATTTTCTTAACTGCATACTCAAATTGGGGTCACGTATTTGGAGTGAGCTTTTCTTTTTGAAGTAATAATGGGTACAAAGATCAGTGTGTGCAACTGTCTGCCTCTATGAGATCTGTGATTCAGTTGGGTGCCTGATTTAAAAAGTTTTTCAACTTGGTTAATTCATAATGTAAGATGTATCTGGCCACCTGTTGGATGTCCAGTATTGACTTTTCTTTTTAGCTCTGCTCTGCTCTCCCACAGTCCCTTAAAGACATGTCCAGCTAATATTATCAATTGCTCTAGCTAGTGGTTAAATCCTTCATGGTGCGTTCTCATTTGCTGCTCTGGAGGATGCATTTGATTCATTGCTATAAAAATGGTGAAATTAAATGGCACCCAACTAGAACACATACCTGCACGCTGTTCTTGCAGAATGCCGGCCTTTGGTATTGAATCCATCCGCTGCTTCCAATTCCCGTGGATATGATTATGCAGTAAAGGAGCTGCAGGTTTCTCTTGGCATTTTCCTGCTTTATTGTTTGCTGAAAAAACCACCCAGTTAGAATTTAGTTGATTTTTAGTAAACCTAAGGTGACCACAGCTTCCATTTTCCAAAAGGAGACCAATAACTAACCTTTTCTGCTTCTTTGTGTTTACTTTCTTTAATCGATTTACCCCTGTAAAGCACTTAGTGACTGTTTCTTGTCTCTAAAAGTGCTTTAAAAATAACTCAAAGTTACTTTACTTACTTTTAAACAGAAAGTGTTTGAGTACAGTCTCCAGTGGATGATCGTGCTGTTTTTTCCCTCCGGTGAACCAATCAATACCAACCTTCATAGGTTTTACTTCTGTGTCCGAGCGGTATTTCCAAATCAAATCTTCACTCTCCACAAGTGGCTTTTAGAAAATGCAAATTTTCTTCCTGACAAATGATACCTGATTAGTTTTTTAAAGAACAATGCATCTGATTGGATAAGCCTCTCTTGAAAAGTTGAGGTATTGATTATCTGATGTTGCACAATGTGACGGCCACTTGACTCGACTTTTCTACAGCAATGGAAAGACTGGCCTGTGACAGGCTTCCTGTAGAGGGTTTCAATTGCTGTAATAACTTTGTATTCAGCTCTTGCTGTGTGTGTGTGTGTGTGTGTGTGCGCGCGCGTGTGTGTGTGCATGCGTGCGTGTGTGTGTGTGTGCGTGCGTGCGTGTGTGTGTGTGTGATTCAGCCTCTTTCAGCCTTTCATTACCATTTCTTGCCATTAAATAAGTATGTTGTTTGTAATAAGTAGCAAAGCAGGTGCTCTTATGTCAGGTTCTGATTCTTTCAGATTGCATAACCAAAAATAAAAAATAAAAAAAATAATTCAACAGTTTTTTAACCTTTCTGGAGCCTCAGTGGAAGGAGAAAAACACACCAGCAGACACTCTGTACAGACAGATAAAATAACAATAGATGAACTATGTTTTTAAGCAGTCAAACACTCGTTAAATTAATAGAAAAATGAAGAGTCTGTTTTTTTTAATAAAAGTGTGTCTTGAAAATTGAAATATCTGAAAGGGGCTAGGGAGCAGTAGATATAATTTTTGAGGCTGTGATGAAAGGAAAAATAATTAAAAAACATTTTAATTGTGTAGTGTAGTTTAATTCCCAGCTATAGTTTAATTATTTAAATGTACACAAAGTATGAGCTCATCAGCAGACAAGCTTACTTTAAATATAGCAACTAATTAATTAATTAATTAATTATTATTTTTATTTTTGGGGGAGGGGCAGTGGTTCCATAAATAATAATGAAATAAGTATTTACACTACTAGAGATTAGCTTTATGTGAAAACCTGCTGCTGCGCGTTTTAAAAACGCACTAGCTAATGCGTTCATGTGATGACCTTGGTTTGATCTAACAGTTTAGCTTACACTGGTAACACATATACATATCAGTCAGTTCAAATATAAATGTCTCAGTTTTGAATGCAGGAGTCTAGTGAGATAGATTTTGGAGTATTCCAATAATTTGTCTGCAAATGACAGTATATGTGCTTATAGTTGGATCCATAACTGTGCATGGTGGAGTTTGCTTAAATTTTCCTAGAAGTGAAGAAACATGTGGGTGGAACAGTTAGCACCGTTTGAGCTTCGGACCTCCCGTTTGGAGCATGCCTGATTTTCCCCCTGCAGTTTTAAAGACATACACATCAGGGTGAGTGTAAAGAGGCTATATCGGTGCACCAGATGCAGACTGATCAGGTGTTGTACTTGTACTTTTATATTATTTAACCCTTGCGCCACCATTTCATCTGCTGAGTTTCACAAAGGACTGCAGAAGAGATGTGTTTGCTCTATGGATGCTTACTAAAAAAACAAATTTGATAACCAGGGAGAAAAGTAGCTGAAAAAGGTGGAAAAACAGATAAAAAAAAAAAAAATCCTCAATCACCCAGATTTGTGTTGTTAGGATTCAGGTGTGTGTTTGGTGCCTTGGTTGTTTGTTTCTCTGTTTTTGCCTTTTCCCCCATGACAGCAGGGACAGAGATGGGGCAAAAAAGCAGAGAGGGCACCCCTCACTTTTTGAAGTTTTCAAACTTATGGAGAAGGTAGATGGGTGTTACCCACTGCAGTCTAATTGGCTTCTCTGGTCTCAGCTCTTTATGGACAATTAAAAGAAAAATGAAGGTCCTGCATGAGCTTGATTTAAAGATGTATTTTTGTGTAGACAAAGCGGATTTTAACTTTGAACCTTATGAGCCTGCATGTTAATAAAAACTGCTTTAATACAAAAAAGTCAGGCCTTAAAGTGAGCTTTAGATGGGTTTAATCCCCTTTACATCTCCATAACTTAAAGAACCTCAGTTAAACCTCATATCTCACATCCACCACATGGAACACTGTTGACTCATGGCCATGTCCTTGTTCAATCTTCATGAGAAATGTCTCTGGACGTATTTTAACAGTCTGGCGTGTTTTGGTCACGATAAGATGACAGGGGTGAGGCTCCGCGCGGTGGTATAGTGGGGAGGAAGGAGGGGGGCGGCAGTAGCCTAACGTCCATCGCTTTTCATTGTGTGTTTTATGTAATGGACCCAAGTTACCTCGCGTACTGCAGTTATTTAGTTTTCTGCATGTTTGTCCGTCATGGGAGAAGAAGGAGGAGAGAGGGGGGGGGGGGGGGGTGGCGGCGAGCGAGGCTGGTCCGTATGAGAACTGGTTCAGATTAACTTTCTGCCAATCGGTGGAAACCCAACCAGGAAGAGCACGCACACATCTCACAGGCAGCGCCACCGAACGTCCCCTCTCTCTTCTCTCTGCTTCACTCCTACCCAGCTCTCCCAGTTACGGAGCTCTGCCATCGCACCAGTCCGGCTCCGTCTCTCCTCCCCTCCCCAGCCCTCCCACACCCCCACCCGCTCGCTCTTCCCCGACTATCCGTCCGTTTGTCCGTCCTTCCCCGCAGATTTGTTCGACGGTTCCCGGCTCTGCTGGAGGAAGCGTGGCGGCGAGCCGTAAGTTACCACCTCGATCTTTTTTTTAAAACACACATGTATTTTTGGGGGAGGGGGTGCTATCTGGCTGTGAATGTTTGAAGTTGTGTTCCGACTGCCCAGCCGTCCAGAGAAGGAGCGCAGAACCCTTTTTTTTTAATTATTATTTTTTCGCTTCGTGCACCAGAAGCGACACACGGGGCTGCTGCTACGTGCCATAACCTCACAGCTCTCAGCTAGGACTGGGATCGGGAACAGCCACCGCGTCGCTGATCGGGAATCCGGTCAGAAAATGTGATCAGGAGGGGTGACTGCCCTTTATTTTTGCTTGGTGTGTGTGTTTGTGTGTTCTGGTAGCAACCCCCCCCCCTCCACTCCCCTCCCTTCCTCAACCCGTATTTAGAGCCTGGCTGGCTACTTCAGATGGGCAGCTACGTCAGGCTGTACTGTATCCCATCATACTGTATTCCACGGCCACTGTATATAAATTTATATATATATATATTAACGCACTTATTACAAATCTATCCAGGCATGCATATCTAGCAATCCGCCCTCGACATCCCTGCCAATGGTGTTAAAGCTCCGACTGTCTCGGAAGAAAGCCAAAACAGTAACGCAATGTTTCAGATTCTCTCAGGCTTTTATCTCTTCTTGAAACAACAACCCCCCCCCCCCTAAAAAAAACCCCACCATGTCAGCGCCTCGTGTTGAATCTGCCCGTCACCACCGGCCCCGACACGGAAAATGTAAAATAAGAAGCTCTCAGTCTGATCCGAGCAGCCACCTTACCCAGCTGGTTATTTATTTTTGATGGGTGCTCTGTGGGGTTTTGTGGCTCTGCCTAAAAGTTCAAGGCAAGAGCATTTTTTTAAAAATAAAAGACAGAGGTGTAATTATAGGTTTTGATGCAGGCTGATGAGCCCTTTATGAACGTGCCCAGCACAACTGTGGTAACCAAGTGATCTGCAAGGTGTGTCCTATCTGGTGTTGCCTTATTGGGCGGCTGTAATGCAATGTTTCTTTGACCTTTTTAGTGTCCTTGTTTTGACTTGAGCTTTGAGTTGCTCAACCAAAACGGTGATTTCTTTCCCCTGAATTTGAAGAGGCGAGAATTTTGAAGTATTTCATTGCAAAGGTGGAAAAAAGGGGGACTGTCGGAAATGTTTGGAGCATGAGTTTTAAGAGGAGTGTAATTTTTTCTAAATTTAATTTATCCAAGAGTTAGTTTCGGGGGAAGAAGGGAAGAGTGCTTGAACTTTTCTCCTTTCCAGAGTCCGGTTCTTTCATTTATTGTGCTGCAAAAATATTATTGTGCTAAAGTTAATCACTAACTGGTCTTAAAAGCTTGATTATTTAGCTTTCTTTTTTATTTAGTGCTGTATTTCCTCTGTTATGTTTGTGGTGTGTTTTTTCCAGCAGAAATTTCAGGGCATCCCCAAAGAAGGTTTAGCTACAGCTAAGGGTGGGAAAAAATTCTCGAACTGAAATAAAATGACTTTTTAACAGTTTTAACAATGGGCAGATTTTCAGGTGGCTGGAAATAGATTTGTGTAACACAGCGTGAACTGCCTTTAGTGCAAAAGGGTCAGTCACACTTTTTCTGGGCCAGAAAAAACAAAGATTTTTCAAGATATTGCAGGATAGTTAAATAGATGGTCACTCAAGGTTTCATTAGTTTTTTTGTTTTTGCTTTTGCCAAGGTAATGGATACATTTCTTCCACACACACCAATAATAAGCTGAACTGAGCTCAGCTGAATATTAATTTTATGCCTTTGCAAGCTTTTTGGTGTGGACCTCCACAACAGTCCCAGTTTGTCATGTGGCCCCTTGGGGAAAATTAATTGCCCACCCCTGTCTCAGGCCCTTAGGGATAAAAAAGTGATGCTTTGGCTAGCTTTCATAGCGCATGACAGTTATTCTCAAGTGTACACTTGAAAGGCACACTTCAGAGGCTTTTAGCATTGCCACTAACACATAAAATGCCATGTAATCCAACTATAAATATTATTCATTTATTTACACGTATAGCTAATTTGGATTTTCTATTTTAAACGCCGTAATTACTCCCAGCGCTGCTGAATTCCTGTCTGAGTTGCTTGGCAACATCAAGCCGCACAGGCTGGGGTTTGTAAGGCTGGACTAGTTGTTACAATCCTGACAAGTTTTCATGAAGAGATTTTCTTAGATTGCTGTCAGTCTGTAGAACAGAACAGCGAGGCTTTCTGCTGTCCCTTTTACACTTATACAGACTGCCCCCCCCCCCCCCTCACAGAAGAGATGTCTCTCTCTTCTTCTCTCACTTCCTCACTTTTACACTCTCAACTTTGGTTGTAGTTCCTCTGCCTGCGGTCTTCTCTCTCTCTCTCTTTTTTTTACCCCTCCACAGCTCAGATCCTCAGACTCGAGCTACCGGCCTCACAGCTGTAATTATTATTTAAGTCATTATTAAGGCATTTGACTTGTCAAATAATATACACAGAGAAAAGAAGGTGTTTAGTTAAACTGGTTGCTAAAAGTTAATGTTCCCAGCCAATCAGACTCCTCAGAAATCTGCTCAACATGCTCATGAATACTTTATAGCAAACTGTGAAGCAGCAATAATCCAACATATAAATATCCTATAATAGTTATTTATTAATGATCTTATACTGTTATTGCTCTTGAAACATTTATTAACTGTTTATGCCCAGCTGTATGTATCACAGGAGCTTATACTAACAGACACTTGTATCTGTTTGCAATTGCCTCATATTGTTTTAGTAGTATTTAACTATTTAGTCATTGATAGTTTATGTTTACATTGAGGGTAAAGAATGGTGTTACTCCCACACATGAGCTCCTTTTTTCTGGTCTTTCATCACACTGAGATCCACTTTGATTTTAACCTTGAGTCAGGTTGGTGTGATCTTGTGGCGAGTTATCAGATTTCACGTCGTATTCTGAAAGCTGCTCTCAGCTTTTCACCTGTGATTGGGTTTGTGTTAGGATTAACAAAGTCATACAGCGAGGCAGTTGCACTGCTTCGCATTTGTGCACCAGGAAATTGAGAAGTGAACTTTAATGCTCAGCGTTAACACGCTTTGCTGTTTGTCGTTTAGGCTTTTGTCTGCTTTGTGTTTATTAATAACGGTTGACGTTGGAGGCCAACGCATATCTCACACTTATTGACTCGATATCAGTTGTGTAGCCTGATGCTGTTTAATCATCATTACAAAAAAAAGCCATCTGGTTTGCTCTTTTACACCCAGAGCCACAAGAGTCCTGAGAAATCATGCATGTCTCATCATTAAACGAAAAAAAAAAAAGATCCTGGTGTGTTCTCTGTATAATTGCTGAGAGGATCTTATGATCTGTTTCTAACCAATTAGAGATGGAGTGCCGGGTCATTGATCTCCCAGCAGATGTGAAATTACTTCCTGCGGATCACCGGACCTAACTGTGTTTAAAGAACCAAATTGCCGTTCTGCCAGAAGGCTGCTGCACAAGATAATATGAAGCAGGTTATTCCTTGCAGCGTCTCCACACCTACAACTCTCAGCAGTGACCCCACATCTGATGGAAAAATTGCAGAATCAGGATAAATGCTTTGCTTTTAATCTGGACTCCGACAGATCATTCATTCTAACAGGTTTAGTGACACTTAACTATTTTTTTTAAATCTTGAAAGCAAATCAAATATGAAGTAATAGCACCACCAAATTTTAGATTTGAAGTTTGCCTTTCAGGTATTGAATTTCTGGTTCAGCCAGCAAGGTAACACCATTAAACCGATTACATCTTGTCTGATAAGCTCAGCCTGAAGTAAAGCAACCTTTGGCACAGCAAAGACTGGGAAGACACGCAAACACAAGCCATATCTGAGCTTATCGCGCCCATGGTTTTTAACTTTTATCAAGACATAAAAGCTCTTTGTGAGGAGTGTAACATGGAAATGTTTTAAATTCCTCTAATGACACGTTAATCACTGAGTCAGAAAGTTGTCTTCAGTTTTCATTAGCCCTTGAGCTAAAATCGGATTTGATACTGCCAGGATCTCTTGCACACTGGAGTATTGGACTGCCTTGAGGCTGCGCAAGCCCAGTCAGATTGTGGCCGACAAAATCCAACATGTTAGAAGAATCTTGTCAGGTTTGTACTGTTAGCGAGTCATCTATTGGGATAGAAGTTTCTGGCCTCGAACGTTTTCGCACCGCAGAGAAATCTGCATCAACCATCAGGCCTCTCGCCGCCTCGCGCAGGCACACTCATCTGAACAGATGCCTGTTTGGCTCCATGTAGAATAAACTGGGGAAAACATTAAAAAGCTTAACTCTGATAATACTGCGGGTAACCAATAGAATCATTTTGATCTAAAGCTCATTTGGGGAAATGTTTAAACTTTAAAGCCAGTATCCTTGCACCTTTTAAAGCGAGGGGAATGGAGAGACGAGCAGCAGCTGAAAATATGCGTATCAATCTTCATTAAGGAGGATTTCATTATCCGATTATAACTAATTATGGAAAATATGGTGTAGGACAAGAAGCTCCTGTGGGTCGAGAAAAAGAAAACCTTTATTTGATTAACAAAAAAGAACGCCCAATGATGGAAAACGTCTAATTGTGTCTTGCTGCGGCGAGGTTTCTTTTCCTCGCAGTGCAGAATGTGTCTGCGGGGTTATTAAATGGAGATATTGGTCTTTAAAAGTTTAACCCGGCTCATTAGGTGGTACACGATCGTGCATCTTTACCTTTTCCCCGAACACTAAAAAGGGAAAGTAATGATATCTGTACGGGCATTATTTTAAAACGCAAACATATACAGTGTGTGAGTCACTCTCTGCTTGTTTGTGTTGTAGTTTTACGCTGAGCGCGGGGAGCGTTTTGCGCAAACACTTTCTGGCTGATGCTAATTAGGTTTAATTGTTAAATGATTTCACGGAGGGCTTTGGGAATCATCACATATTGTGTTGTATTGCAGATGGAAAGATTCTCTTTCTTTACATAACATGGGCGCTTAGAAAAGTAATGGGAAGCCGGAAACCATCCAATTTAAAACGGCTAAAAGTGTCACATTTAAATGGGCTTCAGTTTATTTGCCTTATTTTTCTCTCACTTGCACTTATTGTGGTCAAAGATTATTTTTTTGACATTTTCCTGCCAGACTAAACACTGCAGACTAAACAATTGGCCTTAACAAGCTGCTGCTTGCCTGCTGTGTGTACATGTGGTGATAAGGCAATGAGCACAGTGAATGAATGGCACAGTGCATCAGTTTCTCCAGTGCGACACAAACCCGTCATAATGAGAAGATCCCAGGCACACGCACAAAAGCTGCAGCTCGCCATATGATCTGATTACAAAACCGTTCAGCTGAATCTATTCATCATTATGTTTCTTTATGTATTGAATCAGATGTTGGATTTAAATCTAAGCGGAGGGCTTATGCAAGATAGTCGGTATCTTTGTTTTGTGTGTGGCTTGTTGACTTCTGCTGGGTTTTTTGGTTCTTTTTTTTTATATCCTTTCTAGCTTTGTCTCGTCTTAAGTTGTGACTGTTGAAAACATTTGAAGTAATCTTTGGTCTCAGTGTCATCCCTACTACACAGCATAACACTGCCTGGTCTGACCACACAATGTGGCAGAACTCAAGGGATGAAATAGATCTCTATGGATCCAGTTAAAGTTTTTTTGGTAAATGATTTGAATTATTGTTGACAGGGAAGTCCTTTTTATATTGTGAGCTACCTCCCAATATCCACCATGTCACTAGTAACCTATATATTGTTGGGCAAAGATAGCGTTACGGTAGCACTCGCCCTTTTGTATGGATTTTTTGCCGAAATGGAAAAGCCTAACTAAGAACTACAAGCTAAAGGTTCATGTAAAGTACTGTGGAAAAGTCTTGGGCTGCCCTTAAAGGAGAGCCAGACTGACTTGTCATTTTTTTTAAACCTGGCCTTTAGCAAGTTTTTTTTGGGACATTGACTGTTTCACCACTCATTTTCAGTCCAGTCCTGACCATTTTCAGAGAAAGTTTTGTTAGCCTCTTAACACTGACCTATGAATCATTCAAGCTTAAAAAAGACACCCTAACCCATGTTGTGACTACACATAACAACTTGGCAAAGAACCAATTTTAAATTGTACTGTTAGGCACTTTGTTACTAACCGCCTATTGCAGAAATGCATAATTTGTTCCCAGTAGCTGAAGTGCCAAAGATAACACAGTTTGACAGGCATAAAATTGTATTTTCAAATCAACAAGGTGATTCCCAAAGAGCTATTGGCTAAAAAGTGCAGTGTGTTTGAGGAAACTGGACAAGTGGTGGGCAAAATAAAAAGTCGCAAATGTGTCTACAGTAGATGGAGGTCGTGCCCTTAAGAAACAGGAAAGAAAGACCTGACACAGGACCTGAGAGGTGCTTCGGTGGCCCTTCACTCCCATCTACTGTTCACTGAAGCCTCATCAGAAATGATGTCAGTGCAAGGGTGGCTGTCAAGATGCTGTTCTTAAAGGAGGGAAACAGAGAAGACTAAAGTTCTTGTGTCATGTTATCCAAGTGGTAACAGGTCTTACAGAGTGAGGAATCCAAATGTAAAATTTTTGGCCCAAATCAATATGTACAGAGGAGTTCAGGAGAGCGGTACAGCAGTGAGTTAACTAAAACCAGATGTGAAAAACATTTGCTAACTAAAATAAAAATAAAAGCTAGACATTTGAAAATAATTAAAACAAACTGAATTTATTTAGTGAAAAGTAACTAAAAAAAAAAAGGAAAATAAAAAGGAAATATCCCTAGTTTTGGTATTTGTTAGGTTGGTAAAGCTTTAATCAAAACTTGCCTTATGAGGCTTTGATGGATGTATTTATTGCAACTTTGGATTTCTGCGAAGACTGTGAGGCTTGTTTTTATTCAGTGTTTTTAATATAATACTGTTTCTGAGTTTCCTAAATCTTGCCTTTACCATATACCCTCAATACAATAATAATAACACTAAAATTAACACTGAAACTAATAGAAACTAAGCTAAAACGAAACATTGTAACACAACGAAAATTAAACTCAAATGAGGAAACTCACTTTGGGAACTAGCTGAAACTAAACCGAATTAAAAGCAAAAATCAAAACTAAATAAAAATCAAACCTAATTAGAAAATACAAACTATAATAACTCTGGTGTCTACAGCCATCAGTACACAGTGGAGTCTCTGTCATGGTTTGGGGCTGAATTTCAGCCAGTGGTTTGGGGAATTTTGTCAAAATTTTCAAAAGGAATTATGAATGTAGAAGAAGTATCATCAGATTTGAAGCCACCATGCAATACCATCTGGAAAGCATCTGATTGGAAATGGCTTTTTTTCAGCATGACACTGATCCCAAACACACTGCCAGTGAAGTTAAAGCATACCTGGATTGAAAAGCACATGGAACACAGCCAAACAAGAGTTTTGAATGTCCTTCAAGAAGAAGTCTGAAGAAATCATAAGAAAGCTTGCCTAAGAGAGTTTAGGTTATGTTGAAGAATAAAGGTGTTTGTACCAGATTTGTTCATGTTCGTATAAATTGTTTCACCTATTTCCAATTCCCCTGCATAATATAACAGAGGAAAGGCTTAAGACTTGCACAATACTTTATAAGACTTTGTTTAAAATATATTCTTGTTTAGAAAGTGGTTAAAATACTACGACACCCTACGACTAACCCTTACTGAGTCAAGGCCAGGGATTGGTTGAGATCTGTTGTGTAAGAGTAGAAAATCAGCACAAAAGTGGAGTTTTGACCACTTGTTCATCTCTTCTCTCTAGGCCACATAGACAAGCATGTGATGACTCACGCAAGGCAGAAGGGTTCCCTTGGGCACAACCAAAGTCCAGAGTGGTGGGACAACAGCTGCCTTTGGCCACATGGTGGTGCCATGGGCGGCACCTGGCCCGAGCGCACACTGCGATTTGGCAGGACAAAGAAGATAAGCGAGGTCACCAAAAAAGACAGAAACATGGCCAAGAGGATGAATGACAAGAGGGAAAGAACAGAAAGATCAGAGCAGAAAAGAAAGGTGGACCGGAGGCACGTCAAGAAACGGGACAGGAAAATGTACCCTTTGCGAGGGAGGGCTGGGAATTCAGAAAGTGAAGGACTCAGCTGCCATGTCCTCCTGACCCGACTGGAGGAAAACATTCGTGAAAAGCAGAGGTCTAAGGAAAGTAAAGGAAAGGATGGCCGCAGACGATTATCTCACAAATCCAAGTCCAAAAAAAGGAAAAGCAGTGACGGAAAAGAGGAGAAGTCGTCACCAAAAAACAAATTAAAATCATGCAGTGGAAGTTATAGCAAGAGTATTCGGTTGGGAGTCTTTCAGCCACGCAAGCGGAGACTGGCTTCTCTCAATGCTGAGGCGGTAAACAGCCTGCTACTAGAAAGAGCCACTGATCCCCAACCAGCAGCCAAACAGGCCAAGAGACAGGAGGAACCCATAAATGCAGGGGCTTTCCTGGATGCAGATCCAGTGAGAGGTGGTGTCTGCGGCGGTCTTAAGGCTTTGCGAGGGACCAACACTAAAGGCTCCACATCTCATGAACTTGAAGCGTACCAAAGCTCTAAGCCTGCCAAGAGGGCCAAAGTTAGCCGAGGGGATGAAAGTTTGGGGATGAGTCAGGAGTGCCTTGACGCTCCTGCACCCAGACGGTTGGCTGGACTTAATGCCGCAGCCCTGCTGAAGTTAACCAGTTCCTCTGCCACCAGTAAGCAAAGAGCAAAGGCTGCACCCACTGCTACTGTTACTTCAGACTGCAAGGCTCCCGTCGTGGGCCCAACCCAAAAGTCGCACTCGAGGGCCAAACTTCAGCACAAGGGACGCACACAAAAGCAGAAGGGGAAAAAGATCCCTCCCCTGCACAGTGGCTGCACAGCTTGCAAGAAGGCAGGCTTTGAGCCAAAGGTGGAGTGGGAAACGGGTGGCTGCACCCATCGACTGACAAAACCGGGCTACCAGTCACGCAGTATGCTAGCATACCCACTGAAGAAAGTGAAAGAGGAACAGCTGGAGACTGAGCTGAGCCCGTACTACTGCTTTCCTGCAGAGCGCTCAATGGACTACTGTCACGGCTTGGCCTTCTTTTTAGGCCAGCAACCCTATGGAGAATCAGACGATCAGCCACTTAACTCAGCCATGAGCCCTGTGAAGCGCGAGTGCCTAGTAACCTCACCATCGCTGACACATTCCCTACCACACACAGCGCTCACCCTGAGCCCTCACCCCTGCCTCTGCACCGCCGACCATTGCTTCTCCAGCTATTACGTACACATCGCCCACCCCACACACACTGGAACAACTTCAGCCACCATGGCCCCGCGACCTCTGAACTTGCCCCCATCTAGTTTGTGCCCTAGCCGAATGAGCGGCTCCAAGCTGCTGGGGCAGCAGGTGTCACATCCATCGGGACTAGCCCACCCCGCCTACTGCAATTCTGTGGCTTCACCCTGTTACGGTGACGCCTGCGGGATTAGTGGGTATACCTACAGAGCGATGGCTCCTGTCACCAGCAGGGGTTGCTCTTTTAGCACAGGATGCAGTGGATGCACGCACAATATCAAAACAGGTGAGTGGATTGACCCCCATGCCCCAAGATTTGGTCTTGTTTCATAAATGTTCAGTATTAATTGCTGATTATTAATTATCACCGTCTTAAGTGGTTTTCTGAGGCCACTTGAGGATTTGCTCACAATGATGGCAAGTTCTTTTGTGATAACACTTCTTTGATTTAGCTGTTTTTTAGCCTTCCTTGCCAGTATTATAAAAGAAACCTTTATTCCAATAGTTAGACATAAAGCTATTACTTAAAGACTCTGAAGAGTCCTTTGTTGATAAATGATATGCCTCAAGCCAATTGTGAAATCAAGCAAGTGGAGCCTTTCTGTTTTATGTAGTCCTTTTTTGTCTTTTGCCACGAGCTTTTAAATTGCCTGCAGAATGAGGTAACTGCTTTAGATGTGTGTGGCTAAGGAGCTTTAGGCTTATTGTAAAGTTTTCGGTTACAATGTGTCATGTGTCATGTGTAATGTACGTAGCTAGACTGATAAAAGAAGCAGGTTACTTTTAAGCAGAAAAAATAAAAATTAAAAAAATATATATCTATATACAGTGGAACCCCGACTTACGAAATTAATTCGTTCCTGAGGATCTTTCGTAAGTCGAAAATTTTCGTAAGTCGAAGAACCCATTGCGCGTTTTGAGTGAGGCGATGCTGAACGATAGGCTATAGGCTAATTGCTAACTAGAACAACAATACGTCATTCAAGTGAAACAGCGAAGCGCTAGTACAGAAGCCGAGGGGTTGTCACATGATTCGGAAGGCATTGTGGGCATTGTAGGCTCAGCCAATCAGAGCCAGCGGATTTCGTTACTCGGGCATTTTGCCGTAACACGGGCAGAAATATTGCCGTTCAGTGCCTTCGTAACTTGAATTTTTCGTGAAACGGGGTATTCGTAAGTCGGGGTTCCACTGTATATATCTATCTATCTAGCATGAGCCACATGAACCTTAAATTATGTGTGTGTATATATAATTTAAGGTTCATGTGGCTTATGCTAAAGGTAAGTAGCCAGCTGTGTCATCTACCATTTGATGGTGTTCAGAAGTTCCTTTGCTTATTGTTACTGTCACCTTTTTGTTTCAGAGGGTTACCCCTCCCCTCAGGGTGATCACAACCCTTCCCTTCTGGTTCCCCCCACCATGCCCATGTCCAGCTGCCCTCTGTCCAGCGTGCCCACTTCCACGCAGACTAAACCCCACCTACTGAACCACCTGTCTGGACGAGACCAGCCCCAGGCTAGGCTAAAGCTAGCCAAGGAGTGCCCAAAGAGCACCAAGCCCTCCGGTGACTCTCTGTCCGTGGGCCGCGCACAGCTATCGACAAAGGAGTCGCCATCTGTGCCAAGCCTCAGCAGCACCAAACAAAAGAGGGTCAGCCGCAGACGTGCCACTAATGGCTGGCTACCTGTTGGAATGCCCACAGAGAGGGAGGTCTTCATCGCGGTAGGTTTTTTGAGAGTCCATCTCTGTACGATGAAGATGATCAGCATATTAGAGAGCTTCTTGAACGAAGGAAAACCTTCTCTATTCCAAATACCTGACCAGTGGAAACCTTAGCATCAACACCACTGCCTTCCACAAGGACAAAGAAATTGTCTCTTGAGGGAAAAGATAATTGTGTTTTGACCATACAGCTTTGTGTGACAGATTCCTTTTTGTCTTTATAATGAGAATTATATCTTTCCTTATTGTGTTTGCACGCTCGTGTGTGTCTCAGGGAGAGGATGAGACGGCCCTGCGGCAATGTTACGAAGGAGTCGAGAGGGACGGTGAAGTGATACGTGTGAGAGACTCTGTGCTGCTACGATCAGGCCCCAGGAAGAAATCCCTCCCATATGTTGCCAAGATATCAGCGCTGTGGGAGGACCCCAAAACAGGTAAAAAAAAGATCAGGAGAAGGGGGGAGATTATGATGCGATACAGTGGTGCATGTGTATTGATGGATGACCTGAGGAACATATGGCCAAGATTGTTTACCTCTGTGTGTGTGTGTGTGTGTGTGTCTTAATGTGATCCCTCAGGAGAGCTGATGATGAGTCTTTTCTGGTACTACCGACCTGAGCACACACAGGGAGGCAGAGATCCCAGCACACACTGTGAGGTGAGGCAGAGATTTGGAGCCAAGATGTTTGTGCAGACAAACAGTAACAGCACAGATCTGTGTGTATGTTAGACAAGAGAAGGTACAATCAACATTCATCAAATAAAAACACTTTATTTGATTTATTCCATTAGCGAAGGATTACGTAATCAGTATCCTCTAAGGAAAAAAATGACACCATGAAGTGTGTGTGTGCGCTTATGTGTTGTGTGTAAGAATAGATGAAGTCAAAATATATAAAGTATAGCACTGTGCAAAAGTCTTGAGCCACAATTCGTTTCTATATATTAAGCTAAGAAAATGGGACATTGGTGCAGCAGTTTATTGAAATATTTGCAAGGATAATAGTTCAGGTTTCTTGAAGGACATTCAAAGCTCTTCTTTGGATGTTGGCTGATTTTATTTTCTGTATTCTGCTTCAGTAATGTTTAGCTCTGGGCTCTGGGGAGGCCAATCCATGACTGACAGTGTTCCACTGTGTATGATTTTACTGCATTAGCAGTGTGTTTGGGATCATTGTCATGGAAAAAAGAAACAGTTACCAATCCAGATAGTATTGTATGGTAGATTTCTGTTCATAATTCCATCATTTATGACAAGATCCCCAAAACCGAAGGGCCAGATGTATCTCTCGGGTCCTGAGTCTGGTCTTTTTCCAGCTCTTTGGGGATAATCTTGTTGGTGCAAAAATACAGTTTTACAGCTGTCTTATCTTTGGCGTCTTTTGATTCGGCTAAAGAAATTGAAACAAATGATGTTTTTTTTGCAGCAGGCTGTTAGTAAAAGAGTGCCTAATGTTAAAATTGGTGCTTCTCTAAGTTGTCTGCTATGTGCAGACTCGAGACAGGCTCATCCCTTGAGTTAGCTGTCTTTTTTTATGCTTGAATCATTCACAGGTCAGTGTGAACAAACAAAAAAACCTTAATCATTTACTGAAAATGGTCAGGTACAAGGACTGGACTGAAAGTGAGTGAAAAAGCAAAGAAAAACTTTGAAAGATCCTTAGAAAAATGATAAGAAAGTCTGTCTCTTCTTGAAGGGTGACCCAAGACTTTTGCACACCACTGCAGCCATGAAATTTATTCTTTATTTAATTTTTGTCACTTTGTTTAAAGATAATGCAGTTTTTATCGATGGAACAGTTTGTGCTACATCAGAAATATTATGCGGTATCTTCGTGCAACATGTGTAAGAAAATTATGTGCAATGAGGAGGCGAACAAAACGGCCTGTCGCTGCTCTGCCCTGAAACTGTGGCTAGTTGGTTTGCTCTTCAGTCTGACCACAAAGCCCAAAAATGATATCTCTCTGACCTCAGACGTGCACAAGCCAAGAACAGGAAAGATAAACGATTTTACTTCTAGAAATGTTCTTTTTACAATGGCACGTGTTGAATAGAGCAGGATTTTGTTTGTCTTTGGCAGTACATAAGGTAGAAACAAAAAGGCAAAATCCTGTTGCTCATGAACAATTATAGTTCCCACTGTGCTCTTAGTACAAAAGTGTAATTTCGTCATTATTCGCCGAGCACAACAGGAAACGCTTAACAGAGATGTGACTCTTCACACCTACTGTTGATTTCAGAATGAGATTTTCGCCTCTCGGCATCAGGATGAAAACAGCGTGGCCTGCATAGAAGACAGATGCTATGTTCTCCCACTAGCCCAGTACTGTAGGTAAGTAACGAACACGGTAATTGTTGCTAGCAGAAAAAGTCTTTTCACAAGGTTTGAAGTTTGAAATGAACAGCTCAGCTTTGACGACACGTGGAAGTTTTTTTTAAATCACACACTGGTGACACTACAACTGTTAATGAATTTGTTGCAGGAACATGAACACTTACCGTGATAACCTTTGTGAAAAGAAGAAAATGAAGGCAGAGAAGCAGGAAAGTTGCCTTTTAATTAATTTTCCTCTCCCTTCCTAGATTTTGTGCCTTGGTGAAGCGGCGTGCTGAAGGTGCCCCGCCTGGCAGTGCCAGTATGGTGCCCTGCCGCCCCGACTTTGCCCCTCCTTCCCACCGCTGTGTGCCCACAGACGTCGACCCCGAGTTGGTGTATCTTTGCCGGCACGTCTACGATTTTCGTTACGGTCGCATCTTGAAGAATCTGCAGTAGAGGAGGGTGGAGGGCTGTTGCACCTTTTGAATTAATCGTCAATGAAGCACCGCCCCATCCCGCACAAAGAAGAGGGAGTGAAGGGGGCTGAGGGACTTTTTTTGTTTTGTTTTGTTTTTATCCAGTGAGCACCTCACAATCAGAGGGAAGGGGGTGGTGATGGGGTGAGGTCGTCTATTGGGCCAATAAGAAGCACAGATCCCTTTAGCTGGAACGTGGTAGACAGAGCACCAATGTTTTCTGGTTTTGGTTTTGGAAGAGAAAGGAGTGATAATTCATTCTTCAGATCAGATTTTTTTTTAATTTTTAAAAGCTTCCACCACACTCTGAGGTTTCAGCCTCCAATCGCTTCCCTGCCAGAATTGCTGAACGCCAGGCCGAGCTGGGCTGCTGTCAGGACTGTGTTTCCCCTCAAGCGTCTTAGCACAACAATCATGTTTGTTCCATTTGTAAGCCAGTGGCTCAGGGATGGTCCGGCACAGAGGCGCTGCCGGGGAACACAGGCCTGCGCTGTCCGCTCGGCGTTAACGGTGCTCAAGCAGCGAGAGTGAAGGAGCAGCTAATAGAGAGTGTCGTCTCATTTCTCCCGATTTCGAACCCGCGTGACTCTGCGCGTGCGTGTCAGAGAGAATGGAGAGCAAGTGTGACTCCAGGGTGAATGGATAACTGTCGCCATGTGTGATGTTTTTTTTGTTTTGTTTTTTTAAGGAAGCTTTCAGGCAATCAAAACCAAAACAAGCAGCTTTAGAGAAAGCGGAGCTTCCTTCTCTTCTCCTGACACTGACCGAAACCTTTTCATCTCAAGTGATGAGCTGCGCAAAACTAAAATGATTGCACCTGAACGGGGTTCGTGAGACAGTCCTTTCCCTACTAGACTCGAGCAAACTAGAGCAGGGCTCTTTTAACTTTGTTTAGTACGGACCAGTGACACTAAAATGTCTCGCGATAGATTCGAACCAGTAAAAAAATAAACACACGTGGTGAAAGATGTCGAAGCAAACTGTAATCTCAGCTACTTGAAGAAGAGGCTCCCTTATGGGTTTTTGGTGGTTGTCGTGTATACTTTTTCACATTTACTCCTGTGACTTGCCTTATGACTTGCAGGGAGAGCTTCAGGCAGCTACGTCTCGCCACATCAAACACTGAAGCGGTAGAACAGGGTGCACCTGCAGTCCTTGGAAGTAGGGTTTGGTTCAGTCTACGTGGCTCTCTTACAAACAGTAAAAGGTCTGAAAATAGTGGAGAACATCTTTTGTACATTTTTACAGCAAAAAGTTTCGTTGGCTGTTCGCTCGGCAAAGAGAAAAGCATGAATTTGTCAGCTTAGATGTGATGCGCTTGGCATTTGTGCACCCTCTCTCCAAAAGAAAGGCGGATGACATTAGCTCCCGATTGTTTTTCTGATCGCCGATACAGCTCAATACCCCCTCTCTGCCAAGATAAACCAAAGGATGTCTCACGCAAGCCAGAATTCCCGTCTCCACCCTCACTCCTCTCCGTCAGCGCTTCTAGTCCTCACCTCCTTGTTCTATTGCACTAATCCATTCCTTAATTACTACAACACATGCGTTCAACTTCCAGCTACTTAATATTGATGCCGGGTGGGGTGGGGCTCACTGTATATCATTTCTTTGTGTGTGTGTGTGTGTGTGTGTGTGTCTTTTTTGTACCTTTGTAGAAGGAAACCGTGAGGATGTCGTGGCTGCTTTTGTCAGTGCAAACTGTGTATTTCTATTACTTAACCAGTAGAGGAGTCAAGTCAGCCAGCCAGCGTGTTTGTCATATAACCCGATGCTCGACATGTTGAATCATGGGATATCGCTCGAGTCATTCCATCCGATTTGTCAGTCAGCTCTAATGTACCTATATAATTATACAGTATATATATACATGTATGTATCCACACTGTCAATGTGATTAGAGTTCAAATAGGCATCTGGATGGAGGCCTGACCCACTGTGCGGGCAGACGTAGCACCAAGCTGGAGGGCGTTTGGGTGGAGGTTTGGAGGGGCAGGTGGGCTATTTTGATACTTGTAAGTTGTGGCGGGTTTCTGACCACACTCTTCTATCGCCTTAACCTCGCAAGTGTTTTTTTTTGACTTGTGAGTGGTGGCGGAGTGCGTGATCGTGTACCTTTAACGGCATCAAGAGTAACCAGCTGCTTTCCCACGCAGCAAACGCCCCGTCCTTCAACGTTGGGTAAAGCCTGCAAAAGTTTTGACACACTAAAGCCATCCTGAACTTTTTTTCTCTATTTGAGCCACACGAATCGTGACCCAAGACAAAAATCAAATCCTGATTATTGGGAGGTTTTTGCTTTTAAGTTGTTATTATTTCTATTAATCCCCAGATTCTTCAAAGAGGTAATATAAATAGATATATTCTCCTACTTTACGATTTCTCTTTATTAGGGATATTTTATTATGTCAGTTTCCTAAGATGGTGTATGCAGTATATTTTTAGACTTGCTATTTTTGGAAAATGAACGTAACTAATCAAGAGGATATGCATTATTTTTCTGTTTATTTCAGGTGAGTTTCAAAAACAATGAAATGTTAATTGAAATTTGACCAAATGGGGGGAAAAAAAAAAAAATTAATGGGGACTGATGTATGACCTGAGGTTGGAGATAATAGGCCAATGGAAATCTCCCATCCAGCCAACTTCTAATGAAGTGTAGATATTTGAATCCAGGAAGCACCGGGCACTCTTTAAACAGACAGCCAATGCACAGTGTAGTATTTTTGCAAGATCTGTAATGATTATATTTAAAGTAAGAAAAAAATATTTAAATCTAGTAAAACATATTAAGATTTAATTTTAACTTATTTGGAAATACTGTGTCTAATTGATGAACTATATCCTGTTTTCTTTGTGCTCCAGGATAGAAAAGATTTCTGTTCATTTGTAACAATATAAATATTATTTAGATTTTTTTTTCTTTAAATTATATCATTTTTAATTGGGTGGAGACCACAGTGAAGCTCACGCGAGCAGACAGGAGAGAAAGCGCTCACATGAAAACACGGGCTCGTGTTTTATCAGAATTCCCGTCTTTACATGCTGGAAAGAAAAAAGTCCAACCTGACCTCAAGAATTGGGGGGGGCAACTCTTCCAGGTCACATGCCGTGTGGGAGAATGTGGCAACGTGGTCACCTGAGCTTTTATTGATTGGTCCTATTAGGGGAGAGACTGATGGGACACCCGAGACAGGACAGAATGCCCCCTGGGTTTCAAGGAGAAGATCCCCCTCGGATGCTGAAGTGGGACCAGTTTTCATCCTCTGAAACAAAACTCACTGAAGGTCAGGAATTAGGCACTGTGTGAAAATTATTAGGTAGGGGAAGCATTAGCATTAGTATTCATGTATTTGGCAGGACAGATGTTTACAATCATGATCAAACCCACAAACTGTACACTTTACTTAAAAAGGTGTCTGTGTTCTCTCAGTTTTGTTTGCTATAGAAGTACTGTTTAGATGTAGTGAGGGGATCCTATTGCCATTGCCTTTAGAGGATATTATTTTTAATAAAATATATGTTAAAAGTGAATCTTAGCATCTGCTAACACTAATCATTTTCACACAGTTCCTTACTTAAGTAAGCTATCAGGGTTTCTGATGGGCACAGATGGCAGTCAGGGGTTTGTTATAATCAATGAGTAGATTAAATGAAGTTTCTCCCTCCTGCATCAGATGACCACTCTTGCCCTTCTCCCAGATGTGCTGTTACATATTTGGCCCCTAGAGGGCATGAATCAGGTGTTGGAGAAGCATGTAGAGGAGTCACAAGGCCACATCCTAAACCCTTTCAGCAGCTTTTCCTTCTTTTCCTGCCCCCATTTTTTTGAGTACTAGGAGAGATGCAGAGACTTCCTGGAAAATTAGATCAAGAAAGCTCAGCAAGGAGGCTGCCCCACGTTTTCCAGCCAGATTGTGTGTAGCTATCTACTCAAGTGAATTTCCTCCAAGCACCCCACAGGCACAGTCGCATCCTTCTTTAACATGGCAACAAGGCAGGGCAGGAAGTTTGTACATGGCGTCCACAGTGGCGGGGTCACACACTGAGTAACCTGTGCTGATGCCTCACAGGAAGCGTGTCCACAGAAAGAAAAGTACCCAGAGCAACCCCTGAGATTCTGCTTTCTGTGTGGTCTGTATTGATGCTTATTGTTGGCGTATATTTTGGGTGGGGGGGTTACAAATTATAGTGAAAGGTCTAGATATTTTTGGAGTAGAGAAGCAATGTGTGTATCAGATTATTGTCACTTTGTTTTGCTCTCTGAAAAATCTCTTGGAATTTTTTTTGTTTGTTTGTTTTTCTGAAGAATTCTATAACATCCCGACTGATTTAATGTTCGATTCAGAGAATATTTATAAATTTTAAGTCCTTTGTGAAAATTCTGTGTTTGTGTTTTTATTTCAGAGCTTTTAATTTGTAAACTAATTGCAGGTTAATTGCGGTCACCTGACAGGTGTAAAGGTCATCTTGAAAGTTTATTTGGGTTAGATTCCTACCATTACAGGATTATGTGTTTCTCTTCAAGGTTATCTAATTTTGCCTGTGTGCAAACCTTAGAGGACGTTAGATTAGTTCACTGCATGCGATCAATACCGAGTTGATCAAAATTCCTCCACCAATGAGCCGTAGTGATGAACAGTGTCCACAGGAGGTCAGTGGTGTGACACCAGTGTTCAGGTCAGACTGGGTCGAATCCTACTCTGACTTCTACATTTAAGTATTAATAAGGGCACTGATTAGACAGTACGTGGTCATCTGTTAGTTTGAAAACAACAGGCGAAAGGTTTCAACCTTCCTCTGCCCGTTTTCCACGTCTCCGATTTCCCTCCCTTCATGTCCTCTGTCAGCAAAGTCATTATCTGCCTTTGCCCTTCATCCCCGTTCAGACCTCAGGGCATTAGGAGCGTTCAGCACACACACACACACACCACACACACACACACACACACTGCAGGGCCTTAGTGTCTGTTACGCGGGGATAACAGCAGCCAGACCACAGGACGATTAGTGTGTCATAATAACATAACTAGCAGCACACTTTGACCTGAGAGGCCTCTCAAGTGCACCAGCCTGCTTAAAGACTAGTGGCTGCGTGGTAATGGAGCCGAGAGAGTATATTAAAAACCCACTGTGGGTGGAATAAATGGTGACCACTTGTGAATAAGGGAGCAGCGGAAAGCAGTTTAGAACTGATGTCAGTGTATTGAAATTGTGATGCCTTCATCTTAAACAAAGAAAAATGTGAGGGATCAGGGTCATTTCATTGTTTTTATTTCTTCATGCAAAAATAACAAAACAAAAGAATGTAAAACAAAAAAAATTCTTGTAGGCTAATCTTATTTATTTATTTTTATTTCTAAAACACATCTGCAGTCAGATAGGCCAGTTCCAAGTTTAAAAGGAAATGGTGCTGTCTGTCTTTTCCAAATCAAAAATTAGCTTACAACATTTTAAGTAATGAAACTTTTTTTTTTTTACAGGATGCACTATTTATCAAATGTATCCATCTTTTAAAGGCTACCTTTTGCATTTTTCCATACTATTATATAATTAATTTCAATTCATTTTATTTATATAGCACCAAATGACAACAACAGTCGCCTCAAGGCGCTTTATATTGTAAGGTAGGCCCTACAATAATACATACAGAGAAAAACCCAACAATCATATGACCCCCTATGAGCAAGCACTTTGGCGACAGTGGGAAGGAAAAACTCCCTTTTAACAAGAAGAAACCTCCAACAGAACCAGGCTCAGGGAGGGGCGGGGCCATCTGCTGCGACCGGTTGGGGTGAGAGAAGGAAGACAGGATAGAAGACATGCTGTGGAAGAGAGCCAGAGGTTAGTATATATTAGTTAATTAGAATATATACAGTTTTGCACCACTGGTCCGTACTAAATATTGTTTTGATCCCAATGGGAAATTGTAGCATTATTGCAAAGAAGTCAGGTATGTAAATCTTCACCAGAACCCTACTGATAATGTAGCAGGTGATCACTGGTCAATTGAAATGAGTATTGAAATGAATTTACAATATTCAGATAAAAAACATGCATGGGTATGTGACATACCGAAATATATTTATAGGTTTTATATACAGATAAACTACAGAAATCCATTTAATTGATAATAGTAATTATAACCAAAAGTAACACCAAACTTTATTTATACTTTTGAATAATACTTCAAATGTGAGTTTCTTTGTCTCTTATGTTTTATTTACTTTTTCCCTTTGTTTTCTGTAATGGTTTTGTCATCATTAGAAAGCTCCCATCCTTCATAACAGTCTCAGAGTTCTGATAATTGAAGCACAAGTTAATTCATACATAGAAACATGAAGTCACAGCCTGTTGTCCTCTATATTTCTTTGTTTAATACATTTATACTAAAACTAGCCTCTCAAATACTGTACTGAAGTACAAAACATTATGTGCTTAATGATTAATCAAGCAGGTACAATATTAAAATACTGGTGAATCACATAATACATTGGTAAAAATAAGACAATAATGTGATGTGATAGAATATGTAGAGAAAAACAAATATTTTTTGATTTCCTGTGTAAGTATATAGTTCGGCTACAACAGCATCGATCCACCAGAGATGCACCTCGCCATGGCAGCAAGTCTGATGGGCAAGAAGCAAAATAGTTTTCCATGTATTGACATTCACATACTGCATTCCCCATTTATGCTTGATCACAGTCAAACTGTTTCATGATTTTCATTTCAATTATTTCAACAGCAGCAAGCATAGGGCACAAAAAAAGGGCATTAAGAATTAACTTAAGACATTAGATAACCAAATATTAAAAATAAAACATTGTGCAGACTCAAGGTTGTCCTTTATGTATGAAGCCAGAAAGCTGCTTTGACAGATCAGCAAATGGAAGCATCTGCTAGAGAAAGAATCAATCCAGCAAATGCAAAATAGACAAAAAGCCAGCTTACACCGGGGGAGACCCCGACACAATTGCCTAACTAGCTTTTCATCTGCTCTTCTTTCTTTCTCTGTTGGTCTAATTACCACGTCCGGCTTATTGTCCTCCTGATGACTGTAATTAATCAAGTTCTGCTGCCTAATCTCATCATCCTTACAGTACACCAGAGCCGGCCACTCCGGATGGTATCCTGATGTAAGCTGTTTTGGGGAGTGCAATTGTGTGCGTCTCTGCAACTTTGCATGCAACAGCAAATTGCATGGTCCCACCCTGCTGTTTGTTTTTTTTTTCTTTCTTTTTTTGTTGGCAGCGTTTATCCTCTGCATACAGGTCAGTAATTGTTACTCATCTTCTCCTCCTCCTTAGAGCAGTAGGTGGATGTTTGCAGACAGGAGTTGAGCTATTTATCTTCCAACAAGGTTTATTTAGCATCAAAGTGTTCTCCCTAACTGAGGCCTCCTTGGCTCCTGTCTACAGAGAGAGAGAGAGACAGAGAGAGAGAGAGAGAGAGAGAGAGAGACTCCTACTGTCACAGCCTTGTCCTCTCTTGAGCTTCAGATGGCTTACCAGGTCCTTAATCTGTCCTATGAGTGACATCACCCTCTGCCAGCACGCTCCACTTATTTCTTACAGGACAGCAGGCGAGAGGGAGGGAGGGAAAGCATTAGGTGGTGTCCACTGGTTTGTTAGGAAAGGTGAATTAGCTCAGCAGCAAAGCTTTGCAGAGTAAGTAAGAGTAAGGTGGGATCCTGCTTGCACACTTTGTCTGGGCTATGGCAGAAGGCACAGCGGAGGGAGACACTCACATGGAGGAGCTGCTGGATCACGGTCTAGGCATGGAGGAGACAGCCCACGGCCTCCTGAGGAGGCCCTCATTGAAGGAGAGCTACCACAGCGACTCCCTGCTGGCACCAGACACTGACTTCATGACAGGTATACGGCCACAGCAGCTTGTTCTCTCATGTACATCACTTCCATGCAGTTAGTTTTGGTCTGACATCTGCTTGCACACAGATGCATGGAGGAGGACGCTAAGCCCAAAGTAAATGAGCTGGAGCCTTTAAACATGTAGTGTGATTGGTCTTTCTCGTCACAGCGGTCATGATCATAAAAAGTCATCATAAAGATTTTTATGTGATAGCTACAGAAAATTAAAAGATTGAAAATAGAAACAATTATAGATACTATCTATCTATAGTGTTCTATAACTAAGAGTGTGGAGGTGATGATAGCTTGTAACCCTAGATGTATAAAAGTATGTGAAAGACCAATTACACAGCTATTTTCACTATTATTGCTGTGCATTCCTCATACACAGTGGCACAGTGTGTGTTGGATGCAACACGTAATGCAATACACACAGTTCTCACTACACAGGCCACTTTATTAGTTACAGCTGTGAAATCTCGTCTGAGACAAGTTTGGCGTTTTAACATTTTACTCCTTAAAAACTCAAAGCTAAACCAACATTAAAGATAAAAGAACAGTTAGCTTTTTGATGTTAGAAAAAACTGACAAAAAGCAGAGCTCATGCACAACTGTTGTTTTGCATTGCACAGAATTTCGCAGGTGGACCTAAGGTAAAGGGTCTGTGTGGCGTATGAATAAATCTTACAATGAAGAAAAAGAGAACTCATGCATTTATGATTTCCAATATGACAGATTTATTCAAATCAGTTTGTGATTTGTGTCCAGAAAACAAAACGAAAACAAATCTGAGCTGGAAACTTTGTTTGAAGAAGAATGTGACTCAACAGGTGTGTCTGACAGAACCTTTTAAGAACCTGATCGTTCTCTTTTCAGGCATAAATTATTGTTGTTACGATTGCTTTTAATGACACATTTTGTTTTTGTTCTGTTTCTTTCACATTCTCATAAATACACTGGCTAAAAAAACAACAAAACAAATTAAAAAAAAGATCTTCCCAGGCTGCTAGATTGCTGTTCCTGGACCCTATTGGTTGTCAAACAAGATAAAGCCAAACACTAATCCTAAACATCTCTCTTACTTCTCACATGTGACATAGTCATAGTCAAGCTGTGGGTGTTGTGGGATGTGTCTTATCTGAGAAGATTTGGGGAAATGCCCTGTCCCTGCTGGGATATTAGCATCAGTGGACTAACATGTGAAGGACTGCGTGCGCACACGTGGCCTGTGTGTGTGTCAGGCTGCTGACTGCTGATACGAGCAGACGGTTGCCGTTCCTCCATTCAAGAGGCGCCAGCTGCAAACTGAGATTAAAACGCTCCATTGGCTCTCCGTGCTGTAGTTATAGCTCAACGTATTTGCATTTTGCTTAAATGTATATAAGTTTGTGAAGTCTGGAAGCCTTCACTGCGATAACTTGGCAGTGCGTGTGTGTGACTGTGCTTGAGAAACAGCAGATATACTTAATGCATGTGTGTTTACATTTGCGCGAGCAGCGCTGAGGGTGCCTGCCTGTTCTTTGTAGGGCCGAGTTAGTGCAGAGACTGAGCTCTGAGCTGCTAATTCCATTTTACAGCACTGGGATTATGTGCTATTCTAATCTCAGTCCCATATGGGCTGCATGGAGGTAGCACGAGGATGATGTCATGGTCAGGACAGGAGGAGAAACAGAAGATCACATGCCTACACAAAAATCACAACTCTCCATGAGAGGTGGATTACTGCCTGAATAATTACACTGAAAATCGTCATCCTGGACAGGTCAGCGCTTAGACTCGATTCTCAAAGGAACTATGGCAACAAGTGAGAGTTAAAAATAGTTTGAACGTGCACTTTATGCACTTCACAGACGCTACATTCTGAAAACATTGAAAGCATTCAAACAACAGTGTAAGTTCCAAACCTGTCCACTTGATTGGAGTTTAAACTGCATATTATATAATAGTGGTCAATGCAGTTGAGATTATTATTATTATTATTATTATTATTATTATTATTATTATTGTTATTATTATTATTTCCATCTGATTCATCGTTTGGTATGAGTGTATTCATTTAAAGCAATGCATTATCAGGGATGGTAACATTTAGTCCTCTTACTGAATCTGGAAAATTGTAAAATATTCAAAGTAAAATCCCCCATCAGTATGAAATAGTGTAATATTACTGCTGTGTTTAAGACTGGGCTCATTTTAAAACTTTATGTTCAACATCATATTCTTTAAATCGCTGTCCTGTGAGTGCCACATATCTATGAAATAAAATCAATTGTTCATGAGCTCAGAAAAACGGGCCTACATCTTGATTTTTCAGAAAGTATTTAAAAATAAAATAATGAAGAAAAATCAGCTGAATTAAAAGGCTTGAGCAGTGTGTTGGTTAATTGTTAACTGTCAACAGGGAGGGATTCAAATGAAAAATCAAGGTGAAGTGTTGGCAAAACAGCTGATTAAACATGGTAGACTCAGATATTCTCATAAATGCTAATCTGAAAGTGCTGTGAGTCTGCACCTGCTTAACTTGGCTGTTTTATTCGATGGGACATGGTCACAGCTGCTGTCCTCTCTCCATCATTGTCAGTGCTTTTCTTGAGTGCACTGAATGAGTTATTAACAGCTTTTTCAAACTCAATCTTCTCTACATCACACATGTTGACTGGCAAGAGGGAACTCATCTGGTACGAATCTGAATCACTGAAGCTCATTCACTTGCTAATCCTAGCTGTGTTTCTATATGAAGCCTTATGACAACTCATTCTGAGACTAAAGGAGAGAGATCATTATACTTTAATTTAAGTTTATTTTTATATTTCATAAGCTGAGCAATGTTGCCTTGCTTGTCTTGAACACCGCTGCTCGTGACTGACAAGTCACAATGATATCAGTGTTCTCGGGTTACTGTTTACATTCCCTTTTGGCTCTTCACACGTGGTTTTAAAAGATTAAGATTATGGTGATGGTCAAAAAGTCCAACTTGAGTCATCAAGAAAAAAGTAGGAGACATCACAGTGGTTATTATCCATATTTTATATACAAATGGCAGCTTTTACATTCATGAGTACAACATTTAGCCCTAAGCTATTTGTTTATGTGTTACTTGTTACGTTTTATCCACCAGTTCTTATCGCGAACTTTTTAAAACGTTGTAGCATTACTTTAGTTTTTCTGCCTTTTGTCCGTTTGAGGTATTCTTAACTAATGTTTGTTATACTCTTGCCCCCTTTTAAGCTATTCTTTAGTAATTTTATACTTTTAACCCTTTTTTTTTTAAAGCTATTCTTAGCTACTCTTTAGCTATTTTATACTTTTAGCCTTTTTAAGCTTTTCTTGACTCACCTTCAGCTATTTTATACTGTAGTTCGGTTAAAATTCCAGATATTTATGCATTTTTTGCACTTTTAGTCACTTAACCATTTTTTGTTACTTTTCTATTTCTATTTATATTTATATCTGTATCTATTACTCTTAGCTATTACCATTATTAGTATATTCAGTTTAATTAATTAAGCCTGAGAGCCTGTTCAGCTAAATGGATCTAGCAAGCAACCCATATGCTGTAAGTTTAAAGCCGCGGCTGTGGTTTAATGTGTCTTTTCCCCTTAGCTGAGCTATCTCTCAGCTTTCTTCTCTCCACTCTTTTATCACAATAAAGGTACAAGGTGCAACAATTGTTACAAAAAAAATCTACTGAGGCTAACACGTTTTCATGCAACAGTGGTATTATGGTTTGGACAGCTAACTCATTATGCTGATGTACTTTTTAATCAAACCAAAATGCTTACTTAATCAAATTAGTTGAGCTTCTTCACGATTTATCCTCACAGCCCCTGGCAAACTGGATAAGTACCCCCTCGGGTAAAAGCACCCCTGGTTGGGAATCAGAGTTTTTGTTGACTTAAGGAAGCAGATTATGCAACTGATCCCTGAGCCTTCTTGTATATTCTGGCTGAGCACGACTGGGAAATGATGCCGTTCAGCTGACTCCTGTTTCACTGGGGTTTTTTTCTTCTTAAATCCTGTGCAACCACAAAGATGCATTAGTTTTTATTTGTCTCTGCCTCATCCCCCCCGTTACTCAGAGTGACATCCACTGTAAACTGTAACTCTGTGGATGTGCAAGATGTTTACAGCTTCACGGCACAAGAACAAGCAGTGTCTCAGGTTTATCTCTGATGCTTCCTCTCTGTGTCTCCAGCGCTGTTAGTGACAGGGGGCTTACGTGTGGGGGCGGGGTCAAAGAGGCTCAGGCTGTGGGATTAACATTGTAGTCTGCACACACGCACACACACATATACACACAGAGACACACATGCAAGTACACTTACACGTACACACAATTTAGGCTGGATTGGACGACTGCAGAGTTTTTAAGCATTATCAGCCCCGCCCCCACCTTCATACACTCTCATCCTGAGTAAAGGGCTTTAAGCTCTGTCATACACAACTGCACATCACAGATTGTACCCGGCGACCACCAAGGAAACGTGAGAGGATCTAAACACCAAGACCCTCATCTCCTGCTGCAGATGCTGTAATACCATTTGGATGCTCTAAAAAAAACAAAAGGCGGCTAAAATACCAGAAAGGCTGATCTTGTGTGTGTGTGTCTGTGTGCGACATAAGTGGAGCAAAAGAGATGAAATCTTAGTGGACGTCAACGCCAGCGGATCAAAATTAGATGGAGGGAGAGCAGGCCCGTCTGATGGGAGCAAGAGGAGGAACAAGCACTGAAAAAGTATACTCGCGAGAGGAGAGGAAGAGGAGGAAGAAGTCTGGAGGGGTGGAGGAAGGCCCTGCTGGCCTGCAGAAGCACCGTGACTGCTCCTCAGCTTCCAGCATCTCCCATGGTAGCCACCTTTGACCCATTGTGACTGTGTTGGATTACAGATTGCCTGCAGTTAAAGATGAAGCAGAAATCACTTGAAGAGAAATGATGGTGGCAGAGGTGTTTTGGATGTGTGCTTTGACGCCATTGTTTACACGCTGCTGCATGGTGTCTGCGGGGATGATCTATGTCCAGCTGTGTGATGACCTCATTAGATTTCTACAGTGCAGCCATGAAAAAGGGAACGCTAAAGAGCTCGCCCCTCTCTCTGATTACACCTTCTATAGATCTTGATGTCAAGTCAGCTGCTTGCATCTATTTCAGGCTGGCAGTTGTTTAAAGGAAGACCTAGACTTTTGTGCATTTTTTTCTAATGATAATGCAAAACATGTCATGCTATCTGTCCTCATATCTGCAGACGACCGCAGCTCGGCCAGCGGCCTGGATGTGGCCGATCGGCTAACATATCTCGAGCAGAGGATGCAGATGCAAGAAGATGAAATCCAGCTTCTGAAGATGGCTCTGGCTGACGTCCTGAAGAGACTCAACATTTCTGAGGAGCACCAAGCAGCTGCTTCTGCTGCTGCTGGCAGGAGAGCACCGGGGGCCAAAGGTGAGCAAAGATCTACTGTCATATCTACAAGCCAGTGGAAGGATTTCAGGTGTGTCGATACATAAAGTGCTTTAATCCCTCAGCCTGCTGTACATGAGAAGACATTGACTTTTTTATAGATTGTACATGATGTGCTTGATACAGTCATTCTTCCTCAGGTGCATTTGCTAGAATGGGACTATATTATTAAAAATGCGCATAATGGAGAAAATAAAAGATGATTTAAAGAGACGGGTTTTGTTTTGTTGATTAGGTCTATATGTAGTCACAGAGTAAATCGAATATCACAGTTTATCAAATCCAAGCACGTGTGCTCAAATTTTAGAGATAAATCTCACAAAGCAGAGTAAAGTATCACGTTTGAGAAGCTGAATCAAATAATTTTTGTTTTGCTTAATCCCAGAGTCGTGCAAACCCAGTTATGTGCTCAGTGTTTAACGACAGAAATGCTAATAAAAATTCAGTCATGGCTTTTTCTCAAAAGGGACTTTGTTTGTGCAGGCAACAAAAAGAGCATTCACAACAAACACAGTTCACAGAATGTGCGTGTGTGTGTTTGCTCCCACAGCCAGGCCAGTGTCTCTGGCTCTGCCCTCCAGAGCCCCCATGGTGACCCCCAGCACAGCTTCTCTGAAGAAGAGCACCACGCTGCCCTCCAGCACCACAGCCAGGAACTACAGCCCAACACCACCCCGAAGGTACCCTGTCCTCTGGGAGGGAGCTGGAGATTATTTTCACTTTTTGAATATGTGCAGGAGATCACGTTGTGTATTTTCCAAGCCGACTTAAATGTCTGCCGTTAAACGAGGCATTAAATTTCTTTACTGCTCACTGTGGAATGATCTCACACAGCAGACCTTCTCACCCCACCTCACCCAGAAGAGAAGTCTAACGTATGCAAGCGTGTGCTAATCAAGCAGCTTCAGTCTTCATTAGCGAGCTTCGCTTCTCATTATTTAACATGCAAAGGCAATCAGAAAGACAGCCTCCGGTATCTAAGAAACTGCACACGGATGCTCCGTAACGATCCCCAACACCAGCCTCTTCTTTTTCAAAGCAATAAAGCGCCGCTCCATTTTCTGCACATCTCTTCCTCTCAATTACATTTCAAATGATACTGCTATTAGATAGCATTAGTTAGAGAGCATGATAAGCTATGTCTGTGGCACCTTAATGTGCTGGTGCTACATCTGGGCTACTCTGATATAATTGCACAGAGAGTGGTAAATCTCCATTCACTTAAAACCGGCCGCTCAGTATGAGGAAAAATCAAGGCGGAGAATCACCCTCATCATCGCGCTCATCTTTATTAAAGTGGGTTCAATTCTTTCCACTCTTATTTCACCTTTCTAATTAATCTCTCCTTACCTTCTGGCTCTTTCCTCTTTCTCTTCTGTTCGGTCCATTTCTTCTTCTTTTTTTTCTGACCCCACTCGCTTTTTTCGTCTTTCCAGCGGTGTGAAGAGCCCACCTGGTAGCGTGAAAGACAGCCCGTGTAAGACCGCTAGAACACGACCCGCCTCTGCAGCCTCGAGCAGCAAGAAAGTTCAGGACAGGTGAGAAGCTGTTATTGAATTTCTAAATTTACACACACACACAACAAACTTAGGCGTCTGTCAAATTTACAGCACAGTTGTGTAACAGTGTTTCAGATTTCTTTGCCCACGTACACACTTCTCACAAACCAGATCATGTGTGGATCTCTGCTGATTTCGAGGTGACTTACGGCCGATTTTGTTTCTAAATTTAAATCAAAGTTATTTCCGCCCCAGACATCCTGTTTCAAGAGCAAACGCGGGGCACGAGCACAGGAAACCTTTAATTAGGCCTACTCAACCGGAAACTGATGTGTCAAGATTTCAGCCTTTTATAGTCGGATGAAATCTCCCTTCAGATCTGCTAACTCTCTCTTTCTGTCCCTGCATCTCTTTGTTTCTCTCTCCCACTCGTGTCCTCTGGCATCTCTGTATCATTTTTCTCTCTCTCCGTCAACATAACAGCGGCAAACCCAGAGAGGCTGCAGTGAATGTAGGTAAGTTGACTGGTTCCCGCCGGCAGCATTCAGAACAGGACTGTGAAAGAAACCCGGCGTTGTTTAACTCTGAATTGCATGTGTGTGTTGCTTTGCTGCAGGAACCAGGCGTGTGACACACTGCAAAGGTAGGCTTCGTCCCTGTCTGACACCCCCAGTAACGCAAAACGGCCACTGTTTACATTTATAATGAAGCGAATCGTGCTTGAGCTCCTGTTTTATCTTCATCTTTTCATATTTCCACATCTCACCATGACTTGTGTGCCTTCCCTCGCCCCTTCCACCCTTATTTTTTTTGTCTTTCTTTCATCCCATCCACACCCACAATCCGCCCTTCACGCTCTCTTCATCGCTCTCCTTTCCTGTCACTCCTCCACTCTTGCCTCCTTCTCTCTCCGTCCTCACCTCACTTCACCGCTTCACTTAGTGACTATGCAGATCTATCTGAGCCCCCTCACAAGAAAGACTGGGTCTTCTGAAGCTGCCAAGTCCGCTTCTGCGGTGCCCGCCCACAGCGGGCCCGCGCCCGCTCCTAATCGCCCTCAGGCGAAGGGGGGCGGCAAGCCAGAGGCGAGGAAAGCAACCCCATCCTTCACCTTAAACTTCCAGAAGACCTCAATCGGCCAGAGCGCACCGCATGACACGTCGAGCTACAAGAGCCCCATCAAATCACCCAGCCAGTACTTTCAGATTTGTTACTAACACGCAGGTGGACCACAGAGGACAAGAGCTGCACTCTTCTGCTTCACTTTTAATGCACAAATAGGGAAAAGTGTGGACAATTTATTTTTTCCATCCCTGCTACTGAGCGTACTAAAACCACAAAACAAATATGTGAAAGCCTCAACGAACCACTTGAAACCTACAAATACAGGTTTTGTTGCAATTCAGCAATTGGGACTTATTTCTGAGGATAGAGTGAAAGCTTTGATGCATTCGTAGCCACACCGCACAGCATAGCAATAGCTCCATTTGTCACACGCTGGTACCTGCACAGCGCTTCACCGAAGGCCTGTGTTCACCGCTAATGTTTGTCTCCATCACGCTGCGTGAGAAGTTGCCGAGTGCGTGGGCACCGAGTGTGCGATGTAAGAGAGAGGCTGGGTTTTTTTTTGTTGTTGTTGTTGTTGTAACTCAATGTGTGCCAGCGAGTCTGTTTGCTGTGATGTTTTCGGTTTCGTAGCTGATGTCCCACCTTAGATCCCACCTTAGATTATTTACAGTGTGTACCCAGAAAGTCTCATTTTAAATCAGGAGAAACAATAAAAACAAACACTGTGAAAACACTTGTTGTGGTTCAGTTTAATGTGTGTGAGTGTGTGCATGTGGTGGTGGCTGGTACCATAATAAAAGAAAGAGGTGGTTTACAGCTGTGCTCCAGCTATCAGCTGCTCACATAGCAACAAATATGGGGCCACTTTAATATGATGACAGCAACAGGCTTTTATGAGGTAGCTAAAAAGAACTAATGGCTGCTGAACACTTTGATGAGCAGGAAAATGTTGAAAATCACGTACTGTGACCTTTTTTTAGCATTCAAGTGGAGATTTAAGAGAATTACAAGAGCAACAGTTTCTGGTTCTACAGTTTCCACAGCCTGTAATACTGGAGCGCTGAACGCTCCAGTATTAGCTTTCACAGATTTGATTGTTCCACACATATGAACTGTGAAAGATCTTGGAATTTTCCTTTCTCAGAAGAAAGCTGAGGATGAGGAGCCTCATGGAGTAAGCACACACAGCCAAACATTAGCTGGCCTGTTAACTCACACTGGCCCAAAGCTGTGTAACTGGACAGCAAATAGACTTTGTAATAGAGAGCTGGAAGGTTACAGGCTCTTTAACTCACACGCACTTTCCTTTGGCAAAGCCTTGAAAAGTCTAGGTGTGCAGTGAATGTGTCTATGAGCAGGTGCGTCACAATTGTTCAGGTGTCCTGTGATTCGTCTGCAATGTTCCCATGACTTTATCACATTGAACTTTTAGAGTAAGTGACAAACCAAAATGTTTCAGTCTAACCTCGAGATCAGTCAAACTAAAGCTTTCTGCTGAAATGCTGCCCCCCGTGGTGTTAGCAAGATCAGAGGTCATGAACTTTAAATACATGTACCATTAAAAATAAAATAAAATAAAATAAATGTGTCATTAATCAGTTAAAATTGGAAATAAATAAATCAATACATTTCTTGTTTATTTAAATAAATAAACTGAATTTTAATTTGAAGTACCTTATATATTAAATCAGTTACTTCCAGTTTTAATGTATTAATGACACATTTAATTAATTATTTAATGATGTATTTAATTAATTCATTTTGGCATTTGAGGCCTTCGATACAGAGAGTGAGCACATTTTTCTTCTAGTATTTAGAAATCAAATGTGTTAGACTTGAAATGGAAGCACAGGTGATTTTTGGCCATAAATATTTTGCATTTTGTCAGATTATGTTTATGGATGAACTGAAGATTTATAAATGACTGTGATAGGACACCCTCCCTCGATGGCACTCACTTCCAAATGATAACTAAAAAGCAAAAGCAAAATGTACATGTCTGTATTGGAAGCATTAGAGTGCAGCTAGCTGTGGCAGTTGCTATCCTGTGGCTACTCACCATTTATTTTTTGTAATTCAGTTTAGTTTCAATTAATTCCAGAGTTTCAAAAGTCAGTTGCTTTTTGTAGGTTAGTTTTTTGGTTTGAAAATGTTTAGTTTTAGTTTAGTTTTTACTCATTTCTGTGTCAGTTTTAGTCTTTGATTTATATATATATACTGAATGGAGGGCATATGTTAGAGGCACAATTTAGGAAAATCAGTACAGGTGTTATAGGTGTTAAAACACTGAACTTTTTGAAATCAGCTAACTCACAGTGATGTAGAGAAGAAAAGTCTCATGTATCGAAACCTCGTCGAGCAAGTTAATTAAAAACAACAACAACAAAAAACAAGATGAAAACAAGCAAAGACGAAAACAAGCAAAGGTTGAATGCTGGTGACCTTGAGCTTAAGGTCAGAGGTCAACTTCTTTAATAATCACCTGGGATATAAAAAGTGATCTATCTACAGGAGAATGAGGGGCTGCGAGTATCTTTCAAAAATATATATTTTATTTTTAAAAGATACTTAAAAGATATTTAAAAGAAATTTATTTTGTGGTGTCACAAAATAAATTTTACGTCAATATTTTTCATCGTTTTGATGGTCACTGAAGTGGCTGTATTAATTTCTTAATTTTCTTTTTTCTGTTATGTTCTCTTTGACCGCATGTTGTCTGTTCACAGTAAAATTTTCAAAATGCAAACATTACGTCTCAAATCAATTCCAGGCCTTTTATCTGCTTAATTGGTAATGACATCATCATTTTAATATGGATACCCTAAATTAAAGCTGAGTCTGCACATCATGTTCATGATAAAATTATGATTGGAAAATGTTTCAGTAAACGGGCAACAAAATAAAACTTGTTAGGCTCCAAATACACACTGACCTAACTACAGGCATTTTCTACTCTAATTGAGTGCTCAAAGCACTTTATACAACAGATCTCATTTACCCATTCACAGGCACAGATTAATACAAGCACTTTTTCTGTCCAACATTCGCACATAGTCATACTCAGATAAACCCATTGGGAGCTCTAGATTAGAGCACCTGGGGACTGAATCACCAACTTGACCAACAATCACCAAATGCTAATCTACAAGATACAAAAGGTTCAGTTTTCTGTGTAATGGGTAGACAATACAGGGAGTGCAGAATTATTAGGCAAGTTGTATTTTTGAGGAATAATTTTATTATTGAACAACAACCATGTTCTCAATGAACCCAAAAAACTCATTAATATCAAAGCTGAATGTTTTTGGAAGTAGTTTTTAGTTTGTTTTTAGTTTTAGCTATTTTAGGGGGATATCTGTGTGTGCAGGTGACTATTACTGTGCATAATTATTAGGCAACTTAACAAAAAACAAATATATACCCATTTCAATTATTTATTTTTACCAGTGAAACCAATATAACATCTCCACATTCACAAATATACATTTCTGACATTCAAAAACAAAACAAAAACAAATCAGCGACCAATATAGCCACCTTTCTTTGCAAGGACACTCAAAAGCCTGCCATCCATGGATTCTGTCAGTGTTTTGATCTTTTCACCATCAACATTGCGTGCAGCAGCAACCACAGCCTCCCAGACACTGTTCAGAGAGGTGTACCGTTTTCCCTCCTTGTAAATCTCACATTTGATGATGGACCACAGGTTCTCAATGGGGTTCAGATCAGGTGAACAAGGAGGCCATGTCATTAGTTTTTCTTCTTTTATACCCTTTCTTGCCAGCCACGCTGTGGAGTACTTGGACGCGTGTGATGGAGCATTGTCCTGCATGAAAATCATGTTTTTCTTGAAGGATGCAGACTTCTTCCTGTACCACTGCTTGAAGAAGGTGTCTTCCAGAAACTGGCAGTAGGACTGGGAGTTGAGCTTGACTCCATCCTCAACCCGAAAAGGCCCCACAAGCTCATCTTTGATGATACCAGCCCAAACCAGTACTCCACCTCCACCTTGCTGGCGTCTGAGTCGGACTGGAGCTCTCTGCCCTTTACCAATCCAGCCACGGGCCCATCCATCTGGCCCATCAAGACTCACTCTCATTTCATCAGTCCATAAAACCTTAGAAAAATCAGTCTTGAGATATTTCTTGGCCCAGTCTTGACGTTTCAGCTTGTGTGTCTTGTTCAGTGGTGGTCGTCTTTCAGCCTTTCTTACCTTGGCCATGTCTCTGAGTATTGCACACCTTGTGCTTTTGGGCACTCCAGTGATGGTGCAGCTCTGAAATATGGCCAAACTGGTGGCAAGTGGCATCTTGGCAGCTGCACGCTTGACTTTTCTCAGTTCATGGGCAGTTATTTTGCGCCTTGGTTTTTCCACACGCTTCTTGCGACCCTGTTGACTATTTTGAATGAAACGCTTGATTGTTCGATGATCACGCTTCAGAAGCTTTGCAATTTTGAGACTGCTGCATCCCTTTGCAAGATATCTCACTATTTTTGACTTTTCTGAGCCCGTCAAGTCCTTCTTTTGACCCATTTTGCCAAAGGAAAGGACGTTGCCTAATAATTATGCACACCTGATATAGGGTGTTGATGTCATTAGACCACACCCCTTCTCATTACAGAGATGCACATCACCTAATATGCTTAATTGGTAGTAGGCTTTCGAGCCTATACAGCTTGGAGTAAGACAACATGCATGAAGAGGATGAAGTGGACAAAATACTCATTTGCCTAATAATTCTGCACTCCCTGTAGTAAGATGGTCTGAGTCTACAGTTTGTTTGTTTTAATGAACAGATAACAGAAACCTTACGGATGTATTGTAATGCATAGGTGTCTATCTGTATCTGTGTTTGAATTCATTTCAGGTTCCTCTTCCATCAGTTCCTCAAGCTCATGCTACGCGCTCACATTTTGTGAGAAAAAACAAGACCTGCAAACACTATACAAAAGATGTTGTGTGCTTGCCCTTGTCTTCAGCATCAACGTTTCTCATACCGAGAGGAGATTCAAGAGCAAAACTAGCACAAGATGGCCTTATTGGGAAGATCTCCTTTACATCTGACTGGTCTGAAGCACAACTTAGAGAAGAAATAGCAGCAATCTTCAGAAGAACATTTGCACTGTCAACTGGCCAGACATTCCCTTTTGAGTACAATTAGAGGATGTAAACGACTAATGAAACCAAATGTTTCTAGCAGTTTTCTTTGGGGTGGCCAAGAAGTTGGCTCGATTTGTTCCACCACCAAGTCCAGTCTGCCGGAGAAGACGAGGTATGTGACGTGAATGAAAACCTAGTGAGGTTCTAAGCTCAATGACCAGTTAGATTTTGTTACTGCAGTGCGTAATAATTCCTGGGGGGTTTGTTTGATGAGAGCATCATTAATTTGTCCGATTGGGGCGATCGTGGCTCAAGAGTTGGGAGTTCGCCTTGTAATCGGAAGGTTGCCGGTTCGAGCCCCGGCTCGGACAGTCTCGGTCGTTGTCCTTGGGCGAGACACTTCACCTACCGCCTACTGGTGTTGGCCAGAAGGGCCGATGGTGCGATATGGCAGCCTCGCTTCTGTCAGTCTGCCCCAGGGCAGCTGTGGCTACAACTGTAGCTTGCCTCCACCAGTGTGTGTGAATGTGTGTGTGAATGGGTGGATGACTGGGTGTGTAAAGCGCTTTTGGGGTCCCCAGGGGGGACTAGTAAAAGCGCTATACAAATACAGGCCATTTACCATTTTAATGTTTACGGATTATCACAGGTGATTACAGCCAAGGAGGAATATGTGCCCAACTTTCACTTAAACTAATATAAGGATATATAAAGGCTCTGTTAACATTATGAAGCAAGTCATGCTGACCTTCTTTCCTTTGTTCAGTGCATCATGCGTTGTCTACAACACCAGGTGAAAGTGAGGCCAAGCATCAGGAAACAGAGGGCTGCATTCAAGAGAGTGAAAATGAGGGACAGGCAGATGTTTCCATATAATGTGGCAGAATTTGTGTAAGCTGTTGTCTAGGGGTTAAAGAAATCCTTCATTTTAGATGTTGTTTAGGATATTGTTTTGATGCAGGTTTCCAATTTGCATGTTTGGGTTTTTTTTTGCTGAATGACTGCAACTTTAGGATTTACATTTAATTATTTTTTTTTTTTTTTTAATGATGTAGTGTGAGAAATTCTTCAAGGCTGACATGTTTTATAATTTCTAATATCTCTTATCTACTTAGCCCTATTTTTCTGGAGGAAGATGAAGCTCTTGAAGAGGCAATTCAGCGTAGCCTCCTAGAAGAGTCTGATAGACAGAGTGAAGTTCATATTTCAAGGTAAGATTTGAAAGTAACCTTTGATAATTGAATATCTTATTTGCATCTTTACTTGCATCATTTTTTTGCAGTTACACAATTACAAAGGTAATTGCTTATTTCTGACTAATTTAATATGGACTATCACAACATAATCATCTGTTGTAACTCTGTGCACTTGAGTCAAATGTACAGCAAATTTCCATTTTTCCCCAAGATCTGTTTGTCATTGTCCCTTTTTTATATAGGTCTTTTAAGAAGCTCAGCAAAGAAGAAATTGAAGGTCTTCTTAGAGCTCATAGTGAGAAAGTCATTACACCAGGAACAAGACAACTCCATATCAGTCAAGCCAATGTGTGGTCGACTGCTTTGCGTCAGTTCGAGAGACCCAAGTTTGCAGAAAGCTGTGAGATGCTTTATGTCACATTTGCAAGCGATGAACATGATACAGAGGAAGATGCTGCTGACTTTGGGGGGCCAAGGCGGGAGTTTTTCCGTTTACTGGTGAAGGCCATCTTTCAGGACAGTGGTGCTTTTGAAGGTAATATGATTTCATAGACAAACTAACTAACTTACTTACTCAAGGCCTAAAGGCTTGTTGACGACACTCGTTTTTATAATGTTACAAACGCAACAACCACCTGATCTGAACATTGTTTGACAGAACATTAACAAGTTAATAAATGACTACAGATAATAAATCTGTTATGTTCTGTGTGTCTGAAACAGTAAAAAAAAAAAAAAAAGTAATAGATTTTTGTCTGTCAATCTCAAGATATCAGTTGGGGTCTGTACAGAATATACTTTTTTGTGTGTTATTTTTCAGCTACACCAAATGGATGCACACTGAAATTTAACATCCTACACTTGCAAAATGGAGTATATCGAACCATTGGCAGGATGTTGTCCACGATAATAGTGCAAGGTGGAGAAGCACCTGCCTTTCTCTCTCCACATGTAGTAGACTACATTGTGTTAGGAGACATTCTTCAAGTACACCTAACACCGGATGATATAGGTGACCCTGAGTTAAGAGAGAATCTGAAAAAGGTGAATTGCAATATTATAACAAGAATATTGTAATATTTCCTATATTCACAAGTCTTCTGGTCTTCTTTTATAATATATAATAAATACACTTTTGGTTATTAGAGGCAATTCCATGTATTATATTTTCAATTTGTTTCCTTTTTGTTAAAAAAAAAATTATTGGTGAAATACAGCCAAATAAACCAAAACAAAAACGTTTCGAGTCCAATTAAAATGAACCATCTGCAGTATTTGTGTACACTGGTAAAAAACAAACATTTAAAGTGTTTTTCTTAAATATTTAGGTTGTAAATGCAACAACTCAACATGATTTGGAGGAAGCAGTCAGCTGCTGCGACTCATGGCGATATCAAGTTGAAGGTCTTCCACTCACAGTCACCATGGCCAATAAAGATCTGTTTGTGAAAAATGCAGCTCTATACCTTGCAGTTCTGCAACGGCAAAGCTGTTTCGATCAACTAACTGATGGCTTGTCCTACTATGGAGTGAGATTTATATTTTTTCTGTATCAATTGGTCATTATTTTATAATAAACATTTAGAGTTAGCTACTTTTTGTATTTAAAACTGGAATTTAACCATTATTTAAACTTTTCTGTCTAGATTTTATCACTCCTGAGAGAGAACCCCAGTTTACGTGTTCTGTTTGACCTATCTGGGGAGGACAAAGATCTGACAGCCAGTTTAATTGCTGGGGTTCTCAGGCCAAGCTATTCTGTCCTTGGGAGCAACAGAAGAGTTAGAGGAGCTGATGGTGGTCAAATTTTGGGAATTTCTCCAGTGTGTCGAAAGTAAGCAGAAATTCACATATAATGTAGTCTGGCCATGAAACAATTCAGGACACTAAAGTAAAACTTAATTTGTCTTTTTATGTCACATGCACACACAAAACAGGAATAAAGATGTATGATAGCTTACAACTGACAAGCAAAGCAAAGACAGAACCTCTGTATTTTTTTTTATAAATACATTAGCCATCATTTAGTTGTTAGCTCAAGCTTGAACTATTTTAGTGTCCCCAGGTTAACGGTGGTTTTTCTTTGTTTTTAGATAAAGAGCTGAGAGACTCACTTGGAGAAAGGACTCTTACCAAGGATGAAGAGGCATTTGTGAAGGCTTTGAGGCCTGGTCACATCTTGGCTTTTGCCAGCGGGAGCAGCAAGGTTCCAGCCATAGGTTTTCAACCAGCTCCTAAAATAACATTCATTATCTCCCGATTGCACACACATGTGCAAATGAGCTTCAGCTTTTTGTGAATGAAACAACAATGGCTCATGATGATGCTTTTCATTACTGCTTCTTAGTAGCACTCATGAATGGAGCTTTATTCAGCACCATCTAAACATGTTCCAAAAAAGTAAAATTAAAATGGTGGGTTGGTTAACTCTAATCCTGTTCATTAATTGTAGTTTCAAGTAACTTTGCTTCATACAAGATAGTTGAAATAAATTCTGACTGCATTTAATGTTGAAATGTAATAATTTTAAAGCTTCAATAGACTTATAAAAATGCTAACTCTGTATTTTCAACGACAAATCAATAAAGTCACTGGTGTAATACAATTAATAATTTTATTAAGCTTTTTCTTTTTTTTTTTTTTTAAACAAGGACATTTCAAAACAGTTTATGCACAGAGTATACTAAACATGCTTTGTAGAACAAGCCAGGATTACTTAGACATCTAACAGCAACATTTATTAAGACTATTGCAACTTTACAATGATTAGCACAATACTGTAGATAATCTTGTGAATTGATTTAAAGACTGTTCCGTGTTGATAATTTTCACTGTTATACTGTATTACACTGTTACAGTGTGAATTTGATGGCTTTACTGCAATCTGAATAACTGTTTTTACCCATAAACCAAAAGTGGTTGTAGCCTTCTGAATAGCCTATGAGTCACTATCAGTCATTAACTTTGAGTCCTTATGTGGCAGGAGGTGTCACTGCTAGAGGGGAGGGGACTTCTGCAGTAGAACAAAAAACGCATTTGCTGTACAGCATTTAAGAATACTAAGTGTCATCACTCTTTAGAACATCACTGGTATCCTGTGGTTGAGGTCACACATTTACAAGTTTGTTAAAAATATACTGCTGTGTTCGTTGAAACAATGTTTTACCATTATTGTTGTCTTCTTCAAAAGGGTGAATGCTTGTATATAGCTCTTGTAAATCGCTGTCATTTAATGGGACAAACCTACTTTGAGAGTTTAACAAGGAGGGTATGGAGACCTCTGCTGTAGAAAGTTCTGGGTTGTGACGATGAAACACATGAGTTCCGCAGGCAAAAAGCTGGATGGGAGTTCTATTACCTTCAGTGGAAATAGAGTGATTGTTATATCCAGCTTTGAATTCCTTCAAAGTGCGGTTGATTCGTGTAGAAACACATAATGAAGGCAAAATAGGTCTGTTGCATTTTCTAAGTCTAGGATACCAAGTGATTCCAATTCATAAAATATAGGTGCATAAATGTGGTTACAGTTGTTGTTTAAGTCACGGTTGAAACGCTCAATCCTCTGGTTGTGCACAGAACTTCCCATTAAGACAGAGCTTTCACCCCTGCTTGCTCGCATGTCCTCCCAAATCTGAGCGTTCTCTCCTCCATGATCAGTCCTGATATGCAGGGGTCTGCCAAATTGTCCAACAACTGCAGTAAAGAGGGCTTTCACAGTCTCAGCTCGATTATTGCTGGAGCACTGAAGAAACATCAACATCCTGCTGTATCCATCTATTGCACCATGAACAACAAACTTCCAACGAATCAGCTTGTGATTTCCATCTATGTGCCATATGAAATTTGGATGAGGCACAGAATATACTCGCCGAGCAACTGCAGTTCTTCTCCTGGATAGAACACCAGCCGAGTCCACCCTCCGCAGTGACTCTCTTACGCGCCATCTTTGAACCACTATGTTTTTGGAACGCAGATTACCAATCAGCATCACTTCTCCAACATTTGGATGTTCAGTTTTTATCTGGGACACTGATCTAACTCATGGTCACTGATTACATTGAATTTTGACTCTGAGATATTATAGTCTTGCAGTAACTTATACAGAGTGGGCCTGGAGATGGAAAGGATAGATGCAGCTTCAGTAAAAGATGTTTTCAGGGAAAGAACATTTTCCAATTCCTCTTTGGAAATCTGAAGCCTTCCTTGGTAACCATCCTAGAACACGGCACAGATAATCTCAATGAGCACAATTCTATAACAAAAGATGGGTAATTTGAGGCAATTGTACTGTGACAGATTAGCTAGAGAGTAATATTTTATCAATAGTTTTAAAATATTAAAGTGAGCAATCAAAAGACACTTCACAACAAAAACAGTAATAAAATATGATGTAAAACTTGTGAATGTTGTTGGTGGTGATGTGACACTGCTAGGGATGGACCCCTAAGAAGATGAAATGTATGTAGAATCAGAATCATTACTTTGACAGGATTTAATTTCAGGTGACATATTACACCAAAGAAAAAACAAAAACCAGTCAGCTAAATGATATGTGTAAGAAGGCCTACCGAGAGGTATGGTATCCCAGTGGAGACGGCAGGTCTACTTGGTCCAGGTGCATTGCTGGATTCCTAAGGAAACATTTACATCAAGAACGACTGTTACCTACCTACCAAATAAATAAATAGAGTTGTATGATGTTCGATCTCTGTCTGCTGCCTACCAAATGAAATAATTGAGGACTAGCTAAGTAATTTAGCTTTGCTAGTTTTGTAACACTGCTATCAACCCGTCCAAAATGCTATATAATAAACTTACCAAGTGCTGCGGCGTTTGTGAGGTCGAGGGTGCACTACCGCTGAATCGTTGGATGGCCGACAAAACGGCTCTTCCAATGTTTTCAGCTAAATCGCTGGACATGCTGGTAGGGAATAGGTGAAGCAGCTCATGGCAGTCAAAAGTGACCGTGAGAGGAGCGCAAACACAGAACCTGACCACGACCGGCACACTTTAGCGCGGGAGGTTTTCTTGAAGCTTTTATTTTGGTATTTCCGTTGACCCGTTACATAAATTTGCATATTAGCTAAATATTTAGTTTCCCGTAACATTTAGATTTAACATTTAGATTTAACATTTAACATTTAGATTTATATATAATATTTAGATTTAACATTTAACATTTAGATTTATATATAACATTTAGATTTATATATAACATTTAGATTTAACATTTAGATTTATATATAACATTTAGATTTAACATTTAACATTTAGATTTATATATAATATTTACATTTAACATTTACATTTAAATATAATATTTACATTTAACATTTAGCATTTAGATTTAACATTTAACATTTAGATTTAACATTTAGCATTTAGATTTAACATTTTAAATCCTGTTTTAAATATGAAAAGTTACAAATATTTTACTAAATGTTGTAAAAAATGACTCGAAAAAACATGTTTTTGTAAGTCTGTGAAGGTTCTCAGTCATCCAGGTCATCGTAGTCAAAGGAGCTTGCAAAGAAAAGCGTCTGGACTTCTTTAAGTTTACTTGAAGACGTTTCACCTCTCATCCGAGAAGCTTCTTCAGTTCTAAGGTCAAATGGTGGAGAGTCCCAGATATAAACCTAGTGGGAGTATCCCCCCACAGAGGGACAAAAGGACCCCCTGATGATCCTCTAATCGCCTGAGCCAAGGTGTGAAACTGGGTGTGGGTCCCAATCAGCCAGAGTTTCGGGTGTGTTCATTGTGAAACCTGGCCCCACCTTATCATGCGAATTCCTGAGGTCAGATGGCCCAGGATGTGAGTGGGCGTTAAGGCGTCTGGGAAGGGATCTCAAAACTGGATTATAGATGGCAGAGAGTTGGTGTCGTAAACCCCCGCCTCTGTTCAAAGATGGTCCCTCACAGTGGACATAGATGGCTTCTTTCACTCCTCTTTCAAACCATCTGTCCTCTCTGTCCAAAATGTGAACATTGGCATCCTCGAAAGAGTGTCCTTTATCCTTAAGATGCAGATGGACTGCTGAGTCTTGTCCTGTGGAGGTGGCTCTTCTGTGTTGTGCCATGCGCTTGTGAAGTGGCTGTTTGGTCTCTCCAATGTAGAGGTCTGGGCATTCCTCGCTGCACTGTACAGCATACACCACATTGTTAAGTCTGTGTTTTGGCGTTTTGTCTTTCGGGTGAACCAGTTTTTGTCTGAGCGTGTTGCTGGGTCTGAAATGCACCGGGATGTCATGCTTGGAGAAAACTCTCCTAAGTTCTTCTGATACACCGGCTACATAGGGGATGACAATGTTGTTGCGTCTGTCCTTCTTATCCTCCCTCGCTGGTGTCTGGTCTTCTTTTCTGTGCCTCTTTGCTGACTTTAAGAACGCCCATTTAGGATAGCCGCACGTTTTGAGTGCTTCCTTTACATGTGTGTGTTCCGTCTTTTTTCCTTCAGGCTTCAGGCGATTAGAGGATCATCAGGGGGTCCTTTTGTCCCTCTGTGGGGGGATACTCCCACTAGGTTTATATCTGGGACTCTCCACCATTTGACCTTAGAACTGAAGAAGCTTCTCGGATGAGAGGTGAAACGTCTTCAAGTAACTTAAAGAAGTCCAGACGCTTTTCTTTGCAAGCTCCTTTGACTATGTTTTTGTAAGATTTAGAGCTAAATGTGGAAAAATGTTGCCGTTAATTTCGGTATGTTTCAGTTTACAAATGGAAAGTGCTTTATATTATAAAGACCCTACAATGCAAGAGAGAAAACCCCAACAATCTGATGATCCCCTATGAGCAAGCACTTGGCGACAGTGGGCAGGAAAAACACCCTTTCAACGGGAGGAAACCTGCGGCAGAACCAGGCTCAGGGAGGGGCGGCCATCTGCCGAGACCGGTTGGGGGACTTGAATCCACTTCTTATCAAATTTCTCTCTTGCTACGACATTTTTGATGTTATGTATTTAGGTATTGGTCTAAAAGAAAAAAGACCAATACTGAGTTGGTGTTCAAAGCCACCATTTTAAGTTGTGCGTTTAAACGGCTTGGTGATGGCTTTGGCCAGTGCAGTGAAAAACCTGACAATGGCAGACGGCGTCTTTTTTGGTTGTGACAGATGTTCAGTCAAGCTAGTTGCAATGAGTCTTACAGCTATGGATTTCTGTAACTCCAGAGCTACTTGAACATATTCTATACTCCCAAAGACATCGCGCAGGTCTTTAAGAATGCGCTTTTCAAGATTTTTAAGGTTTTGGGGAGTTATAATAAGTTCTTTATCCTGCAGTTGGTCCCATACTTCTTCCAGAAGCCAACTGTGGATGTTCTCTGAGCAGCCACAGGTGCACATGATGTTTAATTTTTTAGCTATACGGCTAAATAATTTGTGAAGAATTATTTTAATGTAAGCTTTACGTGCAGAAGCATCTCGTACAATATAGTCAGGTTTTGGATGGGACGTTGGGACGCTTGACTGCGGTTCTGTCACTGACTGTGGTTCTTTCACTAACTGCGGTTTTGTCACTGACTGCGGTTCTGTCACTGACTCTGCGCCAAGTATTGCGAGCATTACACTCTGACTCTGGCTCTCAGCCTGGGTGAAAAACCACCATCTCATGAGTGCTAAGAAAACTCTGACCTTTCTGTTGATGTATGCTCTTCTGAAATGATCAGGTAGAATTTCAGGTGCCATGCCCTGTGAAGCATGGTGGTCGAGCATCTCCGTGAGCTGCTTGGTGAACTCCATACGTTTACAAATAGCAATGTTTTTCAATAGTTCAAGCTCACAGGTTTCATTTTCGCTCAGATCTTTTACGGTCTGAAGCAGAAAATCAACATCACGAACAAGCTGCTCCACCGATTCACTGCTTTCGTCTTTCCCTGTTCTCTGAAATGCTGCCCTGACGTTTTTGGCCGCGCGAAGAATTGTTGCTTTTGCAAATTGCGTCGCAAGGAATGATTTGATATTAAGTGAATGGTGTTTTAGCGACTGCTTCAATTTCTCTTTAAATGTTGTGGGAGTGATAACTTCATCACTCTCTGGGGAATCTTCAATCTCTGCCTGAAGTGAACCAGTGAGCTCTTTTGCAAATAGCTGACTCTCTTCACTTATTACTAATTGCGGCTTGTTATACTCTTTAGCTTGATCCACAACTGGGGAAAACTGAGCAACAGCCTTTTCAATGGCAGTTTTCAGAGTTGAAGTATTGAAGCTGTCCTGGGAGCCTACCGTGAGTTTTTCATGTTCTCTATCTAGTTGTTCCTTTGGGACATCTTGGCTATCTAAACTTTCAGTCTCCGCCTCTGACTCAGTGTAGCTAATGGTGTCAATGCTCATGCCGAGATGCTGCCACATGAAGACGGAAGCTTTCATCATTCTCTCACCAAAACGGCTGATCATTTTGTCCAGGCGTTTTGGTGGAACAATGCGTTCACTCTCCGAAGATAAATTTGTTTTTGTGTCAGCAGACTGAGCAGATTGAACACTCCGCACAACCTCTTTAGCGAACAGCTGCTCTTTGGTGCTAACCTTGTGGCCCTGACCATCCATTGTCAAAGCTTCTGCCAAAGGCTCTGGAAGTATCGTACCTATGTTGTCCAAAAAAGCCTCCTCTGATACTTCAATGTTGGCATTCTGAGCCATCATTAGAAAGTGCTTTGAAGCAATTTCAATGATCTCTATAATGGCCTCTGCCAGAAGAGTCTTAGTGGCTATGTCAGGCTTTCCTGATTTCATGGAACGCCAGTGTTCAGCTGTCATATTTTCAAAAAACGATTTGATGACAGGAAGAAGACGTGCTACTGTCAGTTCCTTAATGTTCGCTGTTTTTAGGTTTTCCATTTCTAATACTTGTATGTTAGAATGGGTTAAATGACTATCTGTTAGGTTTTGAGTTGATCGCGTCTGAAATGGACCTTCCACGTTGAAAGCGTGTAAAATGCAAGTTCCAAGTTTGCTGTTTTAGAGACGGTTCCTGCTCCTATTTATAGTTTTTTTGGCTGATGACGTCAAACAGAAGTTCAAAGGTTGTTGACATCGCGATAAAAGTTCCAAGCGACAGAAAAGCCGCTGGATTATTTGAGAGTTTTTCACTTCAGATGCTGAATGAAACTTTACCTGTGGCGCGTTAACAGGTGAGAGCAGCCAGCCAATCAGCCTTCAGTTTGCTGCGGAAAAACTCATTTTAACGGCGTTAGTAACTGTGGCTGTGTCCCAATAGGGCTTTGGAGTTGACGTCACGCCGCAATGCATTGTGGGAGCGCAGCGCCATTTTCAGGGTCTACGAATCAAAATAAACACACTGTGTTGGAACGACGATTACAAGAAAGATGCTTAAAAGCAGCTCAAAAGAGAATGAACTGTATAGAGACCGATTGCGTCCAGAGGCGAAGCAGCGGTACTTGCAGAAAATAGCGTGCATTGTGTCATGATATGAGTGAACGGTTGTTGTTTAAGGTGCAGTTCATGTGGAAGCCACCGGAGGGTGGTGTCGAGATAATAAAAAAGTGATGGCTAAAACCTAAGACGGTGTCATGTCTGCTCCCTGAAGTAATATCGTAACATGGTGTCAGAAGTGAACTGATAAGGCTATAGAAGAGTGTCGCACACATGGAAGGGCTTAAGCCGCCAGCTGGACTTGATTTGCTGCAAGGGAACCTCTCGGAAAATTGGAGACGGTTTCGGCAACGGTTCGAGCTGTATCTCGCGGCTACAGGAGGGGCTAGCAAGCCACCCAAGGTACAGTCTTCACTATTTCTTCACGTTGCTGGAGAGGAAGCGGTTGAAGTGTACAATACCTTCACGTTTGCGGAAAATGGTGATGAGCATAAGCTGACGAAAATAATGGAGAAATTTGAGGAATACTGTAACCCAAAGAAGAACATAACCTATGAAAGGTACAAGTTTTTCACGTGTGTGCAAGGGGATATGCCAATTAGCCAGTACATCACAGAGCTAAAGCTAAGGGCCAAGTCATGTGAATTTGGACAACTGCAAGAATCCCTCATCAGAGATCGCGTAGTGTGTGGAATTACATCGGATGCAATGAGAGAAAGGCTGTTAAGAGAAGATGATATTACTCTCGAAAAAGTAGTTCAGCTTTGCATTGCAGCTGAGACCACAAAAGCTCAAATCAAGCAAATGCATGAGGAGGATCACAATGCTCAAGTCTCTGCACATGAAAGTAAAGACGTAGATGCAGTGAGACATAAGCAGACATGCAAAAAAGACAGACAAAGTAAGATGAAACCGAACGACAAAGACCAAGCAAGCACGTTTAATTGCAAACGATGTGGAACTAAGCATGCATCACGCCAATGCCCTGCTTATGGCAAACAGTGCAAGAACTGCGGGAAAATGAATCACTTTGCCAGAATGTGTAGATCGAGAAAAGTGCAAACTGTTGCCGATGAAGCCACGGATCAGCAGGCAAGTCTGTTCATTGGGGCTGTAAATGCAAAAACACAGACACGAACAGATGAATGGACTGTAGAAATAAAAGTTGGCCACAAACCTGTGAAATTCAAACTTGATACTGGTGCACAAGCCAATGTGGTTCCCTACAGTCTACTACGAAGAATAGGAAATAAGAAAATGCTTAGACCCACAAATGTCAGGTTGTCAACATACACCGGAGACAAAATAGCAGTTAAAGGAAAGTGCACTTGGGCAGTGAAATACAAAAAGAAAAGTTTTGTTTTGGAGTTCATTGTCGTAAAAGCAGAAACCAAGCCAATTCTGGGAATTCAAACATGTGAAGAAATGGGACTCATCAAGAGAGTGATGGCACTGAATAAAAGTGATGAAATGGACATCTTCAAAGAATTTGCTGATGTGTTTGAGGGGATAGGTTGCCTTGAGGGAGAACACACCATTCAAATTAATGATAGTGTGGCACCAAAAGTTCATCCACCGAGAAAAATCCCTGTCACTTTGAGAGAAAAACTCAAAGTAGAACTGGACAGAATGGAAAAAATGGAGGTGATTACAAAAATTGAAGAGCCTACCCAGTGGGTGAATCCAATCGTCATTGTGGAAAAGGCTACTGGACGACTGAGAGTCTGCCTAGATCCACGTGATCTCAATACAGCAGTCATGAGAGAGCATTACCAGTTGCCAACAGTTGAAGAGATAACGAGCCGACTGGCAAAGGCCAAATACTTCACTGTGCTGGACGCAAGCTCAGGATTTTGGCAACTTAAATTGGATGAAGCCAGCTCTCGTCTCTGTACATTCAACACACCTTTTGGTCGTTACAGATTCCTTCGCCTACCTTTTGGAATTAATTCAGCTCCAGAAGTATTCCACAGGACGGTGAGGCAGCTGTTTGAGGGGATTGATGGCGTCGAGACATACATAGACGACCTTTTGATCTGGGGAGAGACTAAAGTACAGCATGACGACAGACTGAGGCAAGTGCTTGAGAGAGCAAGAGCAAAAAATTTTAAGCTGAACAAGGACAAATGCAAGGTAGGCCTGGAGGAAATTAAATACCTTGGCCACATCTTCTCGGCAGATGGTTTGAAACCAGATCAGAGCAAGATAGAGGCAGTAAAGAAAATGCCTACACCAGAGTGCAAAAAAGATGTGGAGCGGTTTCTGGGTATGGTGACATACCTAGCAAAGTTCATTCCAAACATGTCACAACACACAGAGCCATTACGCGGCCTTATCAGAGATGATGTTGCATGGCAGTGGGAAGGTGAGCATCAGCACGCATTCAACAAATTGAAAACAATTCTTACTGAAGCTCCTGTGCTTAGATACTATGATGTACAGCTTCCAGTAACACTATCTGTCGATGCTTCTAAAAGTGGACTCGGTGCTGTCTTACTACAAGAAGGCAAGCCAGTTGCTTATGCATCACGCTCATTAACAGAGACTGAACAGCGTTATGCACAAATAGAAAAGGAGATGTTGGCAATTGTGTTTGGTGCAGAGCGTTTCCATCAGTATGTGTATGGAAGAGAAGTGAACGTGGAGTCAGATCACAAACCACTAGAAGTGATAATGAAAAAGCCATTGAGCAGTGCTCCAGCAAGAATACAGAGACTCCTAATGAGACTGCAAAAATATCAGGTACGAGTACAGTACAAGCCAGGAAGTGAAATGTACATCGCAGACACATTATCCAGAGCATATTTGCCAGTGACCAGCTCATCTGATAATGAGATAGAAGACCAGGTGCACATGGTAATTTCCAACTTACCTGTGACAAGTGCAAAACTAGAGGAATTCAGAAAGGAAACAAGGAATGATATGGCACTGACTAAACTTACAGAGACAGTTCTGGATGGATGGCCAGAAACAAGAAACCAAGCTGCAACAGAAATCCAAGCGTATTGGAATTACAGGGAACAAATTTCAGTAGTGGATGGAGTTCTGTTTAAAGGAGAGCAGCTTATTGTTCCTGTAGCACTGAGAGCAGAAATGCTAAAGCGCATTCACGAGGGTCACTTGGGTATTGAAAGCTGCAGACGCAGAGCGAGAGAAGTACTCTTTTGGCCTGGAATGTCACAGAGTATCACAGAGATGGTGAACTGCTGTGATGTGTGCAGTACTCACCAGAAACGACAGAACAAAGAACCACTACATCCACATAGTGTTCCAGAAAGACCCTGGCAGAAGATAGGTGTGGACCTATTTACCTTTGACCAGCAGGAATATCTCCTCTTAGTGGATTACTATTCCAAGTTCATTGAGGTTGAGTGGCTGAAGTCAGACACAAGAAGTGCAACAGTTATCACTCATCTGAAGTCACAATTTGCCAGACACGGAATTCCTGAAACGGTGATTTCAGACAACGGACCACAGTTCAGCTCCCGTGAATTCCAAGACTTTGCGAAAGAGTGGGAGTTTTGTCACAACACTACGAGCCCCCACCATGCACAGTCAAACGGAATGGCAGAGAGAGGAGTACAAACAGTGAAACTCTTGTTAAAAAAGGCAAAAGCCGAGGGGAATGACCCGTATCTATCATTAATAAATCTAAGGAGTACACCGTTGGAGGACATTGGAGCGTCACCAGCCCAGCTGCTAATGGGTCGATGCATAAGAACAAGACTTCCAACAACATCGCAAAGATTGAAACCCCACATGGTCACTAAGACAGTGCAGCAGTTGTTAGAAACAAGACAACAGAAACAGAGAGAATACTTTAACCAAGGAACCAAAGCACTTAAGCAACAGCAGGTTGGTGACACTGTCAGAATGTGGCAACAGGGTGCATGGAATCCAGCTCAGGTGACAGGTTTATCTGAACATCCAAGATCTTATGTTGTTCAGATGCCTGATGGACAGACATATAGAAGGAACAGAAAGTTTCTAAGGCAGTCAAGGGACAATCAAAACGTGACACAGCAAAATGAGTGTGATAAAATACAGGGACAAAGTGAGATGGACATGCAAAGTAAAAATGTCACTCCCACAGAGTTTCCAAGTTCCCCACCCAAAACTGCGAGTGGACGTATTGTTTCCAAGCCCAGAAGGCTTATTGAGGAATAAAATGAACATTATGTTTTGAGCACATGCTTTGACTTAAAAAAAAAAAAAAAATGGGAAGAAAAAATATGTTCACTAGAGAGAAATGTGAGTATGCCAAGAAGCATTAAATTTTTTTTCTCCCTTTCTTTTTTTTTTTTCCACTGGTCATGGGCCTTGAGTGGTGTTGTGAGTTACTTTGTTTGCCCCTGTTGTTGAAAAAAAAAAAAAAAAGGGGGATGTCATGATATGAGTGAACGGTTGTTGTTTAAGATGCAGTTCATGTGGAAGCCACCGGAGGGTGGTGTCGAGATAATACAAAAGTGATGGCTAAAACCTAAGACGGTGTCATGTCTGCTCCCTGAAGTAATATCGTAACACATTGGAAATGTGGACCCGTATGAAATACGGCCGTGGAGTAGAAACCCTGAAGACCAACCGCTATTGACGGAGCCTGACATATTTTCGTACCTTGTCTGTGGAGTCAGCGCGTACAAGTCGTCATTCAAACAAAGGTAAGTCAGCTTGAGTACTGCGTGTGAAATGCGTTTGATTTCCCTGCAAACATTCAGATTAGTGCAGCATAAATTCATTCATGAGGGGGAAATTACAGTAAGAACATGTGGAGGCTGTTAGGTGGATAACATAGTGAGTTCAGTGCATTGATGTGACATTGTCCTGAAGGATTTAGTTATTCTTTATGGTTAAAGAAATTGCACTAATTTATTCATATTTATTATAAATAATACTAATTATACATCTTTCTTCCATGTTTGTATCCTGTGTCACTAAAAATACATTTTATTTTAGTTTTATACATTGATTAATGACCTGCAGAATCTCCTTATCATATTAAGTGATTCATAATTGTCACTTTATGCTTTCTCCATCTTGAAAGTGATTACATCCTTGCATTACATACTTTAGGTTCATTTTCTGCAGGCAGGTTTCTGACAGAGAACAGGCAGATTTAGAATATAACATGCAGCGTTCTATAGATGGATACATAAAAAAATGAAAAATTACATGTATGTGCTAACTTTCTAAACACTTTGTTACATTTATGATAAAGTAGATAAAACACATTTACATCGGCCTTGGCTCATTAGTTCTTGTCTTTAAATGAACTTTGTCTGTGTGTGTTTCAGGTACTGCACTCTCAAAGACTGAATGAAGCAGCATTGCAGCCATGGGTCACTGTGAGCATCACAGGGAAGGTTGAAGCCGCCCACTGCACCTGTATGGCCAGAGTCGCAGAGACCTGCAGCCATGTCGCTGCTCTTCTGTTTAATGTAGAAGCAACAGTGTTGATCCGTGGCACAAGGACTGTTACAGATGAACCTGCATACTGGGTTTTGCTGGGTAATATGACCAAGATACAGCCAGAGGTTGGCCATAAGATAGACTTCTCCTCTTCAGCTGCCCAAAAAAAGGCTCTTGATCAAAACATAAACAGACCATCCGTATTGAAAGGTAAAAGGAGCCGTCCTCAAAACAGAAAAATCCCACCTGCTACTTTGGAGGAGTTGTCACTGCTATTGGATACTTTGCTGGAACACAGTAAAGGCTTGATTGGGATTTTAAAATGATGGAAACATTTGTCAAGTTTTATTTTGATTCTTTAAAATGTTTTAGTTCAATTTATGCTGCTTACAGCACTAGTCCCCCCCCCCACACACACACACCTGTTTTTTATTTCAGTGTGGGGGTATTTGGTATTGACAAGATTTTAAAAATATCGAATGGCTGTAATTTTCACAGGGCATCCCAGTCATAATATACACACATGACCCCAAAGGCTCCTCATTTTTTCTGTGCTGACAAGTTTTACAATAAAATATTTTTTCGGCTTTTTCCTAATTTTTATTAACTTTTAAGTTCCCAAAAAAAGTTTCATTGTTTAATTTTTCTAGGATGTAGTTTTTGTTTTTAATTCATTTCAGGGCACTTTAAAAAAAATTCACGTGCTTAAAAATGGTTTAGAGCAGAGGTGAAAAATTTCTCAGAGGGCCACATAAGAAACTGGGACTGTTGTGGACGGTCGGACCAATCAAAGCTATTCGCTCCCTCCAAAGTTAATTAAGGTTACCAAGAGAATGTGAAGAAAAAGGCTGCAGTGACTTTATGTCAAGCAGTTGTCCAAAATATTGCACGCAGTTGAAGCTAAAACGTCTGTATTTTTCATGTAATACCAATTTGTACCACAAGATGGTGTAAGGAGTCAATGTGACCTTTATTCAGTCATTAAAAAAACTAAATAACAAAAACGGCAAGTATCCAAAGCCTCTGCAGGAAGTTTGTAGGACTTAAAATAAAGTAAAAAAACAAAACAAACAAACAAACAACCCACTCAGAAAAAACCCGCACAGTCACTGGTTTTAGCACACAGTGAAATAGCGCCCCCAAGTGGTGATAGTTTTAGTTACAGTTTGATAAAGTACATTTAACTGTTATTTCTGGACACCTAGATTTTACGTATATGATAAAATGTGAATTTTATTCATTATAGAAATTGGCAGTGGTTTTGTCTCATACTAGCTTTCATCAGACCCATTAGATTTATGAGCAAAGTATCCAGGAAAAAACCAGAAACAACCCCCCCAGATCAGACCTTTATTGACTTTCATGTACAATCAACAGCGATCCCATTTTCCTGAAAAGCAGAGCCACAGTTCTGGAGTTTGATCGAGTCTGTCTGTCCTCCATGTGAGGAGACAGATGTTACAGATGTTACAGTGCCATAGTGCCATTTTTCTACATGCAGTGATGATATGAGTTGGTCCCATCAGCCAATGAAAGAAAATACAAATTTGAAATAAGATGCGTGCGCACACACACACACAGAGTCATCAACATCATACAGTAATATAATACTAGCCTATTTCTCCAGGGTCTTAAAGGCTTAAAGTATTTGTGGTAATCGTGGGTTTCTCTCCAATCACTGTAAAAACTATTTCCAGGTCTACTGCGTAATAAAACGACTCTGATAATATATTTTCTCTAAAAGGATTGCGCATAATTCATGTGGTCCAACTTTATGTGCTCAGAAAAACACAGGAAGTTTAGTTTACCTACCTGCCCTCATCAGCTGCACAGTTGCAACCTCGCCGGGATGAGGGCGCTGCCGTGCAGCAAAACCAGCCACACTTGAATATTCCAGCAGCCTGCTCTCTCTCTCTCTCTCTCTCTCCCTGTACCCCCTCCTCTTTGCCTCTCCATCCATCCAGCCTCCCAGTGGTTGGAGGCAGGAAAAGATGGCACCTCAAAAGCCGCTGTCAGCCACTCCGCCCGGCTTCTCGTCCTTAGGAAAGCGGCGTGCCGCCCTCTGAAGTGGCCCCGAACGAACCAGCAGCCGCCTGAAACACAACGGAGGAAGATCTTTTTTAAATTATTATTATTTTCTATTAATATTATTTTTTTTAAAGACAGACCCGAAAACTGTGGGCATCCGTGTAGCATTTTTCCACACCCTCTCGCCTTTTCCACCCTCAGCATCTGCACGTCCAGCCCGCTGCAGGCTTCGCAGTTGTTTTCTTCTTCTACTTCTTCTTCCTATCAAAACCAGATCTGCTGCTATTGCTGGACCTGGATCGTTTCTATTAGAGCCGAACTTGAGGACGAAGGACTGAGCTCACAGGGAGCATCACTGATTTCATTCAGAAGGACGATGAGGTAAGGAGAAGCATGCGTTGGTCTTTCCCTGCACATAAAAGCGCAGACTTCTGCACTGGTTGTGGTGGTGGGTTTCCTTTTTTAGGGACATTAAGGGGATGTGGGGCTGATTCACAGGGAATCTGGACAATTTATGGGATGCAGCTGAATTTAGAGGCCACAGTAGGTATATCACAGCCCGGGATTCACGGCAGCACGCGCTTTTATTGACCGGTAGGTCACCTGTTGGCCGACAGAATATGAACCTTTAAGAGAAGCACACTGAGGTCAGCCTTTGATTTAAAATAATAAGAATTTAAAAAAAATAGCCGACTCCAGTTCGCTCGGTGTTTCACGTGGAGGTACTCTGCACAGGCGGAAAAAAAGGTCTTGTCATGGGAACCAGGCTACACGTGCAGTAGTGTGGCGTTACGGTGCACTTAATTAACAACACTTGCTGCGATTGCAGTTTTTAAACATCACCTGTAAAAAAGGTGAAACCTGCGCAGCGTGCACGCTCGCACACACCTCTCCGCACGGGAACCAATCAGCTGTGAGCATTCGATACAGCGATCCAGACGCGGCTCGGAGATGAGGGCGCTGGGTTGACTGGTCCAGTGTGAGTGCCTATCAGGTAAAACGTTACTGGCAGGCCCGGGTTTGTCGTCACAGCCTCCCTCCAATCAGCTGCGAGGCTGCCGCTTCACAGTAGTGGGTGAGGCAGTAGAAGCAGCAGCGTTTGGCACAGGTTCACCATGAACAGGAGGAAAAATCAGCTGAGTCTAATTGCTGTTGGCTTAGAAAGTAGAGTGGGTGACGGAGTGTGCGTGCTAGTGTGGTGTTACTCATGGTGTGTGACAATCTGCCTCCCTGCTAGGGACACAAAAAATGTGGCTTGTTGTTGGGTTTTGATCCTGTGTGCTTTGATAAATGCAAGGCGTCCAGAGGTTACACTGCATGAATATATATGGGGTATTTCGTTGTGAAGCGAAAAACGAGCTCTGGGATGCCTCAACTTCCAGACCTACTCCCAAATTATACACTCATGTGTTCCTCGTAGTTAGTCCCAGGCTCTAATTCCAGCACAGCAAACGGCTTTTTCAGGGTATGTCTTGTGAGACAATCAGAGGATGAAAAATAACTGATATGTAGAGGGATGCCAGCACTACCTATTCCCTGCAAACCTCCCCATAGTATAAATCAATAAAGGGGTCCTGTTGTTGCTCGACAGCTCGACATTCATATTCTTGGGCTCTACTAGTCTGGCTTTTCTTGATTCCGGTTTAAAATAATCCATACTTATTTCACTCTAGTGAGGCACCTCAGTCCATTTCATAAGAGATACAGGGAGCATTTAGGGCAACCTCCCTTTAAGCCAGGAATGTCAAATATAAGGAATGGGGAACAGAAGGAGCCTGGCTAAGACTCCAACAGCATGTGTCCTATGATGTAAAATGAGTATAACATCCTTGCTTTGAACCAGCTTTCCTCTGATTAGCTCCCCATCACAAACAGAAGGTGAAACGTGTGGATGGGGATTCAGTGTCTGCTTTTAGGCTTTTGGGGTGCTCTGAAACCTGAGATTTTGGCTCAGGAATCACTTGCACATACTCTGACCTTCGTTTTTGAACCTGCATGCTTGTGTCATGTGAACATCCACCGTTGTAAGTAAGTAAAATTTATTTGTATAGCACCTTTCAAGATAAAAATCACAAAGTGCTTCACAGAAGCTAAAACATAAAAACAAAAATGAACCAAAAGAAAGTTTAAAAAGATAAGTTTTTAGCTGTTTTTTAAAAGAGACCACAGAGTCCACAGATCTCAAGCTCAAAGGGAGAGAGTTCCAGAGTCTGGGGACCAGTGTATATATAGCAGAAATAAGGAATAGCAAACCTGGCACACTTAAACCCAGGTTTAGGGGGTAGGATTAGTGTTAAGCAGTAGTAGCTGTCAGTAACTCTCCAGGCAATGAAATGAAAATGTAACTCAGTGTAGTGTCCTGATAAAGGTATTACTGTGTGTGTCTGTATGTGCATGTGATCCAAGGTCAATGTGAGGCTGTAAATAAATTATTCCTGTTCTGTCGTGATAATAAAACAGCTTTTATTTTGTTAACACATATCAACCGCTTCCTGTGAAAGTTTGCATTGTGCACTAGGCAAACTTACTTTTTTGTCGTTTTTCACACAAAAAAAGCTGTGCAGACTGTGATCACATTATCCAAACTTTACCAGCACGAGTCCAAACTATGTGTAATGTTGCTTTACCCAACACTCTGCTGTCACTTAAACAGCCAGTTAAACATACAGCTGTGATTTAGGAGGACAGATTGTGTGCTTTGTGGAGGTGCTCTGTAGGTGGCAACACAGACTATGGTTCACAAGCCTCTGCTTCAGCAGAGTTTGCTGTGGTTCCTGCGTCTCGCCTGATCACTGTGTGGACTTCATTTATCTTTCTCTTTAAATGCCTGTGTGGCTTTAAATCTGCAAGCGCGATGGAGCGGGCATGTTGTTTCTGCTCATCATGACCGAGAGGTCCTTTGGTCTTCTCTGTGCTGCTGTGCTGCAAATGTCAGTAGGACACCCACAGTTGTTTTGTGCTGTGATCTAATGAGCATTGATCTCAGTGAGCTCCTGTAGGCTGCAGTTTTTCATCCAGTATTTTTCTATAATGAGGCAAACTGCAGTATTTTGGAGAATATAGTCCCTGCATCCGCCTATTTTTTAATCCAGGTTTTAAGGAACTGGCACATAAGATAAGATAAGAGATAAGATAAAACTTTATTAATCCCTCGGGTGGGTTCCTCATACACACATGCACACATGCACACATCAGGCATATTTTAATAGTGGTTGTAGTAGTTATGTTTAGAATATTTTTGTTATTCTAACTGTCATTTTTAATGGTGATATTTCTCGGCACTGGCTGTAAGGCATGATGGTGAGAACACAAGAGATACAACCAAATGGCAAAGGTCCCCTGGTCTCCCTCTGTGCTCTATTGGCACAATTCAGCCTTCACATCGAGAACCCTGGCTATAAACACAAGAGATTAATGAAGGAATCCAATGCTTGTACCACTGTATTTGCTCTTCATTTGTTATGATTAGCCACACTAGTTTTAGTTATCTCCAGCTGCAGAAAGGTGGAAGGTGCTGATCTCTGGAGGAGACAGTAAAGCCTTGCTTGGCACTTGTTTTCTGGAATTGTGGGCTAAAGGGTTGATTCCTGGCTTGTTTCCCCTTCTGGAAGTCGGTTATTTCTCTTCTTTTTTCTTCTTCACCCTCCCATCCATCTTTTTGATTAATTTGCTATCCTTCACAAATGCAGCAACTTGTTTTTTCTTGTATTAAATCACTTCCTTTCCTTTCTGAACACTCGTATTGTGAACCTTTAAAATGGGACTGCGCTTGACTGAGTTGCTCAGTTTTTTTCAGCATGATTTGCTGCTTGTTTTCTGCAGCTGAATGCTATGAATAGTTTAGGATTTTCACTGTTATTCCTTCAAAGATAAGGTATGTGAAGCCCTCTGCTGGCGCCTTAGAGATACTGTAATGAATAGCAAGAAAAGCCCAATAATAGGTCATTTGACTATACTGATCACCGTTATTTTTCTAGTCTTAATCATTCGAGCCTCAGTAACTGAGAAGCTTTAAGGACCTGTTTTTGTTTTGCTTCACTTCATGTTACTACACATTACCCATACCTATTATTACCTTTTAAAAAGGTCTCCAGTAAGCTTTGTGTGCCCGTTAACTACATGTTAAAGAGCAAATACAGTAACTAAACTGTTGATGTGCGGTCTAGCCTGTGACCTGAGCCTGCCCATTGCAGCCTGTCGTCATCACCACTGCCTCCATTTGAGTGGATGGTTTTCATTATGGTCTGAAAGTGAAGTGTAGACCCTATCAATCTGATTTGTGGCCTGATGTGTATTGACAGGATCAGTTGGTGGTATGCGTGTGACCCATATGAATACTAGCATTAATAGTGAGCTGAATTGATGCATGACAAGGGCAAACAGAGAGATGAACTCAGTATAACCCTGTGTCAACGTAATGCAAATGTACCGTATGAGAGGCTACTTTTGGGAGAAAACAAAGCACATTTCCACACCCACAGTCGGTGCTGCGAGTGTCTGAGCTAAAATAAATCATGGAAATGTCATGGTTTATGCCCCGCTGTTCCAGGGAGTGATACACACCAGTGGAGGTCAAATTTCCCCCTCGGTCCATTGTTCCCAGATCTCACAGCTGTGTGCTTTGAAGCTGTTACAGGTGTGCGTTCTTGATGACACATTTATTGTTGGTCCAGTGTTAAAACTGTGGCATTTTTTACCTTTTGTTCCAGACATGTTGAAAGTTTAGTCATCTTATGTTCCCACACTTCGGTAGGAACACACATGTGCTCCCTTAAAAATAATCTTGTGTGAATCATTAAAGACAAAGCGCTGATTAGTTAAAGCTGCTTAAATAATATTTTCATATGAGCCATGGGTCAAGAAGCAGTGCGTATGTGAGGGGTCACTCTTTGGAGCAGTCATAGATAATTATCAACCAGTTTCCCTCAGCATTTGGAAATGATGTCATTTGGTTTAGTTGCACAGCTCACATCAAACTCATGAGCAGAAAGGACTGCTGCTGCTGTGCTGAACTCCAAACAGCAGAAAGGTAAAAGCCTTCTTCATGCATGAGCTCAGGAGAACATCAGAAGAATCAGTTTGTCCAGAGGTGTTTTCACATGTAGCATACAGCAGCAGACAGTTCCCATCATTTGCACCCTCACTGCCTGAAATGCTCAGTTTGGTTTAGCTGCGTGCTGGAGGCAGAACACGTGATGTGCAAACTGCTGGTTGTGAATTCCCCTGTTACCTGCGCTGTTCTCACACTGGAGCATCACGTGGGCTTTGTACCAGGGTCCTGTCAGCTTTGATGACTGTCCAAGCCTGTACTGGACATTTGCCTTCTCATGCGCACCTCTGTCGGGTAATGTCGACAAAAGTTCAAGGCTGCAGTTCATGGCTGAAAATGGCTAAAAATAATGTCTAAAAACCATGATCATATATATAAATTTAAATATAGTGGCACTGAGACATTAGCAATGGATCTTTTGGACTCTGTGTGCTATTGGATGCATTACAATTGTAGGGTCTACCTTGCAATATAAAGCCCCCTGAGGTGACTGTTGTTGTGATTTGGCGCTGTGCAAATAAAATTGAATTGAATTGAATGGAATCAAGCACATTTTCGGATTGATGTCACTGGAGTTTGGAGACCAACTCAATATGTTCAGTTCTTTACTGTGTTCCTTGAGGCACTGCTGAGCAGTTTTTGATCTGTGGTGGGGGAGATCCATGTGAGGACTCAAGGTTTTCCAGCTCCACACTGCATTGTGCATGGTTGTGCGTTGGTCTTATTTGGAGCCTACATACATACATACTTTTATTGTGAATTGTTGCTATATAAATAAAACGGAATTGAATTCAATCCTGCATTAGTTTTGCATAAGTCATTGCAAAACCTAAAGCTGGTTGGGGAAAAATCATATAACCAACTGCTTTTGGATTGTGTCAGTGGATTGATTTGTTTCTAATACAAATATAAAGTTTAATATTTAATATTATAGCATTTTAAGGATTACGCAATCCTTGGATGCATATCTGCAGAGCTGTAAAAGGCTGATGGGGTATTGCTGTTACGCAGCAGGGTGGGCAGGCGGTGTGGACACTCAAGTTTGTGAATGTGATAACTCGAGAACGAAGTGACGTAGGATTTTGGAATTCACAGCATGGGAGCATCGACTGAAAATCTTCGACAATTGCGAATCTCAGTGACCTTGACCTCAAGGTCAAAGTTAAAGGTCAATGTTTCTGAAAATCACCTCGGATTTTCAAATTTATACCATAGGTCCCTGTACTAGGAGGCTGAGGGGGATGTGTCTTGTACTTTCTTTTCACTGTGCAATGTTTGCATGCAACATGATCCACTTTTTAATGATTCATAGTGCATGGCACAGGAAAAGATTGTAGCTTTGGTTTAATGTTGGTGTAAGTCTTGGTATGCAAACTGTGGGACACGCATTTAGTTTTGTTCTGTTCTTTGTGTCACCCACCTCTCTGCAATACAAGAATGTTTTACTTTAAGGACTGGAAAAAGGCCACAGACCACAATACAGGCATCAGTTATTTTAAACTAACAAAGGCAATGTAATTTTGTAGCATGTAAATTAAGAGTTAACTTCCTACTAAAAGCTGCAAGCAACGATGCTTTTATTGCTTGCTATCAGTGCACCATTTAGTCACAGCTCAGCTGCTGTTGTGCTTTGTTTGTCTCCTTGGTTAGGGTAAATGGATGAACTCTTAGTGGCTTGTATATCTTCATATGTTGGAGATGCTGGTTAGGGCTGCACGATTAATCGTTAGAAAATCGCGATCTCGATTCATACTTATGTGCGATCTCATTTCCAAATGACAACGATTTAAAAAAAAAAAAAAAAAAAAAAAAAGACAAATGACAAGGGCGGAGCCTTATACCACGTGATACAGAAACTGGCTGCTAAAATTAGCAGGGAAAAAACAACGGAGAGCACGTCAGGGATGACGAGAAAGTGACAGGAGAAAATCCGTCCCGGTCAACCACCCAAACATCAATAACGGGAACCTTATACAGCGCTTCCCTATACCCGTCGAACTCCCGCAGGCACAAAGAAATTACGGAGGCCATCACTTATCACCTGACCAAAGATATGGCTCCCATCAACACTGTGCAAAACGAGGGATTTAGGAAAATGATCAACACCCTACACAAACGCTACACAGTGCCGTCCCGCAACTATTTTTCTATTGTTGCACTACCTGCTCTACACACGCAGTGTCGAGCAACGGTGGAGATGGAATTTCAAGCAGTACAACATTTTGCGGCAACGACAAAACGTGAGACATTTGTTGTTTTTATGTTTATTTATTGTTTTTATGTTCAGTCTCAACTGTTACGAAGTTGATGTGCAGTTAATAAGTGCAATAAATATTTATATTGGAAAAGAAAATCGTGAGAGAATCGTGATCTCAATTCTAAGCCAAAAAATCGTGATTCTCATTTTATGCAAAATCGTGCAGCCCTAATGCTGGTGCTAACAGGTTGTGTAATGATGTCTGTGCTGAATGCTGCTGTAATAACCACATTTGTCTAAATGCAGTCTGACACGCACAGCTCAAAATGGAGAATGATGTTGCACATTACGATGCCTCCAGAGTCAGGTGTGTGGTCATGTGTCTGAGTGTGAATAATAACATTTTCATTTTAGGTGACAGTAGTGCTGTTTATGAGTCACAATGATGCACACGGAGGCGTCAAGAGGCAGAGTGGGAAGGCTGATCTGCACAGACGGGCGTGTGTGTTTAAGAGTGGGATCTTTGTGAATGAGAGGGAAATCGCTCTCCGCCCGCCCTCCGTGTCTCCTCTGCCATCTCCCATTGGTGTGCGGTGTAATTAGAATTAAAATGTGCAGCTCATGTGAGTCAGACGTCGTGCGCACGCTGCTGGTGCACGTGTGAGTATTTGTTTGCAGCTAAAAAAAAAAGATTCAATCCCCAGGCCTGAAAGGATGAAATCGGCTGAGAGCACAGGAAACGTCAAAGAGCCGTTTAACGTCCTCTCTGTCACACCGCTCACACTCGTTTAATCCCTTTTCTTTCTCCACCTTGCTGCGGGTCGAGTAGCGTGACTGCACACAGGTGGGTGCTGATGGGATGACGGAAGCAAGAAATTAGATTGGATTATACAGAATATAATGTGACTGGATGGGGGAAAAAACATGCACACTATAAAAAAGTGTGCAATTTTGCTGAATCTTTCCATTTTACATTATATGATATGAGAATAAAATACAAAAATACTTTAAATTTGCACATTGCAATATTCATTTACATTTGATTTACATTTACACCGCGCTCCAAATTATTATGCAAATTGTGTTTAAGTGTCATAAAGATTAAATAAGTTGTTTTTCAATTAAACCCATGGATTGAATTGTGTCTCAGGGCTCTTTGGATGATTGAAATCATTCTCGGACACCTGTGATCATTAGTTTGCCGGGTGAGCCCAATTAAAGGAAAATCTACTAAAGAAGGATGTTCCACAATATTAAGCAGACCACCACTTTCAAGCAATATAGGCAGGAAAAATGATCTCTGTTGCTGAAAAGCGTGAAATAGTTGAGTGCATTGGACATGTAATGAAAACCTTAGATATTTCACGAAAACTTAAGCGTGATCACCATAATGTAAGAGATTTGTGGCTGAGTCAGAGCACACATGGGTTCGTGCAGGTAAATAATAATAATAATAATAATAATAATGGATTGCATTTATATAGTGCTTTTCAAGGCACCCAAAGCGCTTTACAATTCCACTATTCATTCACTCTCACATTCACACACTGGTGGAGGCAAGCTACAGTTGTAGCCACAGCTGCCCTGGGACAGACTGACAAAAGCGAGGCTGCCATATCGCGCCATCGGCCCCTCTGGCCAACACCAGTAGGCGGCAGGTGAAGTGTCTTGCACAAGGACACAATGACCGAGACTGTCCGAGCCAGGGCTCGAACCGGCAACCTTCCGGTTACAAGACGAACTGCCAACTCTTGAGCCACGATCAGCCCGAAGGGGCACAATGACGAAGGTTTCTGCCAGACAAATACATCAGATTAAGAGAGCAGCTGCTAAAAGGCCATTACAAAGCAGCAAACAGATATTGGAAGCTGCTGCCTCTGGAGCCCTGCGAACCTCAAGGTGTAGGATTCTCCAGAGACTTGCAGTTGTGCATAAACCTTATATTTGGCCACCCCTAACCAATGCTCACAAGCAGAAACGGCTGCAGTGGGCCCAGAACTACAAGAAGACTAATTTTCAAACAGTCCTGTTCACTGATGAGTGCATTGCAACCCTGGATGGTCTAGATGGATGCAGTGGTGGATGGTTGGTGGTCAGCCACCATGTCTCAACAGGGCTGCAACGTCAGCAAGGAGGTGGTGGAGTCATGTTTTGAGCTGGAATCACGGGGAGAGAGCTGGTCGGCCCCTTTAGGGTCCCTGAAGGTGTGAAAGTGACCTCTGCAAAGTATGTGGAGTTTCTGACTGACCACTTTCTTCCATGGTAGAAAGAACAGAACTGTGCCTTCTGCAACAAAACCATCTTCATGCAAGACAATGCGCCATCTTATGCTACAAGGAGTATTATATCGAACCGCCCTAATAGTTGGATATCTCTTACATACAGTCTGTGAATACTCTAATCTTTTGTATTGATCTATGCTTTAAAAATCCATTTGTAAAGGTCTAATGAGATTTCATGGTTTCTCTCTCTTTTTATTTTATTTCTGTTGATGTCCTGATCTAAAGTGTAACCTGTGAGCTGAATACAAAGGTTTCTCCTTTTTTAAATCATGCCCAGTGAGTCATTTTGCCAGGTGGACACGATAATGTTTCGGACGTGTTTCAAGCACCAACAAAGTAAAACAGGAAACGGGATATAGCATAATTTCAACTGACCACAAGTTGGAGTGCCACAGCAAAGATATTATTAAGCTTGAATAGTTTAATAACAAACATATTGCAGTGTTTGATTTGAAACATGTTTATACTTCATCATTATCATTCCACTTGGGTTACTGATCATCTACAGTGGAACAAAGTATGTTCTTTATCCTTTTGTTCTTTCTCCAGCATTGCTTTACTTTAGGTCATCGGTTTTACCACAAAGCTCAATTACACTCTCTCCATCCTCCCTCCCTCCCTCCCTCTCTCGCTGTGCCACACACATGCATGCTCACACACACACACACGCACACAGTCATGCTATGTGTTACACTGAAGGCCAACCCTCCTGCTGGATGCTAAAAATCAGGTTGCCAGGACTTAAACCTCGCTTTATCGCACTCTATGGTTCGCTGTCTCACTCACTTGCTCACACACTCACTCACTCATTCACCCACCTAACAGGATGAGGGTGGGGTTTGGTGGGGGGTGTATGACAAGACTGTACCGTGTAAGTGCTGACTGGTTGTCCTTTCACCCTTGCTATCCTGGCTCTCCCTCCCTCCCTTTCACCCAGGCATTTGACTCTCTCGCTCCCTCTCTCCGTCTGTCTCCTCCTCTTTGCTCTCCACCAAATTGTTTTTTTTTTACCCAACCTCCTCCTGTATTTTTGATAAGCAGACTATGATTGCTTTACAAAGAAAAGAAAACAATGAATGACTTCAACTGGAGTCACTATTCAGCCATCTACTGCTGCCATTTCAAAGAAAAGAAAAAGATTCACACGAATGCTTTACTGCAAACAAGAAAGTGTCTGTTTGCTTCAGTCTCTTCCTCTGCCTGTGCTCTCAGTGAGTCACAGTAAGATTTTAAGATAAAAATGATGGTGCAGATGGCGTGCTGCGACTCAATTGCGATATAATGTCCTTTATTGATTTGACACTAGCCACTGTAGTGAGTTAGTCTCATATTCAGCTACTGGGAGTCTCTTTCAGAAAATAATGCTGCCATTGTGTTGAAAAGAAAAAACCCACGATGGGCTTTTCTCTTGTTTTAATGAGTTTTTGGGAATTATTGCTGGTATAATGCACACGACAATGAAAAGCAGATGCACTTGAGGAAATTGTGTAAAAAGTGAATTTAAATGAAAAAACACAAATCCACTTTTATTTTAGCTTCTAACAGCTTTAAACAGAAACACAATTTCTGGGCCCAGTATTGTGGTGCATTATTCCATATAAGGATCTATTGAAAGTTAATATTCATATACTTTTTCAACTCCTCCATTCAGTTTCTGCATGAGAAAGACTTAGGGGTAAGCTTGGGTTAGAAATAAAGGGCTAAAATTAAAAATGTGTAAAAACAGTTTTATGGGTTTGTGTAATAGTTATGATTAAAAAGATTGATTGAAAGGAGAAACTAACATGTAAAAGTCAGTTAATTTCATGACCCATTAATACACCCCTGCCTCCTCCTTACAAAGGCTTCAAAGCCAAATACAGACTAAATATAAAAGACACAGGTAACGTATTGGGACATAATTTTAAAGCCTCAAATTTAGTGACCATATCTGAACTAGGTTTAGGTAGCTGTCAGCTAACCCAAGACTCAGACAGCTAGCTTGGTTAACAAGTTGCATTTATTACTTGTTGCAAGATTAAATGGTATGCTGATGTTTATTAGCAAAAATGCAGCTTAAAGAAAAGTGTTACTAACAGAGAAACTGAGCAGCTAAAAAAGAAATCTTTAAATAAATGCCAGCGTTGAACAAGAGTGAACATCACCTTCCTCTAAATCCACGCTAAAATAGTGCATAACTTAAAGGGTCAATGTCATTTAATTTATTGAGTTATAATAGAAAAAAATCACCCCTTTCAGGTTTTTTTGCCCTCTTGTTGCCTGCTTGCTTCCTTTGACGACCACTCCACTCAAAATACACCTTACCCCCACCTTTCACACCGGTGCAACAGTAAAAGAAACAAATTCATGTACATTTTTACCAAATGATAATGTATCACAAACACCAAAACTCATGATTTCATAGAGGCAACAGAAGTTTGAAGAAGGCTGTCTGATGCAACTCACTGCAAGCAGACATCTGCATCTAACTTAAGGTAATATTTTTTTCTCATAAACTAACAAATATGAAATTATTATCAAACAAGTAATAAAAGGACATGGCTGAAATTTCATTGGCATGATAATTTCTAGCCAAATGGCACTTTCAGCAGGCCCTAAACTGTGATTTCCGGTGCCGTCTGCACCAATTACAGAGTAAACCGTGTCATCCAGCAGTTCTACAGCCAGTTCAATCAATGAAATTGCCTGCTGGCAAAACACAGCAGGACAGATGTGGGTGGTGTGTGCAGGTTGAACTGTACTAGAAAGAGACCACGGGTGTGTCTATTTTTGTGGCATGTCAGAGGATGCACAGTAAATGTGGCAGGGATTTATTGATGTTGAACTCACCCACCCAGCCAGGAGATTAGTTTGTGGCTGCACGCCGCTTACTGTACTTTGCTTGTAATCTATATGTGCTGAGATAAATGGAGCACGGGACATTAAAGAGGCAAACATTGGGCCTCGCATGCTCGAATTTGTGTGTGCACATTTCGTATGTTGTTGTATCCGAAGCCCCACCCAAGCCTGGCACTCCACCTCAGATCATCTGCGAGAAAAGATGGGAGCCATCAGATGAATTAAAATCTGTTGCTCCTCCTCTTTTTCCCCCCTCGTTCTTGTTCTCTCCCTCCATGCGGACTTACGCATCCTCGTCTCGGCCAATCCGGCGGCTGGCGGAGGAGAGCTGCATGGTGAGCAGGAGGAGGGGCAGGACCAGCAGCCTCCGGGGCTGGCAGCCCGCTGCTCTTCTCACAGCTGGGAGGGGAGAAGGGGAGTGATGGAGAGAAGAGGAGGAGGGAAGGTGGGGTGTGGGGAGGGAGTATGGAGAGGGAGGAGGTAATCCAATGAGACACAGAGAGGAGAGGCAGTGTGAGGGCAACGCCTCACAGCACCGGGAATCTCTCTCTATCTCCATCTTGCTCACCCCCCCACCCCGCCTTTCCTCTGTGTCTGAAGCGTAAAAAACCAAAGGACTCTCATCTCCCATTCAGTCTTCTCTGTACGCTGAGGAGTGCCCTCATATTGAAAACACCTTTTTTCCCACCAAATGCTTCAATTTCACCTTTATTTTTACCGATTTTTACTTCTTTACCTGTTGCCAAAGGATGATTTGATGACCAAAAGTGACATTTTTTTCTGTTGACCTGCTGGGAGCCTGCATCTTTTACAGGAGTCATCTTTGTTCTAGAGCTCACAGTTGCTGACTGTACACTGGCAGTGGGGAAATAGGTTAGTGTGCCTATCTGGTGTTGGGCAGGAGAGCTGATTGAACGTTCAGTCCGCCAGAGGAGGTAAAGAGGAGGGAGATGCCTTCCTGGTGGTAGCCTTCTGTAGCTCTGCGACCATTCGGGGAGAAGGTGACTAGAATGCTCCCGCTGAACTCCAACCTCTAGCGGAAGTATCAGCGACGGGATTTCAGGGGAGACAAAGGAGGGGAAAAAAAGCAACAGAGGCAACAGACAGACATTTGTTTTCAGTTTCTGGAGTCACTGAACAGGGTTGACCTGTGTGCACCTGCTGTCCGCGGACACCATGGATATCAACCTTCAGTCTCACCGATTTTACTTCCCTCAGATCTACTGTGCTGAACCGGGGGCACAGCCACAGCTCACTGAGTTCAAAGTCAGGTAGGCATCCAATGCATGGTGGTGGGGGCGGTGTTTAGGATGGCATCCATCAGTAGATCAGATCCATCACTCACTGGTAAACGATGGAGTCATCCAAGGCTGATACCTCTAATTGCTTTTTCCACGCAAATTTTACTTACAGCATCATGATTGCATCTTTCACCAGACCCCCAGCTGCTTCTGCTGCTGCTGCATATGAAATGCTTTCTGTGTATGATGAGTGCTGCTGTGAGTGGCTCATTGCCCTTGCAGGGGGATGGGGCTGCATGCTAATGTGTTTGCTAGCTGTGCAGAAAAGTGTCAGGCTCCTTGGAGAAGCAGAGGGCATTGACAGCCTATGAAGGAGCTTGCCAAGTTTGGACAGAGGGACTGACAGTGCCACAGTTGTGCTGCATTTGCCGTCCAGGAATCTATCGCCTTCTTATCGGGCGCCTCTGTGGCTTCTTTTGTTCTCTTCCTTTGCGCTGCTCTCTTTTTCTTTTTTGCTACTCTCTTCTCTCCAATCGCAGCTGAAAGTGCTCAGGGTGGCTTGTTGCATATCCACAGTCGACGCCTGCCGTCGCGCTCACAGACGCATGCTCAGACGTGCAACAGCTTTCCTCCTCTTTGTCTTGTTGAGATGTAATTGTGCTCGGACGAAGCTATTGCACTCGGGCATGCAAGATCTGAGACCTGATGCTTTGTGACATACATGAAAAGAAATAGAAAATAATCTTCAAGCTCTCCTTATGATGTTTGCCTCTCTCATCCATCATCAATCTTTGCATGCACAGCTTGAGATGTCGTTGTAATCTCGTGTGGGATACATTTGACAATTCCTCTGCTAACAGCTCTGATCAGTGCAGCTTTATGGGACTCAGAGCCAGAGTTTTGCCCCACTAAGCAGCTTTGACCTTGGCCTGGTCCAGGCTGGTGGACCAGCAGCTTTATTGGGCTGGAGCGTGTCACTGTCACAGCCTGGCCGTGCTCCCTGATGGCGCCACGGGAGTCTGAGGTCATTCGCAGCTCGGTAGCATCAGCGCGAGGAGGGAGAGGACAGAAAAGTGCAAAGTGAGAGCATCTGTTTCTGAAAGACAGAAAAGGAATAGCTCTGCTTCATCCACTTTACTCGAGCTGTCGTTGGGCATGATGTCATTATTAGATTTTCAACTCTAACATATTGGCTCACATTTCATATCTGCTGCATTTACCCAGGTTAGTGTTTGTAGTTTTATTGTTATTATTAATGTTATTTTCACAGTGGTTTAAGCCCAACAGACAGTTAAAGAGATTTCATCGACAGTGTTCCCACCCCTGTGAAATGTCCACATCAGCAAACCCCAGGAAATGTCAGTAAATATCAGCGTTTTTATGCAGACTGTAGCCTTAATGAAAAAAAAGTAGTCTCACACATTTCTGGCTGTGCCTCACATCTCTATTACACGAGGGACGCGCGCACACACACACACACACACACACACACACACAAACCCTGTGTGCATTTGCAGAGATTAACGAGGTTTAAAAGTGTAATGTGTTTTCACAAAACCAATTCAAGCCCATAAGCAATATTAATGTTTCACAAATCAGATTTTATGCAATGAATACTCGCTTAGAAAAGCTGAGCGTGGATTTGATGCACATTCATACTAAGACACTGCCGTATCTGTTCCTGTGTACACTAATCACTTTCACTCATTTTCTGGTAGTCTCCATGTTGAACCCCGCAAACAATAAAATCAGTAATGGGCAGCTTTACAAAGCAGCATCTCTAACTATATTCCTAAAAGGGTGGGCTTAAGCGATAATGAAACCAAGAGGAGCAGAGAGAAAAGAGAGGGAGAGAAAATATTAGACCAGTGGGGGGTGGAAGGGGGAGCACTGGTAAGCAGAAGGAAGAGAGAGTGGAAGCGTGAGGCAGATGGATGGAGGTGAAATTAGAGGAGAAAGGAGAAACCAGTGTGAAGGAGTATTTATGTGGCTGTTTGAACATAGACTTTGATGTGGCATACACCCTGAAAGAAAAACATGTGCAATGGATGCTGGGATATTACCACCAGCTTCATAGTGGCCAAGCTGGGTAACTAGAGTATAGCCAGATAACCATGACAACCAATGCTGGCCAATTCATGAGAGCACAGATACGTATACAGTGCATGTATACATAGCAATGCACACAGGCTATGCATACGAAGAGCAAGAGAGCTTCTGTTTCAGTGCCTCCCGCAACTACAAAAAACCCTTCTTATTTATTGTGCAGACCCAGTGCACTGATATTTATTAAAGAATAATAAATCATAGTTTCAGTTTTGGATAGCCCTCTTAGTATAGTCAATATGCCAAATCTGTATATTTTAAGCAACGTCCACATATAAATTGTTTGTCTGTCTTCCACTGCAGCCAGTTCTGACTCTCAGCTGACCCCAGGCCTGGCCAGAAGCTCCTTCTTGTCTTTTTATAATGTAATGTTTCTAATGTTAATGTTGATGCCCTTTAGCGCTAATTTTCAATGTGATGAAGACAAAAACCAACAAAAGTCATTAAAATCATTAAAAGCTATTTAGCTAGGTTTAGAAGGAAAATCAAGGTTTGAGTAAAATATATATTAAACACACATTAAAGGATAAACTTGGATGACTTTTCCCCCAGTTTAAAACTTCTGATAAAACTGTGATTTTTTTCCTGTTTTGGCCTCGCTCTTGATAGAAATGGGCCTTGATGGCCAACTCTCCCCTTCAGCTCTCTCCCTTCGTTCACCTTGAAAGCCTCAGACTTAAATCCAAGAGCTGCTGTAATGTAAGTTATTGCTTGAGGATTAAGTCATGGGATGAGGGAAGAGGCTTTCTGTTTTTCAGGATTCTCCGAGGAGACTAAATGTCTGCGTTGTTCCGCACCGTGGCCTGACAGATTAGTGATGGAGTCTACCACACATGCATGTCAAACATAAGAAAGCTCCAATGGAAATCTGTGAAATATTCTAGGTCAGTGACTCTGGTGACTGATGATCTTTGACACAAACATGAAGGATGCTACGGCTTGTTCACAGGATTGAGTCGCCCAATTACAGACACTTGCGAGTATGTTTTATGCAGACTGTTAGGATTTTCCATGGAGAGCACTTAACCTAATGGCCTTTAGCTAATGCTCATCTATAAAAGGGATCATATGTAAACATGTCTGTGCTGACTGTAGTCTTTGTGTGTCGGGGGTGGGGGTGGGTGGGTGCACAGTAGGCAGTTAAATGGCATCATGGGTGAGAAGGAGCACAGCCTCTGGGCACAGCTACAGCTTTCTTTTTTTCCTTTGAGGGATGGGAAGGTACATATTTTAGACGTTGCCAGTCTTTATGCTCCAGCTATGCTCTCACCTTCAACCTCCTCCCTGTTGGGAAATTTTTTTCCCTACGTCAAATGGAGACGCATGCATTTTTTAAAGCTGCTCCCACTTCTCGCTCTATTTCCTGTCTTCCGTATCTCTCTGCCTCCTCGATTTATCTTTTTTGTTTCCATCTTAATTTCTGATTCTCTTCTGTGATCCTCCTCTTTTCTCTTCCCTTCATTTTTTCTTCATATTCTTGCCTTTGTCCTCTTCTTCCTCCTCTCAGCATGAGGTCATATTGCCTCTGTCCATCCATTTGAGCCCCTGGGTTGATCTGCAGCTTGACTGACCTCCCTAAATGCATGCACGCGCTTACCAGTGGCAGACAACCAAGTTTTGCTCCTCCAATATGTTTACAGCAGTGCACAGCTTCACTTGGATAGAGACAAGGGCAGCCTCGGGCTCTTTGCTGAGTATTAAAGATTCCAGCAAATGCTCATTAGAGTAAAATCAAGGTTCCCACGAACAACTAGCTAGACAGGAAAGTCTGGCTTCTTCCTGCAGCCTTTAAATCCACACCTGCAATAAAGATGAAATGCTTTTTAAAGATGGGCTTTAGCATTTGGGAAATATGCTTATTTGCTTAATTGAAAATTGATAGCACTCTTACACGAATAAAGAATAAATAGATCCACAGCCAGCACTCTGCATAGCATGAGAAATGTCATATCTTTAGCTTTACAGGTACTGACATGTCATAGCTATAAAGTTCTCCATACAAGCAAATATGTTTCCCTAAAGTGTCCCTGCAGGTCTCACATTTCATCTTAATGTATCTAATCTCAAATCCCATTGTTTGTTTCGGGCTGCCATCCACTCATTGGGGATCTGTTGACTGTGTGTTGTCTCTGTCAGTGCTGTTATGTCAGAGGATTTAGCAATCGAAAGGTTGCCGGTTCGAGCCCCGGCTTGGACAGTCTCGGTTGTTGTGTCCTTGGGCAAGACACTTTACCCGTTGCCTACTGGTGGTGGTCAGAGGGCCCGGTGGTGCCAGTGTCCGGCAGCCTCGCCTCTGTCAGTGTGCCCCAGGGTGGCTGTGGCTACAATGTAGCTTGCCATCACCACTGTGTGAATGGGTGGATGACTGAATGTGTAAAGTGCTTTGGGGGCCTTAGGGACTAGTAAAGCGCTATACAAATATAGGCCATTTACCATTTGTGCCTTGCAGAGACATAAAGGACCATCCGAAGTCTTAAATCCTCTGTCGCTGAGATTATTTTTCAACTTTCTTCTGTCACTATAATGTAATCCAAGCAGGGTCAGACGGAGACAATCCTCAGTTTAATTCCGTTGTTCCACCTGGTGTCTCGTCTCTCTGATGGGAAGATAAGTCAGAAGTGTGCAGGATGGTGTAAATGCAGCGGTTTTGCTGACTATAAGTCCTTACAGCTACAGACAGGAATGAAAACCACTGTTAATATCAAGGCAAGAGTTTCTCATCCGCTATGCTGAAAAATGCATGCAGGTGTTGGCCAAACATGAAAGTTGAGAGCACCTAATCTTAAATTAAACCTCCTGCCCTGCCCAGCATGATTTCCCACTGCCTTTTCAGAGACTCAGCATTAGCTCTCAGGGTTAAGGAAACTCTTAAATGCTTTATGCAATCATGCGGCACGGCCGTAAAAGAAACCTTGTGCTCTCTTCGCAGGCTTTCAGCTGGTATTAAACCATAAATTCAGACCTCTTTCTTGGCACCACATCGTCGTGTTATTCCTTTCGGCTGTCCCAGCTGACCTCTGCGGACTGCTGGAGGCGTTCAAGGCATTATTTGGTGTTGGGAAAGCGAACAACAAAACCTTCACAGCAATGAATCATGAACACTAGGCACATCACGTAGTTGGATGTAGTTATAGTTTATAGGTCTGCATTTACTGTCTTTTAGGGACAGAGATTAGAACTCATACAATATTTCACAGCGGCACATACACAAACTTCCACTTACTCAAATGGATGCACCCTCAGATGCACAGTTGCAGCACTGAGAGACAGTCATTTGATGAGACGGGGCATTGTGCGCGCTGTAATTACAGAGTACGCTGTCTGTGGGCTTATGTTGCTGTTTTTTTAATTCATCTCTCACTGCTCATTCATCTTTTCTTCCCAGCCATATTTTCTAGGCCAAGCGAAGATTCCACTCCAGTTGTCATGCCAACAGATTAGCGTGCTCTTGCGTGGTCTCAGCAGTAGATTCTAGGAGTGCATGTGTGTGCACGTGATCTTCTGAGTGTGTGTGTGTGTTTGTATGCATCTTCTCTGTGGGGTTGCCGGCTCTGACATGCATTCAGATACACACGAGCTGAATATAATCAACTGTGTTCACACAGTCATACACTCAGTGTTTGAATAAAAAGCTTTTCATTATCTAGTCTGTCACACGTCATGTAGTTATTTAAACTCGTTTTCCTGAGCATACCAGCATCGCCTCTTGTCTTGGAAAAATGGAACAGTTAATATTTGGGCTAAAAGCACAGACTATATAACCACAAAAAAACACAATGTTACCTCGTGGTTTGTGGACCTCTATTAAATATTGTGCCTGTTGCCATCTTAAATTTTTTTATGTTTTTTTGCACGGCACAGTTTTTAAAAGTATTACTCTATCTGCTGATACTAATTAGCTTGGCGAGCATTGTAAATTCATAACAAATATCTGTTAATTAATGCAAAGTAAAATACAAATAAAATGAGGAGCAAATATGTTCTGTTAGTACAGTTTAGCACACAGCAACGCACATTTGTAAGGCTGGACTAACTCTATAAAACAGATCACTAATTTGAATTAGCTGAGCTGAAGTCCTAGCCTGCTAGGCTATGCCATGTTAGCTTTCAGGCTTTTCTGTGGAATCAGCTCCCAGTTTGGATTTGAGACACAGACACCCTCTTACTTTTAAGACTTGTCTTAAAACTTTCCTTTTTGAAGAAGCATAGTTGGGGTTGGCTCAGGTGACCCTGAAACCTCCCTTAGTTATGTCTTTGAAGGTTCTCAGTCATCCAGGTCATTGTAGTCTAAGAAGCTTGGAAAGAAAAGCGTCTGGACTTCTTTACTTGAAGACGTTTCACCTCTCATCCGAATAGCTTCTTCACTTCTAAGGTCAAATGGTGGAGAGTCCCAGATGAGCCAAGGTGTGAAAAAGGTTTCGGTTTTCACACCTTGGCTTGTGTGATTAGGTAGAGGATCCTTAGGGGGTCCATTGTCCCTCTTGGGGGGACACTCACATAGGGCTTAAATCTGGGACTCCCCACCATTTGACCTTAGAACTGAAGAAGCTTCTCTCATGAGAGGTGAAATGTCTTCAAGCAACTTAAAGAAGTCCAGATGCTTTTCTTTCCAAGCTCCTTAGGCCTGGTTCTGCTGGAGGTTTCTTCCTGTTATAAGGGAGTTTTTTCTCCCCACTTTTGCCAAACGCTTACTCATAGGGGGTCGTTTGATTGTTGGGGTTTTTCTTGGTGTTATTGTAGGGTCTCTGCCTTACAATATAAAGCGCCTTGAGGTGACTGGCGTTGTGATTTGGTGGTATATAAATAATATTGAATTGAATTATTCTACCATTCATGATAATACTAATGATCAATGATATAACAATGCCACAAATTTACATTCCCTAGCACAGACAACAATGATAGTAGCCCAGACATGTCTGAGGGCAAGAGCAACATGTCACCTTCTTTAAAAAAGGGATTTACTAACATGCTACTTCAATAGTATGGAAGTGGTCTGGCTACAAGTAGTCAGACCTTTAAAAGTACTTGCAAGAAAACTGTTCCCACTAAATGTGGAAACAACAAACTGGTTTCACCATTTGAGACAAAAACACACTATTGAGACAACCTGGGTATGCAGGCACATGAGGAGGAGATACTAGCAGCTGGTTATATGTGACCCAAAAGTTAAAAAAGAAACAAACAATGATTATAGCATCACTGGAGAAAACAGTGGATGGAAATTAGTTATGCAGTTATAGAAAACTTTATTTGTCAATTCCTTCAAATGTACTTGCCATACAAAGGAATTGAAATTACGTTTCACACTGTCCCATGCATAGACATTGACAACAATAAAGTGCAGATGCACAACAAAAACAGCCAGCAGTTATGTGTTTTATGGCCAAAAATATGATGAAAACACACAAGTGGAAAAGGAGGTCTTTAAGCAAGTGGTTAAAAAGCTCTTACCAAGATACAACATCCCAGGGAGACCTTATTTGTTAAGCAGTTATGTTATACTTGAACTTTTTTGTCCTTATGTTTGTCTTGTGCTTTGTTACTACTGTTGCAATATGATGCTGCTGGCACTTTGTGGCAGTAGATTCACACTTTGAATTAGGTAGCCTGTCATCAGTGACAACAGCTCATTAGAAAAGAAGGATGGAAAATACCCTTTGTTTTGTTTGTACTATCGGTGACTGCTGTCTGCAAACTACAGTAAAATATTTTCTCTATATAGTCATAAATATTATTGCAAGTTTGCTTAAAATATCAGGAGGCTATATAATCCACCTTTATACTACAGTGCATCGATAGTCACCTCACCCAAAACATAAGGAAAAGGTTTAAAGTTTATTACAATCAAAACAATATCCAGATCAAGACTTTCTGGGTACCAAACTACAAACTTTTTAAAATCTGATGTGATTTGGGGCATTTTAAACATGGATATAATTTTTGGAACCAGTCGCAAGTGGCCACATGTGGCACACACTGCCATGTTCTTTCTCATGACTATTTTTCTTTAAATGTTGCTTAATGGAAATGTCCTTGTATGTGTGTCAGTGGTCTAAACAGGGAAGGGTTTGCTAGACTACGATTCACAGTCGCCTGCAGAAATTGGGCCAGAAAGAGAGATAATTTAAAACTCTGTCTCCTCAGAGATGAACTTTAAAATCCGCTGCTCTATTTTGGTTCTAATATGCCGTGTCATATCCAACAATAATAGCTATTACTGAGTCACATACAGCAGTTTTTTCTTGAAACCCAGCTTAATAGCCAGTCTGTTTGTAAAGAGTCATAAGATGTTAACCATGACATTTACAAAGCCTGAATTTCACACATGAAATTTGTAACCCATGTCAGTCAGGGGTTATTTTTAGGCTTTTCCTTTGCAAGTTGAGCACTTTGGTTTGTTTTATTGCTGTTTGTATTAGAGCGGCAGGCTGTTTGACAGTCTGCTGTCTGCTCAGGCAGACAGCAGACTTCTTCTGAGTCTTCTGTTTTACTCTCACTGCTTCACTTTTCGGCCAGCCCCCACCACCACAGCACCACCAAAACCTCAAATACGCAGGCAAGCGAGCTGCTTATGTAAGCGGCCTGCATACCGGGCTGAGAGTTTACTTTTCTCTAGCCCATTTTTCACAGATATATACAAAAGCACGCTTCAATGGATAAACATGAAGTGATTTATACCATGGGGCGGTAGACACACTCACATGCACTCACACGCTCACAGAAAACAAGAGAGGTGTTCTTTTAGAATTTAAAAAGAGCCAGAATAAAATTTAATTCGCCGATATCTTGAAGCTGAAGGACGTGTATCACAGACATCTTCACCATTTCATTTCCTGACGTCATATCAAGTATGCACAGGCATAAATAACAATTCATTTTTATTTCTGATGTGTTTTCAAACCTGCCAAACATGATACGACTAATCCTTCAACACACGATCACATAAACGTAACTTTACTAATCATATAATGGTTTTTTATTAAAAAAAAAAACAATGGCAAACTAACTCTGTCTTACTGATTTGAGCCACCTCTCGTTTCTTGAAATTTTGCTTACTTTTGTCATTTTTGAGAATTGGTCTTAATAGAGTAAAGAAGGCATGTCAGACCTAAAAAACTATCTACATTTCATGAACACTATCTGTCCTGTTCCTTTAGAAATAGGGGAAAAAATCATCTAAAACAGGACCTGAGAGATCCATTTGTGATTCACTGAAGCTTTATCAGAAATGATATCAATAGATGGAAGTGAAATGGGTAGAAAAGACTAAGGTATGCCAAATTAGATTTTAATTCAAAACTGAATTGTATTGAAGCGGTGCGAGATCACCTTGACAGAGAACTGAACAAAAGGCAGCGAGAGGTTTGCACTGTACTCTATATTAGTTGGCTTATTAGCTGATTGCTATCAGAAAAACAGCCAAAGAAAATGGAATCATTTTGTTATTGTAACTTTAATATAATCTAAATGACATTTCATTTTTTCTAGTTCAGCATTTTAGAATATGGCTTACTCCCATTAAAAAGTTGCCCATGAGTGTTGAGGTCCTTTAGCAGATTTGTTTTCAAACACAGAGAAAAATGCATGTCAAACCTTTTTGATTAAAAGAAAAAAGTTTTAGGAGAAGCGCAGACATGTTCTGGTATCCAGTACAGCAGACTCTAGCTTCACTAAAACTGCAGAAGCAACTGGGAGAAACTCCTCGAGCCACTGATTGTGCATATTCGCCGTGTAAATGGGTGCTTGCCGAGACGCTGGGATAGGTGCAGAACACTTAACCAAAGTGGCTCCTCATCGTGCCAACTGGCCCCAGTGGTTGGATTGCAGTAGAACACAGTTTATCCTATTTTCTATGAAAGCTGAGCTTTAGTTCAGGCTTGCTTTGCTCTGACACGCTTATAAATCTTTAAGCTGTCAGCTGTTCTTCTCTCTGCCTTATGCAGCTTTGATGTTTCATGCAGCGGACGCTCACATGTGCAGAAATACACGCGCATACTTGTTTGCACTCTACAAGAACTTCCATTGTGCACCATTTTTGGCCACTTCGCAGGCAGAGGATTCTGCATCATTCTCCTGTCTAGGAGAACAGAGAGCATTTTGTAAAGAAGTTAGACAAAAAAAAAGACAAACAATTTGTGGTGGCGATTGTTCTGCCAGCTAACTCTTGGGATTTGGCTGTTCCCCCTAAGCAGCTGCCTGCGGGACAAAAAGACACTGAAAGCTGCCTTTCTCCTCTTCTACTTAACCACAAATAGAAAGAAAACATAAACTTTAGTACCTTAATTTATCCAGTAATCGAGTATAATAAATCTTAAAAACCAGTAAGGCAGTGGGAGAAATGGGGAAGAGTCACCAGAGCAGCAGACAGTAATATTAGCCAGGAATGTTGGAGGGATTTAAACCTTAGTCTGGAAATAATGGAGCTGCTTGCCTGGCTGTGTTTTCCTCAAGGTTGCATCTGCAGCGTGTTCAGGGGCTACGTGAACACGACTGCTGTTTTTGGATATAAGGAGCAGCACAGCAAATTGGAGAAGCAATATTTGCTTTTAAACGCCTAAGATTGTGTGTTTGAGCCAATTTCTACACCATGATGTACTGTAACCCTCACCTCACCTGAACACACAGATACACACTGATATTTGATACTAAAGTCATCTTCTCTGATGACTAAGCACAGTCAATTACAGTATGTGTATGTACCTTTTTACTGCACTTAAAAAAGATTGCATCAATAGTGTATGGTGTGCAGTGTTTTGAGTGCCCTGTTTACTGGAAAACAGCACTGAGTCTGTGTCAGTGGTGGCGTGTTATCAGGATGTTTATTATGCGTGCATTAACCTCTTGGTCTGCTTCAGCAGCATCACTGGACAAGCTAATCCATCAAATCAGTTTAGAACATTTTGATCCCCGAATGACAGTCACTGCTGCCGGACAGCACATTTCCATTCATGTTTGTTTGATTGTGTTCTGTAGCTATCGTTTTCAAAACTCGGTGAATTGCAAAAAAAGAGTGCAGAAAATCCTCAGTGAGCAAGAGGAGTGAAAAGAATTTACAGTTTTGATGAGATTAACTGCTGTTACGTGCAGAAGACAAAGAGAGAGCACATTCATCAAAAGTTTGAATGAACAGAAGAAAATTAGACAAATTTGTTATTACATTTTTTTTGTATCATACATAGACACTCAAAAAACTTAAAATATCTTTGGATCTTTTGACCGTCTTCACATAGGCGCCTAAGCCATGAAAGTGACCAATTTTTAATTCTATCTTCAACGTAAAGTCAGATATTTTACTTATCTATTATGAATTGCAAAGTTTGGAAAATGCTGTTGTCTTAGCTATTATTATACAGTTTGTTTGAAGCTGAAGAAATACTTTATTTTATTACAATATATCATAATTAAGTAGCATTTTTCCCTTGTTTGCCTCCATTGATCTCCTTATACCATCCTGGTATTCCTATTTATCCATATTATATATTCTGTATTTATATATGTGTATATGTGTATATATGGTATATTTATGCTTATATCCTTACTCTCATTCCCCTTTATTGTATCTGTAACATGCAACTTCTGTCAGTGCTGTGCTACTGGAAACTGAATTTCTCAGAGGAACCCACCCGAGGGATTAATAAAGTTTCATCTAATCTAATTTATCTCCTTATAATCTGTATATGAAGCTACGTTTAAATTAGAAGTTTATGGGTGAATATGCCAATAATTAAAAGTCAGTCAATAATTTTTCCAACACTGAGATCTCTAATGCAGTTTGCAAAACAGCTGTTCTGTTTTGTTCAGTCAGTGTGCGATTTCTCATTTCTCACAATCAATGCAAAGTTAAAATTTAGATTTTGCTAGACGAGTGAGCACAACTTTAATCATACTAGGGCATTCAGTACTTGGAGATTGTGGCACAACCAAAATTATTGCAAGTAATTGCAATAAACTTGTGATCTTTTTGCCTCTGAATGCTGGCTTGGAAGACAGCGACCAGGTCTGCAATGACTCTGAGTCGTTAAAAGCGAGGTTTAAAGAGGGATATTGTGGGTTTGGGGAGCTCTAAGTTCTTGTCTAGCAGAGCAGTGTGGGGAAATGACTTACTTGGAAAAAAGTCAAACTACACTTTTTGTTGTATATTTTTCTGTTGTGTACAGTCAGCTGACTTGTGCTGCTGCTGCTGCTGCTGCTGCTGTTTCCTCTCTTTGTGAATTCACCAAACTACATTCTACAACACGTACCCCAACATGAGCCATCTTCTCCAAGCAGGTCCTGTTACTCTGGAAGTTATACTTCCATCATTAAACTCTCTGTTGCAGAATTCTCTCATCTCATCTCTCATCGTTGCATCCAAGAGTTTACATTTCAAGTTCATCAGATTCCACTGGCAGTCCTAAACTTGGAAAAGAAACTCTCATCTTCCTCTCCTGTCCTCTCTTTCTTACATCTTCCTGATCACATAATATCATTTATTCTTCCCTGGGAAAGCTAGCACAAAAACGGTTGTGTCACATTTGTCTAGCCATTTGAAAGGCTGAATTTCAAATTAACTGTCACTTGTAAAAAGAAAAAAAAGTTTCTGTTTATGCTTCCTCTTCCTCTCCAAGGCTAGATAGATAGTCAAGTACTGCGAACACAGATGTATTGACATCTGGATCATGCACACTTCTCAGTGATGAGACAGAAAAAAGGATGTGTGCAGGTGGGCTCATTTAGTAGCTGAAACATCAGAGCCATTGAATTAGTTAGTTTGCTACTCTAGTGTGAATGAGTCATCACGTTAAAGATTAGTTTTCACTTTTTGTCAGTTTTGATCACTATCAACTCAAATTTGCCCAAAGTATGACATGATTATTGCTTTCACTGTAAACATCAAACATTACTTTAACTGTTTGTTCAGTAACTGTGTCATCAGTCCTCTGTGCAAAGGCCTATGACCTGAATGAGGAAGTGGATCTAATCATCTTTGCACAATATGAAAGGAACTTAAAAGTTGCAGGGCTGCGGCCAGTGTTTGAGCCACTTTGAATATTTAACTTCACTGCAGTCTTCATACAGCCATAGAGGGGTTTAGATAGGAATCTGTACTGTGCGCACACACAAATTTGCATACAGCTACAGCTATTTTAGGCAGATTCTTCTTTGTTGTTAGCGCACCGCTGCCTTGAGCAGCAAGGCCCCAGAAAGTGGAGCAGCACAATAGCTTTGATGTTGTGATGTCTGCAGGGTGTTGTACTGTAAGAGCTGCAGCCAGTATACTGAGAGAGACAGGGACACGTGTGTGTGTGTGTGTGTGTGTGTGTGTGTGTGTGTGTGTGTATAAGACTTTCCAACAGCACAGATTACTGCTGAGGACAAAACCTGAACTGACACACTGCAAATGCTCAGAGCTAAACGTGTCGACGGCAGTTCACACAGGGAGAGTGGCACAAAAGTTAAAGACAGAGTGGACTGACAGTAATACTGCAGATATACTATATTGTTAGCAACAGCTATAAGAGATGTTGTTTCCCTTCTTGGGTTGCTGACTCATAGCATGGAAAATTCATTCCAGTGGTAAAAAAGGTCTGATGAAATCCTAAATGCATATTTTATTCATCTCAGAAAGAAAAACCAGCTCGCACAGCAGTGATTCAATCTCTGCTCTTATGCAAAATGCCATTACCGAGCAGTTATTGTGCTAAATTTAAATTCCACCTCCCTCTGGTTTGCCAATTTATCAGCAAAAGAGAGGATCAAAGTGCTAATTATGTTTCATGCCTCAGCTTTATTTATTTATTTTCAATGTGTATCGCATCTAAAATACTTCCCTCTCCTCTGCATATGTGTTTTTTTTAAAATACCTGTGTTTCCTCTCGTCTGACAGCTTTGCTGTTCTGCTGTTCATGTCAGATCAGACGAGTCACGCCAGAAGAGTAAATCTAGCGCGAGCACACAGGAAGCTTGGCACTTGGAACGTAACGCTTTGACTTTGCAGGTTAGGGTGCACAAATGTGACGGAGCCAGGTGCCAGTTAATTGAAGGATCACTGCAAAACGCTTATGAACAGCAATCACTGGCTCACACGCTGAGCAGATCTTCAAGAAGCAGATAAATCTGTGTGGGAGAGAGGCGAGGTGAGAAAAGCCAAAGGCCAAAGTGAAAGACTCTGAGTTGGACAAGCATCTTATTAACCCTTAGCTGACCTGAGACCCAGAGGAAAAGCGCCTAATGGGCACATTCTCTGTACTTTTAAGAGAAGAAAATGAATAGGAGGCATACATGGGTGTTTCTGGGGCATAATTAGTCTTCACTCCTGCAAACATTCAGCTGCATGAATGAATAATTCATGTGTTTATCATTACACACTCATTAATCTGACCTTAGACACTCAAGATGACTTATTAACTTGATCCCAAAAAAGCATGCGCAAAAGCTAACTTTATAGTTTCTGTGATGCAATTTTATGTTAAAGTCATTTAGACTATCAGGGTTACATCATTCAGCTTTCTGCTGTCCTTAAAGATCGGGACTCTTTCTGCTGCATGCCTCGTTTGAGTTCAGCATCAGAGGATTCTGGGAGAAAAGATGCAGCAATAATGCACCAGAGCCGGTCACTGTCAGTGTTTCTGTTGCATCCTGTCGCCTATGGGTGCAGTCATCATTGTCAAGGTTACATTACTCAAAGTCACTGAGGGGTGAAAGCATTTTTGACCTTGGCCTGTTTACAGCTTCAGCTTCAGAGCCCGGCCAGAGCTGTTATAATGCTAAAGAAAATCATCTTTGTACGCAGAGGCAAGGCTGAAATGAGTGAGTGCCCTTTGCACTTGTATATAATCCCCATACACCAATCACTGTGCTCTGCAAATTGCACCATTTCTGTGGAAGCGACAGAAGGACAGGATTCCCGAGCAGCTCTCCGAGATTTCTCTGTCTGTCCCTGTCAGCTTGAATTTGCCGTAGCTCTGGCTGGGTGCATTCAGACCCAGGACGATGGCATTTCGAGTGCACGCGTGTGCATGAGTGTGTGCTGTCAAGCTAAATTCAGAAGCATCTTATTTATTCATGACATTCCTGCAGTTGTGCGCATGCGCAGGTGTAATGTGTGCAAGTGTGTGTGTGTCAGTCAGGAAAAACTTGTTTTCATGTCACCCACTCCATCCTCTTCTCCCCGTCCGCTTTTCTGCTCAAGCCTCCTTTAGCTCAAGAGCCTCATTTATTTATGCTTCTGGGCCCTTGATGCCTTTTTCAGCTGGCAGCCAAGCACACCTTTTTAAAAATTAACAGAAGTCAGTCGAGTTAACTGAAATAAATTAAACACGTCATTGTCCTGCTGGGTCCGGTGCTGAATTCAAGTGTGCACCAAAACGCAAGACAGCATTGGTGTGGATAACAAGCTTTAACCTGAGAGAACGTCATTAAAACACAGGCAGCAGAGCAGGGTGTGAATGGTCTTTGTCATCTTGTTTGAATAGATTCTAGTCCTGCAAGTTTTTAATTTCTTCCCACTGCCTCGCTCTGTCACTTTGAAGTAAGAAGAAGAGTTGGTATTGTTTCCGTTATTTCAGTGTTATCCTGGTGCTTTTATTTTCACAGATACTTTTCTCTTTACTGGATCAAAGTGTTTGCTCTTTGATGCTGTTTTTTTGTTCGAGTCAGGCACATTGTCTCGCAACGAGCATCCCTTATCCTGAGGGTTTAAGTGAGGGATGCTACGGCGGTGACTGGTGACTCACAAAAACCCCAAAACAACAAAAAAACTTGCTGTTTGACACTATTTGATGACTTATCAATATTTTGTTCTGCTCAAAGAAGAATTAAAGACTGTGGATGGCGGGGAACCTCGTGTTTGCAGAGTGTGCTGCTGGCAGGCTGTCAGTCAACAGACAGGTGATGCAGCATCTGGTAATTTACATGTGGGGATATCGTCTTCAGTTTGCTTCAGTAAGGAAGGGGAGTAGCAGGCTGTGTTCAGTGGATTTGTTAAGAAAAAGCCTGGACAGTAAAATATCAACACAAATCAAGAATTGCCAATTTACAATTCATACATGCTGCTACTGTTATTATTGATTATTTGGAAAATTGTCTGTTTAGCCCATCAGACTGTGGTCATGTTAGTCCCTGCCCAGGTAACCTTTATGTAGGAAACACAGGTAACAAATTCTTCAAAAACCACCTACGACACTCATATTTGAAACAAGCCACTTTAAGCCATCTTCTTCTCTGATTGGCTGCCCTCCTTGAAAGGAAGGCTTAAGGAAGTGGTAGGAGGTTGCTGTACTCCCAGCCAGAGGTTTCCTGACAGAGATGACCATATTGGGGATAAAGAACTGTCTGAAACAGTGTTCAGGAGCACTCTTATGACTAAACCTTTGGCTAACAGGAATTATTTGCACATATTGTGTTCATTATTTAAAGCTATAGCCATAATATCTTGATGCACTCGTAATCATCCAGTTAAGGAAATCCCCCAAAACTGATTCCTTTCTTCTGGACACAGTATTTTCAGTGGAACAGTTTGTCTCTCATCAAAGAGACTTCTTCAGTCATAGCTGACTGCAGGTTTCCCCAGTCTTATAAACAGTACATCTGCATAATGACTGAAACAAGCACTACTAACAATGGGCTGTGAGTTCAGTTTCTTTATCATTAATATGCAAATTTTCATGATTATTGATCAATGGCGATGAGTACCATTCAGAGAGTTGGGGAATGGCTGCAATCACAGCATTGTAAGATGGTGAAAGATGTAGCCTTGATTCAGAGATGGTCTTTCCCTTTTAAATGGCCTCCCTGACTCCAAACCAGCGTTCCTCCCTGTCCAGGATATGCACATCCTCATCATTGAAAGCGTGGCCACTAGGGTGGAATTGATAAGGATTTAACGATTCTGATTCCATTATCGATTCTCATTGGCTCCACTTTAAGAGTCACCACCATCTCTAAGCAGCGTATCAAAGACGTTACATTCATGCAAATTAATTACATGCTGAGTGTTCCAATGTTTGTGAATTTTGTTGGTTTCCTCTCTTTGTTGTGATTAGTGACGGGGTTATTACACAAAAAAGTAATTATTGCACATATTACACAGAACACTTTTCTCAAAAGTAATGCAGTACATTCCCAAAAGTTGATTCTGTTCATCTGGATGTAGCGTTTTTAGTGGGAGAAATGTTTTGTCGCTCATCCAAGTGACTACTTCAGTCTCAGCTGACTGTAGCTTTCCCCAATCTTATAAACACATGGCAAACATATGTTTCTACCTGTAGTACTCACACTTTTATGTGAAATAAGTCAAATAAAGACACACACAGCTTCAAGATCAAACACACTTGGTCAGTGTTGTCAGTGAGATTGGTCTATTGTTGAGGTTGGGTTCGTCCTGTAATCTCTTATGAACTACCTTCACTGCTTCAGTGACTGGAACACAAGTAAAGATAGGTGTAACATAATATGAGACCATTGTTTCCTCCATAATTGCATCTCTCATCTTCTCAACAAAATCCAAAGTGTTGTGGATGTGGTGTTCAGAGCTGCCTACCAACAGGTTGAGGATCGAAGCCAGAAACTTTGAGGTGTTATAGGTAACTGAGTTGATCATAGAGACAAATGGTCTTAAAGGTACACCCTGTTTATGTATCTTCGGTAAACCATACAGACTTGGTGTAGCTTCCCCTGTGGTATGAGATCTGGTCATTGTCTGAAAAAGCCATTTGAATGAGTGACAAAACATTTCTCCCACTGAAAACTCCCACTGAATTTTTGCTATAGCCATAATGTAACTGTAATTTTTTCTAAACTGTTTAATATCTGTCTTTATGCTAAGCTGTTATAATAACCTCCAGGCTGCAACGCTGCACTTAGACTTGAGATAATCTATCGTCTCATCTATTATCAACAGGGCAAATAAGCCACATGTCAGCCTATTTCTTCATATAATATCCCATCAGCATTTCCCCCACCATCATGTATGATACACTCTTATCTGCACCATATGCTGCCTCCACTCACACACTCTAAAAGCCAAGACTTTTCCCTCTTTTCTCCACTGCTCCTCTTTTCTGACGCAGCTCTTTCACAAGGCCTTAAGGCCTGATCCACTAATTTTAGCTTGGCGAGGAGGCAAAGACACAGATGGGACTCTTCTTGTTAATCTCATTTGCAAGTCTAAATTGTTTCTGTTTCTCTCCTGTGTTTTTCCATTTATCGCCTTTTACCGGCACCTTGATTGATATTGTGCAGATACGGAGCACGTGACCTGGAAATGATCGTAAACAGTGCATCATCACGCTCAGTGCTATTTACAGTGTGCGTGTGTGTGTGTGCGTGTGCGTGTGCGTGTGTGTGCGTGTGTGTGCGTGTGTGTGCGTGTGTGTGTGTGCGTGTGTGTTTGAGGAAAAGAGGGAAAGAAGGATAACCTAGGGGGCTGTGATAACACGATCAGATAGGAGAGCAGGCAAACCCAACCTAACACTGGAGGCCACACACACACACACACACACACACACACACACGTATTACAGTCCTGCCTCATTAAGAACATGGGCAGATGCTGGACTAGTGCTTGATTACATTTGGATTAGACCATTAGTGAAATGCAGGATTAGAAGTCAGAGTTGTTGTCTTGTTCACCATAATTATCTCACTTAAATCCTCCGATTTAAAGGAAAGTTTGACATTAGACGTCCAAATTGCTTGAAAATGACTTTCTTCTTCCTGCGCTGACAATATTTTCACCCTCCTGACCCACTGAGTGTTTTACATGATAAAGACTCAGCAGCTGTCTAAACCAGTGGTTCATTTTTTTTACTTGTGACTAATGAAACATAAAGCCTCTTGAATTTATTTCCTCAGGACAAATCCATCCATATAATGGATTTCATTCATATCATTAACGCAGAAATATTTTTCAATGTGCTCGTGTGCAATGCTGTCCTTTGTCGACTATAGAGCTGAAGCAATGACACCACAAACTAGAAATAAGAGAAAGAGGGGCGAAGCTGCTTTGGGATTAACTCTGGAGCTGATAAACTCTCTGCTCCCCACATATGACCAACTCACCCTGTTTCTCTCTTCTTTGCTTTAATGTCTCCTCCAGTGAGCAGAGTATCTGCCAGGCGCGGGCCTCTGTCATGGTCTACGATGACACCAGCAAGAAGTGGGTGCCCATCAAGCCTGGCCAGCAGGGATTCAGCCGCATCAACATCTACCACAACACTGCCAACAATACCTTCAGAGTGGTGGGAGTCAAACTGCAGGACCAGCAGGTAAGAAGTGCAGATGCTGGAGGTAAACTTGTTGCTGTGGGAGGATTGCAAATAGTCTGGATTGTGACTTGACTATACTGAAGGAGAGTGAGAACAGCGGAGAACCAATGAAGTCTTAAAAATTTCTTCAGTCAAAGTCTGTGTGTGTGCGTGCTTCAAACCTCGTGAAATCTTAAAGCTCACCCGCCTCCGCTGTGACTTGAGTGAAATCTTCTTCACCGTCTGTCAGCCTCTCCAACGGCAACAGCTCATTAGCACTCGGCTCTTTTACACCGCCGTAGACGTGTTTGGCGATAAGACGCAGAACACATGTAAACAGCGGGGTTATCAAGCACAGCAGTAATCAAAAACTGACAACTACAAAGATGTCTGAAAGTGGCAGAAAACCTACAAAGATTCAGAAAATGAAAATGGAGATTAAATAGCCAACGGGATAACTTTTTCTTTTTTTTCTTTTTTTGGGGGTGGTGGAATCTGGAGGATCGGAGCCTAAACCAGCTGCCATAGGACAAGAGGCTGGGGTATACCCTGGACAGGTTGTCAGGCTTTTGCAGGGCTATCAAGTATCATTTCAAAAGTTAAATATTAAACAACTCATTTAAAAAAAAAGGTTAACTAACAGAACCTACGCCAGCCAGCTGATTGCATTAAGACACTAAGACTTTGACTGCTGAAGTTCAAACTGAATCAGTGTGCAACATAATGGTGAAGAAAGGTGATTTAAGTGATTCTGAACATGCCATGGCTATTGGTGCCAGATGGGCTGGTCTGGGTATTTCAGAAATGGCTGATTTACTCCGACTTTCCTGCACAATTATCTCTAGCTCACAGTGAATGATCAGGAAGAGGAAAGAGGGAAAAAAAATGGCGGTTCTCTGGGTGAAATGTGTTGCTGATGCCGCAGGTGGTCACTGTTTTGAGCTGAATGAAGCAAATTAAGATGACAAACTAGTGAAGGAAATAAAAACACCTGAAGAAAGAACCTACAAAATAAAACAGGAAATAACACGACAAACAATACACCTTTTTCCCTCACTGTGTGTTTACCTCTCTGCATTTAATTATTAGTTATTATTAATCTCTGGCTCTCTTCCACAGCACGTCTTTGTGCCATATTCTTCCCCACACCCCCAACCGGCTGCCCCTCCCTGAGCCTGGTTCTGCTGGAGGTTTCTTCCTGTTAAAAGGGAGTTTTTCTTTTCCACTGTTGCCAAAGCACGTGCTCATTGGGGGTCATATGATAGTTGGGGTTTTCTTTATTTTCTTTTTTTAGGGTCGAGACCTTACAATATAAAGTGCCTTCAGGCAGTTGTCGTTGTGATTTGGCGCTATAGAAATAAAACTTAATCGAATAAACTCACTCAGTTGGATATAAAATCACACAGCAGGGACTAAGTATTAAAGAGAACACGATACAGATGTCTTCTCTTCAGATGTTACTGTGAATTTTGGAATTAAACTCCAAAGAATTGCCCAGAGCTCAAAGAGTTAAGTAGATGTCAGTGGGTAGCTGTGGAAAAACAAGATATAAACGACAGCATTTTTTCACAGCTGTGTTTCTTCTAAGTTACAGCTCGTGATGTAAGCAACATAAAAATGAGAAACACAATGACTATTACAAGCTGTGCTGCTCTCAGACACAAAAATGTTTTATCTTTATAGTGGCGCAAAACACAGCTCACTCAGAATCCACAAATCCTTCCAAACAATGCAAGTTATGACCGTGTTGTATGTCTATGGGCGCGCTGCCATCTGTGGATTTAAATCATTTTTCAGATAAAAAAAAAAAGAGAAATAACCTTGAAAAATAAAAACTCTCCGATAAAAGCGAAATACTTTCCAGTTTTTTCCTAACTGATGACTGCCTTTCCTGCATTCTCCTCTCGTCCTTAAAAGGTGGTCATCAACTACTCAATAGTGAAGGGTCTCAAGTACAACCAGGCCACACCAACCTTCCACCAGTGGAGGGACGCCAGGCAGGTCTATGGCCTCAACTTCGCCAGCAAGGAGGAGGCCACCACCTTCTCCAATGCTATGCTCTTTGCCCTCAATGTCCTCAGTGCTCAGGATGGAGGTGCGTTTTCCCACAGTACAAGACGCACACATGCACACACACTTGAGAAATGAAGGATGTCTTCTTATTTCATTTTATTACTCGATAGTGTCAAGCAAAATTCAGAGTGTAGCTCTGAACAGTGGGCTGCTTAACTGCTGAAAGCTGCTGGATCATAGCCCATAAGAGTGGGCGATATAGTGGTAAAGTCATATCACAATATTTCAAGAAAATGTGTGACATTTCAGAAGATAAAGGAAAAGAAATACTGAATGCTTTATTGATGTTTGTAGTAATTTTAAAAAGAGCAACTTTTTCACTAAGTTGCTGCACATTTCCTTATTTTAAGTGTGAATCTATTGAAATGTGAACACAAAAGTAGCCTAGGTTGTGTTTAACCTTGAAATTTCAAAGTAAAAGTGTAAAATGACTGCTTAACACTTTAACAATAATAATAACTAAAGTTAAACTTGTTAACCTTCAGGAGCCTGTATGATTGGGTTGGGCTTTTTAATCAGCTGCTTAAAGCCTTGTTTGGCAGGCGTGGTTTGTGGCGTGGCTGAGGTGGAGGCTGACACACCTGAGGTGCATCAGCTCGTCATGCCTCCCCTGCATATAAGAGTGAAATGGGTCCTGAATGAATGTTTTTCCATTACATGTGGCTGCGAACTGAAAAGCTGCAGCCGGGAACCGTAAGAAACAAGCAACTGAGAATAAAGAAAGAAGTATGCTGAAAAGCATTGAAGTGTGGTCTTTACTGCCACGCCTTGCTTTTCTATCACGTATTCCACCCATTGTTTGCTCCTCCTGTTGTTTGGAGTTCAGCTAGTAAGGCCTTCAGCTTTGCTTGATGGGATCATTTGCTTACATTTGGGTCCCACTAGAGGTGGACGGATCAATCCAAATATCGATAGTATCGATACTAATGCTGGTATCAGATCGATACCAGCATCGTAGGATTGATACTTTGTATCTATCCTCTAAGTTCAGTATGTAGCCCACTCAACTGTGTTAAATAAACAGTTTTTTCATGAAATTAAAAAGTATACCTCAAACATGCCCCTTTTTGTATTCACTTTTATTTATTGCCTAAAGCACATCTAAACAACAGAAACTCGCCCGAAGTGATTCCAGGTCTCCTACAAACCCAGTTTCAAAATACATTAAAAGTTCAAAGGCGTGTTTTGTTGTGTTAGCTAATTATTTTTGAAATTAAAAGTCACACTGATTTAGTGGTCATTAAACGAGAAGCTGCTTTCCTCTTATATAAGCTGCCTTTATAGGTTGAAAGTATTAGTATCGGTATTGGCAATACTGACCCTGTATTCACATGGTCACATATCATCAGCTGTTCCTATTATCTCCTCCTTTGTACCCTTCTTGCATTCAGGGTGTTTTTGCCTCATGTGCTGAAACACTCTTTCCATTTCCATCTTTAACAGATTTTCCTGAAATATTTTGCAGAGCACTGCGATTCATTGGAAGTTGTTGAAGTAGCTCCCTTTTATGTAATAAATTGTCATCCGAGCTCTCAGATACACTTCGGCACTTCGGATATTGCAGTATATTTTTATTTCACATAGAAATTTCCACCTGTATCATTGCAGAGGATGCGATATAGCACAGACCTAACAACCGTAGACTCAGCAACGGACAGTTCAGTCAAGCTGAAATAAAAGATGTGCAGGTCTGAGACTCATGGTGAAATTACAGAAGAAGCAGGAAAGGTTTCCTGCGGAAAGTGATCTAAAAATAGTAGCCATACTTGAAGTTGTCTGGATATCACAGAAGGTTGACTCTGTTCATTTGGATGCAGAGTCTTCAGGGCTGAGCCTAAATTAGTCACTTGGAGGATTGATAAAATATTTGTCACACTGAAAACTTTCTCACTGTCTTTCAAGGGGCAATAGAGACTCTGACATCATCACATTAATCTGTCATGACATCACTTCACTGGGGGCTTAGCAATAAGATTAATTCTTTAATCTATTATAGATCAAAGATAGAGCTTTCTGACATGCAGACAGACACAAATGTAATTATTTAATTAATATAAGCTGCATTTCATTGTGATCCCCACCGGGGCTTGCTGGGACACATCAGTGGAAACAGAGCTGTCGTCAGTGTTATTGGTTCCATCTGTGTTTTTCATGCTGTAAGCCAAAACATCTGCAAAAGGTTCTATTTAAAGACTTCAGCAGCGAGTATACATACAAGACAGGCAACCTCAATCCTCCAGAGTTCTGTGTATATGTGTGTAAGAAGAGAGACAGACAAATGTAAACTGAGGAGCGACTGAGAGGCAGAGTGACTGTCACAGCTTGCCAGTTATTACTCCAGCAGCAGCAGCAGCAGCGGCGGCGTGCTTCCCCCTGCAGTCCCCTCCAGCCTCTTAATTAGAGTGAGTCATTGAGAAGATCTCCCTCGGGCCCCGTTCTAGAGAGCAGATCTTTTCATCTGCCTAATAACATGGGATGGGGAACAAAGAGGCTCGAGTGACAGCAGCCAAACACAAGTGCACAAACACGCTGGGGAAGGATGCGCACATCTGACAGATAGAGAGACTGATAGCATCTCAGTGCTACCAGCTTGCCATGATACAGCGCTCACAAAGGTCGTATCATAACACGCACAGATCAACTTTTATATTTACGCACAAGTGCGTGATCAAGGGTGAGAATTAGGAAATTAGTTTATGCCGGTATGTTGTTTCCTATTTTTATTTCTCAGCATGGCACAGGACCTGATTTTTGCATATCCATGCTCTCCAGCTGATTACATAAGACACATTCACACTTTGTAAAGCTGAAACCAGAACATGGGTGTTCCTTGCTTGTGCCTAACACCCTCTAGTGGTAAGGAAGTCAAAACCTGACCTTTTGTCCTTAAAATTGCTTTCACTTTGAGCTAGAGAGGAAATATTACATGATGTAGGATATAAAACTTAGGAGGGGATCAAAAAGGAACATATGAAACTGTTTATTCTTATTGCTTTCCAGGCCTATTTTCTCTGGGTTTTACAGAAAGATATAACCTGTCACTTGTAAAAAGTGATCACTGTGTAAAAGTGATAACCAAAAGTGCCAAATGAACTCATATTTTGGAAGTAAGATAAGTCATTAATGGAATAAAACAAAAATATGATTGTTTAACATTTCATAAAATAGTATTAGCCAAAATAAGACATTTTTAAGACCTACATGTAAGACCTGACAGGTGACAAGATAAAGGGAATATTTAAACTCTCGACTCCCTATAAATAGGAGTCGTCTATTACAGGAAGACATACAGAAAAGGATGCAAGTCATATGCTGTGGTCAGCATCCAGCCACCCAACTGAACACCTGCATTAACACTCTAAACTTTGGGGGTCACTGACCTCTCAGGCCCACCAGAGAAATCCTTGTACGATATGAAACTATTGATTGATCAACTATTGATTAAAGGGAATCACTGGAGGATGGTTTTGCACTCATCCACTAGACCTTCGGAGACTTAGCAAATCAATGCTGGGAAGTGCTGACGATGTTCTGGTGGCATGTGGGGACGCAACTGCTTACAGAGGGGACTGACACTGTTGTTGTTCTGGAGCTTATTAGAGCACCGGCCATTTGCTATCTTGTCACATGACACCCAAACACCAACTAAAGAATAAGCTTTTGTTACTTATGTGACAAAAAAACACTTTTGTTACTTAGTAACTTTTTATCCCCGCCCCCCACATGTTTGAGCCTTGATGTAAACCTGGAGTGCACGTGGATCATCTCGCTGTAATATTTGCGTGGCTAAGCAGCATTAGGCTGTGTAGCCTAGAGACAAAGTCGACCTTTTGAAACATTAAGCGGATATTCTCGCTGTGCTGCTGCCGCTCCTGGTGTTAGTTTCAAGAAGATGACAGATGATACTGTTGGTGAGGTAGGATGGGAGGAGGAGGGAGAGGCAGGCAGGTGAGGTGTGAGAGAGAGAGAGAGATAGTGAGGGAGATGATGAATGGAGAAGAAAAGGAGGAGGGAGAGGAAGAGGAGCTGAAGGCAAGAGATGGTTAGGAGGGAGTGGGTCTGTCAGTGCCTCTGTGTTTGCTGCAGCCGGTTTCTCTTCTTCAGCATGTCGTGTAGGTAAAAAAAACTCTGTGTGTGCAAACATCTGCATGACAATTCTGATTTTGAGTTTGTGTGTGTAGTTTTTGTGTGTTAATGGCTTTTATTGTGTTATTATAATCCAGTAAATGGCAGAGTCAGTCAGGAATCATTAGCTGAATAAGGTAAACAAACTCAAATGGAACATATATTGGAATATTTAAACCAGTTAAAGCAGTGCAATACTCTGTTGTAGTGAGTGGCCTTTTACAAACATGTAGAATAGCTTTTGTGTTAATAACCCCTCCCTAAACCTGGTTCTGCTGGAGGTTTCTTCCTGTTAAAAGGGGGTTTTCCTTCCCACTGTCACCAAGTGCTTGCTCATAGGGTGTTGTCTGATTATTGGGTTTTTTTCTGTATGTAGGGTCTTTGCGTTACAATATAAAGCATATTAAGGCAACTGTTATTGTGATTTGCTGCTATATAAATAAAATTGAATTGAATTGAACTTGGCAGGCTCTGTTATTCACTCATCTAGTAGAAATAAATCCAACTAAACATCTCTTTTGAGTCCTCTATCCTCTATCAGTCGACGGGGTCGTTTTTCTCTTCAATACATTCTGAAATCAACATTTTACTTTTGCAGTGATAGTGTCATGGCACAGGGCCTGCGACCCAGTGTTTTATGTATTTTAGTTTTATTCTTGGATTATTGTATGTTCTCAGTGTTTCCTGCTTTATTTTGAAAGAGTTTGGTGCGTCTTTGTCATTGTGTTTAGGTTCGCTGTCCCTGTGACGTCATTAGGTTCATTTGTGCCAGCTGTTTCCTCATGTGTTTCCACTCCCCCTGATTACCCCTTGTGTGTATTTAGTCTGTGTGTTTCTGTTCACTTGTTGTCAGGTCATCTATTATGCCACACCACAGTCTCGTCGTAGGATTCACAGTTTTGTCACAGTTTCATAGTTGTCATATCCTGTTATCAGTTTAATAGTCGTTTCTGTTTTTACCTTGGCGTTAAAAGCTCACTTTTGGTTTGAGTTCCGTCTCCTATCTGCTCTGGGGTCCTTTGCAAAATACACCGCCGCACCCCGCCGTGACACATAGGTTAAAACAAAAAGATGTTAAATTGTGCACGTTATTGTGCACGTGTACTGTAATACACCAATTTATGAAGAAGTTCCTTTCAGCTGCTTGCTTTTTACAAAAGGTCCCCACAGCATAGCTGGAGCTACGAGGTAGGTCCTCGTGTTTGATTTGGCGGAGTTGTACGCCTTCCTGAAGCAAACCCAAAGCGGATTTGGGTCTCTTGCTGGAGTCTAACCAGCAGTCAACATCAGTTTTGTTGCTTAAGTCATTAATTTGTCAACCAAAAACTGCTGGTTTGAGGTTCAGTTCAGTTCAATTCAATGCTGTACCGGTCCAAAGCTCTCGATTTACATATTGATCTATGTCCCTTCCCTTACCTATGCTCATGAACTCTGGGTAGTGACCAAAAGAACGAGATCACGGAAATGAACTGTATCTGAAGGCCAGCTGGCCTCTCCTTTAGAGAAAGGGAAAGGAGTTCAGCAGGTCACTATAATACACAAAAAGCTCTGTCTGTGTGTTGGTTTGGTTGTCTGCCAGCTCCTTCCGTGAAGGTTCTTATCTACATCAGATATTGTGATGTCTTCATGTTGCCTAGCAACTACATAGCAGTCGGTTAAAATAACCTGTTTTTAGCATTTATGAACCTGTAACACCTTATAGAAGCACCATATGATTTTTATATCATTACAGTAACATCTCACTTATAGCTTTAAAACTTCAGGTTTCATCATCATAATAATATATTATGATGCTGTCAGGTTGCCCATCAGCCACTTAGCATTGGGCTAAAATTGTTTACATTGTTTGTTTATATGACACATGATAAAAATGCATTTTAATTTCACATGCAACACCACAAACAGGCCAAGCATGCACGGGCATTTATTAGTAAATTAAATTTTGTTGGGTCTAAATATGTTCTGGACAAAACCTGGATTCTAAAAATATAACATTAGGATCTAAGATCAAACACCATGCATGTGTGTAGGACGGGTGTCTGATAGCAGGCATGACTCAGGGCTTTTGCCATCATTGTATTTTTGGTTTCTGTTACTTGATCAATAGCAGCCATTAGCACCATCAGCCAGAGTCTATTCCATTAGAGATGTGAGCAGTGGAGAGAATCGTCAGTGAGCAGTGACCCTGAAAACAGGCTGACTATGTAGAGCCATAAAACTGTTATGTAAGGGACATCTTTACGTAGACAAAAGGGAACATGGTCTATAGAGTTTTATGCCTATTTCAAACACTTTTACAACTCTTGATTAGGTTTAAAGGGAAGTGATCATAAATCAACCAAAAAGTAACCAAAAAAAACACCACAAGATTCCTCCTTACTTACTTCCTTAATCCAGAGGAATTAAGTCATGAGAACATCCTTGACATTGACATCTGATTTAATTGTAAACCCCAAGTTGAAGTCTTATCATGTGTTCAATTAATTGCATTTCCTTTCGGGCTCTATCTGCAGATCTCACTTATGGTAGTAAAAGGATTAGATACCAAAAGCCTTGTAGCTCAGACAATAATGACTCTCGCATACAGTATATTTGATTTTGAGCCTCATCCACCAAAGGAGATGCCACAATAGTTTGTTTTTACTGAGTTTGTAACCACAGCTGACAGAATTTCCTCTGTTCTCAATTAGGTTCATCTGTTTAGAAAGAGCAGCTCAGACACTCTCCAGACCTCGCTCAGCCGCTCTGTTTTTAGTTTTGGTGATGCATAAACCCATCGGCAAGTTGTATTTCACCCCAGAAGTACTCGTGGGGCTCTGGCTGACATTTGTTTGTGCGCTTGCATGCGTTTGTGCTCATATTGACATTTCTGTGAATTTAAAAATTTAAGAGAAGGCGGCTCTCAGATGTCGCCTCACTGCAGCATTACGAATCAAATGACTTGTCTCTAAAAGAGCGCAGGAGTAAACAGAAGGACAGCGTTACAGCAGGACATCTTCTGCTCCCCTTCAACAGTAAAAGTGCATGAATGAGTTTAAGCTCATTTACATGAAGTCGGGGATTATCATGCTTTTCACTGCACATTACTTATTATGGAAATGAGACAACATAATGATCAGCCGCTGTTACGTTCCTTGTGATTTTATAGTTAATTATCTTGACTGGCACTAATTTTAACTGACATAATAGTGCTGATAATGAAACATTAAGGTCAACTTCACTCTATCTGTGTCTTTTTCTTTCTTTCTGTTTTCATTTGCATCTTTAGGTCCAGCTCTCCAGCGCCAAGTCCAGAATGGACCGACTTCAGATGAGATAGAAGCTCAGAGAGCAAGGTATGATTTAAAAAAGACGTTTTCTCCTTCTTTGCAAGGCACTCAATGTAACATGAACCCCTGTTAGCAGATTATTTATTTGTTTATTTGTTTATTTTTAAGCCCACCTTGTCTGGCAGCTTTTGCAATCAGAAAAATTATGTGAATGAACTGTGGTGCCAAAAAAGTGGGAGAAAATTAGTATCTTGTCATCCATGAGAAGAAGATTTTTAGTGAAGGATCACAGTCTCTTGTGAACTAAAGCAAAACTCATCCCTCCCCTCCTCTTACTGTCCTCTGTATCCCTCCTACCTTCCAGTGGGTCACAATGATAAAGACTGAAAGTTTTACAGTAATGGCTAAAACACAAGTAGTCCCAGTTTTCTAAATCATAGTGGCAGATTAAAATATACAAAGTAGTGGATAAGCAGTATTCAAAATGACCCTTAAGGCCATTTCCACGGTTTACACTGTGGCTTGCATTTCTTCCACTGCGCCTGCTGTTCCTCTCTCCACTTCAGAGACGGACTCAGACACAACGAGGTCTTTGTTGCTGTTTTTAAACTTATTTCAGCTCCGCCTGCTGGTTCATCTAAATGCCGAATGCCAGTACTTAAGAGAACAAATATGAAGGGAATTATGGCTCTGTCTGATCCCCATGTCGGATGAACTGTTCCTCTGCCACAAAGGATTATGTCTGCAATTGTGAGGGGAGATTGCGTGCGTTTGCGTGCTGGTCAGCGGAAGCAAATTAATTTCAGAGAACCGCTGTTTACTAAGCACCTCTGCTCCTGCTGTGCGCACGCTGCTGTCACATCAGACAGGTTGCTGCCTCAGATGTCACATCGCATATCTCCTCAAATCAACGACAGAGATGTAATGAGATAGGAGGGATAAAGATCGAGGAGAAAAGTGATGTTGGCTTGGATGAATGAGGAGCAGGAGATGGGCACACTGTATGATATAAGACACAAAAACTTGTTTACTTACTAAAGAGCAGGTGAAGAACAAATCAGGAATGATCTGATAGTTCAGGAGGCATTCATCAGCACCTTGATAATTAGCCCTAATCAAGGGCTGTACAGTAGATGATTATTTATTAAAGACCCAGCTGGAAGATAATTCTGGCTCATTGGGTAATAATTATTTAGTAATTATCTGTCAATATAATATAGCTCTTCACTTTCTTTATGAGTCGTTAATTAATAACTAATACAAAGCCATTCATGTGTCTTATTAAGCAGATCTCAGTGGTTCCTCATTACCTCGCTATTACCTCAAGTAAAGTGAATGCTTAGTAGTAATTCATTTGTTCCTCTGGAAAGTGCAGAGCAATTAAGTTATTGGGGGATTATTTGTGAAATCAGGCATTTCTGAGTCAATTTTTTTAGTAACCAAGCAGGTTTTTGTGTCCATCTTTGTTAAGTGTTACCATGTTGGGATGTGATTTCAAACCTCTGACTCACGGTGACAGCATGCGAGAAAAACTCACCATCTGCTAGAGCTTGAGTGCAGTTTGTACAGTGGTCTCATTAGACTTTATACTAAACAACAGCAATTAAGGTAGTGACTTTTAGTTAAAACTCCAAAGAAAAACATGTTTCAAATAATTACACTATTTTTTGTGTTGTGTTGCCTCATTTCCGATGTGATTCCAAAGAGCTCACCTGGACCACGCACTGTAAAGTGAGTTTCCTACGCCCAGAGTTACCAAATGAAAACAGACAGACACTGACAAAGACTCAATGGCAGGGAAGGACTATTTATACACACATTATGTAATCATAGGAAGCGGACACATCAGGTTAATGAGACACGGCTGGAACCAATCAAGGTAATTACACATGAGAAGTAAAAGAGACACAAACTAACAAAGTAAACCAGGAAGAAACTAACTAAATACTGAGCCACTAACTAACTCATACACACACACAGCAATACTGGGGGTGGTGGGAGAAATAAACCAAAATACAGGGAATCAGATATAAGCAACAAACTCTAAACACTAACAGAAACTACCTTTCCAGTTTAACAATAGCTAAACACCAAGTATCCTTAAAAACTAAACATCATCATATAGAAACCAACAAGAAAACGCGTATTATGTAGATGAGAATTAAAAACTTAATAGGAACTCAAAATCCTGGAATGATAATGAAACAAACATGAAACTAAACTATAAATAAATTTTTAAAAAAGAAACTATAGTAGAACCCATCCCATAATCTAAATGTTATAGAAGAATACCAAACTCCAAACCCAGGGGCTGTGACAGAAACTACCTGACACAAACGATGATTATGGCTTAAGAAGAAATATCCCAAAAGAAGTTACACGTGTGGAGCTTTAATATCTGATAAATATTGGATCAAGCAGATGGAACATTTGAAATCAAAACCTAATGGCGATCCTAGCGCATCTTTGAGGCAAGTGGACATTTCTCTGTCTATTACTGTGCGATGGTTTTCTGAACTTTTTCTGTAGGTGGGTAAATTGTCAGATTTTAGGACAAGATTTAACATTTTTGATATTAAGTGAGCAGCTGTGATCCTTCCTGTCTCTGCAGGCAAATGATGGAGCAACAGCAGCAGCAGATGCAGGCGCACATGGAGCGGGAGCGACGGTCCTCCAACTCAGGTACTCACACGAAGTGCACAGGTCAGCTAAAGTTCAGCTGGTAAAAATAGTTCTTTCATTCAATTTAAAAATGGTCTGCGTCTTCGCCTAAGTGCATCTGAACCCACACAGGTGTAAGTGCGGATAAATATTGCACAAAGCGACCGAGTTTCAATCACTCGCTGCACTTTTCCTCTAGGTTCTCCTTTCCAAGGCCATCCTGCTGTGCTCTCCGTTGCCCCACCAGTAGTACCTCCACCGGTGATCATGGGCGGCCCACCTCCTCCTCCACCACCGCCAGGCCCGCCGCCACCGTCAGCAGGGGCGCCGCAACCTCCTCTCCCTCCTCCACTGCCCTTAGGTGGAGGAAGCCACGGGGATGAGCCCTCTGCGCCGACAGGTCTTGCGGCTATGATTGCTGGAGCCAAACTACGCCGTGTTCAAAGAGTGAGGCAACACTTTATGATGTTTGGATGAAATTTCTGTAAACCATGCGGGATATAGCTGGATTATCTCCTTCAGATTTGACTGACATACTTTAAAATGTTCATGATTTGCACATAGCAGGGAGTAACGCACAATTGTCGTTTTTTTTCCTCTACTTTCTTCAGCCTGATGACAGCTCTTCAGGTGCCAAAAATGAAGCTAACCGAACAAGTGGGGGGAGTGGAGGACTGATGGAGGAGATGAATGCTCTGTTGGCACGAAGGTCAGATCAATACAGGCCGAAGGTCTTTTTCACTCACATACTGTTGCTATATTAGATACAACTGTATCTATAGCTATATTATATACAACTGGTCACAGATACAACTGGTCACTGAAATCTTTAGTTTTTTGTTTAGTTCATTCTGGAATTTCAATGAAATTCCTTTTTCTCACTTGAGGCTTCTTCTTTCCTCCAGAAGGAAAGCAGCTTCAGAGAAGCCCGAGGACAGCCAAAATGTAAGTGCGTGCGAAACGGAGATGGTTTGCAATTCATGAAGCTGAGCACTGCTCGCTCTGTGATTTACGGTGATAATTAGGTTAACGGTTTAGGCAGGGATCAGGATAATGTTGATGCTGATTATATAAGGGTGATAATGATCATTGTTATCATTTATGTTGTGATGAAAACATCGAGAAATGATGATAAAAGCTCAGTGCTAATCATTAATCACAAGGAAATCAGATTAAAGAAGTCTGGTTTCACACAGGTGAGACTGATATTTGCAGAATATTCTGCATCAAACTGCTGGCTCGCTAACGAGGATAATAGCATTTGTGGTATTGTGAGTGATGCTTACCGATTTCATTGTGCTTCTCTAGGATGACCCAAATTCTCCGTCGCCCAGCACTCGGAGTGGACAGAACTCAACGGGTGAGAAAACTAAACACAGTTACAAACCACGTTTGAAACACATGAAAAAGGTGTGGGACGGAAAAGTAAAAATATTAGAAGCAGATCCACAAATATTTCTAAGAGAAAGAAAAAATAACTTTTAACATGTACAGAAGTTTGGAATTAAGGTTTTTTTTGTTTTGTTTTGTTTTTAAATAGACACTCACCACTTCATTAGTTACACCAGTACTGGGTTTGATCTCCTTTTGCCTTCAGAACTGAAGGTGCTGAACACGGTGCTGATATCGACATGATACTAACAAATCATTACAGCATGTTTAACATCACTTTATTGTCACGGAGCTATTTTGGTTTTATTTAGGTGTGGTATCACCGTTTCTCATGATAGTAAAACTATTACAAGTTTTTAAAAATCCTGATATCAAATGGGATTTCCGAGCAATGATAAATCCAGAAATGCATGTAGGACTTTTTTTCTCTCTCGTTTTTTTATCTGATCTTTTTCCTTTGTCGTCTAGACGGAGCAAAGAAGCCCTGGGACCGAGCAAACTCTGCAGACAGGGCAATGGCTTCGAGGTGAGAAAGGGAATCCCCACTGCTTGTCACTGTGAAGCAATACAGTAACAACTAGTGTGACAGAGAATTATTTTGTGTTACGCAGAGCACGACCTGCGGGGAGTGGTGGCGACACAGACTCGTTAGACCTCGATAGAATGAAACAGGTAAAGAAAGCATTACCCAGCAAAATGTTTTGCTATTTTGTTAAAAGTATAAGCTCGTTTCCACGGTAAAGCAATCAATTGCTGATGTTTTACGAGTTACCCGTTTGTGCTTCAACAGGAAATATTGGAAGAGGTGTTTCGTGAATTGCACAAAGTGAAGGACGAAATCATCGATGGTAGGTTGGTTTAATCTTCTCTTGAAAACCTGAGGAGGATCATTTTCTCTCTCCTAATTCATGTTAATGAATATTTAAAAGGAAGCCTATCCAGCGGAATTGTGGGAGTTTGATAGTTATACACATGTGTAACCACTAGGTTGCACTAGATTCACAGAAAAGTACAAATGGATTTAAAACATCAAACTCTACAAAAGCAGTATCTTGAATATTTGAATTTGTTTCTTGCACAAGAAAAAGATGAATCCCTTTAAGACATTATAATAATAATAATAACTATTAGTACTATTTTTGTTGTCGTTATGTGCTAATCTGTTTAATATTATCCCGGTAAGTTTACCATTGCTCACCAAGAGGATATACATTGCTAAATTGCACATTGTTCAACTCTTAAATAGCCTACATGCATAATATTTAACATCTGACATTTAGTGACATCAGCACGTTTATTAAATAATATCTAGAGAATGTTATAATAAAAGTCTCAGAACAAAATAACAGTGTTGATTAACTAAAAGGTTTTCTAAGTACAATGTAAGAACACATATGCATGACAGATTGAAGGTATGTTGGTTATAAGATTATTATAGTATACTAAGATTAAGTGAAAAATTAAACTGGAAGCAAAGAAAATTAATTTTAGTTAAGTGGAAAAAAATTAGCTGAAATCGTATTCTGTACTTACAAAACTACTTATGAACTACTACTGTACTTACAAAATAAAATAAGATACAGAGGAAAAATAAAATAGTTTTAGTATCAGGAGACTTTGTGTCAATTTTTTTCCACAGCTTTGATGTGTCCGTGGTAAACAAAAAAGAAAAAAAACTTCTTGTGTCTGTATAGCAGAATCTATTCTGCAACTTCTTAATTAACTTCTTCATTTTTCTCATGAATTACAAACAAAATTAAGACTAAAACTAATAAGCAGATTATCAATAAATACATTAATAAACATATCAAAAACAATTCTATACAAGTACCATATCATTGTATATCATATAAAGCATTGTAATAAAAACTAGCAAAAATACAACATAATAATGATAATTGAATAAACACTGGCTTCTGTGTTTTTAGGAATAAAAGAGCAGCTGAGAGCAGCTTCTTCTATTAGTTTAACTATCTAAAAATCCACTACATATGGCATTCAGTACACAAATAGGCCAAAGTATTCACAATAATAACAATGGTGAAATATCCCACAGAATAATTACATTCAAAATATATATTGATGTAAGTAAAATCACTAAGTAACTTTTTATGTGTTTTACTTTGTTTTGCAATGTTAAAGTGTTAAAGTCTGTAGTGTAGCTGTGCAAGAGCAACAACACAGGATGAGTAGAAAATGATCAGATTTACTCAAAGGTGTGTAAAGGTATCCAGAGGTGAAGATATGTTGTGAAATGTAACCTGTACTAATATTTTAAGCTTAACAAATTAAAAAACTAATTTAAAAAGGTAGAAATGAAATTAATGCACATATGAGTTTTGAATTGTATCAGTTTTGCTATTTTTGTGCAGGTTATTGCTCACAGTAGCACTGCATGTGTCTGACAGTATACATCAGTTTTGTCAGGAAGCAAAAATAAACCACACTGATGATGTTGAGCTCTCAAATATGACACACTTTTTTCTCTCTCCTTACAGCCATTAGACATGAACTCAGTCGAGTTAGCACAACATAATCTTTCAGAGCGACCCCCCCCCCCTCCCAGACGTGAGCCACCTTTTTTTCAAACCATTGCTCCTGCAGCAGCTGCTGGGGCCCTAAAGAAGAAGAGGAGGAGGAGGCGGAGTCAGGAAGGGAGGCCCAAACTGTGACATCTACTCATCCCGTTCAGCTGCGGTGTTGAAGCACTGGTGCAAACGTTGCTGTAACACCTCAGACGTGTCTGTGTAACATTTGATTTGTTTGTTTCTGAGAGGAATACGTGAATGGGGCGCACTCTCGCACCAGTTGCTCTCATTTCTTTGTCTGTTTGTTTGCCCAGTTCTCCCCTCTGTCTTTGGTCCAAAGGATATTTGATGCTATGATTTTAATTGCTTTACTTTTTCACAGATTTGTTTTTTAAATCGTCATTACTGTCACTTTCATTATTATTACTATCATTCTTATGATTGTCAGCGTGATGTCAGTAATGAGTAATAGTAGTAGGGTAGTAGGGGCAATGGTAATAACGAGGAAATAATAATGAGAATATGATAGTAATGATAATGTGGATATAATATTGCACATCACTTTATGTCAGTGTTTTAAATTTTATATCGGTTGTTTTCATTTTGTTGTTTTCTTTGTTTTTTTTTTAGATGCATTTGCAAGATCATCCTCTCTTTTTTCTCTTCACCTGATATAAAATATTTTTTAAAGATTTTTTATCCTTTTCACAGTTATGTGTGGAACCATGGCAGAAAAAAAAACAAGACAAAACATAAAAAACAGACCTTGAACTGAAACCGATGTTGGAGTAAACACAAATTTTGGATATTGCAATCTTATGAAATCCAAAAAAATAAACACTAAAAAAAGAGAAAATAATAAAAATAATTAAATACACCCGAGTATTTGTGATCATGTTGTTAATAAAATGTTTATTGGCTGCAAGGATATGGTGAAGTATTGTTCATTTTATTCTCTCCTTTTACGACAAAGTGCTTCCTGGTTTGAGAACAACTACAAAAAGCAAAAAAATATAACGGAAGTTTAAAATGAATTGAAATAAACTGTAAAACACGTCTTGGATAAATGAGGTGGTCTCTTTCCTTTTGTGTGTTCGTTTTGGTTCTTTACAGTTTTTGTCTCCACAACACAGAAATCTGCTGTCATTGAAACAGGTGCCATAAATTACTGCTGCTGAAACACATGTGAGCGCTTTTGTGCAGTCTCAGTGTGTTTTTAAAGTTCACATTTGTGTAGCCTGTTTGTGTAATGAATGTCCCTGCAGAGATATTCAGTCAACGATCAGTTATGTGATACAGTTTTTACATATGATTTGGTGATGAGACCATTCACAATTCAACCACTGGAGTGTGACGTGTTCCTTAAAGACCACATTTACAAAATACAGTATTCACTAAATATTATTACTATCATTATATGAAGATTGCTTTTTAAAACCTTTCATAGTGAGTTGTGTAGTTATTTTCACATCTTTGTTTATATTGCTGTGTTTTCAAAAGAATGAATCAACCCACATAAAAAGCCCATCAAGACACAACATGAACTGCAGGGTTGTTGTTCACTGATAAAACTTCATATAACTTCTGAGTGCAAACACCGCACCAGCTGCTGCACCACGGCTGTCCAAGCCGCTGTACTCGACACGTTCTGATTATTGAGGCCAGCAGGTGTGAAGGACCACTTTGTTCTCATTGCTCAAACATATACACTCACCCGCTTGTCACAGCCACGATGCACAAAAGAGCATCTCTGAACACACAACGCATCGAGCCTTGGAGTAGATGGGCCAGAGCAGCATAAGACCACACCTGGTGTCACTAGTCAGATACAAACAGGAAACTTAGACTACAGTTTGCAAAGGCTCAATAGAAGACTGGATGTATGCTTGAGGTCACAGGTTACAGAGTTAGAAATCTCAATATATCTTATATTTTTATATTTTATTTTGTCGGGTTATTTTTTATACTTAAAAAAACAAACAAACAAAATTCATTTGTGATGTATAGTTGATAAAGTTAAACCAGGAAAAAATATAAATATCACCTATGCCCATCAAAAACACATTTTTTAAGTTGCCTATTTTGTTTGTTGCCCTTTTTTTTTAAGTACATTTGGGATCTCCTCGCTCTACCCAGTGATTTGCTGTATTTTAGAAGCAATTATCATTTGATTAAAGTTGCATAAATCAGGTGAGGTTCTGAGATATTTGCAGTAATATTAGCACAAGTGAAACTGTGCATTTGTCATAGTATTAATAACAACAAAAAATATTATTATTATTAATAATGATAATAAATTGTCACCCTGTTTGTGCAACTAAACCAGAAACTGTGTATAACCTCATGTTTACGAACTTTGGGAACCCCCACTATCGCTAGTAGCACTGTTATCGCTGGGTTCAGTGAAGTCTCGCGATGTTTCCTTGTGACAGAGGATAGTGGCGACGAGAACTGGCGTGGGACGGAGTGAAGAGAGTTGTTATCGAAGAGGGAGAAGAGACAGCGGCAGGAACAGAGCAGGGGGTGTGTGAGTGAGTGTGTTTGTGAGGTCCTAAAAGGAGCACAACACGGCGTGAATGAGAGAGACAAGCTGGCGAATTTCAACATGGCATCCGGAGATACGCTGTACATTGAGACAGACGGCTCGGAGATGCCGGCCGAGATTGTGGAGCTCCACGAGATAGAGGTAGAGACGATACCGGTGGAAACTATCGAGACCACGGTGGTCGGCGGGGATGACGACGACGACGGGCAACCCATGATCGCGCTCCAGCCACTGGTGACGGACGACCCTAGCTCGATCCACCACCACCAGGAAGTTATCCTAGTCCAGACCCGGGAGGAGGTGGTCGGTGGGGATGACTCGGACCTGCATACGGACGGCGGTGGAGGGTTCGAGGACCAGATCCTCATCCCGGTGCCGGCTCCTGGGGTGGAGGACGAGTATATTGAGCAGACTTTAGTGACTGTAGCTGGGAAGAGCTCAGTGGGTCGGGTGAAACGAGGAGGCGGCACTGGTGGGAAGAAAGCGGGCAAAAAGAGCTATTTAAGCGGCGCTGAGGCCGGCGGAAGAAAATGGGAACAGAAGCAGGTGCAAATAAAGACACTGGAGGGGGAATTTTCTGTTACAATGTGGGCATCGGGTAAGTAACCTTAGCCTAGCTGTGTTTTAACAGCTCCGTTGTTAGCCGTTGCATGAGGCCTCATTACCAGGGCGTTGTCCTGCTGCACCAGACTAGTTCCTGGAGTGCTCCGTCGCACCTCCGTCAGAAGCGACGTGTAACACAATTTTTCGATCCAAACCCCCGCTGTAGTATATCGAAATGTTTTTGTTTTGAAGGGAGGCCATGTTTTAGGTGTTGCTGGGCGCCGCCATATTCCCCGAGACGAGTAAGTATGGCGGCGGCCCCGAAAAAATGGCGATAGTCGTGGCCAGGCAGAGATGGCGGCGGTGCTCGGGGGAGTGAGAGAGAAGCAGCTGGGTTTCGGGGGGTTTTCTTCTCTTTAGGCCGCGAAATTGTGGCACTTTAAATGCACAAAAGCAACTGATACAGTACCTAGGTGTCTACTGTGTGGTATTCGCTTATATTATGAGTCGGGAGCTGTTTAGCAGTTAGCTCTGGCTGCTGTTGCTGCTAGTTAACCAGACAGCTCTGCTCCTGCATAAGGCTAGCTCCATTAGGCTAGGTGCAGAGTGATACTGAGCAGGTGGGAATTTATAATCGCATAAAAGGCTTTTATGGGCCAAACGAGAGCTCATATTATCTGTGCCTGTGATTTATATTACACAAACTATATAAAGAACTGTTTATCAGAATAACTTTTAGCAATATACTTGTCTACATGTTTTCTGAGTGGACACCGCAGTCATCTATTTTTAGTGCTCTCTGCTGGTTGGTAGTGAGTAGGAGTCATTTACACACATGCACATCTTATTTGCACGCTTATCTTGTTATGTGTTTGTGTGTTAGTGTCTCTTTGTGTTTGTGTGTTTTATCCCATTTGAATTATTTTTGTTTAACATATTTCAAACATGGAATTAATTCCCAGTTTGCATAATCTCTTGAAAACAAAACTATTGTAAACAAGATACTTATTTGAATTAAGAAAAATTTAAGTTAAAGTTTGCAAAGTAAAGGTAGCCGTATTGTGAATAACAGGTAAACACCCTAATGTGAATATGTGCTTTTATATTCATTTCTCCTGGGTAATTATAAAAAAAAAAACAACAACCCAGGGGGCACATGTTTCCAGCCTCCTGAGGCTTGTAGCCAGGGTAACACCAATATGTTATCGGTTCAGGCTCTGTAATGTGTTTCTAGATGATAATAAAGACATTGACCATGAATCGGTGGTGGAGGAGCAGATTGTTGGGGAGAACTCTCCTCCGGATTACTCCGAGTACATGACGGGGAAGAAGCTGCCCCCTGGTGGTATCCCGGGGATCGACCTTTCAGACCCAAAACAGCTGGCTGAGTTTGCCAGGTGAGTGTGTGTGTGTGTGTGCCAGGACCCCTGCCTCAGTCATTCCCAGCTGTAAACAGACCTGTTTACACTGTCCACACAGTTCTGATGAATATGCACAACAATACCGCTGCTGCTCACGAATGCCATGAGTCTGAAAGGTCAAAAACACACAGGGTAAATTTTAGCTGCACTCTGCTAAACTCTGGAGTTTTTTTTTCCTTAGTTTTCCTCCCAAGAATTAAAATGTCAAGGTTTGGTTACAAAATGTAATTAGGATTTAAAAACTGTGTCAGGTATTACACAAACATGCCTTGTGATTATTTTCTCTGTTTAATGTTTGTGCACAAGTGGATTAGGCCATGTGTAGAGTGTTTACTGGAGAAGCTAGGATGTTGTTACTAAATCAGACCAAAGAGAGGCTTTCTGTTTACCCTTATTATATTGTATTTTATTACGAAATGATGATTAGTTGATTACAAAAGCCCGTGGTGCACTATTCAGTGTCCAGTGAGTCATTTTGTGAGGTTTTTCTTTTTTTAAATTAATTGTTTGTTATTGCCTAACAATGTCTAGTTGATTTTCTTATTCTATCAAAACAGTGCAAGAGTTAACACTGAAGGAGTTGTTTCTTTTTAGTATTTAGTTTAGTTACTTATTTGCAAAGAACAATAATAATGCTGTGGTATATTATTTACCAGGTCTAAGAAGTTTATAATGGTGAGACTAGTTGCTGTGAAATCAGTGTGCGGTTGATCTGACGTTTACTTAATTAACTGTTGATCTCAGTCTGTTTTAATCTCTGTTGATGTTTCAGTTGCCCCTTTTAGTTGAGTTTTTTGTTGTTGTTTTTTTGACTCTGTGTCTCAAAAACCATGACAAGGTGTTTAAAAGGCCTGTAAATATTACATTAGTTGGATTTTACTTTAAGCGTACCAGTGTTTATTTGTAAATAGATGTATACCTGTAATTGGTCTTGCTGTTTTCATTATGTGTGTCTTTTAAATGCGTTTAAATGTCCTTTAGGAGTCAAGTTAATCAATAATCTGGTGTAACCTGGACCTGTAGATAACACAGGAGCTTATTTCTTTATTTTTTTTATTTGCAGAATGAAACCCAGGAAAGTCAAAGAGGACGATGCCCCCCGCACGATAGCTTGCCCTCATAAAGTGAGTTCATTGATGTGTCCCTCCTTGTCAGTGTTCTGGCAGAACGGAGCTCATAGCTCCTGATGGGTTTAAAAGTCTTGCACTTTGTTGCTTTCCGTGTAATTGGAAATTTCACTGAAGGTTATTTAAAAGCACTTGAGTGTATTGATTTTTATGTGTGCACTAGAACAGTCAGGCCTTATCTGAATTAGCTAATGTAAATGGGTTTTGTTTGCTCCGTGAGCTGCTTGCTACTTCAGTGTGAGGCTTTTAAGAGTACATTATCACTTCAGGAGAGAATAGGGGCACTCTTACTCTATCCCACTGTTTTTCACAATTTAAAGATGTGTCAGAGAAACTGCAGAAAATGCTGAGCTCCCTTTAAGCATGCATTTGCAGAGAAAACCTTAACCTTGCTGCAAAGCACCTTACTAACTGCTTCTTCGCTCCTTCAGGGCTGCACAAAGATGTTCAGGGATAACTCGGCCATGAGGAAGCATCTCCACACCCACGGACCCCGTGTGCACGTCTGCGCAGAGTGCGGCAAGGCCTTTGTTGAGAGCTCCAAGCTCAAGCGCCATCAACTCGTTCACACAGGGGAGAAACCCTTCCAGGTTGTACACACACGCACAGACTTTCCATATAAAGCTTATAAACTCAGCACTGCAGGGTGCTTAATTCAAGTGAAGGAAAATGGGCTAAGTAATTTCTCCCTGATGAGATTCACCCACCAAATGTCAGTAAAAGTTTATCTTTGGTGGGTAAATGACACCGGCTGGAATTGTTTAGTCTTTTCAGACAATTTCTGCTCGAGCGATTTTAACAAGTGATTCTGAATAAACACTGACATATTTTCATTGAAATGAGACCATTGCTGTGGAAGGTTTTAAAGACGCACTGTTTAATCATTCCTCTGCTCCTCTCCTCTCCCCTCAGTGCACCTTCGAAGGCTGCGGGAAAAGGTTTTCTCTGGACTTCAACCTGCGCACGCACGTGCGGATCCACACTGGAGACCGGCCCTACGTCTGCCCTTTCGACGGCTGCAATAAGAAATTCGCCCAGTCAACCAACCTAAAGTCTCACATTCTCACACACGCCAAAGCCAAAAATAACCAATGAGAACGTATCCGTCAGCGTCGAGTCACGAAGACGAAAAAAGAAGAAAGAAAAAAAAGAGCATTCTAGCGACACACGTGAGACCTCGTTTGAAGATGGAATGAGAAGCTTGAGACTTATTGATTTATATTAAAAATCTGACAGATTAAAAGACTTAGAACACTGAAATTCAGCTGGTTTTTCCTGAGCCCCCTTTCTTCTTCTTCTGCTGTCATATTGGATGAGGAACGCAGTGACTATTCCCTAAAGCCCCAGCCAGCACAGTCCCTTCGTTTCTCCAGTGGCACTCAGCTGCCAGAAGATGGAACCCATGGACAAACATCAGAGACTTATTTTTACCGGAGTGATCAGAGAAGCAGCGGGCTATTAGCATTTTTATTTTGTCGCATTGCTTTTATTTCCCTCAAGTGTGCATATTGTACACTTGACTCAGGCTGTGTTTAGTATAATTGTGTTTTGTTTTGTTTTTTTCTCCTGCATTAAGAGATCGTACCTATGATACAAAAGAAGAGGCCTCAAGACTTGTTTGACCTGTTTCACATGTATACAAAGTTTAAAAAACAAAACAGCTGTATCTTTGCATTTTCACACCTTCTTCGGTTGTATTTTTCTCTAACCACAGAATAACCTTGTATACTTGTATTGTATGGCTGTATTAAAATTCAGTAGACATAGATAGAGGTGTGATTTAAAGTGTTAACCGATTAAACTTTAGTCATGAGTTGCTTTATATTTTCTAAGAACCGTCTTTACACAGATGAACAAGTAATATGATCTCACTCAGAGCCTGTCACAGTCAAATTACCTGAAGCGTGCTTTGAATTGACTGAGAGACCATCACTTTCTTTGTTAGAATGTAATGTACAGACGTCAACCATGAACTTCCTTTGTTCATATTTACACACATGTATCTCACCTGCCCACCAATAAAATGGGTCATTCCAACTCTGAACTTCACAGTTAGTTTTTACTAAAGTGGGTCTTCTTTGAGAGTGACAAACTTTGTGTGACTGTCAGTCTGCTGCTGCACAGCATCTCCTCTGGCACTGTGCGCCATGTTAATAACCGAGAGGGAGCCAGAAGGAAAAAGGAGGAGACGGTGCAATGTTATAAATGATTTTTCTCCAAAAGTGTGGAAAACAAGTTTTGATTAAGTCCTAAAATACTGATACGCTCATCTGACACTGTTCCAACTGCTCCTTTGTGTGACTACCTAATCAGCCAATCACATCACTCATTGCATTTAGGTATATAGACATGGTGGCCTTGTTGAGTCTGTGCAATGAAAGTTAAGGCAGTGCTGAAGGCAAAAGGGAGCCCAACCCAGTACTAGTAGTATGAATGTGCGTAAATGTTAGACAGAAAGCACTTAAGCATAGAAAAACGTTAATGGGTGAATGAGACACGTAGTATAAAGTGCTCTAAGTGAAATTTATGTAGTTTACTCCCCCAAACAAAAGACCACAAAGTAGCCTGATGTTAGCCCGTTCCCAGTTGTCAGCTCTGATTCTTATGTCTTAAACTGTCCATCATCAATTTTCTCAAAGGTGGAAGGTGTGTTACGCCCGGGACAGGTGATGGACAGGTGTAGGCATCAAGCACAAAGAAAGGTTCCAGTCGACCAGGACGGGAGGTTCACATTCAGAGTCTTATTGGTTTACAAGACCTGTGCTGGCAAATGGTATGGGCACTGTAATATAATTTCAGATCTCTTTAATAGTTAATTGCCTGGGTGACCTCTCTTTTGGGGCTCTCCTCAGCTCTTCTCAGGAGGGTGGCACGGTTGCTCCTTTGGTGGTCCTCCTTGGGTCCTCGTACTCTGGGGCCTGGATCTCCTCCATACCTGCTTCATGCCCTGGGGGACGGGGCTACGGCTCCCCACATTCCCTAGCAGATCGTTACATGGAGAAACCTTTTGAATACAAGCGTGCTGATCCACACAGGTGTACACACAGGTGTTCACAGACACGAACTACACCTTTCTTAGCTGCTACCTCAAAGCACATTGTGCGCTGTTGATCTTGCGTGCTGCACAATAACATTTAATATTTAGTATCTACTGTTATCTACTGTTAGCTAGTTTATTGTGAAGGTGTTGTATTTATTATGTTGCTCTTTTTTGTTTGTTTTCTCTTCTGTTTTTTTTTTTTTTTATCTCCATACCAGGTGTTTTGTTTGTTTTTCTTTTTTTTCTTCCCCCTTTCTCACCATCTCTTCTCCCCTCTACTTTTCTTTCTCTCCCTCTCTTTCTTTCATTCTTTCTCCCTGTCCTATCCCCTAGTCAAAAAAAAAAAAGTTAATTGCACTACTGAGCACTCAAAATAAATTAAGTAGAAAAGTTTTAGATTCACAAGATGCAGGGTTCTTTGTGCAGACTTGGTGGAAGGCTGTGTGCAGAAATGCAGGATTGAACCAGAGCAAGGTCAAGAAACAATAGCCCTCACAGATAGATGATGCCTCAGATGCATGAAACTAGGTAAGAGGTCAGGCTGCATGCGTGTGTGTGTGTGTGTCCATTCTAGGTGAAGCTGCAACTGAGGGAGGAGAAGAAGAGCACAACCTGTCCGCCAATAAGGGGGGCTAAAGGTCTAAACCACGGCCCTTCGCAACGGTTTTTGACCAATCAGATAGATGCACATTCTCTTTCATAAATATGTGTATGGCTAAGTTCTCTCTTTCAGGAGTTGGCTACAGAAAACTGTTGCAGACTGTGGTTTTCTAACCGGAAGGAGATCTGTGTACATGAATTATTCTTTGAACTGGTTGAGGCAATAAATCTGTTTAACTTGAACTGGACCGAAGCTCTCTTTATCTTAGAAAAAAGAGAACATGTGACAAGGTCTAAAGAGTGTGTGTTGACTCAGGATAACATGGTAAAATACTTTAGAGACCCGATTGCTGTGTCAATCTTGATATGGGCATTTTCTACAGTTAACAGGTATATAACAGACACATATGTATACACTTGCCAAAATGCACAAAATAAAGTATCTTATGACCCACCTTTCCCCACTTCTCTCCTTTAAACCAGTGGTTTGGCTTCATGCCTCTACATGTCATTTTTATTCTACCATAAAAAATGAATAAATACTAATATAAACATAGGATAAAACATTAGTGGGGTGGATAGAACCACAAGAAGGTCCTTCCCATGTTTGTGTGGATCCTCTCCTGGTACTCTGGTTTCCTGCCACAGTTATGGAGGGCAAAGGCCTGCGAATATGAGCATGACTGTGTGTCTCTGTGACCATGTGACCCTGTCATAGAGCGAGAGGTGCACCCCACCTCTCGCTCTATGACAGCTGGGTTAGGTTCCAGCCTCCCACGACCCTGAAATGGACAAGTGAAAGAAAAATGATGGAAAATATTAGTATGTGGGGAAAAAATCAATAAAATCTTGAAGCACCTCTTTGACTTACTGGGCTTTAAGTGATTTGTGACTCTTAATATTTAGCAACCACATGATCCTCTATGCAGATGACTCAAAATCTGAAAGGTGTGTAACAGATAGTTCCAAAGTAGGTAAACCTATAAAAAGATATCAACACAAAATGTCATTAAGGAGCTGCAGGTAGGATTAGCTGATGCAGAAAGTGGTTTTACTTGCACAAGCAGGCTTCATGTAGAAGTGTTATACAACCTCACTGGTTCGAGTCATTCTTAAAGCAACACGCCATGGACACATAAAGTTTATACTGGTTTTTGTGGCCTCAATCATCAAAGATTCATTGAAAGGAAAAAAATGGAGCAGCATTTGATGGGAAAAAAAAAAAAAAATTTGAGTTAAGCATGGAGGTGGAAATATCCTGCAGTGGAGTCAGTGGCATGGGAAAGATTGCACAAATAAAGGGATGAATGGATTCAACACAAATGGTGAGGAAAATGTCACGCAGTCAGTCATGACAATGGAACGTGAAACGAGTCTGACTTCTACAATAAGACAACGATCCAAAGGAGCTGTCAAGCAGCCTGCTCAGCCTAAAAATATCTTTCATATTGTGTGAAACGGAGCACCAACATCTGAAGAATAATTCTGTTCAAATAAAAAAAGTGTGGCTGTGTTTTTTAAATAACTGCAGACTTTTGCATACAGGTCCACCTAGTCTACCAGATACCTGTCTATTAATAATAATTATGTGGTTATTAAACTAGAGGTGGGCAGATCGATTCAAATAATGATAGTATCGATCAATACTCTGTATTTAAACTTTTCTTGTTGGCTGTGACGTCTATTTGATTTATAGCCAACAACAGATTTAAACAGAGTAAGCTTCAAGTTTCAAAATACATGAAAAGCTGAAAGTTGTGTTTTATTGTGTTAACTTATTATTGTGGAAGGTCAAAATCACTACAGTGATTTAGTGGTTGCAAATCAATGATTATTAATGATTAAGTTGTGACACATTGCCCTACACGAGCTGCCTTTATGGGTTAAAAGTATCAGTACTGGTAGTAGCAATACTGCCCCTGTATTTATTTGGTATTTAAAAAATACCACCATTTACAGTATCGGAGACCACTACATTAAACATGACTAGTTTTACTTGAAACTTTATGCAGTGGTCCTTTTGATTTCTTGTTATCAACAAGTGCTAGTAGTCATATGACTCACACCACCCAAGACTGCAGGGTTTATGCCTGTAGGCCCGTTCAGCCTTTCAAAAATCACCCCTTGAGTCTCATTTCTTGCAGCTAGCAAACACACTACAGGATTTCCAAAGCATATGTGCATTTTCCCCCTAAAAGATACAAAGAAAACAATATTTAATCCTCCACAAAGGCAACATGTGTCCACCTCCATTCATATTAAATTCAAGGATAACAGGCATTCTAAAAGCTGCATAAGCTCAGTGGGATTTCCTTCCTCCCTTGTCAGCTATCCACTTGCAATTTTCAAGTTTACACATAAGTCCAATTCCGCTTTCCGCTCAGCCAGCAGGATTAGCACAACTGTCTACCTCAGCATCCTGCTAAGATCCTGCTCTTTGCCCTGATCCTAGTCATCCTGCTGCAGACTCCAAACCGGCTCCCACCGCCCTCTGCAGGCAACACACTTCAGTGATCTCACCCAGGCAGCAGTGCTATCCGTGGTGCTGATCCCCAGGCAGAGGCTCCATCACCCAGCAGCCTCCGAGGAGGAAGAAATTCTCTGAGTTTCCTACAGTGAAAAACTTCCGTCCTCTCTCTGTCACGTAAAATCATTCAAAAGAAGGAAAGGAAAACAAAAAGGAACCCGAGCTGCTCTGCATCTCTGTTGAGGAAATACATTGATTTAACTTGAGTGCATTCCTGGTGTTTCATTCCTCCGTACACACCTGCTTTAAATTCAGTACCAGCCTCAATTTTTTCCCCCATCTCTACCTGAGACCAGCTTTGACTGATGTGCAAGCCCATCTTTGTGTGTCTACATGTGCTAAAGAGACGGCCACAGCATGTAAAGGCTGATTCAAGCATGATTGCACTCAGGTGTCTCTGTCCTCTTCTTCTTCTTCTTCTTCTCTTTTTTCAAAGGAGCATTTATTTACTGGATTGGTTGTTTTGATTGACAAAGGCAGGGGAGAGTAAATGCACTACTTGTTATGCAGCCGAAGTCTGTCAAGCCTCCAACACCTGCTCTCTTTCAGATGCTTATTTCATTATGGCTCCTCTCTCCCAGGAGTCAAGACACTTGTGTGTTTGTGTGTTCTTTTTTCTTTTTATTTCTGTCTCTCTCTGTTTTTTGTTAGTCCTGTGCTGGATGTTTACCTGGATCTTATCCTCTTTCTCTCTCCCTCACTGCCTCGGACAAGTCTCGGCTTATTTGCAGCTGAGCGTGGTCTCACCTAGTATCTCGATCTTTCTTCCATTAGTTTGCCCGTTCCTCTCCTCTCTCTCTCCCTCTGTGCGTGTGCTCCTCTGACAGGCAAGCAAGCAAACGGCTTACAACACTGAAGCACACCAGGCAGCCTCAGCTGTACGGTACACACACCCCTCACACCCCAGTTGCTGCACCACTGAAGCCCCCCTCTTTCATCTGTGAACAGAGACTAAATCAGGAAATCCGAGCAGATCAACCCTCAGCCCCGTGTGGTTTATTATTTATTTTAAATTTCTTAATAACACTTGCTCTTGCATACTGAAGAGCAGAATTTCAGTCATGTGCTGGATGCAAACACGCAGAGACACTCAGATAAGCAAACATCGATTTAGCGATTTGTTTGATATATTTATGCATCATTTGCGTGTTTCCACCTATTAAAGGTGACTGCAAATCTATCCAAATTGGCTCTCATGTGGGCTCCACTTTCACCTCCACTACATCCTTATAATGAAAGCCTGTCAGCGACTATTATGCTTAACTGGTCCACTGCTCGATCACACAGTCAATTTGGTGGTAAGACATGCAGAACAGTAATAACTCAATCTCATCTGAACTGTAGGTCAAATCTCCCAACTTAAATCCACAGTTACACACACACACGTTTCAATCACTTCAAGTGGCGTTTTTTTTTTTTTCTTCTTTCTTTTTCGCGGTGAGCACAGCAAGAGATGCTATTTCCATGCAGAAAATATGTTACCAAGGTAACAGAGGAGAGGGAGAGGGAGCATGTATGTGTGCGTGCATGAGAGAGAGAGAGAGAGAGTGAGAAAAAGGCTGAGATGTAGCCCCTGAATACCAGGACTGCTGCTGCTGCTGCAGACGTAGAGCACAGCATCCCACCCCTGCCAGCATCAGTGCAGCAGCTTTACAACCCAGCATACCACACGCACATGAAGGCTGTTTTTGAATGCTTTCAAATGTCGAGACAGCTCGGTTTTCACTTCCCACTTCATTTGCCGACGTCTCACAAAGTAACAGAATCGCATTGGCTGTATTTCACCTTTCAGTTTTTCTCGGCACTTCGTCTCTCGTCACTTCTCTTCCTTTCCAAGTCTGTCTCTATATATAGACAGCCTTTCTATCTTTTCTCTGCTCCCTCCCTCGCTCCCCACCACGTCTCTCTCTCAGTCTGTTTACACCTGTCTCCTCTCCCTCGTCTCGCTGTGTCCTTCAAGCTCAAATTTACTTCACAGATACCATAATTAACTGCACTACACTGTTGCCAAAGCAGGCTGTACAAGGTTTATAATTTATAATGTGGAGTGCAATCTGTCCCAATTTAAGAGAGAGACAGCAACCCAGCACTTCACTCTCTCTATATATAAAACATCTACAGTAAAATGATAAAATACTAATAAAAAGCAGGTTTTACTAAAATATGCTGGTTTCTAGTTCTCGAGCAAGAATATTTATTTCTATTTTTTTTATTCTTTATATATAGTGTTGTGCAAAAATCTTGAGCCACCCTGCATTTTTTATATTTAGCTTCCAAAGAGCCTGACTTTTCATTTTTTTTTTTTTTTTTTTTTTTTTTTAAGTGGTCCATAATTCCAGGCTTTTCTTTGGACATTGGCTGCTTTTTCACTTACTTTCAGTCCAGTCCTTGTACCTGAACATTTTCAAAGAAATGCTTTCTTTGTTAACGGTGACCTATGAATCATTCACACATACAGTGGCTTGCAAAAGTATTCGGCCCCCTTGAACTTTCCCACATTTTGTCACATTACAGCCACAAACATGAATCAATTTTATTGGAATTCCACGTGAAAGACCAACACAAAGTGGTGCACACGTGAGAAGTGGAACGAAAATCATACATGATTCCAAACATTTTTTACAAATAAATAACTGAAAAGTGGGGTGTGCGTAATTATTCAGCCCCCTTTGGTCTGAGTGCAGTCAGTTGCCCATAGACATTGCCTGATGAGTGCTAATGACTAAATAGAGTGCACCTATGTGTAATCTAATGTCAGTACAAATACAGCTGCTCTGTGACAGCCTCAGAGGTTGTCTAAGAGAATATTGAGAGCAACGACACCATGAAGTCCAAAGAACACACCAGACAGGTCAGGGAGGCCAAGAGGCCCATGGTGACTCACGAGCTGCAGAGATCTACAGCTCAGGTGTGGGAATCTGTCCATAGGACAACTATTAGTCGTGCACTGCACAAAGTTGGCCTTTATGGAAGAGTGGCAAGAAGAAAGTCATTGTTAACAGAAAACCATAAGAAGTCCCGTTTGCAGTTTGCCACAAGCCATGTGGGGGACACAGCAAACATGTGGAAGAAGCTGCTCTGGTCAGATGAGACCAAAATGGAACTTTTTGGCCAAAATGCAAAATGCTATGTGGCGGAAAACTAACACTGCACATCACTCTGAACACACCATCCCCACTGTCAAATATGGTGGTGGCAGCATCATGCTCTGGGGGTGCTTCTCTTCAGCAGGGACAGGGAAGCTGGTCAGAGTTGATGGGAAGATGGAGCCAAATACAGGGCAATCTTGGAAGAAAACCTCTTGGAGTCTGCAAAAGACTTGAGACTGGGGCGGAGGTTCACCTTCCAGCAGGACAACGACCCTAAACATAAAGCCAGGGCAACAATGGAATGGTTTAAAACAAAACATATCCATGTGTTAGAATGGCCCAGTCAAAGTCCAGATCTAAATCCAATCGAGAATCTGTGGCAAGATCTGAAAACTGCTGTTCACAAACGCTGTCCATCTAATCTGACTGAGCTGGAGCTGTTTTGCAAAGAAGAATGGGAAAGGATTTCAGTCTCTAGATGTGCAAAGCTGGTAGAGACAGACCCTAAAAGACTGGCAGCTGTAATTGCAGCAAAAGGTGGTTCTACAAAGTATTGACTCAGGGGGGTGAATAATCACGCACACCCCACTTTGTAGTTATTTATTTGTAAAAAATGTTTGGAATCATGTATGATTTTCGTTCCACTTCTCACGTGTACACCACTTTGTTTTGGTCTTTCACGTGGAATTCCAATAAAATTGATTCATGTTTGTGGCTGTAATGTGACAAAATGTGGAAAAGTTCAAGGGGGCCGAATACTTTTGCAAGCCACTGTAAAAAGGCACCTAACTGAAGAGATGGACAAGTGGTGGACAAATAAAGTTAGGATATGTAGTACTTACAGCTGATGAACATTATCTGAAAGTTATTCCCTTGAGAAAGAGGAAAAACACAGCAGCGACCTGACACAGGACGTGAGAGACCTTAAACCAGCTGATCCATGTACTGGTCATTGAAGCCTCCACAGAGATGGTCTAACTGGAAAGGTGTCGGTCAAGAAGCTTTTCTTATACCAGTAAAACCAGATTTTTTGAACTTTGAGTTTTTGAGTCCTACACTACATTATTAGTAAGAATTTTTATTCTTACTGATGCATATTATCAGAAACATGTAGTGCTGCTGTGAGGGATAAATTATACAAAAATGCCAGCTGTAGCAAAAATGATACAAACTAAAACTTATATATGCAAATTGATATTAAAATTTTCCTTTTCTTTTTTAATTGTCAGAAAATTTAATAAAAAAAACTCCAGTTTAAAAATAATTGAATTTTCTGACAATTATTTCATGGTTCAGGCTCCACAGAGTTAAGGAAGGGAAACGGGGAAAAGAAGCTGACGTATGCCAAATGAATAACTGGACAGCAGGTCTGATGGAGTGATGAATCAAAGTTGACATTTCAACATTATTGAAGCAGTGTGGCATCATTTTGACAAAACAGAACAAAAGGCATCCAACAGCCAAGAGAAGAGCTTTGAATGTCCTCCACGCACCCTTCAGAACTATTCCTAAAGACTACTTAAAGAAATGACAAAAAGCTGTATTAGCTGCCATGTATGCTTGAATAACATTTTCCTTGCAACATATAAAGGAATGAGGTGCAGCACAAGATTTTTGCACAGTTCTGTATTAATAATGTTAGCATCTGTGGGGTTTCATCTGAATGAACGAAACAATCTAATTAAACAGATGGTGGCTATTCCCTCACACCTAACAGATAAAACAAATAGCCTAAAATCAAACACAACTATCAGCCGCTACATCACATTCTACACATTTAATGTATGGACCCAACACCTGTTTGTGTGCTGTACTGTCAGGCACCTGGAATGGCAGCAAATCCTGGGTGGAGGATCCATGGATCTGGTTTGTTGTGAGGTGTGCAATCCATGCTTGATCACGTCAGGCTCTGGGGAATTTTGAGGTCAGCGTGATGCCTTTGACTTTTTGTGTCATTTAAACAATTCCAGAGCAGTTTTAGCAGTGTGACGGGGTGCATTGGTCCCCCCAACTGCAGCTACAGGTCTCTAATTGAAGTCTTTCTTCCTACTGAAGGGAGTTCTTCTTCTGTCACCAAGCGGTTGCTCATAGGGAATGGTCGGATTGTTTTTTTTTCTCTATTATTAAATAAGTAAGAGTCTTTATTAAATAAGTAATTAATTTAAATAAGTAATTAAGTTACTGCTTAGTTTTCAGACTGAGGCTTTAAAAGACACAAGATTATTATTTAAAAACCAGGATTACAGCAGAAAGACTGTCTAATTGAGGTGAAATTTCTGATGTTTCTGAGTTTTTGTCAGAGCCACAAACCAAACATTTCCTCACTGAAAGTCTCCAGTGGTTTAATTTAAATAACCGATTGAAGCCCAAAGATGTAAATGCATCAATATTTCACAGCAAATTAAAAAAGAGACACAAAACCACAATAAATCTGTGTAGCAGAACCTCGTTAATCATCTCTGCAACCCCTTATGGCTAGAAACACTGGACTAAAGTCTTTAAGTCTTTTTTAAAACAAGTCCACTGCAATCTGTTAATAGTAAAATTCTGGCAGTGCAGTGGTGCATCAGTAATACAGGTGTAATTATGTGCAACTACCACTGTAATTCAGTGTTTTGACATTTTTAAAACTGTCTAAACCTTTGTGGGTTTCCCCACCAGTGATGGGCTTGATCCAGCTAAGCTCAGCTAGCAGGATCAAAAAAGAAGTGTTGCTGTCTCTCTGCCTCTTGTTTCTCTGTGTTGTTTGCAGCATCATAACGAGATGCACGCACACACTTTTTGGGGGGTGGTGGGTTCTTGGTACGATCAGCTTTCACTTGAAATGTTGTGTTGCAGACCTGCAGAAAAAGAAAATCATTACACACTGTGGTTTTCGCCCCCTTCCCCCAGTCTCTCCCATCACGTCAATTACAAATCGACCTTTATGTATCTACGTCATTCATTTCAGCACCCTCATCACGTCCTCCCGTCGCCGGGTCACTGAGGGTGACTCCTTCAAAAAGAGCGTAGCCGTCGCATCTACATTTCAGATCACTGACTGTATCTGCCCTGCAGATTTGATCAGCCTGCAAAGTCCTTGCAGAGCAGATCAAAAGCCCTTTAAAGACTTGTTTATGAAGCGCTACCTGACATATTCAATTTCACCAGCTGTGGCTCTGGCCTGTCAGCTGCACTGGATAATGGCTGATCAAACAACAGCTGTGGAGGCCATTGCACTGTCCATCGCCACCTATGCCTGCATTTATACTTTACGAGGCCAGTTAGCGTGAAAATCCTGCCTAATGCGACACCCCGCTTTTGATATCTCAATTTAACAAGCGCACTCTGAGCAATAAATAAGATTAGCGCGCAGAAACACAGTCAATTCATAATCCTGGTGTGAGCTGGTTAGGAGAGACCGAGAGCCACGCAGATCTCCGTGTAGGATGGAGAAATTACTCAACAATACCCAAAGTGAAAAGAAAGAAGCAGATGGAGGAACGTGTAAATATTTGGGACCTGTTTGGTAAAAAATAATGTTGCCCCTGACCTCCCAGCAGCTTCCCATCATCTGTTACCACGAGGCCAGGAGCGATAACGAGATTAGCATAAGCACTTTTAGTAAGTCACTGTGAATAGGATCCTTAAGAAGGCTTAAACTGTCCCCTTTCACCAGCGGTTGACAGATAGTTGAGAGCTGACTGGCACATCTGCTTGGTCGCCGCTCTGTTCTCTTAGAGATCTTCAGCGCTGGCAAATCAATGGGAGATCTATCACTTGAAGGGACGCAGGGTGCAGGGAAGGAGAGCAAATCACTTCTATAAGTGATAGCAGCTATCAGGCAAATGGGCAGAAAATGGTTCCTAATGGTGCCTGGTATGTCTGGTGTAAACTGCAGCCAGACTCTTTGTCGTCCATCACCCCGGAGCATATGTAACCGAAAGTAGGGAGGAGGCAGGAAGAGGAGAAGAGGGAAGCATCTGCTCGTTCAGCGTGGGAACCCCTCAGGGGGTGACACGGTAATCTGGGTTCACGTCAAACCGAATCTGGCGCCTGTGCGGATGATGCTGTGTCAGTGGCTAAGTCTGTGTGTCAAGCAGCTGAAAGTCACTGAATGTGCACCGTACACCCCCCCCCCCCCCCGCGGTGTGTGACCTTCACTCGGGCTCCACTTTGCTTTCTAATAGGCTTTCAAAAACAAAAGAAGAAGAAAAAACTCTCTCATTCTCTCTCCTGGCTTTGTTAAAATCCTGTTGGTAATTGAGGTATAGTTGACTCAAAGCTGAGATAATTAAAAATGAATGACTCCGACCCTTCTCTACCCCCCCCAATTCCGACAGAGAGCGAGAGAAGGAGAAGAGAGGCTTTCCAGGGCGACAAGCTCGGCAGGATTAGTTCTAAACTTGAGTCACGAGTTCTGACTTGACAGTAGCAGTTGGTGCTGAGTAAACAAATAAGTCTTTAGATTCGACCACTTCAATTACCCCCCACCACCCAACACCACCACTACCAGCCACCCAGACTGCTGTTTTCCCAGAAACAGTAATCACATTCACTATTAATGAGCCATGATGTTCATTCTGGACCCATCCACTCCTCTCAGTAATGCATACTCTTCGGAACTGCGTGTGCATATTTTACACCTTGCCACACCAGATGGATACCTGCGGTGTCCTGGTTGCGCTCGCTGTCTGACCCCCGGGGCTCCTCTTTACATGCTCAACCATGAATGATGCTCGCCCATCGGGAGAAATTGTCTGATGTGCGACTTTGACTAAAACACTGCCTGCAGAGCGGAGATAATGAAACGCCGGGCTGCAGCCCGGAGAGCGAAGGACGCCAACACACCTGTTCAAAGACCTCCGTTTTCCTTATTACTCTAACTGCGACGCCAACAGGCTCTTCATTTTGTTAAAACACACACGACAATCTCTTTAAATGAGACATTTGACCTCGAGCTGCACACACCAGTGTCCCAGTGTCTTTTTTTCCCTTCTTGCCCACCACATGATCTTCATTAAACGCGCGCAACTGTGGCATCAGAGGTTTTACGTATAGGTTTAAGTGCTCATGCAGAGGAATGAAAAGCCCATTTAGCAGTTAACAGCAGTAATTTCAGATGTTTCTGTGTGTTGTTATGTCTAATATATTTGCTTATATTGGCAAATAGTTTGCAGTTCACAATAGATACAAAAAGGTTAAGAAATTACCCGTTTTGTAAGTATCTTTCTGCGTTATTGTACATGTTCTGTGTTTCGCATTCTAATCAACCCAGTCCCTTTTGGCCACTTATAATATCTTTACAGAAGTGTTGTGTTATATTTTTGTCATTTCTGCTGCACTCTTGGCTCGCTCTTGAAAAAGAATTTTTTTAACGCCAGTGAGAGTTTTACATTCATAATTAAACAATGTATAAAAGCCTCTTTGACAGAATCTGATTGCAGCTTCTACCTCATGACAGGAATCTTTCTTTCTTGCTTAATATAGCTTTATAACATTCACGAAAGAAGTTTCTGATGTATGTTTCACAGATTATTTGCCAACAAGTCATTTACAACCGTTACAAATACAGACACTTCTTTTTATTTATTATTGGGGAAACACCGGAAATAATTTTTGGCAGGCTGGCAGCTCCAGTTGTGAAGGATGCTGGTGGCTGGTGGTGATGGTAGGGGGTTTGGATGGCTGTTCGGGAGTATGACAGGACTCCCGCATTTGAGATTCGAGAGGAGTGAGTCAGCATGATCTAAGACTGGGGGGGTCAGAGGATGTTGAGGGTAGGAGGCAGACTAGATGCGAGCATGGAAACTCATTATAAGCGTTTGCAAAGCGGGTCAGAGCTGTGCAGCGTGCAGTCTTGTGAATGAGGAAGTGTTTGTGCTCTGGCCGCAGGGCTCGAACTGCTCCTATATCTGCCAGACCTCCACCACCCAAAGGTCTATCACCCAGGCTCACCTCCTTGCTGCCCCTTCTTCATCCAGCCCCCGCCACCCACCCCCTCACACAGTCCCCTCCCTTGCCATCTTTGCGGAGGTGCGCTGAATATCGAAGAGCCAGAAGCTGCATGGCTGGCTTACAAAGGATGCTCTCTTCTCTGTCTCCCGCACTCCGCGTCCTGTTCTGCTCTACATTCTCCCTTTACGCCAGGCTCCCCGTGCCCTCCTCCTCCTCCTCTTTTCTCGTCTCCCTCTCAGTCTACGAGCTGCTTCGCTTTCTTCTCTGCACCTCTCGCTCTCCTCTCCGTTTCTTCACCGTCACCCCCGTGACTCTCAGCCTCCAAACCCTCCTCGCCGTATTTGTTTCACAAAACCTTCCATCTTCTCCTCACTGCACCGCCTCCCCTCCTTTCTCTCCGTCTCTCTCTCTTTCCAGAAAAGCATCTATTATTAACACACACCTCTGGCTCTCGCCAAAGACTGAACCGAGGTTCAGGCCAAGCTCCTCAGCATTTTTAATCACCCGTAATGAGCGAGAAATAATTTAAAAAATAATAATAAATCGGTGCTTGAATGCAGCGTGTTTGGGTGATAGCGGTTCATTTATGTCTTCCACAGTCTCCGTGCGGCTCTTTCTTAACAGGTTTTCCCTACGCAAGGCTTTATTATTAGAGGTACACCAGCACATTCATGTATAGCAAGTATGAAGAAAAAAAATCAATCAGGCAGCATGAAACCACCAAAATACACCGTGAATCAGAGCTCGTATTGCAAGGGGGATAATGCACTTCATGTCAGTCCTGATATCACGGAGTCGTTACTGTAACTGTAGAAATTAGTCATGCGCAAGTTCCCACTGCGGAGGTTGTGTTTAACCTCTCCTGCGGCAGGATTTTTTTCTCTTTTTTTTGCAGAGGCTGCTGTCGGAGGGCACAGGCACGGCGCTGCTGTCAGATGACTGAGGAGATACGCAGGCGAGGGGCGTCCCCGGTGACAAACGTGGCCTCTTTTCATCATCCGCTTCCCTCCTCTCTTTGAACAAATACAAAGGCTCAGAGCCAACTACTACTTTGGGTTGCAGAGCTCGAAGAGAACTAAGGGATTCAGCTATTATTTTGTCTGGAAACAGGGCTCTAATTGCAGGGGAAGATGAACCAGAGAAGCTGAAAATGAGATGAATCTACCCCCTCCTTTTATTTTTGTGGTGTTTTTGGTTTTTAAATCACTGGTTTATTTATACTGGTAAACATCAAACAGAAACAACAGCAAAAAACCAAGAGCAGACGTCCTCCCAGTCACCGTTTCTTTTACATTTCATTTGATTTACAATGGTTGTCATCGGCATGACACGATCACTTCAGTAAGTTAGGGGGGAAAAACACAAACAAAGCAAAAACATGAAAATGAATCATTCCCCTGGATCCACGCGTAACATCAGATTACTTCCCGCACCTTGTCACGCTGTGGGTGTTGGCTCAATCGTCGCTCAAATCAGTCATGACAGGAATCCTATCAGAGTTGAGTCTTTGTGTAATTACGTGATAAAAATGTATCGATTCAAACCGGAGGGCAGTATTAGGCTGAGTCGACTTGTGCCACACACACACACACACACACACACACACACACACACACACACACACACACACACACACACACACACACACAAAGAAATGCTGCATTGTGCTGTGTCTGGGGGTGGGCTGGGTGGGGATGAAAAGATAGAGGGCTGTCAGTCTACTACATTCTTTTCCTACACCTCTGGGATGTAAAGCACATTCGTAATCTCTCCAAAACCACATCCAAAGTAATTAAGACATGTCACTGTCTGCAGAGCTGGAGACAAGAATCGTGTAGTCTACAGAGATTGTATCACTTTAAGTAACAGGCAATGAGATTGTTAAGTATAATAACCCCATCCCCTGTGCGATGCTTCTGTTATAATACAGTATTGTCCAGGTTACTGCATTCGATACCACATGAACACTTATGGTTGTACTGAGATATATAGTATCTCACACAACTAAAACATGTTTTGTTTTGTTTTGTACATGAAGTTTGATTTATACATTGTTGTGCCTTTCATCAAAGTTTGATCAAACTCTGTTATAAAGAAGACTTTGATAGGTTATAAGGTAGAAAACAAATGTGAAATTTTTCCCGTAAACCCTGTGTCGCCTGCCTTCTCCCAGATATACGAGAGAAGCCTACAGGTCCTTCAACAAAGAGCACAAAAGCTCCAAAACAACAACACAAAAAACAAAACAAAAAAACCCCATGGCATAAAATCCTGTCTGCTCACCACGGGCCACAAATCCAATCCAGCAATCCAAGAGAGCGCAGGTAGCAAAACTTCAAAATCATAAAGTGCTCTCCAGAAGCCACTCAGACCTCGAGAGCTTGTCCCTGGCCCGGCGAATGTTTGTTGTGCTCTCGAGCTGCGGCAGCTCTCCGCTCATTGACAGGCTGCGTTTGGAGCGCAGACTGGCCCCGGTTTTTGGGTAGGCCACGTAGCAGCGCTCCGCGTACGACTCTGCGTTGAACGAGTGCCTGCGGTTCACCCTCGCCCCTCCTGCGGGAACAGTCATGTATTGTCGAGCAACTTGATGGGGCCGCGGAGCCCTGGGGATGGCAGTCAACTTGGTGGGCTGGCCCGGTACAGCAAGAGTGATGGCTTGGGCTGTTTTCACTTCTGACGAGTTATTCCGGTTCATGTTGTCGAGCTCGACATCTGCTTCAGCTCGGCGAGCCTCAGGGGGTTTTGTCGGAGCGGTCGAATGCTTGGGTCTCGGAGTGCCCGGGGAGGCTGGGTGCCAGCTGTGACTTCCAGCTGAGGTAGAGACCGTGCAGTCAGGGACAGACGGTTTCGTGGATGCCACCACGACAGGCGGTCGCTGCTTGGCTGGCTCCGGGGCAGGCAGGGCGACACGGAGGCAGTCCTTGTCATTCTTCTCTGGCCGCAGAACCTGCTTAGAGAGGGACTTGGGAATCCCACAGCCCTGTAGCTGTCCGTCACTGCTCAGTGACCTAATATCCCCCATCTCTAGCGCCTGACAGGAGACAGGGAGAAGGCAAGAGCGAGAGGAATGAAAGAAAATCTATGAGACACACATTTCAATACAGACAGAACTAATAAGGATTAAAAGAACAAAATGCAAGGAATCGTCGCCCACTGACCTTATCTGCATCCCCTTGGTTACACACCCGATAACGCACAATGAGGAAGATGATAAAAGCGAGCACAGACGCCACAATAATCCCTCCGATGATAACCACAATGGTACCACCGAGAAACTGGGACTGCATGAAATGGCATCTCAGGTACTGAGGCTCAGTGGTAAAGTGGATGCAGCCAATCACCCTGGTGGCGGTCAGCGAGGTCACCTGGTCGTCATAGATGGCCAACACGCACAAGTCGTAGTGCGTACCAGCTGCCAGGTTGTTTACTAAGATGCTCTTACTGGTCGGGGGTATCATCCTGTAAAAAAAAAGAAGAAGAAGAAGAAGAAGAAGAAGAAAAGTCTTTGTGACTGTTCCGACATACTTTAGATTAGAGAAGGCTGAATGAAAGGAGACAGAGCAAATCAGATTATCAGCCTTATTGTTTTGTAGGGATAAAGATGACATGACAATCATTTATCTCTCAGGGGGCTATTTACGATCTGTCTAGGCGTAATCTTTTGTGACATTTGATTTATTCTCTCAAACATCATTACAGATAAAAGGTTGCTTCGGTAGCTGGGGACACGCGGATCCCCCGTTTGTTCACAATATCAAGATTACAGGACAGGACACAACTCTTTAACGTCTCTTTAATTCTGTGGCCGCGGCTGAAACGCCATATGTGTTACTGACTTTGAAGTTCATTTAGGGAGAAAAAAAAGGGTGGTGGTGGGGGGCAGTGGGGTATCTTGCGAAATGATCCTATCATATCACAGTGATTAGCACAAAATATGCGGTGAAAGGGTGCAGAGATGAAAGTATCCTGTGTACACCAGTTCCTCAGATGGGCATGTGTGAAGCCTCTGATGCTTTTTTTGTAAAAACTGTGGAAGACTAGTCTTTCATCTTCCTATGAGTCCGCAGCTTAGTGCTGACATTCTGTTTTGATTTTGTTGATTAAGCATTATCAAGCTTTTGCGCGTCGTAAATGACACACTCCAGCAAGGGGAGATTACGAGTCGAAGAATGAGAAGTCAGATACAGCGCATTAGTCTATCTTCCTGATAGGATTAATAGACGCCACAAATAATCGCGTTGACAGCCAGGTCCATTTCTTAATGACTAAACATCCAAAGTGATTTAGAGATTCAAAGAACGCCGTGAAGGTCAAACAAGGGCCGTGGAATGCATACATATGCTTAGATTCAGCTTTAAAGTTTGTTGGGCAGTAAGAAAATGAGCTTTTTCTTCTTCACATCTGCTCACCTGTATACCAATGAATCATCGTACGTCCCATTATATTGGATCTGAAACATGCGGATTCCAGGAATACTCCTGTGGAAGTTGAACTTGACCAGAGCTGAGGTCGAGGTGGCTTCAGCAATTACTACTTTCTTCTCCTGGCTCGTCTTTGCATTCCCCAGAGGCACCCCTCCTGCCTCTGCCCCCGTCTTGGTCACTGTGGCGATATCTGATGAGCCGGGGTCACGCTCCTGCTCCTCAATTGTGTTATTGGTGATGTGAGGGAGTTTGGTAATGACCAGCTTTACTGCACTGTGGGCCTCTCCGGCTGGGTTGGAAGCCACACAGGTAAAGGAACCTGAAACAAAAACCAAACAGATTAACTTTCTCCCGCCTTAAATTCATCACAATGTACAAATAAGCCCGGTGGGTCAGAAATGTGTAATAGAGAGGTTGGCAAAGAACCAATTATATATTATTAGTTCCAATTTCTTCCGTTGAATCGATCAGAAAATGCCAAAGATGATACTTATTTGTGCAACAACAACATCTACAGAAGATGAACAGTATCTGAAAGTTATAACCTTAAGAAATAACAGGAAAAAATCAGCAAAGACCTGTTAGATGCATCTGGATGTTCAGCTGTCCAAGCCATTTCTGATACACTTCAGTGGAAATGTGACTGTCAATAAGCCCTTCTTAAGGAAGGGAAACAGGGAGAAAAGTCTGAGGTATGCCAAATTACACAAGAACTAGACTGAAAGTCAGTGGCAACAGGTCTTATGGAGTGCCAAATCCAATTTTTGACAATATAGAGGAGGTCAGGAGAGATGTACAACAGTGACCGTCTACAGCCATCTATAAAACATCTCTAAAACATGGTGGAGGCTCTGCATTTAGCCACTTTTATGGATCTTCTAAACATTTGTGGATATATAAATGCAGAAAGGTACCCTAACATTTTGATCCATCATGCAATACATGAGCCGGTGCAGTAAAAGCATAGCTAAACAGAAAAATACACACAATAGAACACTATCAGTCATGGATTGACCTCTCTGGAGCAAGGACCTCAACATTACTGAAGCAGTGTGAGATAATCTTGACAGAGAACAGAATAAAAGGGAAAAAACATCCAAAGAAGAGCTTTGAATGTCCTTCAAGAAGCCCAGAGAACTATTCATGAAGACTACTTAAAGAAATGACAAGAAGTCGCCTAAGAGAGTTCAGGCTGTGTTGAAGAATAAGGGTGACCATACCAAACATTGGCTTTCAACTTTGTTACAATTGTACAAACTCTATTAGTTCCTCATAGTCTGTATTTCCATATATAATTACACTTGCTTCACTAAGTCACTGCACCTGTTTCCAATTTTCCTAACCAAATATAAAGAAATGAGGAGTGGCTCAAGACATTTGCACAGTACTGGATATTCTCTTGTGCACTGTGATCATTGTACAACTTCCTCGTCTTCTTGGTGTAACGGTTGTGCAGACAAATCAGAGTGGTCACAAACAAAGCACAGAGCCATGCATACTCTCTGTGTTTCTGAATTATACATTACTCTGACCTTAGAGGATCCTCCGGCTCTGCTGATGTGAATTATAACACCAGAATAAACTGAAATGAACTGAAATGGAGGTAGTGGGCTATTTTTCACCTGCCTTTTTGTCCGTTCTTTCCATCCTGTACAAATTTATGCTTGACTACATTTGTTTTTTACTGACTTTGTGTGAAAATTTCTTTGGATACAAGGCAAAAACTGCAGTTTTTCAAATGGTCCCCTGAGGCTGACTCCAAAAGGCTAGTCAGTGATAAACTCCCATGCTGAAATGCGACTATTTCCAGCAAAAACACATCAAATAAATTGAATTTTAAAAAAAAACCCAAAGGTTACAAAAACAGTTTCAGTCCTTCTAGCTGATTTCCACATTCATGACAACTGTGCAGTTTTCAAATTGTGCATTTTTAGGGGTCAGTCTGTGTGGACAGATTGTTGCCAAGACAGGCGGATATAGCCAGTAGGTCTCTACGAGGCTTCACCGTAAACGATTTAAATGAGTGAACTGGACCAGACTTGATGTTTATGGTGTTGGTGCTTTTCACTGCACTCTTAATGCAAATATCTGACAAATAAAAGTGCTTTCTGTGTGCCTAATTGGACTAACAGATCGTCCAAGAAGTCTGTGCTCTGCGAGGCAAATTCTGGTATTTCATTTTTATGTTACTTAGCACTAATTACCAGATATGCGATCTGTGCAAAACACCCATCCAGTCTGTTCTTTCAACAGTAGCTTTTACTTAGCACCCCCCTCCCCTCTTATTTATGGTCACTTCTGGCTTCAGACTGGAAACATTGGAAAAACATCACCTAGCTCTCTCCAAAGGAAAACAAACAGCCTTCCAGCCCTTGTGGACTAATTAATACAAAATATCTAATCTTTCTAGTGTTGTACTTGAAAAGCTTCTGCTTTGAATCAGGACAGTTCTAAGGACTACCTCGGGATAAGTACCCACTGTGGAAGTCCTGAGCAACTAGATATCAAATTCCAAGTTTTTTACCTAAGCAGCACTCACAGAAACTCTAAAATGATGTAATAGTCAGCCAGCGGCTGGTAATACAGCGTCACCTCTTGCTGTGGTCTTTTATTTTTCTTTCTAATCCTGTTTCGGTCTCTGCACGTTCTGTCCACATAGCTTCACTGTGGTCGACACCTCGTATCAAACTGATGAACATTGCTAGTGAAGATTTTTTAACATTTCGCTTTGATGAGTCCAAATCACATCATATATCTTGTGTTGCACATAAGCTCAATACAGCCTGGACTCCACTATCAGTTCACCTCTCTGAGCTTTCGTGCCATTTTAAAGGCTAGCATGGGGAGGTCTGTGTTTCATGCCAAATGTTTCACCAGCTGGAGCTTATAATGGCAGTAGCTTTTGATAGTTTTGCTTGTGTGTTTGATCAGTCAACACTTACATCTAGACTAGCTGTGTGACACAGCACGTCCCGTCACTCCAACTTCCTTCAAAGCTAAAGCAGAGACAGTACTTACACCGGCACAAGGAGCTTAAAAAGGACCTTTAGCTTCGGCTGCTGGCGATAGTGAATACGAATGTGTTTCAAGATGTTAGACACTGTTTCTGGAAAATTTCAGGTATCTAAAATGTTAATTGTTAACAAGTAAAAGTGTCAAAACACATTTCTTTGCAAACAGATGCATATGACAGGAACTTTGCCACGAATCAGCATACAGGCACGTCTCCACACTCAAAACTTTATCACCCGGTGTAGGTAAATACTATAGCCTTCCATGCTTATGTGCAAGAAAACAACTAATTCCACTCCGTCAACAACATAAAAGCCCAGTCAGTGCAGTGTAAACAGACCGGAGTCCTTGACAGTGCTGATTAGGATGTCCAGCGTGCCGTCGGTGTGGACTACAGCCCTGGAGGAGTTGGACATAAGGCGTCCATCAGGTGCAATCCAGTGGATAATGGGGTCAGGGTCGCCCCTAGCCTTGCAGCGCAGAGTCACACTCTGACCCTCCAAAGCTCGCAGCTCCTGAGGCAAAGGGAGGAACAGGCAATCAGAGCGAGAGCTTCTTTTAACACCAATTAGATAACGACCCTGATCAAAACTGAAAAACACAAATTACACACAGAAGTACTTTGGTGCTGCACAGTGTGGCTTAGATATTATTATTAATGCTGTTATTGATGATGTTGCGTTTCACAATCTCATTCCCTGTGAATGTAATCAGCAATTGATCATTGTCACGTTACTGAATTAGCATTATTATAACGGGAAGATCATCAATGAGACAGTACATCGCAGTTCATACGCTTGAGTCCAAATATAAGTTCATTTTCTCTGCAATTATGCAAAATAGGTCTGCTGAATGTAAATGAGATGATATATCTGTAGTTCTTTGGCAAGGATTTGATCAGATAATTTTGTTTGGATGCATGAATCAAGGATTGAATCAGTCCGAGCTTCCACTGTGTATAGAGAGCTGCACTGCGGTTCCATCGCTAAACTGCAAATAGCTTTATTAAAACTGAAAACTGAAAATCTGACCAAAGAACTCCTCTAAAAACACCATCAGGTGCTGCAGTTTGATTTCATTTTTCAAGCACTTTATTTTTTATGATTTGCGAGCTGAGTGGCCCAGATGAGTCCCACAACTCTTGTAAGAGTTCTCTGAATCACAAAGCTAATATTTGGTGTGACAGTCAAAGGCAGCAAATAGTGCAACCTTGGATTAACTAAGGCACAATCCGATGTGTGGCTCAGAGTGAAGCAGTACAGAATATTGCGTCTTAACGGTCCACAGCTTAATTCGAAGACGTACCTGAGAGTACCTGGTGATGAGAGGAGGCTCGCACAGGAACTCCTCTTCCGAAACAGTCCAGAAATAGCGTCCGGCGAGGTGTTGCGGTGAAGCACAGGTCTCCAGATCATCCTCCCTCTGCAACCTCCGCAGCCAAAGAAGCTCACAGTTACACCTCAGTGGGTTCCCCCCAAAGCTCAGTGCGAACGATGTAGGCCCCATTTTCCCAGATGTTGCCAGGACCCCAGCTCTCTGGAAAATAGGATCAGGAGGAAGCTTCTGGAGCTTGTTGGAGGTCACATCCAATCGCTTAAGCTTCTGCAACCCAGAGAAGGTGCCCTCTGGGATGTAGCTGAGCATGTTGTGATCCAAATTGAGTGTATGGAGATTGGACATCCTCTGAATGGCCACCCAGGGGGCGCTTTCCAAGTTGTTGTAAGACAGGTCCAGCTCCTCCAGTGCTGTCAGGTCATTAAAGGCCCCGCTTTGGATGTGGGTGAGCTGGTTGTTGTTGAGGATGAGGTGGTGCAGCTTGGACATGCCGCTGAAGGTGTCGTTGTTGATGCGGGTAAGCCGGTTGCTGTCGAGGTGAAGAGCTCGTAGGTTCTCCAGATCTCTGAACGCGTGAGGCGCGATGGAGCCAATAGTGTTCCGAGACAGAGTCAGATCCACCAGCTTGGTCATGTTTGCAAAGTCTTTGCGTTTGATGCTGGTTACAAAGTTATCCCCAAGACGCATCTCCACCGTGTGCCTGTCAATGTTAGGGGGCACAAACAGAAGCCCCTTTTTGTCACACAGTGTGGCCAAATTAGGGTTAAGCACCTGGCAGACGCAGCGTTTGGGACAGATTTGAACTTTGTGGGCCTTCACAGCCACACCGAGGATGATCAGATACACCAGGAGAGACTCCATTTGGCTTGTCATCAGGTTGATGCGCCTAAAAAATAAACGAATGAGAGACAGAGATGATCAAGCTGTTTGTGAAAATGGCAACAAGTGCAAACCCTGAGATCTATAATTCAAGCTGGGCAAAATCACATTTAAAAAAGGAAAGAAAAATGGGCGATTCTGCTCTGCAAAGTTAAAGATTTTCCACTAGGCTGCAAACACTATTACTGTCAGCTCACAGCTCTCGTTTTTATAGCGCAAAGTCTGAGCAAGAAGCTAAGCAAATCGATGCCTGAACAAACAATAAATGCTGCACCATTAGACATGAAACTAATTAGTCACCTGCCGACTTGAGAGTGAAACATTCCTGGTAGTCTTGTAAGATTTTTGTGACAGCTCTCCTTCTAAGCCCCTACTCCTCTGATCATACTTTTTTTTTATATATGATCATGCCAGTCCTTTTATGTTTGTGTACAGAAGGATGAAAGTCTAGACTGGCAGTCCAGGGTCTCATCAGAATTATCCTGATATCTCCCAGGATCATATCGCCAATAGGAAGGGATGATTGGGCCCTGTGCCTCAGCAAAGATGTGCTATGCCTTGTTATTGATTTTCTCTCTTCTCTCCCTGATGCTGCTCTTACTTATGACACAGCTGAGATGTGGGGGGAATAAGGAGGGATCCATTTGATGCATCCTGAGACATTGTCAGGGATATAGCATCTCATAGAAGTAAGACTTTGGAGATCAGATGTACCAGAGCAAGAGTGACAGAAGTCGAGATTATATTTACTCTTTTTTTTCTCTTTTTTTTGGTTGAACATGCAATATTCAGCCCTCTGGGCGTCCAATTACAGCACACAGAAAGGGACACCAATCAAATCAAACACAGAGAACAAGAGATCCAATCCCACAACCTAGGTGAAAATCCAAAGGCCGACCTTTAAATACAGACGAGAACGGCTGATTTATGATAACAGCTTCCTGTGGTTTGCCGGTAATGCCTCTATTGTCTGTGTTGGGACTCTAAGAGTGTGCAGAAGAAAAAAAAACACTTAAAAAAAATCCAGCCTTAGCAGAGAGGCCTGTCAACTGAGTGCCTTCATGTTTCAAAAGATTCTGTTGCACTGGAGCGGTGACACACAACTCCCGGTGTAATAACCTTGATAGAGTGAGAATGAAGAAAATATCATAGAGTAAAGAAAACAGCAGACAGGACAGGTGTGATGCCCTGCCATGCGAGGGCATGCGGTGCCATTCGCTGACAGCTGGGTAAAACGTATTACAGCCCTAACGAGGAGGCAGGAACCATTCCTTTTAAAATGGGCCATAATAGGAAGGGGAGGAATGATATTGTTGGAGACAGAGAGAGAGAGAGAGCACGCTGGGTATGACATTTTCATGAACGCTGCTGATGAAGCAGCGGAGAATAAATGTCTTTTTCTGACCCATTTTTACACGGGACAACGTTACCAAATCCCACAAGATGTGTGCGGGGAGCCGCGGTGCACCGATCTGAGCTGGCGAGAAATGGACCGTGGGATCATTATTTAATGTTGTCATGACTCTCTTTAAAGAGAGCAGATGACTTCACCGTGAAGCAGTGCTGCAAAGCCGTGTGTAGTGCTTTCCAAGTATGCGTGCAAACTATCTACTTTTTATGTGCGCGCACGAGCGTGAGAGGACAGCCTGCCTAAGTGTGTTCACGTTGGTGTGCCAACCACCTTCTGCTCTGACTCTGAATGGTACGGCCTCTGGTTGTGCAATGAGGCAGAGAGGACCTGCTACTTCCAGACTCGAATGGCGCTGAAGACACGATATTGATTCACTCTGTGGAGATGAGGCTTCTACTTTCTATTTTTTTTTTCATGGCTGAAAACTCAGCCAAACGTGAAGAGAATGGTTGCAACAGTAATCTCTACAAAATTTGTTCTGTGAGGACAAAAGGACAGCCGCTCGCTGCTTAGATGGGCCAGGAAATATCTCTTACTGTCTCCTCAATTTGCATTTAATTACTGGTCTTCCACAGAGATTTGCATAACAGGTTCACTCATCAGGTACATGAACAAATAAGTAGATGATTAATCAATGTATTCATCAATCACACACTTCATCTTCAAATGTCAACCTCCCCCCCAAAACCTCACAGAAAATCATTATCCACTAGGTCGGCCTGTTCATTATAGTGGAGCGACTTGGGAGGGCCACAAATAAACAAGAAAACAGATAATCTAGTGATGCATTAACCATAATCTCCTTCTTAGTCAATCAAGTGTTCGTTTACTACCTCCGAGCAGGTCTTTTCACCCTCAGAGAACAGAACAGACTGACAGCACACTCCCACACATAAGCAAACACACCAGTGGGTGGGGATTTGTGCCTAATAGAGCCAGATCACTACACAACAACCCCCCTTCCTCATCCCCAGCTACAGAGACACATTCATGTGCAGCAGCAGCAGCAGAAGCAGTAGCAGTTAACAGTAGGAGAGGGTATCTATAGCCTCCCTGGGGTAGCATTGGCCAAGAAAAACCTTATGCAGCATGCTGCATGCCAATCCGGCCGGTGAGGTCATGGGGGATATGTTTTCAGATGGTCTAACTTATGCTGGAGCTCATGTGAGAAAGCCTCTGCAATCCGCGTCTGGGCAGGAAATCAGGGAAAGCATCCCTGCGAGGAGAGGAAGATAATGAGATGAAGTCTGCCAGCGTCTCCACGCAGGCCGGCACAACGGCAACGGCGGCGGTGGCATCTCGGTTTGCGTCTCACCTGAGTTGGCCGGTGGGAGGTGGTGGAGGGTGGAGAGGCCGGACATTTGCTACACTGCCAAAAAAAAAAATATATAAGCTGTGTTGTGTCAAGGAGGTAAACTGATGCTGCAACGTGACGGTAAAACGGTATCGACAAAACAGTGAAACAGCTCCTCATCCTGCCTGCTTTTATGAGAGCAAATGGAGCCGCAGCATCTGCTGAAGTGGATCATATTTTGACTGAGCTGGTAGAAATTCTATTTTGTCGGGTAAACGCTTGTGTAGGTAAGAGCAGCAGACCAAACATCGACGCTGTGAAGCACCATCCAACTCACTAACACATGTGAATGTGGCCATGTGCTGTGACACCCTGACTTCCTTTCGTTTTTCTTTTTTTTCCTTACAGAGTCTGCAAATGTTAGAACGTAATAGCTCTTTGGGTGACAGCCTTGATGCCATGGCAACACCGCAAACGTCAGTTTTAGGGTGAGATGTAATCAGTGGCTGATTTTTTTTCTTCTTCAGATAACCTAATATTATTTAGAACAAAGAGTCCTCTCCGAAGGAAAAGGACCTTGACAACTCTTTTGCTCGAAGGCCAGAGCAGACCCACTGTAGCATTTCTGATGAGGAGATTGTGCACTCAGCTAATTCTGGATTGAATTGGATTTTTTTTCCCAGTCTTGCACGTAATAAAAGCCAAAATGACTTGATGGGGAAATCTGATGCAGATTAAATGATTTCTCAGCCCGTGAGTGCATGTCTATCCATCCACATGCGTGCCAGATGGACGGCATACTAAGCAGACCCAGCTGCATCAACAGAAGTGCAGTTCATCAGCATTTACATCGCCTTCTTGTAATTTTTCCCCCTTCATCACAAGAAATTCACCTTGATACACTAGACACCTCGTGACCGGGGCATATAAGCACTTTGCATATTCTTCTTTGAGCATTTCACTGAAGCAGGTGACAGATTTTAAATTCTGATCACCGATTTGTGATCTTAATTCTTGCACCGTTGCGACGTGCCCTGAAGTGATGGGCTTATGACCTGGGATTGTCTTCTGGTAGAAAGGGAACACAGAATCCTCAAACACTAAGTCTGAATATCAATGTGGCCTCCTCAAGTTGAATATTCTACATGATACATACCAGCAGGTGTGCAGATACTCACATCTGTCAGTTCCAAAGTGAATTTCGGGTAAAGGAAGTGCAAAAACACTTCTATTGGTGACAGCACGACTCCCTCATGTTATCATTTACATGTGTGTGAGGGGAAGGGGGGCAGCCATCAGCCATAATGAGATCTCCGCACCTTCTGACTCATTTTCCTTCTTTCAAAGACTCCCAGGATACTGGATTTCTACCTCATGTAGCAGCACTAGCCAAATTGTCTTTTTTTTTCTTTTTTCTTTTTTTAAAAAAGCTTAATAATGCATAAATCTCCTTTACCTTATTAAGTTGTGTAACCATAAGGCATCTCTCACATACTACACATGTGAAGCAGGTGTGCAAGTTTGTGTGAGCCATATCTCAGTTTCAGATCTGGATGCAAGCACTTCTCCAGTGGGGGAAAAAAGCTACACAAAACCTAATTTGTGGGGAGACAAATTTGGGTCAGCGAGTGTGGAGCTGGTCTGCAGAAAAGCCCGGGTGCTGAGGAACCACACATCACTCCTCCTCCGTCAGTGAAAGGAAGCAGCACATAAGCACCAACATTTGAGTGCATTCACAGAGCACAGAGAGCAAATAGAAGCAGCAAAATGAGGCGTGGGCCTTGTTTCACTGGTGTAGCAGTTACAATCATGCCTCGGGCACTCATGAATAATAAGATACGTGATAACTAACACTCCTCACTAGACAGGACCATTATACCTCATCCTTTATATAAAAAAAAAAATCACTAGGACCATTTCCCCCATACCACCTCCTCCTCATCCCACAGACTTACAATCCTGTTATCAGTTTAGGCTCATTTAGACTTTATCACAGCTTAATTACTGATGAGGAATTTGCATATCAGTTATGGGTTTGACCAGAGCACACCAGAGACAAATCTCTCTAAAACACACAAGAAAACACAAAACACATGCAATAAATCAGCCTTTTCCTGCACATGAATCACAGCCACCACGGCCATTATTCTCAATTTCACCTATATCAGGGGGGAGGAAAAAAGCAGCACCAAACACATACAAGTGGATACTAAAAATAAATTTAAAAAAAAATGTTCCTTGGCGTGTGAGATTTTTTTTTGACCTTGCGGTACAGGTCCTGGGCTGGTGGGGTTACAGCCACAACCCATGTCACAAGGGAAAATCTGAGCGCATTCAGACGGGTCCTAAGAGAACTACTTCAAGTCAATATTTCGCTTCTTGAAAGACAGACTCCGCAAAAGAGTTCACACGCTCCAATTCACACCAAAGGCAGCCTGTAAAATACTGATTTTTATTATTTTACCTTGTAGCTGAAACATGGAGCCAAGTCACAGGAGGGTGGGTTTGAGCTTATTTCCTCCCAAGGGGGCTGGCGGCATACCGAGAGTGGCTTGCCTTAAAAAAGAAATGTGCTGCCTGGAGATAATTCAGGTGTCCCGAAACACGCGTCTTGGTTCCTACAGCATGTGACGGCCTGTGAAACCAGCGATGCCCTTCAAGAAATCCATAACCAGCAGATAAAGGACGGCTCCTTTGCGATCCTGTGTGAGCGGTAAAATGTTACTCTAATTCCCCCTATCGAAAAAAAGGACTAGACCACAGGCAACCCCCCAAACAAACAGGAAAAAAACCCCACACACAAGCTGAAGGGTCCCGGCGTGGCTCTGAAGCTGCAGCTGTATAGGGATCGTCTCTACTGCGCATCCGCCTGGATGCAGCTCCAGAAGAGAAAACGCCTCTGTAGCTTTGTAGCGACGGGCAGCTTTAACATCTACAGCAGCGCTGTGAGCGACTGCTTCTTCCGCTGCTGCTGCCGTTACTGTGCTCAATCCGGCCAGATGTTCGTATCGCTTTCACGGGCTTTCGCTGGCGACGCAGGGTTCAGTGTGAGTTAATCCAGATTGACTGAAGGGTTGCTGCCGTAATATATCCCCTCCCCTTCCCCTCCTTACTGCCCCCGGACTACTGTCAACCACCGACCCGGCTCCATTTCTGACCAGAGGTGTTGTGCTCGGAATGGTAATCGGTGCGCTCTGAGCTGCACAGAGACCATTTGTGTGCACAGACAGATGCAGTGCCTCCCAGCCTATCTCACAGGCAGGCATCATCATTTATTCATGGAGACTGAACTCTGCTGCACGAACGTTGGGTAGATTGAGTTTATGATATTCTCTAAGAATTCAATTTGATTAAATGAAGAAGAAAAAAATATGGGGCTGAGATGCTGATGCAGATTCAGACATGCAGGACATGAAGGCTAAGAAAGCCAGGCAACAACAAGCAGCCCGTAGGCTTAAGCAAGACTGGTATTGAAAAATCCATCCATTCCCTTGGATCAAACCTCTGCTGCTGCAGGTGTTTCTAGTGGGTGAATGCCAAAAATAGGCTATAGCTGAACAATGCTGCATGTATTACATAGATTATTGGCAAGAAAGTGTTGAGTTGGCTGAAAGAGAAAGGCCCGGCTCCCCTGTGGGTCTGCTTGGCGCTGGACCCATCCCTATCTGATGCAATGATCCTATGGCCTTTTGTGCAAGTTGGCAAAGTAGCCTATATGTGCACAAGTGTATTCAAGTGCAGCAGCACTGTAGTTTTCTTGGACTTGCTGGGTTTTTTGTTTTTTTTTTTGCTCCTGTAAGAACAATAACCTATACCACCCCAGGGCCTTACAGCACTTTGAAATAGGTGTTTGTTGTCATCCAAAAGAATTACCCTGAGGATCTCTACTCTAGATCAATAACTCCATCCAGTTACAACACACCCACTTGAGATCAATATGAATAGCCTAAGTGGTTTAAGCATTCACTGTTATCCAGAACTGGAAGGGCATGAGCTTTTTGGACCACGTGTGTGTTTGTGCACGAACTGTACATGTATGAAAACATGTCACACTATGACTTTATTGTCTCAAGAGATTTGCAGAATCAATGCATCCTTGTGAGCATGATTTTTTTTTTTTAAACCAGCCACATCAAGAACATGTTAGCATTTTGCTGGTGGGAAGTGTTAATGTCAAGCTTGCATCATGAGCTCACAGTTGGTGATATGAAATGACACTGACATGTCTTAGGCTTTTTGTGATGCGTTCCTTTACTGTTGTGATTCAGACTTTCCTTCTTTGCTTTTCTTTCTTTCTTTCACCAGTGCACGTCCCTCAGGAACCGCTGGTATGTGAGGCTGTCCGCCCGCTCGCCGGTCCGGCTCTTTTTCTCCAAAAACAGGCCCACGGTGTCCCATGGAGGGTCAGCGATGCTGCGACTCCACAGGGTCTCTGTGATCCCCAGCAGCTCACGCACGCATGCAGAGATGACCTGCGGGGTACACAGCGGGATTTAAGAAAGCACGCTTAATGTTTACATTATCTAACCTTATTTAATAAAGTCGTCCCACTGAGAGGGAGAGGAGAATCTTGTATAACAGGGAGAAAGGTTACAGGGTTACACTCATAAAAACTGATGTATCAAATGACTTACAGGTTAAACCAAAAAATAATTATGACTTAACAGCGTGTACACGCTTCTTTGCTTCCTGGGAGTTTAGCAGAGTTGAATGGCACATTTAGCCAATTTAGTTATGACCCCAGAAATACAGATTAGAAAAAACAGTCACTGTAACTGTAAACAGCATATATTGGATAGAGCTGATCTGAGTGTGTTTTCTGGCAGTGATGTTTACAGCACACGCTTTAATTGGATGTCGTGCTGCTCTGAGAAAAAAAAAGAAAGAAAGCCAAACATGTGCTGTTATTTTGTGGTGCTTCCAGTCAACTTGTAGTAGTGCATACTGCAGAGACTTCTAACACAACTGAAGGTGGTTATAACAGTTATTTGTAACACTGTTTTCTGGCTTTTTATGTGTTATATCGTCAAAGAAAGATATAACGCCTTTATAACCTCCCACCACATCTTAAGGGGGATCAATTACACCTTTACCCATGTTTTGACCTTTATAAAGGGGATAATATATGTATGAGTAATCCCTATGAACCTAGAGTGCTCTAGACTTTTTCTGCTCTTGGCTCTGTACAATGGCAGTGGGACAGGATGTTCTCAGTATGGCCATCCGAGGCCTTAGATGATAGGAAAGATGGATGCAGTCACTGTGATGTCAACTAGAACATTTTCACCCTCATCATGTTGGTGTTTTGAAGCCAGCCGTGACTGGAGAGGGATTTGTTTGACTGAGAAACCAACTTATCACTGACAATTTGTCAGGCAACTTCCTCGAAAATCCTCCTTTCTTACTTTTACACAGAATCTTTTTTACAAACTGGATGTCATGGTTTATTCAAAATGATCTGAAACAAGGGACTGAGTCCTAAAACTCATCAGGAAAGAACTGCTACATTCTATTTTCCTATAGACTTCTATACAACTAAAACCTTTGTTGAAGCTGCCCCCTTTTACTGGTCATTTGCTGGTCATTAAAATATATAAAAATTAATTGCATGAAATAGTTCACTTTTTAGACACAGAAGCTGTCTCAATCTTTGATACTATCTACACTCAATCAATCAGCCAATTAAGTGGCAGCAATTTAATGCATTTTAGGCATATAGACATGGTAAAGATGACCTGCAGAAGTTCAAGCTGAGCGTGGTTGTTGGTGCCAGAAGGTGTTGGTCTAACTTTTTCAGAAACTGCTGATCTAATGGGTTTTTTCCTGGACAACCAGAGAATGGTTCAAAAAAGAGAAAATATGGATGAAAATGTTTTGCTGATATAAGAGGTCAGAGGAGAAGGGCCAGGCTACTATGAAGCTATGAAGGTAACAGTAATACCAAACTCATTACAATAGGGTGCAGAAGAGCATCTCTAAATGCACACCATGTTGAACCTTGAAGCAGACTGGTTACAGCAGCAGAAGACCACACCAGGTGCCACTCCTGTCAGCTAGGACCAGGAAACTGAGGCTACAATTCCCATGGGATTACCAGAATAGGACAACAGAAAACTGAAATTTAAGTCTTAGGCCAACAGATCTGGCTTCCGAGCTAGGCAGCCCTACCCACCAGCTGCTCATACCATTTGTTTACAAGTGCCAGCCATTCAGAGGAAAGATGACTGTTTCAGAGAGAGGGTGACCTTAAAGACTGTACTAATACGTAGTATAAGATAAATACGAATTTGCGTAATCCGCGAATGCTTTCGAAGAATCTAACAATAAAATTATGGAGCGTTAACTTAGCATGACAGATCCCCTTTAAGTGATGTGTCACCAACCCTTTGTGTTTTTAAATGCATAACCTGACTCTATTAAGCCATATATCAAATTTTCATATATAAATAGGGCAAGGTGATAAAAATGGTGTTGCTTATTTAGCATCTCATATTTACGGTGGCCCCTAGAGACAAAGCACGTACAAACTCCAAAACACTTGCAAACTCCAAAACACATGCAAACTCCAAAACACTTGCAAACTCCAAAACACAACGGAAGTGCTCCAGGACGCTAGGGGCTGTGTTGAGCTTTTGTTACCTAGTAACTACACAAGCCAGGAAGTACCAATGAACGGATTTGGGCTGTATCCCAATTCAGGGTCTGCAGCCTTAAAGGTCGCATTTTAAGGCCGATTACGTCACAGCGACACGACGAAGGCTGTCCCGATTCAAAGGCTGCTCGAAATGCGGCCCTCAAATGCGTCCTTAATTTCCCTGAATTTTAAGGATGGGTCGGTGTAGCCTTCATGGCCCAACATATCGCAGATTTCATAGCGCAGCAGTGGTGTGGATAATTTTGCTGAAAAAAACGGCGGAAGCGGAGCCGCCGAAGAGTAAACTTTCTGAAGTAAGTACTGAATATTATGTCACTTATTTATGCGCAAATGTTTTTATAATGAAGAACATTAAAACATTACTGTTGGCCACATGTCGGGAAATTTATGTGACATTAGCGATGTTTGTACTAACTTGGTTTTAAAGCCTTTACTTCAAAATATACGCCGTTCAATAGTTGACTTTAATCTTACAGAGAATGTGATGATTTTATGGATAATTAAAGTCAGTCATATATCCACAAACACAACAAGCTGAAACTCAGTGATGCTGCTCGGTTTGCAGTCCTGAATATCACGGCACAAGCAGGATTCACTGCACTGTTAATGTTAGCTATGTTATATTGCTGCCTCTGTTCGGTGGTGTCGAGCCAAACGGACTTTAACGTGTGTTTGAACGAGCTGACGGTTCACTCGTTAAGCTGAAAGAAAGATGCTTTAATCACAGGAGTCACACATGTGTCCACTGTACCATCTGGGAACTCTTCTTGTTTCGTAATAACACAATCCTCCTTCTTTTGTGCTGTTTTGTAGCAGTGTGTACACCTGAGACTGTCACCTGTCTGTCTGTCCTGCACTCTCTCTCTTTTTCTTTCTCTCTGATTGTGGAATAAAAGTATGAACATTCATTTATAAGTTACACTTGTGTTTGAATCCTGCAGCTTATCACACATTTGATTTCCACGTGTGACAACTGCAAGTGTCCAGAGTGAGGACAGACTGAGGGACCCACTGCTGCACATCATCTGTGAGGCTTTGCACCCCTGATGATCCACCAGGACAAACTCAGCAGTGTGTGAGGAAGAGGAGGAGGAAGAGCCAGCAGCAGCTGACAGATGGAGAGAATAGACAGACTGTTCCCTGTTTGTGAAGGACTGCTAGGAAAGTTTAACATAACTAACTGTCTGTCCTGAATCAGTCTTATTAGGTAATGTTCAAATAATTTTATCCTCCCAGTGTTTTCAGTGTGGGAGAAAGTACTCAAGGCCTTCAAGTTACACACTATGAAAGGCAGCAACAAGTTTAATATTCAGAAACCTAAAGTATGTATCAGCAGCAGAATGGACCTAAAAATAAATGTTTGTTTCAGTTCTATGAAGCTTTGAGTATTTTGGATTAGTAGCACTGCTGTGTTTGTTGCATCATATTGCTGTAATTGTTTATATGCTTTATATATTCTGAGGTAAGTTGATCTATAGTGTTACATCATATTCTATAAGGATGTTATGTGTTTGTTTACTTTCTGCCCAGTTTGACCCATTTAGCAGAAGTCAGCCTGTTTAAGGCTCTGATATCTTTTCTGTATGACTTAAAGCAGTTATGACATGGTCTGATTTTCTCACCCAATAAAGGAACATTCAATATATCAGCCTACTCTTCATTTTATCAGAAACAGTTATCACAGCTTGTACATTTTCTTTTTATAGATATATGTAAGCAATGAGCCAAATTTAGTAATGCCAACATACTGAAGGAACAACATTTGTCTCTTATATATGATACACCTATATATGCACTGTCAAAGATACTTGTCTTTGAGTGAAGATTTAAGGTGATGAGACATTTTTTTTTATTTATTTATTTAGGACAGTGCATGTTAATGAACATAAATGTAAAAAAAAATAAATTACATGAATGTAAACATGCCAGATTATAGCCAAAGGCTAATTTCCATCTGTTGTCCTTAAACATAAAAAAATAGACATAATAATTCATAAAAATTCATCATTCATTCATAATAAAAACTCCATCACCAAACTTACACATACACACCATTCTGTTCCCAAATAAAACATTAAAACTATACAACTCATACATGATCACACACTTGATTTGTCCATAACCAGTTTTTAACCTTTGCCTTAAACAAATTGAGTGTAGAGCATTCTCTAATGGGTTGAGGAAGACTGTTCCTCAACATATAAATAACTGCAACTTGAATCTGTACTGAGGCTCAGTATTTGACACAGAATTCATGTTCACTGCTGTAATAGCTAATAATGATTAATATAATAACTATAATATTGGCCATATTATATTTACATTACCAAAGTGATATGACTTTAGTCTCATGAACAACATTAGCTAATTGTTATTTACTAACTAATCTTAAATGACTGTTCAGTACAGAAATGAAGCCCAAAAATCATGTTTTACTGTCCTGTGGTCTCAGCCTCAGATACTTATCAAATCACACAAAGCTCTTGTAGAAACAAACAAACAAATGAACAAAATATGTTCTCCTTCATTTCTGTCAAACAAAGTTGTATGACACGTTTCCAGTGGTGAGTATCATGGTTGCTAGGCAACCTGGGAAGCGCGACGGAGACTAGACCGTCCCATACAGACAAACTTGCAGTTTATTTTGCAAATCGAGCTCAACACTGCCCCTAGCGTCCTGGAGCACTTCCGTTGTGTTTTGGGGTTTGCATGTGTTTTGGAGTTTGCAAGTGTTTTGGAGTTTGCATGTGTTTTGGAGTTTGTACGTGTTTTGGAGTTTGCAAGTGTTTTGGAGTTTGCAAGTGTTTTGGAGTTTGCATGTGTTTTGGAGTTTGCAAGTGTTTTGGAGTTTGCAAGTGTTTTGGAGTTTGCATGTGTTTTGGAGTTTGCACGTGTTTTGGTGTTTGCACGTGTTTTGGAATTTGCATGTGTTTTGGAGTTTGTACGTGCTTTGTCTCTAGGGGCCACCGTAGTCCGTGAAACATGCCTGCGACAGAAAGACGTAATAAAGTGAGAAGTTTAAGAAGTGAACTGATTCAATGGAGGCTAACTAGCTTCTTTTTTTCACTTTGTCAATGTTGTCACTTAAGGTCAGGTCAGGTTTAACTTACTTTATATTGCGGAAATCCTAAAGACTCAATCCATCTCGCAACATCATGACAATCCCACTGTAGGAACTCCATGTTGCCTCTAAGCATGTTGCCATGGAAACTGTTACCTGGCACTAGGCGTTAATAAGCGTTTACTTCGAAACGTTTTTATAAAATCACTTTTATTTTTATTTTGTCCTAAGAAAGTACCGGGCCTTGTATTTACGGCAAGGGACATCTTTAACACAAAAGTTTGAAAACAGTTTTTTCCATATCCTTTTTTTTTTCCAGGATCAATCAAGTGTCACCGACGACTCAACTGCTATGGCTTTGTTTTCCTTGCCACAGCCAATCAGTGTCTCGTCATTTAGGGCGGCTGGTATACTGCGCAGAACGATTGGCTTTTAAGTTAAGTATATCCCGCCCACACTGAAAGGAATCAACGAATGGTTGCGCGCGCAGTTTTCGTTGATCCACACATTATCCGCATTGGTTCTCCTCGTTCACATCCACACCAGGGAAAGGTTGTAGATCGGCGAAAAGCGCAGCTTCGTATTCACCGCTCTGCCCTCTGGAAAGCTTCTCAAGCTCAAGTTCTCTTTGCACTCCAACGTCTCCTGGGTCGGTTGAAGGGCTTCGGAGCAGGAAAAAAGGCACTGCACTCTCCACAATGGCGGCAATTCTCCGATCCCTTTTAAATAAGAAGGTAGAGTAAAATAATGAACGTGCAATATACAACTGTTTGTTTGGTTCAGTGTTTATGCACCAAACTCGGCTAACAACCTGCGCTGTTAGCTAGCAAAGTCACACGTTGTACACAGTCCATTCCTCCTTTTTGCAAGTACATGACAATATATTAAGTGATTGGTTAGCTAACAACAGGCTTTATTTACATCACGTGGACAGATATGGTACGTCACTGGATCATTCAGACGTGCCTCTTGTGAGACCTTGCACAGACAGTGATTTAAAAGCTCTAAATAATGGTCTGATATGTCATTTCTCACAGGCCCCCCTCCAGCTGGGTCGTATGTGCTACTCATCCTCCTCAGTGGTAAGAGCCATCACTCAGGACCTTTTATAGCTTAGCAGTGGTTCCGTGTTCCGTCTCTTCTGATTGTCAGAAGAGTATGCTTGTTTACTTTTGTCAGATTGTGTTACAGCATGACATTTGTTTATAACATAGTAATATTTGCCTTATTGGAAAAACATATGTGTGTGTGTGTATTTCGGTGAAGTTTTTCTGATTGAATTAGCATAATTTCTAAATGATTTTATTTATCACTTCGAAGTGAGTCTTGGCTAAGAAAGCACAGGATGTCAGACTAAATTCCGAAGCCTTCCACCAAAACCTCAAAAGAGGCAATTCCTTTGCTCATTACAACATTCATTTCTTTGATTATGTTTATTATGCATGTTTTCAATATTTTTTTGGCTAGTGTTTGAAATCTCAGTCAAAAGTATATCCATCACATCCAGTCAGAGACATCAATTTTTACAGTTGTTTGCACTGCAGCTTTGAATATTAGCTTTTAAGACATCAATGTCAAATGGCCCGTTAAAGGATGCCGTCCACCCCATAGATGAAAATGCAAAGTGGGAAAACTGCAGAAAGGGAAGTTATAATTTTTTTTTAAATTTAATTACTTTTAAATATATTTTGCAGCAAGGAGCATTGTGTTGCAAGTCATCATTAACAATATATCACTTCAGGAGAGTGGTTGGCTCGATGTACACGGAGGTCAATATTTGATCACCTTTATTCTTTAACACAGCCTGAACTCTCTTAGGCAGCTTTCTTGTAATTTCTTTAAGTAGTCTTCAGGAATACTTCTCTAGGCTTCTTGAACGACATCAAAGCTCTTCTTTGGATGTTGGCTACCTTTTATTCTGTTCTCTGTCAAGACAATCCCACACTGCTTCAATAATGCTGAGGCCGGGCTCTGGGGAAGCCAGTCCATGACTGATGGTGTTCCATTGTGTGTAGCTGTGTGTTTGCGGGCTTTTTCTTCCTAACCTTTCCAACTTTTACTACATTGGCAGTGTATATGGGATCATTGTCATGCTGAAAAATGAAGCTTTTGCCAATCCAAAGCTTTCCAGTGTTGAATAGTGGAACAAACCCTGATGGTACTTTTCCTGTTTCTTAAGGACATGACTTTCAGATACTGTTCATCTACTGCTGTAGATAATGTTTAGGCCTGCCACTTATTCTTTTGTCTTTCAGTTGTTGAGTTTCCTCTAATTTTTTCAAGGGAACAGTGCACAACATGCCAAGATATGAGACGTTTTGGGCTAATGGCTCTTTAAGAATCACCTTGTGCAAAAATACTATTTGATGCCAGTTTTTAGCATTTTTTTCATTGACTCAACTACAGAAGTGGGAACAAATTATGTGTTTTTGTAACAGGCTACGAGTAACATTCTTCTGGAAGGACTGGACTGTAGCCAGTGTATAAAGAAAAACTTTGTAAGAGTTTCAAAAAGCCTGGAGAACTATTTCTCAAGACTATTCTAAAAAAATCCAATAAAATGAATAAATAAATAAATATGTCTCTTCGGTAGCAAAATATAAAGAAAAGTGGCTCAGGACTCTTGCACATTTTATATATGTTAAAGTTTAATAGATTCCCGGTTATTTTTTCTTTTTTTTTGCTCAAACTGAAGCTGTCTATTTTTCTGTCAGTCGACTGCTGCAGTGCTAATGGATATAGACCTTGACTTTTCCAGTGCATACGCACTGTATACTAAAAATCTATCTTGAGTTAGGAGGAGGAATGGGATTGGAACACGGGTAATGTAGCATGGAAGATGTACAGCTTTGCTTGGAAATGTCTGAGGCAAACTTAAATTAAACAATTCAAAATGAACCCGTAACACAGCTGAGTGCATGCAAAGTGAAGTAGAGCAAAATGCCTTGGAAAATAACTGCATATTTTGTGGTGATGAATGGATGCGATGGCGACTGATGCATCCAGACTGAATCATATGCTTCTTTGATCTTCTAGCCCACCACCAAGCTGTTCATCGATGGCAAGTTTGTCGAGTCCAACACGTCTGAGTGGCTTGACATCCACAACCCTGTAAGTATTCATAGATGAACTGTGCCCAACCTGCACAGAGGCTGGAGTAATGCGATCTGGCTGCAAGTATACAGTGTAAAATTTGTTGTAGTAACTTGTGAATATTGGATGGAATAAATAAGTCCCGATTTGTCAAATTTTAATTGCCTAATATGTAAAACGACAGAAATCTGAGCCCAGTCTACACAACCCGTCATGTTTTATATCCTCCAAGAGACGAGCCTAGTGCATAGCTTGTCAGATACTAGCCTCTTGCAAAACAGTGATGAGCGATTGTAGCATGAAAAGATATTCATCTACTTCCACCGCATAAGGATAAAAAATAAATGTTTTTTGTTATTAATATTAATGAAATGATGCACATGCAAATAATGACTTCCCCTGCTCTCGGTTTACTTGTCTGATTGTCTTTATGGACCGTGTCCTGTTCTGCAGGCCACTAATGAAGTGGTGGGACGTGTTCCTAAAGCTACACAGGACGAGATGCTGGCAGCTGTGGACTCCTGCTCCAGAGCCTTTCGCTCCTGGTCCGAGACCTCCATCCTCAGCCGGCAGCAGATCTTCCTGCGCTACCAACAGCTCATCAAGGACAACATTGTAGGGAGATGGGTCACATATATGTCAAAATAATTTATTGATTTTGTTGAAATAAGTCTCTCCAAATTCTTCTTCTAACATTTCAGAAAGAGCTGGCTAAGATCATCACTTTGGAACAGGGCAAAACTCTGGCTGATGCAGAGGGAGACGTATTTAGAGGACTGCGTAAGTAACGCATTGACTCGACTTTTAGTCTTCCTTTTAGTCTTTGGCGTCCTGATTAGATTAGTCCTGCTGTAGATATAGATAAGATCAAATTCCTCAAGTGAAGCAGTTCATACAACAGTCAACACTCTATGCAAAAAGGGACATTGAGCTTTAATTTAAAAGTGGACAGTAGTAATAGTTGGGCCATATTAGAGACTTTAACCGCTTTTAATAAGGCTTTAGTTCCAAGAAGAAAAAGGCTGCAATGCTTTTGCAGCAGTACAATAATAACTCCTGATGTTAAAGTGTGTTCCTGTCTTCTGTAAAACACTTTTCACACTATGCTTTTAGTTGCACTCTATTTAAAGATAATTATGCAGCTTCCCTTGCTGAGGTGCACTCGTTCATTCTGGCAGCCTTGCATCAACAGGAATCATGTTTGGAAATTAAGGGCTGTGTGCGGTTGCAGACGAAGGAATTAGTTTTTGTTTATTACAACACGCAGCTGCCAAGTAATTTTTTTTCTTTCTTTCTTTTTTGTTGTTCTTGGTGTTGATCCCAGTTTCAGGGTGCCTAAATTATTCTGGCAGGCTAACTTTTCTATTATCAGCTGAAAGACAGGCTACATGTGCAGGTGCGCTGCAAGTACCGGGGCTAATGGTGCTTGAAATACTTACAAGTTTTATTACAGTTTTTTCATGGGAAATGGAGCTGGCAGGCTTTTTTTCTTTAATCTTAAGAGGCAAATGTGTAAATTTCAATAATGGACTCATCAGTTAACTGTGTATGTGTTATTTCAGATTGCTTATCTAGGCACTTTGTTATTGGCTGACTTCCTAAATCCTTTTCTTGCTCATTCCTCAGAGGTGGTTGAACACGCCTGCAGCATTACATCCCTCATGCTGGGGGAAACCTTACCCTCCATCACCAAGGACATGGACACCTACACCTACCGCCTGCCCATCGGAGTGTGTGCCGGCATCGCCCCTTTCAACTTCCCCGCCATGATTCCTCTGTGGATGTTCCCTATCGGAATGGTGTGCGGCAACACCTACCTGATGAAGCCCTCTGAGCGAGTCCCAGGCTGCACAATGCTTTTGGCCAAAATGCTCCAGGATGCCGGAGCACCAGATGGTACACTCAACATAATCCACGGACAGCATGCAGGTGAGTGCGTAATTCCCTGCTCATTGAGGAGCTCACAGTCTGTGTGTGTCATAAACAATAGAGAAAGGTCCAAGGATGAGTCAAACATTAATCATATACCCTTTTGGCAATATGTAGATAAGATATTTCCATAAACTGTGCAGCCTATATCTGTAAGTAATCTACAGGCATTGTTGAAGCAGGAGAATTTGAATCTCTGTATCAGTGCTCGTGTATTGTGCCCTGAGGGTGTGACACAGAAGAACAGAAAATATTGACTTTTTTCCTTGTTTGTGCAGCGGTAAACTTCGTCTGTGACCACCCGGCCATCAAAGCCATCAGTTTTGTGGGCTCCAACCAGGCTGGAGAGTACATCTACGAGCGGGGCTCAAAGAATGGCAAGAGAGTGCAGTCCAACATGGTATTCACAGACCGAATATGCTCTTCTTACACTGGCAGTGTTTAGATGGCACATGGTGACAGTAAATAATGGGGCAAGAATCAGCTGCTTCTCCAGTCAGGTCTTTGTCCTTGGTTGAAGTCCAACTCTTAATTGCTTTGGACAGCAGCTGGCAGCTGTAGTCCTTGTCCTGCTCTGAAGCTGGGTGACTTTGGTGTAACAAGATACAAACCAGCTTCTTGTGCTGGTTAGAGTGGCGCTTGAGTATGTAGAGCGACGCCTGTGAATCAAGTCCTTGACTGACACAACAGCAGCAAAATAAGAGCAAAAAGCACACCTAATAGTAAGTCTGTTGTGCCGTCTGGGAAGAAAAATTAACAATTATTTGCAAAAATAAAGAAATAGTCGGGTGGATTGCAGGTATGTTGGTCTTGAGCTGGGAAACATACCTGCCAGATCTCACCTATAGTAAGTCCGTGTCTGGGAAATACTGATGGAACTTAGTTTTATTTATTCATTTATTTTTTAGACTATTTTTTAAAAATTGTTATTACTAATATGAATGAAAATGGGTAGTGGTCTATTTCCTATTGCTGTTACCAAGACAGTGATTAAATCCTCTGCTGTCAGTCACTGGGATTTGTAGCATATGTGATTAGCGCTCTTATGTCTCTGTTTGATGTTCTGCACTCTGTTGGAGTGAAATCATACAGATTTTGTGTCCTACATATTGCATTTAGGGTGCCAAGAACCATGGTGTGGTGATGCCTGATGCCAACAAAGAGAACACCATCAACCAGCTAGTGGGCGCTGCTTTTGGAGCAGCTGGCCAGCGCTGCATGGCTCTCTCCACTGCTATTTTTGTTGGGGAGTCTCGTGAATGGCTCCCAGAGCTGGTGCAGCGCTCTAAATCGCTCCGCGTAAACTCAGGTAACTTGTTGTATAACCGTATCACCATGAAAAATAAATAAATTACGTCAGTTGGCATGCATACTGCCATTTTTCTTACACGTCAAAATGTGTGCTTTAGGTGATCAGCCTGGGGCAGATGTGGGTCCCTTGATCACCCCAGAAGCCAAAGCCAGGGTAGAGTCTCTGATCCAGAGTGGGGTTGATGAAGGTGCCAAGCTGCTGCTGGACGGGAGAAATGTTAAAGTCAAAGGATATGAAAATGGAAACTTTGTAGGACCTACCATCTTAGCTGGTGTTATGGTGAGCTGAGAACTTTTAATTTGGGTCAGATGCTATTAAAGTAATGTGAAACTAAACTGTCTAGAATGTTTTAATGTAATAACTTTTTTTTGTTTTTGGTAGGTGCTGTAATTATCTGAGGCAAAATTAAATGATCGCTTCAATCAGTTCAGTGTCTTTGATTAGGGTTGTTGGAAATGAAACAAAATCAGTCCTCATCTCCTTGAATGTGACCACAGATTTTGATTTTCCCCTCCTGCTGATCACATCTTTAGAACAGACCTCAGTGAAAATTCAGATTTTTGGCTTTAAAAGTAGATTTAAAAATGCTTTTATTCGTAAGCCTGAAAGTTTGAATCTTCAACAATCAGCCCTCTCAGCATGAGAGTCCCCCCCCGATCCGTTCTGGTTTCTGGTTATAAGTGTTGAGTGTCACACAAAGCTGACCTTAAAATAGAAAGTAGCTGTAAGTGCTGTGAAATGCATTTAAAGCAGTTTTTCACCTTTCTTCCCCGACACAAACCTGCTCGTGCTTTGTTCTGTTAAGAATTCCTTTGTAGAGTTTGAAGTCCTGATCGTTTTCCCTCTGCTGTTCTTTTCAGCCCAACATGAAATGTTACAAAGAAGAGATCTTTGGACCGGTCCTTGTTGTCCTGGAGGCCGACAGCCTGGACGAAGCCATTTCTTTAATCAACCGAAACCCTTACGGTAACGGCACGGCCATCTTTACCACCAATGGAGCCACAGCTCGCAAATACACACACGAGGTGGACGTCGGCCAGGTGGGAGACTTTAAAACATGAAGCTCTTTGTTTGCTGAAGATATAGTTTTCAAACAAGCGTGTTAACCGGTCACCTTTGTGGTATTTCAGGCCACGGTGAGTCACCTGTTTGAGCCTTGGATGAGTAAGCGGGTTTGCGTGGGAGGCGCTTTATTTCTGAAAAAGTAAAGCAGACATGTGAAGTGGGAATGTTTTTATTGGAGTGAAGTTGGTTTTACACTGCCAGCTGAAACTATGTCATATATAAGCGGTCCCCAACCCCCGGGCCTCGGACCGGTACCGGTCCGTGAGTCGTTTGGTACCGGGCCGCGAGAGTTGAGGCTCAGGTGTGAAATGTATGATTTTCAGGGTTTTTATCGGTTTTCAGCGTTATTTTGTTATCGTTTTTATCATTAACTCGGTTTTCCTGGGTCTTTTCACGTGTCTTATGAATAAATCTTCTTTTTTTCGGTACCGGTACTAGTTTTATTTTGTTGTATTTATCCGCGACACCTTAAAGGCCGGTCCGTGAAAATATTGTCGGGCATAAACCGGTCCGTGGCGCAAAAAAGGTTGGGGACCGCTGTCATATATTACCTGCCAATGCATTAAAACATGGACGAATCCCAAATGTGTGGATTAGTGCAGCAGGAGCCAAGTTGTAGTTCATTTTTGGACTGGCTGATAATTGAATGCTAGTCCAGTGGTGCTGATAGGCTCCTTAAATGTATATTCACGGGTCTGTTTTTATTGAAACTGTATGTTGATCTTGGATTTTAAACACCAGGCCTTACTCCCTTTGTAAGCTGGCCAAATTAAACAAATTATGCTCTGATCCTTGTTGTATTTCTAGCCTGCAGTAGATTTGTGTTTTCATAATCCACACATGCGTTTTTATAGATTGGTGTGAATGTGCCCATCCCCGTCCCGCTCCCCATGTTCTCCTTCACTGGCTCCAGAGGTTCATTCAGGGGAGATACCAACTTCTATGGCAAGCAGGTAAATAGCAGAAGTAGTTTATTATCCCCTCAGATCATTGCTGTTCCCTCCACTGAAGTATTGAAAGAGCACAATGCAGACACTTTGTCATGTGTTAGATAGCTCACTGACATATCTGTTATCACTTTACCACTAGGGCATCCAATTCTACACTCAGATCAAGACTATTACGTCGCAGTGGAAGGCCGAGGATGCCACTCTGACAAGCCCGGCTGTCACAATGCCAACCATGGGACGCTAAGCTAAACTGACAGTGCATCTAACCTTCAGAGACTTCTTACATGCCTTAAGAAGCCCAACGAGGGATTGGAAGTGGTTACGATATCTTTTGATTGGTCAAATGTTCATACTGAGGATAATTACTTAGTGACTGGGCAGCAAAGAAAACGAATGTCAGGATTTACAAAGTTAAAACAAATACCGGTCACAATTTACATCTTTAGAAGTGAAGATAAAAAAATGGACTTAATCAGTGATGCTGTGAATCTGTACATTGGTTTATTGTGTATTTTTTTGAACCCATTTTTCTCCTCACTTCCTGTACAGAGCAGTGGGATCATGACTTCATAGTGGCTAGTCCTTTTTCATGATCCGTTGAGTGCCATGAAAGCACAAAGATCAGCGATTCTGACGCTGAGTAGTTACAGCAAATGTCTTCCACTGTTATCCCCTGTGTGTTTCATTAGCTTCATCGGTTCAATATGTGAATAGACAAAAGCCTACATGAGAACATGGACACTGACATTTCCTCACTTCAGTGAAACTGACATAATGGTTGCAGCACTTGCTTTTTTACATGATCAGTGTACCCTGCTGTGTACTGTGCAATGTGGAGATTAGTGTGCGTGTCAAATTAAAGTTCACAGTTTTATACTGTACTGTCATAGTATTGGTCATGGGTTAAATATATTTCATATCAAATATATTCTTTATTAACCATTACGATGGCATTTATAGTATGAAACTGTTAGTGCTGCAGTTAGTGTGGCTACTTGAATAAAGCCACTATAACAGGACTCAGTTGTGGTGTGATTTCTGTTGAAATAATTCCGTTTTTGTTCATGTATTCATATAATGATAATAATAATACTAATAATGAGCTCCAAAGATGAAAAGCAGGTTGCAACTTTGAACTTGCAGTAATTTTGCCACTCAAAGCGATCCTGTTGTTTTGAATCCCTGTCAAAGGTTAGCATTAGAGAGGATGCTTCCACAAGCACAAAATTAAGCACTGGGCGTCCTCCCATTCACAGGACTGAGCAAACAAGCTGTTTATTGTTCTTGACACCAGTGTGTTATGCGAGCTCAGCACGAGACCAAAAACACTGCCGCTGACGTCACTGGGAGTCAGCTGTGAGCAGCGTGCTGCTAGCCGGACATCATGGTGAGCCTCTGTGGTGTTTTCGCGTTTAGTAAGGCATAATTAGGGCAGCTGCTAATTCTCTGTGGTGTAATTAGCTGTCATGTGTGTTTTTAAGAATTCCCTGTTCAAGTTTTAATATTATGTTATGAGTGTTCTGCTTGACATGAGCTTGTTCTCAAACTTCACTGGCTAGCTTTCTGCAACATTTCAGTCATGCGAGTTATCCGATAGCTGGCGAAAACTAATACTACCGGGATGTTAAATAAGAGTCAGCGCTGGTAACTTTCAGCCTAACTTCAGTTATCAGTCGTACGCAGGGTAGTGTTAACAAGTCAGATAAGAAAACTGGAAAGTTGGGATAATGTTATCGCTACATGTTCAAACGAAAGACAGTAAATGTTAATGCAGGCTATTTAAAACATTAGCGGCCATCACACATGCACGTTATTACTTTTGTTTACTAGCTTAACCAGCCTAATGTCCTAATGGATACCCTTCCAAACTGAGTTTGATTTCTTGAAACACTGATGTGCTGTGTGCAGCAAGCCAGTAAATATTAATATGGACTATATACACTTACCGGCCACTTCACTTACTAGTACTGGATTGGACTCCCTTTTGTCTTTAGATGTGCCTTAATTCTTCATGGCGTGGATTTATCAAGGTGCTGGAAACATTCCTAATAGATGTTTGTCCATATTGACATGACAGCATCCCACTGTTGCGGTTCCTGTTCCACCACATCCTAAATGTGCTTTATTAAATTGAAGTCTGGTGAGTGTGAAAGCCGTTTGAGTACAGGGAACTCGCTGTCTTGGCATGTTCAAGAAACCAGATGAGTACACTGTGGTCACAAAGGGATGGGTTTGGTCAGTGACAATACTAAGGTAGGCTGTGGTGTTTAAATGATGCTGGTTTGGTGTAAAGGTGCCCAAAGTGTGGTAGGAAAACATCCCCCACACCATTCTTTGGTTGTTTCATGTTTGATTCTTGGTGAGTCTGTGTGAGATGTTGCTTCAGTTTTCCACTCTTGACTGACAGGAGTGGCATCTGGTGTGGTCTTATTCTGCTGTTTCCCGACTGCTTGAAGGTTTGATGAGTTGTAACGAGTGGGCATTTGAGTTGACTGTTGCCTTCCTATCAGCTCCAAGCAGTTTGGCAATTCTCTGACATTTTTGTCTGGAGAACTGCAATTCATTGGATATTTCCTCTTATTCGGATCATTCTCTGTAACTCTTAAAGATGATCATATGGGAAAATACCAGTAGACAGACAGACACACACACATTTGTATGCTCCTCTTACAATCTGAAATTGCATATAATATTCTATATGTTTGTCTTTCCTGTTTTATTTTTTTATCACAATTTCAGGCCAACTTTAAAACAAAAGTGAGTTTTGGATTATTTTTTAGCCTTTATTCCCATTGAAGTGTAACATCAAAAACCAAGTTGTGATTGCAAATGATTACACCAAACTTGCAAGCACACTGGTTGTGATGTTTAATCTATGCGGATTGGTCTGATTTTTTTTCCACGTTCAGAGCAGATATTGAGACTACAAATAAAAATTGCCTCACCCTGTCTTTTGAAAGACTCACAGACGAGCATTTCTTTTTACTGTGTTCATTTTGGTAACTTGCTCCAAATCATAGCACATGTACAATCTCTGAAATTAAAAAGTGAAATTTGCATTTAGAAGAAGTAAGATTTCTGATGTTAAATATTCCCGGTCTGTTAAATTTCTTTGCAATCAGTGCAACATTGTCTCAGAAGGGTTTCTTATAGGAGCACTTGACTTGAGTTTTTAAGGTTTCATAATTGTGCACTTCTGTAAAAAGATGTTGAGACTTGCTCCAGTTGCCAGACATGTATCGATTGAACATCAAGATCAAAGTCAACCAATTTAAGTTCAACAAGGTGAAATTTTTATGTTTCTTAAATATTCTGCTGGAGTTGACTAAGCAGGTAAGGAAGCTGAGATATATTATCTCTGGGGTTGGTTGAAAGGTATGACGGGGTGTGGTCAAACACAGTAGGTGTAAATCACTTAATTGCTTCCTACCACTCTGTAGCTTGTCATGCTGTAATTTAACATCTCCCAGTACTAGCCAGGAGCAGTTCTGGAGCACTTCAAAACAATTTAAGCTCTGTTTGTTTTTCATCCTCCAGAATGAAGATGAAACCTGCCGTGCCGCTTCTCCTCCTGGCTCTGCTCACTGTCACAGGGCTGAGCCAAGCCCAACTCGGGAACTCTTTCCTGGATTTCTCCTGGATCCTTCCCAGTCTCAGTCGGCCGGCGAACCACAGCCGCATCTTCTACGCGGTGATGTTTGATGCAGGGAGCACGGGGACACGCATTCATGTCTACACCTTCATCCAGAGCGACTCAGGTAATACAGGCCAGAGGTGTCTCTTTAAGCCTGTTCTCTTCCCTATATTTACTTATTTCCTTAGGTTAGCGGCGTTATGTGCTTAATACAGAAAGAGTGACATGTAATGAATGCAGGCTGCCTGCAGAAAGCCTAGCATAAATATTCTAAGGGTTTTTCTCACAATGTAAAGAGTAGCAGGGAGACCTCTGGTGCTGTACAAAAAAAACTGAAGTGCTGTGCAGCTTAAGTAGCACGCTTCAGGTGAACTGAAGTGAATATCTATACTTGCAGTTCTTTTAAATCCATAAATGCTCACTTCAAGGTGCGTAGGTAATTTCAGTAATAATCCTATTTGGTCAGATTTAAGTCAGTGTCTCATCTTAAACATGGCTACATGTATACTAAGCAGATTTATACCTCCCTAAATTCATTTAAGAGGTTCTATATGTGACGTGGGTGGCTCTTGTGACTTTCAGAGCAGCTCCCCATGTTGGACAATGAGATGTTTCATTCCATAAAGCCCGGCTTGTCGGCATATGTCGACGTCCCTGAAACGGTGAGTTCAGCGTTTCCTCTGATCAGTTGCATTGAGTTGGAGGGTGCACTCTACGTTGCATTCAGACATTCCTGCTGCCAGAAATGAAAGTGAGAAATGCAAAATGACAAACAAGTCAGGCCTGGCTGACATAACACTAAGTGTCATCTCAGCTCTCAGCAGTCACTCTGTGGTCAGTAGACTTTTCGGCTGCTCTGCGGTGATTGTTGTTTCTGTTTAAAAGGCTGGACAAACAGTGAGGATGCTGTTAAAGGTAGCCAAGAGGACGGTGCCTCGTGTGGAGTGGAAGCGAACTCCTTTGGTCCTCAGAGCCACGGCTGGACTTCGGCTGCTGCCCGCACAGAAAGCTCAGGCTCTTCTGGACCAGGTAAGAGTGCACTTTCTCGTACTGAGACCTTATTGAGAGGCCTGAGATGGCAATTACACAATACAAGCATTGTGTAGAGTGCAGTTCTTTATCATATGGGAGTTGTTTGGCGCTACAATGTCTGACACCATCGTGAAAAAAAACCCCCACAACCTATTATCCAACAAAGCAGCAGGGAGAAAAGGAAAGTGCTGTGGCAGGTATTACAGAGACAGGAGGGGAAGTATTGTTATCAGAGAGCAGGAGATTAGTGTGGAAGGCTCTTGTGGAGGGGATAAGATGGTAACGGATAGCCCTGGGGCACCTTGAATGATAAATGATACTTTATTAATCCCCCCCAAGGGAAATAATTAATCCCTTCAAGCGGAGGGCACCTCTGGATGAGCTACCATTACAGTAGATAACATTAAGGCCAATCTCACTGTTGCTTTCTTTTGCTCCTAGTTGCACTCAAATCTCCCTTTCTCTCACCCATCTCTCCCTCTTTTCCTCAGGTTCAACACGTGTTTGACGAATCTCCTTTTTTGGTGTCAGACGACGGCGTCAGCATAATGAACGGCAAAAAGGAAGGTAACGTCTGCCCACCCTCTGCCCCGACAAGCAACACATCCGTCAGATATCACGGCAGCTGTTGTCCTCTCTGAGGTGTTTTGCGGGTGGCATCGGTGATCTGTCTGCCCGATTTTAGCGTGCTGTGCAGTTTCTGTAAAGAATCGTTGTTTACTGCAGGCATGAACCTAAATTGCTGAAGATTACAGCAGTGTTTTGTGATGACACTTAAGAAAACGAAATGGCATATTACCACAAAGATGAGAGTCAGTAATTATGCGGTGCAAAAATACTATTGTCTGTTGTGCCGTTGTGTAATTGATTAGTCAGCGTTTCAGCCTCGTTTATAGGACTACATGCCTTTTTATATATGCAAAATTAGTTTCTTAAATGGTCTTTGTTTTCACCTGAAATTACAGGTTTCTGTTTTCTTGCTTTTCTTTTGTGCTAATTTTGTAAATGTAGGACTCCTGGCTTGGATATCGCTGAACTTTCTAACAGGCAAGTACACTGCAATAAACAGTAAAATATTTGTACCTCTTTTTCGTACTTTATATCCAGGTTTGACTTTGTATCTAAAGGTGTCATCGCGTTATCGCACCTCATGTTCACAAATAGAGGCTAAATGTGTCCAACTATGAATTTCCTGCCTACAGGAGTGCTCTGATCTTTATCAGATAGGATCCAGCGATTTTATACTTTGGCTTGTACATGTTTGCCAAATAGGCCTTTTGAAGATAACATCGCAGGTGTAACTGATTCGGTCCTTTGTGTTGTGGTTTCTGGATTAAAGTGTGACTTTTTTTTTAGGTCACCTGAAAGCGCGAAGCAAGAAGACAGTGGGAATATTGGATCTGGGAGGAGGATCAACGCAAATCACTTTCCTGCCCAAACTGAGGGTCAGTTGTTTGAACACTTGAGAGAAATCAGTCTGATCTCTAACCTTCAGTGATAGTAACCCTCTGTGCTCTCTGTATTCCACTGTAGAAAACCACTGAAAGTGCTCCAGCTGCTGACTACACTGCTAAGTTTGATGTCTTAAACTCAACATTTGAATTGTACACTCATAGGTAACTGTTTCAGAAACGACTGTATGCTTCATGAGACATAATACAGTCCATTTTAATTCAGTGTGAATGAATAAGAAATTGCTTCTTGATTTCACATCCAAGATCATTTCCATATTTTCCTTTTTCACATTTAAAATTAGCCTCAAGTTCTGACACTGACTCTGTGACTTCACTCGGATCTGTGTTTAATTAGGAAAACGTCTAGTATCTGTTTAGTCATTAGGATGCGTATTATAGGCAAACACCACTTGTTTGCCTTCTTTTGAGGATGACTTATTTGTCACATGCACAGTCTGTTTCTGCTTGGTTTTCTAAGTGTGTAACAATTCTTTAACTTCATGCAGCTATCTTGGAAATGGACTGATGGCGGCACGATTGGCCACACTGGGAGCTCTGGGTGCAGAAGGTACTGTGCTGCACATGAACTAAATGTGTTTCTTTGCCATTATTCATGTCAGTGTCATCATTGCACGTCACTGATGGATACTGAGAAGAAGGTGGGTCAGTTCAAATGGTTTCTTTTTTAAATTTTCCAAATCTCGAGAAGGAAAAGTAAAGAAAGATATTTTTGTGAGATGTAGTGTTCTGTTATAAATGATTCTGGCCCTGAGATACACTGAGATGAATCACTGAAGTGCTTCAGAGAAAATTGTGTTAGTGACTGCCTGAGTTTTTTTGAGTCATTCTATGACCATGGTAACCTTGTGTGAAGCTTTTGAACCAGTCACGAGTTTAAACAAGTGGTGTCTGCGCTGTCACAGGGTTGGAGTGGCAGGTTTTTAAAAGTTCCTGTCTGCCAAAGAAGTTCAGGGATGAATGGAGCTTTGGAGGTCTAACTTATCAAGTGAGCGGGGACCCAGATGGTATGATCCCATTTACTTATAACAAGCTGTAAGCAGATGAAACCCAAAGCTAATGTTTGCAAGGAAGAACTCAAAAAATGTCCATTGATTTTTTTTTTTCCTTGGGTTTTGCAAAAGATCTTATCTGTTACCAGATGTTTACAGTCAGTTACGAGCAAAATACATGATACGAAATTTAAATATTAGCAGCAATGTGAGCAAAAATATGAGGGCTTACTTGAATGAACATAAGATGCTGACTTTATACTGCTGTCTCTGTTTTTCTTTCCCCTCCAGGTTACACAGGATACAAGCTTTGTTATCAGGAAGTACTTAAGGTGGTGAAGGGGATTATTCATCAGCCGTACGAGCTTGAAGACTCCAATGTTTTTTATGCATTCTCCTATTACTTTGACAGAGCTGTGGATGCGGGCCTTATCGGTTAGTGAACACACACACACACACCCTTGTACACACCTTATATAATTATACAGACCCAGTAGGGTGTCATTACCCATTCCAGCACTAGACATAGGCAGGGAAATGTGAGTCACTTGCACCTGTCTCAGGGGATTTGATGAGCTATAGGTGTGTAGGTATTAAAGAAATTGCTATTCTCTGCCAGTCCAAGCTGAAAGGCGACAAGCTCTATTACTAGTATTATGGAAATGTACACGTAGACCTGCTCTTGTAATGAATGGTGTAGCATTTTTAAATGTGAGTAAGATGACCTCAGTCACCTCCGTTGCAGATGAGGTCCACGGAGGGATGCTGGAGGTCAGAGACTTCAAGAAGAGAGCCAAAGAGGGTGAGATGGGTGAAGGAATGCATCATTACTATAACAGATCTGCAGCTCCCTGTACTTGAGACACAGTGTGCATCTCAATGGAGCTCATTTCTATCTGAAATCTTGCCCTCATCCACAGCAGAATACAGATGACTGATTATTCCTAACACCTAACAGCCCTTATTTATCCTTTTCTCTGCTTAGTGTGCAATAAGATGACCAAGTACCCTCCCATCCACCCTTTCCTGTGTATGGACATGACTTACATCACTTGTCTATTGAAGGATGGGTTTGGCTTTAAAGAGAACACAGTTTTGCAGGTGAGGCAGCATTGTGTAATAAAATTAACAGGGTTCTGGCCTTGGTTATAGGAATGCAAACGAAGCAGTACAGCCAACGCAACAATTTTTCGCAAGGCTGCGCGGCTTTTTGAATTCACCCATTTATGTTTCGAGCTGTTTAGTTCAAACTTGCAGATGAATCATAAGATGGAAACCTATCAAAAGACACAAGCAATGTTTCAAATAAAAAGGTTTAAAATAGCTCCTCACACTTCATAGCATTTTCACAGGCCTTCTTCAAAGAGGCCCTGACACATTAATCAAAGAAGAGATGGTAATATCTCATCCTACCTTTTTATGTTTGAAAATTCACTATGTACACTGAAAACAGCAGATAAGTGTGCTACCAGAAATTGCAGGGTGAGTTGCATTTCAGGAACCCTCCCCAGGGACTGGGAACCTTTGGATGGACTCTGTGCATTTCCACAGTAGGGAACTGGGCCAAAAATGTTGTTTTCTGATAGTTTCATGGCACTTACATTCTAAAGCATATATTAACACCCAACACCTCCACATAGCCATGCAGGAAGAATGAAGCACAGACAGATTTAGTGCGGATATAAGAAACACTGGTTGCAGCCAGTGGTACCCGTCAGCAGAGTGATGACAATATTCAATCTGCCTTTTTCGGCTGAGAGGTAAAAACTGCAGGCTTAATCTTGCTTGGGGCACCAGCTATAGGCCAGACCTTTTCAAGAAAACTACTGGATCCAGAAATGGCATCAAAAATGATTGGGCTGCTGTAAGAAACTGACCAATGAGATTCTGTCTGCTTTGATCATTTTCTTATTTACCCAACTTTCGCTATATAATGCTATCAGATGTAACACCAAAAGAAAAGTGTCTCTGCACTAGTATTGCATCAGTGGAAATGAGATAAAAGACCTTCAGCTCTGACACACAGAGGAAGCCAGTGTAACCTGCAGGTTGTAAAAACAGTGGTTGCTTTTATATCTGTCAGCGGGATAACCTTCCCAGTCTCTGAGGGCCTTTAGACTGCAGAGGAAACACAAGCAACCGATGATTTGAAGGGATCTGTGGACTCCTTGGAAAAAAAATTTGTAAAAAGTTGGGAGTACTTGGAGTAGAAACTTGTCTGTGTCAATTCTCTTTTAATAAAACAAAGGAAAAGAGGCACTTTTACACAAAAAATTCCATTACCTTTTTTATTTCAGTAAATACAAAAATCCTTTGAGTGATTTGGTGTTTTGTTTTTTTTTCCATCCTTAGCTAACCAAGAAAGTGAATAACGTGGAGGCTAGCTGGGCACTGGGTGCTACATTGGATCACTTCCACTACCTGAAGATTCACTGAGAAGTGAGGAGCATACACTGACAACGAGAAGCTGATTTTAGGTGGTGCTCACTAACCACACTCAAGTAATGTGCACTACCTTATCTAAGAGCAGCAGACAGCTGGTGTTGGTTTTATAAGGGCAGAACTAACCTCATGAGTAATTCTTAATTTCTTTTAAAAAGCAATTATTCTCAAGTGTTAATATATTGAGCTATATATGAGCAATGCATTGCCCTACTCGGAGAACAAGTGAAGCACAAGAGGCTGAATACATTTTACCAATAACACACTCTGTTAATGCACCGCTGGGGATTAGTGGATATAGAATTTATTCGAGATAGATGTTTTCTATTTTACTAAGGCTGATAAACAGAGAGGCCTGGCTTGTTAAGTCATGTAATACCAGCATTTACATGCAGCATTTGATTAACTGTGCTTGAGTGGTTTTTAATGTTAAGTGTTTCATTATTAGCCAAAAGAATAATGGCTATAATGGGTGTCTGGTACATTTAAATTTAACTTATCAGCCGTTGTGGTTTTGGGGTACTTATTTTTCATTAACAACCATCACTGCATTTCAGTGTTTACAATGATGAAGCACATAAGCATTCCTGGTCATTATAGTTTCATAAACTAGCAAAACCCGTCTCAGTATTTCTTTGGGAGTCTTTGTTCTCAAAAACACGAGGAAAGAAAATGTTTGTACAAACTTTGCCATTTCACGCTTATTAAAATAAAACCATCACTGGTTGCTAATTACAAATATCTACAAGGGTCTACAGGTCTGAAAGTCATCTTTTTACAGATACATGTCTATATGTAGTCCACTGTGGCAGTCAGCCCAGTGCTGCTGCAACACGCAGTGTGTGATGTTTGTTGTGATGGTGGACTACAGCAGAGCAACTACATCTTCTCCATATGCATGGCCCTCTGTTGTCATGGTCACCAGTTCATGCGGTTGAGAGAGAACTACCACAGAGTCTGCAGAGCCTACACAAACACAAAGGAAAGTTCAAAGAGGATGTTATTCATCCTGTATGTATTTAAAATAACATGAAGGTGCAGACATTGTAAAATCAAACCAAGCACTTTCAGCCTTTGTGCTGATGAAGCCGTTCTGGAATTTCTGCAATACATACAAGTTGTATGAAGCTGGGATGTTTCCAGGCTTTCCAGTCACACGTCTGAACTACATCACCTGGCTCTTCAGTGTTCAAATAATTTTAATTTTATTTATATCGCACCAAATCACAACAACAGTCACCTCAAGGCACGTTATATAGTAAGATAAAGAGCCTTCAGTAATAGAAAAACCCAAAAATCAGACCCGCGAGAATGAAAAACTCCCTTTTAGTAAAGGGAGTAAAAAACAAACAAACCCACAAGTAGAACCAGACTCAGGGAGGGGGGAGTCATCTGTTGTGACTGGCTGGGGATCGGGGGGGGGAGACCGGACAAATAAAGAGATCCAGAGATGAATAAGAACTAATGATTAAATGTAGGATGTGTATAAACATAGAGTGAAAAAGAAACACTCAGTGCATTATGTGAAGCCCCCAGGAGCCTCGACCTATTGCAAAGGTCACCTGATCCAGACGTAACTATAAGGTTTATCAAAAATAGTGTTAAGTTTGATCTTTAAAGCAGAGAGTCTGTCTGTCTCATAAATTCAAGCTCTTTCCACAGAAGGATGGAACAAGCTCTTATTTTTTGAAAGCTGTGGTTGGCACTGACACTTTGGTCATTGCTTATGTGAACTATGTCATCAACACAGTCCCATAACCATTTACACAGGCGCTTGAATCGCAGTCTTTTCTTGTTTACCAAGTAAAAAAAAAAAATACTGGCAGCCACCAGTGCAATAACTGCTTTAGTTATCGCGTTCAGATGATTTTCTGAAAGCTTAACCTCTGACCTTGATCTTGAGGTCAAGGTCATTAAACTTCATACTCGTCCAAGAGTTGTGGTAGATGCACCTATGGTATGAATTTTAGAATCCCATGTCGCCTTGTTCTTGAGTAATCGTGTCCACATCGCCCACCTGTGCTGCGGGGTGATGACAATACCGCATCAGCATTTTATGGCTGATTGGTTAAAAAAAACAAAAAACAAAACCTGAGAGGTGGGCGAACACTCAAAACAAAACTAATATGCAAGCAGCGGTGCTACACTAGTGAATTTATTATTACCAGCATGAGGTTGTCGATGTTATTTACAAATTCGTTTTTAATCTTATTTATTTAACAGGTACAATGCAAAGAGTGCCAGCTGAACTGCTGGAAACAGCCTAAATGTGAAATTTCAGAGACATGAAAACTCGAGCAAACAAGTCTACACAGCCTGAGTGTAGCCGCCGTTATCAAAAGACTCATTCCCTGAAAATCACTTAATGGGACATTAGTGACACCACAAGTTGACTCAGCATCCCTGACATTAACAGAACATTATGAGCTTCACCAAATGAGAGTTTACTGCAGGGCTACAGCATTGTCAGATGTGTTAGGTGTTTTTTAAATCCACTCTTTATGAACTGCCTTTTTTTCCTGTCATACTTGTTCAAACGCCTACCTGGTGATCTCAGCATGGCATGGTGAAGATTCATGGGTTCCACAGTTGTTGTCATGGTGACCATATTGTCTCCATTCTCACCGTCTGCCTCCAGCAGGCTGCTTTGTGTCAGAGCCTCTCCTGTCAGTTGCACACAGACATCAAACTTTTTGTTTTTCCCAAACCTCAACACAAGAGAGAGCACATTTAGAGTAATCCGTCATCTTTATAGAAACCAGGACTCAACCTGCAGCCTCGGTGTGATCACCACAGACCAGTGCTGGTTAGAAAATGATGCTCTGAAGTTAAAAAATAATTGATAAAAACTTGAAATCTAGATTTCTAGAATGCGTTCTGTATAAATGTTGATTTTTTGTGTGCTTATTCTAGTTATTCACACTCAATTTAATAATTAATCCAGTACCTCTTGTCATGTATAAATAACAGAAACTACCAGGCTGTTGTGCAACTGCATCTTCCTTTGCACTGCTTTTACAAAAGACTGGCCTCTTTGGGGAGGCTGACCCGAATAAATCTGCTGTTTATAATTAGAGCTTTGGCAGCGTTTCCTCTGCGGTGATTCAGCTGCTGTGCTTCCCTGCTGCTACAGAGATGTGACAAGGAGGCAAATGTGCTGTCTGCCGTCATTGTTGCATGCTAAAAATGAATTTGAGCTTATTTTGTTCAATTGTTCCAGATGCTGGAATGTGAAAAGCTCAATGAACGATCCTTTTAATCTGCAAGGTACTGAAAATGATACCGAGAATAGAGACAGGAGTGACTGTGTAAATTTGCCTCCGCTGTATTGGAAGATTAACCGTATATATTCACTCAATTATCTCAGCAATTTCTAAGGTGAATGCATTTCAATAAAACAAGATGATGTTATTTTAACTTGGTGATTAAAGACTTCTTAGAGGATCTGACCCCATCACGAAAAGCCCAACAGGCTTCGTTTTTTTCCCCCCTGCAGCAGCGTTTTGCTGTCTCTGCTTTTTCTTTTTTGAAGCTGTGTGCATTCTAAAACAATTCAGCTACTGGGCCTGAAGAATAAAAATGTGAATGATACATTTTTAAGTGCTAGAAGTCATTAACAATTCAAGAAATGTTCCTAAATGTAAATTAAAGCAACACCATCTCTATGCAGACTTTAAAATGTATGGGCAGCTTGAAGCTACATAATCCAAGGATTAGCATATCCACCCACCACACTGGGTGGGTGTTTGTGTGTGCGTGTGTGTGAGTGAGTAAGACAGACAAAGGGAGAAAGACCTGTTTCTCTGCTTTCACTACTGAGTCCCTCCTCTCCGTGTCTCTTCCTCATGTGGACGTTTCTGCTGCCCGACTGAGAAAAAGTCTTCCCACAGATCCCACACACATGAGGCTTCTCACCTGGGAAGTACGCACACAGACACCAAGCAAAACTTTATTCTTCTTCTGAACTGCTGCAGGATGCCGTCTACAAGGCGCACTACTTTACACTTTATCTGTAGCGCACTAATTACAAAGGAGCGCACTGCTGCGCAGCTGTGAACATGTCCCACTCACCAGAATGCACGAGCATGTGTTTTCGTAGACTGGAATACTCTGCGAAGGATCGCCCACAGCCATCTGCTTCACACAGAAAAGGCTTCTCTCCTGAAAGCAGCCACCCACCACAAATATACATTTTGTTTACCTCCGCATTACAAAGCCCCAATTAAAATTTTTGCAGAAAGTATCAGATGCGAATGCGTTCAAAGGGATGCGTTGAATGGCCCCGACGTACTGGAAATTACAATAAACTGCAGCTTTGTTGTTGTCGTTTCTGAAAGCCGCGATGACCAAAATAACCCAGATAAGTCAGCTACGGCTCATTCTTCCAGATATACAGGCGGAAGCTAAGCACAGGTCACCTAACTGACTGTGGAGCACGCCATCAGAAACCTTAATGCCACCCTAAATAAAATATGACAGAGTAGTGTTACTGATTGCAGCAGTAAAATGGAGGGGCCAGTGCTGCTGACTCTTCAAATCTCCAGCATTAACTCTGCCAAGGAGGCATTAAATGAGCAGAGTCAAATGGCCTTAGTTAGTTATTGCTTCCAGGACATTTGGGCTTTTAAATGCAGGGGTCCGTCCTGCTTTCCCCACCTGTGTGTGTGCGTCTGTGGTTCTTCAAGTTTCCAGCAGTGGTGAACCTCTTGCCACAGTTTGTCTCCTTGCAAATGAAGGGCTTCTCGCCGTTGTGAGTCCTCATGTGAACCTGCAGCCTCTGCAGCACGTAGAAACTCTTCCCGCAGCCTTCTGCGCCGCACCTGAACATCCGGTCATTCCTGCGAGCCGAGATAAGATGACAAACAAACCTCGACGTCTCTCGTGCACATGCTTCATTGGTTAAAGCCCGCCACAAGGTCAGACGGGGTAGCCTCAAACAGATCTGCTACGCTGGTATTAACAGAGCTCCTGCCATACAGCTGGAGAAACTCCTGTTGCACAGCAGTGCTTTCTGCTCCCTGCACAGTCTCTCTGCCTCCCCAACAAATAAAGCAGGAACCTTTTCCTGAGCTGCCATTACTCCTTTCATTGTGGCTGTAAAACACCTGTGCAGTTTAAAGCCAACACCTCCAGCTTACATTTTACAACTGCTGAACAAACCTAGTGCCTTTTGTACTTGAAAAACATCACACAGAATAGCTTGAAGACCGAGCTCACCCTGCCCTTGAGGGTACTTCAGGAGGGCAGAACGTGTCTGGAGAGCAGCCTGTTACACATCTTACACCAAATCTTATACTAGAACATGATTACATAGCTCAACAAATAACCAAGATACCATGATACACACAAATTTGTTCTTTTCTGCACTTTTGTTGTATATTGGGCTCTAGCTTACAGAGTATGACTTTGTGGTGTCTACATTAGCTGCTTGAATCTTTTTGTCTGACTTGTATCTATACTTTACAGATATTACAGGCATGTAATTTTCTATTAACACATTTCACAGTTGGTGCACGCGTTCCTGTGTGTAATGAAATGTGTACACCAACAACCCTGTATTATTTTCTAATTTGAAAAATGCATCCACATTATCAGAATTTGCACACTTGAGCGACATCCCCTATGCTTGAACCACTGCTGGATAAGGCACAATCCCCCCGTGCTGTCTGTGCGATGCGTTACCTGTGTGTTTTGAGGTGATATTTGAAATGAGCGGGCCAGGTGAACGTCTTGCAGCAGCCCTCAAACGAGCAGCGCATCTGCTTGGAGAGGGGGCGGCTCGTTCTGGCAGAAAGGTCTCGTTTGTCTCCGTCTGCTATCAGACTGTGTGTGTGGTCACCTAGGCAACCGGAAGAGGAAAGTGAGCGAGGTGATGCAGTAAACAATCCAGCAGCGAGAGTGTCCCCGGCCTCTGGAGCATACCTCTATAAAAGCTAATCACTGGTTACTGACTGAGACTTGCAACCAAAACGAAACTCAGAGATGAATGAAATCAGTCCCATTTAACCCGACCACACTCCACGCTTATCTGCTAAAGTTTAGTTTGTGCTGGTGTCTGCTGTAAAGCACCTGTAACTGATATCCTGCTGCTGAAAGAAACTAATCTAATCTGATGGAAGTTAGATTTAGATGCAGTAGGTTCAGAGCCCCTGTGCTGCCTTCCTGCATCACAAACCTCCACTACACTCAGTGATTTTGCACTTCTCCCCTCCCAAGTGAGTACTGTGGATCAAACTACCCCCATATGTCTGATAAACCCCCCGCTTGACTTTGACTTCTGCCCAGGAGACAGCTGGAGAAACTCCTGTTGCTATCAGCCTCAAAGATCTGAGGACATGCACTAGCCAGCTGTCCCTGATCCTGAGTCACATTTACAGCCAGAATCTGAAGCAGAAGAAGAAACCAGTGTTGTGCAACACGCTGCCTGCTTCCTGTACTGATCAATTAGCAGCTTAAAGACCCTGGCATTAGGTGATGAAGGTGCCAAAGCAAGTAATCTTGCTGAGGATCTGTCAATCCAAAGAAGGGGAGGGTGGCCTTGAAGGGCTTGTTTCACACGGCTGAATTACCAGCTGCTCTCGCTTGATCTTGATACAAATACAACAAAGTCAAAGATAACTGTGCTGAAAAATGTCAGCTGTATTAAAAGAGTGTATCTGAACCTAAACTGGACTATGTGAAAACCTGTAAGTAAAGAAGAATGCACAGAGTAACATAACCACTTTTAAGAGACAAAGTGCAGATTTTAAGACACTTGACAGCTTTTCCATTTTACCTGAAAATCTATTTTCAACACAAAGAAAAAACACAGCACAAACAATAATGCCTTCTAGTTACCACTTGATTTGTTTGTGCACATCATCACAAACATGTAAAATAAATCCCGGTCAGGTCAAGATGGGAGGAAACAAACCCGGGGCTGGGCAGAGATACGAAGTAAACTTCTTACACTCCCATATCACTTTTCAACATGGACCTCCAGCTGCAATTCGACTCAGAAGTGGGGGGTTCAAAGATCAGAGATGTAGCTAGGAGTCATGGAGCCTTAAATGTCATGGGTAAATGCTTTATCTAACAGGCAGCCTGTGGAGGCAACTTAAAATGGTTTGCGATGTAGTCCTGACTCCTGGTGCGGGTCAGCAGCCCTGTGGAGCGTCTGTTTCAGATCAGAGCAGAGGCTTTACAGTAAGATAAGATAAACGTGTGGACAGACGCCACTAAATAAGCAACAGGTCGAGACGCAATGCGGGAGAGGACGGTAAACAAGTCGACGATCAAAGCAGTTTGAGCTTGCGAGACCCGGACGAGCGTTTAATAGCCATTTAGAGATTTTTCTAAGTGTAGCGTCGGCATTACTTTCAAACAGATGGTAGAAAGTTGAAAAGAAGAGGGGAAACATGAGGCTACAGCCAGCAGCTGTTGTCACACTGGATTCTGTGACCGCTGAGACTCAAAGGCCACCACAGCCTTTTTTATGACAGCTTAACGAATGCTGTATTGAAAAAGAGTTGATGAATATACAGTAACAGGTTTTGGTTAACAGCTATTAAACAATTTCCTGGCTATAACCGCACTTGCTGGCAGATTTACACTTTGGTTTCTGAACCAGGTTCAACAAATAAGATATAATCTGTGAAGCATCGAGCCTCTGTCCCTCCCACTTCTTCTCTTTGTGCACATCTAAGTGGCTCCTGTTCTTCGCTTATATTTACTGTGCAGACATGAGTGATATCGATTTACTTATATAACTCTTGGCAATAAAGCAAACACAATATTTCAGAACCATCAGCTATTTTTATTTTCTGCAATATAACATCTTCCTAATGGCTTGATCGAATGTGTGTCCCCAGGCCTGACCTCCTGCCACTCCACATTTTTACTAAATCATCAGCGACATAACATAACCACGGGAGCTGGATTCTGATCACTGTTTCGTTATATTGTGACATTTACAGCTCTACTAAATATCTGCCGTCGCACTTGTACATCAGTCAAAGACAAAGCTACAAATTCCTTTTGATTGGGAGACTCGACAGGAGAATTTTGGGACCCAGTTTTAGTCAGAGCTGATTACACCACGTTTTCATCTCTTCACTGACCTCATTTCTCTTCTGTCTTTGATGCCTGCTACCAAAATATACGCCGCTTCCTCTACACAGCCGTTACGTCTTGGTTTTTTCCCCCCAGTTTTATTCTCAAACTTGATATTAAATCCCAAATAGCTGCCTACAGAGCACACACCAGTAGCAGCGCTCACATCCAATGAGTGTTGTTTTAATATTGTTTCAAAAAGAGCATATTTGACATAACTTTAAGGTGTAAAAGATTCTTGGAAGAATTCTTTACCGTTCGTGACACTTGCAGCTCTGGCGTCCTGGCTGGCCTTGGCATCCTTCGCTAGCTGAGCCCGTGTGGCGGCGATCAAGCTGTCATGTGCCAGCTCTTGTACCCGCAGATACCAGGGAGCGCTGCCATCTATTCCGTAGTCCCCCGATGGGACCCCCTCATCTTCATCATCCCCGGCGCCATCTGCGGCGAAGATCAGGGACTCTGAGGAGGCTGTAATGCCTGACAGGGGGGGAAAAAAAGAAAAAGGTCAGGATGAGAGTAACTGAAATAGAAGACAGCTGCAGTGAGGCGCTCTAGGTCACTTCTATTTATTTATTATTGTTCTTCCAATGCTGCTCGGCAACATTAAATGTTGCCGTTTTATTCTAAGCAAGCGGAAGGAAGTTTTCAACAGACCCCCAAATAGAAATATAAGAAAACATGACAATACTTTCTTCAGGGACTGAGTACATTTAATAAACAAGTAATTCTGTCCAGTGAAAAGTCTCTCCATCACGTCTCACTGAATCACAGACAGAATACAGCGCGCTGCACAAAAGGTGTATGTGAGGAGACCAAAATTAATTTTTTGACTCTCCTGCCAAGGCCTGATGAACCAAGAGAATGTGCCTGCCAAGGCTCATTTCTTCAAGCCAAAATATTTTTTCTTTTTTGAATGAAAATGTGTCACCCCATTTCTTTTTGGCGCTGTGTGTGGAATTTGGAAGACAGAAAGTGCAGACACAAGACGGGATTTAGACTTTTTATATGAAACTTTGCTTGTCAGTTAACAGTAATATTACTTTTTTTTTTTTTTATAGAAAGCAAATGTTAGAAGATACACACTGATTGGACACTTTATTAGGTACACCTTGTTGGACCAACTTTTTGATTCAGATCTGTCTTAATTCTTCATGTCACAGATTCATTAAATTGTTGGAAACGTTCCTCAGAGATTTTGGTCCATATTGACATGACAGCATCGCACAGCTTCTGCAGATTACAATTCTCCTGTTCGACCACATCCCAGCGATGCTCTGCTGGTTTGAGAGATGGTGACTGTGGAGGTCATTCGAGTACAGTGAACTCATCGTCAGGTTCAAGAAAACTGTTTGAGATGATCTGAGCTTTGTGACACGGTGCGTTATCCTCCTGGAATCAGATGATGGCTACACTGTGGTCATAAAGGGATGGACATGATTAGCAACAATACTCAGGCGGGCTGTGGAGCTTAAATGATGCTTAAATGGTACTAAGGGGCTAAAAGTGCACCAAGAAATATCCCCCACTCCATTACACCAGCACTACTAGCCTGAACCACTGTTACAAGGCAGGATGGACACATGCTTTCATGTTATTTTCTCCAAATTCTCACCCTACCATTTGAATGTTGCTGCAGAAATCAAGATTCATATGACCAAGCAGCACTTTTCTAATCTTCTATTGTCCAATTATGGTGAGGCTGTGTGAACTGCAAACTTGTTTTCCTGTTCTTAGCTGACAAGCGTGATACCTAGTGCGGTCTTCTGCTGCTGTAGCCCATCTGATTCAAGGTTCAACAGGTTTTGCTTTCAGAGATGCTCTTCTGCTCTTGGCTGCAGCGAGTGGTTAAGCTATTGATACCTTCCTATCTGCTTGAAGCAGTCTGGACATTCTTCTCTGACCTTTGACATCAACAAGGCATTTTCACCCAGAGAATTCCTGCTTGCTGGATATTTTCAGACCATTCTCTATAGAGATCGAAAATGTTACGTCAAAACCGCAAAGGATTGTAGGTACGAGTAACAAGCGGTACTAGCGCATGCAGGCTTTCACAAGAAAACACTCACACAGCAATAAAAAAAAACAAAAAACACACAAAGAATGGCAAGAAGCTGTTGTATTATTAACTGCAATAGCCGGTCACATGACAGCCAGGGCAAGCCGACGGGTAAAGAGATCGGTTGTTATCGGATTCCGTCGTGGAAGAAAAATTGTTCAAGCCGTGTTTCCGAAGTAACAAAGAGCCGACGGATGGCCTGGATTGCAGCCATTCGAAGACCAAATATAACGTTTCAGAACACTCCAGCTCACATGTTAGTCTGCTCCAAGCATTTCCACAAAGGTAAGTCTTCTGTTGTAGTTAATACGTAATTTATCGTAACATAATTGTTGATGTAGGTTACAAATAAGTCTATATTGATTTGAATTTAATTCATTGTGCTATGCTGCTTTGTTCACTGTGGCTTTGCGGGCTAATGTTTGTTGTGCTTTGTAGGAAAACCAGCCTACAAAATGCTGGAATGCGATCCAGCATTGATAGAGGAGCCCCTCTATCAACCTGGGTCATACTGAGTTTAAAGCTGCTACCACAACGAGATTTGATCGGTTAAGAGAGAGAGCGATATCAAAACAGCCACGAAAAGTCCGCATATATGTGCCCAAGTGTTGTATTGAAGGAATCAAGTGATGAATAACTGTTTTCCAGTATGTTGTTTTGATATGGTTATTTTTTATTTATTTTTTTGCATTGTTGATTTGTTTTTCACCGAAGCAGCTAATAAAGCATGATGGAATACAATTTTGCCTCTTTCTTGTAAGACTCTATAATAGAATGAAACAATAATGCCACTTATAAATAAAGACAATCAATTGAATGAATTAAGAAACACTTATTTTATATCTATTGGATCTGAAAATGTTGTAAAACGACAAATAGATTGCGTTGGCCTGTACAGGAGATAAAGAAAAAAAATTACAACAGTAATCCCCAAAGTAAACTGGACCTGGGCTTGTTGCAGGGATCTGAAGTTACTAAACATTTTGTGAGTGTGTGCACTCACACTTAGGACCATATAATTATAAATATGTGCATGATGAAAGTTGGGCAGCACGCTAACGTCTTTAGTCCACTCTGTATGCTCGTATGGGTCTGACGCTTTCACTCCTTTGATTTTTTCCTTGTGCTTTTTTTTTGCCTTTTCGTCAAGTCTGTCTTTGTACGGACCTGCCGTGTTCTCGTTTTGTACATAACTGTTTTTGGGGCAAATAAAATGCAGATATGGATTAATGCAGAATTAATGGTTACCAGTGCTGGAAATGCTAGCGCTTGATGCAGTGTTTTGATTTTGCTGCCACTCATACCTACAATGCAACGCGCGAAAGTCACGTAGTCTGTCGATCTCAATAAACACTAGAGAAGGTTTTGTGGGAAAAATCCCAGCAAATCAGCAGGTTCTGAAATACTGAGATCAGCCTGGCTGGCACTAACAACCATGCCACATTCAAAGTCGCTTATCCTTTCTTCTCCATTCTGTTGCTCTGTTTGAACACCAGCAGGTTGTCTTGATCATGTCCACATGCCCAAATGCACTGAGGTACTGCCATGTGATTGGATGATTAAATATTTGTGTTAACAAGCAGTAGAACAGGTGTTCCTAACAAAGTGGCCAGTAAGTGTAGAACCAAAGGATTAACGTTACTTTGCTGTCCTGCAAAGGAAGAAATCGTGAGTCACAAAAATAAATTCAAGCATTTGAACTAAAGAACATGGATGCCAAGTGTGGCAAAAACGTAATTCAGACTTTGGCAGAGACAAACGACGTCCCTTTAATGTTCGTTTACCTTTTGCAAGGTTCAGCAGGACATAGGAAGTGTTGTCTGACTGCTGTAAGTCATGGAGGATGGGCGGGGGGCTTGAGGCCCGTGGGTGAGAGTGCGTCTGGACTACTAATGAGCTTTGCTCTGACACGCCTCCAAACTCTGTCAGGGAGGGGGAACTCTCAGGCTCGTGGCTTAGGCCTCCATCTGGGGGAGGAAATCAGTTATTGTGTCAAATTGAAAACACATTTACTCTAAAGTAATATCATACAGTAAATAATCAGTGAGCTGTTTACGCAGATATGACAAGTGCACTGTACTGATTTAATAGCACGAATATAAACTAGCAGACATGAACATACTATAAACAAGGCACATCTTAAATACTGATTTAAAATAACTAAATGTATTCAGTGTGTGTATGAGACTTCAAGAAGGCACAAAATAGAACTTGATAAGCAACACTGAATGCAAATATAGCCTTCATTTACAATCAGTGCTGTCTGCTCTTTTAGATCTGCCCCTCTTATTCAAGGTAGATTAATAAAAAATAGAAATAAATCGTAGACACATTGTGTCACAAAGAATATCTGTCCTTCCAAATTGAAGCATCTCTAGCAAGCACTTTTCTTTCTTTTCTTAGACATGATTTACCGTCTTTTTCAACAGCCGTAGAAGGCTTTCCAGGTTTCAAATATAGACGGTTAAATGCACCAGTGCAAATCTGAAGGGATAGAGATATTCTGAAAACAATCAGAATGCTGTGAAGAACCGTTCTTATTGCCAAGGGTCTTCTAAATGCTTATTTTCATGTGACAAAAATTTTAATTAGCAACAAATTTCATGTTTTCTCACAAAGTAGTGCATTTAAATTTAACAATGTGGCACACGTATTTATGTGACTATTCCACACACAAAGGCCGGCTGTAGCTAGTGCCACTCATATACACTCGTATATGATTCAGTAAGTGCTCAGCACCGCAACCATCACTCACTACAGACAATTACACCTACATTTTCTTTCTAAATGACACAGACGGGAAATGGCAGAGATTGTTGGTTAGGTATCTTTTGTCTTCTATTCTTCTTCATCATTATCATCATCATCATCATCATCTTCTATTAAAGAACAAGAATCTATGATTAAAGCTGTGATCGGTGTATCAGTTTAACAGAAATTGTGCAGGTACATGTATCAATGTTGGTGTAAATATACACTGCTAAAAAAATAAAAAAACAAAAGAACACTGTCGACAATGGTCAGCTATTTTTTTTTAGTGCAGGGATAGCTCAGTAGGTAGCAGGGTCACCCCATGATCGGAAGGTCGGGAATTCGAATCCACTGAACAGCTACCCTGAGGTACCCCTGAACAAGGTACCGTCCCTACACACTGCTCCCCGGGCGCCTGATCAGTGGCTCACCACTGCTTCACTGAGTGAATGGTTAAATGCAGAGAGAGTCATTTCCACACAGGGATCAATAAAGTATACATTATTATTATTATTATTATTATCATTATTGTTATTATTATGTGCTTGTATGTATGCCTGACAACATTGGGGTATGGTCCTCCTCCCAGTTTAGGACCAGGCATCACTGAGCTTTAGGACAGTCTGAGGTGAAACCAGAGGTATTCTATTGGATTTTGGTCCAGTTAAAGGAATGAGACTGCCTGCATATCTTCACCACATAAAGCCAGGCATTGTTGTGCACCAGGAGGATCCCAGGACCCACTGCACCAGCATAGGGTCTGAAAATCCAATGATTTCATCCCAATACCTAATGGCAGTCAGGGTGTCATTGGCTAAGCTCTAGAGGTCTGTGTGTTCTTCCAGAGACATGCTAATGATATATCAATGGTGCCAGGCAGTGAGCACAGGGCCTACTAGAGCACATCAGGCCCTCAGGCCACCCTCATGAAGTCTGTTTCTGATTGTCTGGTCAGAGACATTCACACCAGTGGCCTGCTGGAGGTCAGTTTGTAGCTCTGGCAGTACTCATCCTGTTCCTTCCACAAAGGAGCAGATACCAATCCTGCTGATGGGTTAGGGACCTTCTACGCCTGTCCAGCTTTCCTAGAGTAAACGCCTGTCTCCATAACAAGGTAGGGCTCTGGTAGTAATATTACTAGACAATGAAAAAAACCCCGAAAACGATTGGATGTAGTAATGAAAGATGTGGCACGAATATCACTACTCTGCCCAATAGTGGACAAGACAACAGAAGTGAGCATGTGCTCACCTGTGAGCTCCAGCGGGGTGCACAGGGAGCTCTCAGCAGGGGCCAGCAGAGGCAGGCAGCAGTGTTTGGACTCCGAGTCCTCCAGACCCTGCACCAATGGGATGGACGCGTTCTGCACAAACTGCACCAGCAGCTGAGTGATGGGGAAGGAGAAGAGGCACAGCATGAAAAAAAAAAAAGATGAACCTCGTGTGTTATTTTAACAGATCCCTGCACCACAAAGTGGTCTCCCTTCGGAGGGCGAAAATGATGGAAAGCTTACCTCTGGTTTGGAGTCAAGCTCATCAGAAAGCATGGGTCACCCTGTGTGTAACCTGCAGGGCGAGATAACACTGAGCTATTAAACGAAAATACTCGTCAGTATAAGTGGCTCGAGCACAATGACAACAACACACCTCAAATGTGACCTGGTGAACGGCAGAATCTGTCAGTCATGAGCTCGGACTGCAGGTCATCTTCCAGTCAAATCCATGGTACGAGCTCTGCGGTCAACAACAAGACAAAGCTGTCAGGTAAACCTCCGGAGGTTTTTGGTAAACACAAAGAGCTACTGTATGCTCGGCAACTGCAGCTAAGTGTAGCCAAACCTCAATAAAATCTATCTAAACTGTTCTGGATAAAAACAGGCATATGGCACACTGCCTGTTTACCTAGCTAGCATAGCTAACACCTAGCCACCGGAGGTATTTTCCCAAATGATGGATCCCCGCTGACGACACACTAGACAGCTATACAATTCCGTTAATTCTCCGGTGATATTAAACAGTTTACCTTGCAATAGATGTGTATGCAGGACACAGCGTAAGAGTAAGTTAATGTATATTTATCTCCAAAGAGCAGGTTTGGGCTACGGAGGCTCAGATACATCAATTTTAAGACACTTCCGCGTTTTCAGTAAGAACGATTCTGTGTCATCGACGCCATCTAGCGGTACAGATGTGTAATTGACTGTAAAAACTGACCACTCAGTCAGTTCAATAGCTTATTGGCTTCATTGTTCCCTTTTAGAAATAAATATATCAGAGGTAAAAAGCTTAAGTTGAACGGTTTGGAGTAAAAGTTAGAGGGCCGTGGATATGTGCAGAGGAAGAATACTGGGTATGCTGGACAAAGGATGTTGAAGATAGAGCTGCCAGGCAAGAGGAAAAGAGGAAGATCAAGTAGTGAAGGAAGACATGGAGAGGTATGGTGTGATAGAGCAGGATGCTAGGGATAGGGTGAGATGGAGAATGTTGACCCGAGAAGACTGCAGCTGAATGGCAAAGATTCCCTGGTGGTGACATGCAGTACATTTTACATAAAAATAAATAAGATATTAGCATACAGTTAGTTTTAGACTACCGTGGAGCAAGTATTAATGACAACAGGGTCTACAGGATCTAAAGCTTGAAAAAAGTGACTGTTTTACTGGGATATACTGATCACATTTGTTTGGCACTGGATTATTAACATTTAAAAACAGTGTTCATGTTCATTACATATCAAGTAATGGGCCACCTTTAAAAGCAGTAGGTGTAAAGCCTGAGTTCCAACTAAAATTAAAGAAACTACAGCTACCCTGTTTGTGTCTTATTTTCATGTCATGAAAGCAGAGATTTATTTTTAACCACTTCCTTTTTCCACACTCAGCTCTTGTGATGAGAGAGGTGTGCTGAAAGAAACGCAACACGTTTCATTGTTTCTAATCTTGTTTCCAGCTGAGATTATACAATTCAATGTTTTCCTCACTATGTGACCTCTGAGTGCTGTTTTAAATGTCAACCAAGCAGCAGTACCATTCAAATGGACATGTTTAATTGTAGAAAGGAAAAAAAGAAAGAAACCACAGCAGCTTCTTTGGAAAGACATTTATTACACAAACAATGAGTCTCTAACTTAAAATGTACAAAAAAAGAGCCCTAAAGCATGTAACATCAAACCTTTTCAGTCTTAGTTTATAAGATCTTTGAATGATATAGCTGAAGTGTTTTACAACAAGTTACTTATAACAAGTCTCATGTCCTCAGAGGTTTTAAGACGTAAAACTCAAAAATTTCCCACTTTGGAAAGTCTCATGAGGACTTCAACAACTTCCTCTATTTCAATTTTATAAAGGGAAAAAAAAAAGACAGCGAGCTAGGCACATCACATTCAGTCTGCATAATCCTAAAAATATATATTTGAGCTGATATTTAAATATATTTTTGTCCATCGTTGTTGCTGGTGTACTACTGAAACTGAAACCAGCATCTTTAAAGTGACAAGGCAGACTGAAATGCACTGAGGAACCAAAGCTGCCAGTACTTAACTCAAAATCCAGTGTTACCAAACTGTACTTCTCTACAAGCTGACCGTTTAACAAAGAAAAAAAAAAACTGCAGTCGCGCAACATGATCAGGAACACAGCATGTGGCATACACACTAGTATCATCAGAAACTTGTGGTTTGATACAGTTCATAAATAGTCCATTACATAAGCACATCTGCACAAAAAGGAACTTCTTCCACACAAAGAAACCTGGACAGCGACATGATAATGGCAACGACTACGCACAAGCAGGTAGCAACAAGTACATGTAAAGAAAGCACAGAGCGTTTTTGTGCTATTTTCAGCCGAAAGTTCAGTGACCTTTTCATACGTGATTTATTCCACTGGCAGTGAACCAGCCTCAAAACAGCTAGAACTTCAGAAGAAGGCCGTCCCGACATTTTTAAGATTTTTTTCTTTCTCGTTTTTGAACTGCGCAGTGAACCGTTAAGAAAACAAACTCAAAATTTATCCTAGAATCATTTACAGCCGAGGACAAATCGGTCAAGAGTGTTTTAAACAATTTCATAAACTCGGGTAAAAGTGTGAGGTGGAAACCTGGTCCAAGGAAAAATAAAAGGAATTCTGCAAAGACAGCACCTGAAAGTACAGAAGAAAGTGAGACAGTTGTAAAATGATAGTATTTGCTGTTGGCTGAGGGGAGTTAAAAAAAACAAAGAGCAAAATCGTAGCGGCCATCCTGCTGCTCGAGTATCTCAATAAGGCTTTCACCAAGAACATAGGGTAGACAAATTACTGATCTAGCATTACAAAGCCATATGAAAAGTTAGATATATAGGCTATGGCGTGGAAGAATTTAGTTTTCTTCCATTTATTTAAAAAATGAATTCATAACTGAATGGTGGGTCTGTTAACATCTACTGATTTTAGACCATATAATCCAGTCATCATATTTAGCTTGTTATTGTAGAAAAGTTTAGAATGTCACTGTGACACTGCCTCGACATCTCGTCTGTGGTTATTATAGAAAGTCAGTGGAAACTTATATGAGCCAAATGCATCAAACAAGGCGACACATGGAGCTTATTTGAGATAAAGTGGGAGTAAATAACTGATTACAAGTCAGGAATTTCATTTAGAGCCAAAGCGACTTCGAAACAACTTATTCTCAATACAGCTGTCTCGAGTACAAAGGATCTGAAAGAGCAGACTCAAAGGTCAGGAAAATACTCCAAACTGTTGCATGCTGGACGATAAGGTCACAAACAATCGCAGAAGGATCAGAGGGGGTGGGGTGGGAAGCTGTGTTGTGTATTACAAAGTCGACTTTTACAGATTGTTTTACAAGGCCATGAGCTGAAGTTTCAAAACTCATCTGAACTTTGTTGCAGATTATGTGGAAAATATGATTTCCGAGGGTCAAGCAGTCATTTATCCAGCCACAATAACCACAGCACTCTCAGTAGGAGAGACGCTAAGCCACTAAATCCTTCCAAGATTGTTGATACAGATGCATCTGTATCTGTGTTGCTGACAGTGAAATTGGTGCACTGCAGTAAGAAAGTGGGTGGAGTAAGTTGGATGACCTCAAAGTCTTGAGTGCAACCTAAAAGGCTGGATGTCAGATAGCACAACCTCCCTAAACTCACATTATAAATTTGGTTTGGGAGTAGCTTAAGAAGGAAGCAAATCAAAGAATTTACTGCGTTCACTTTAGAAACTTGTAATCTGCAGCTGGCACTTCCCCCAGAGTCAAAATATCTGTGATGTTGAGAGTTGAGGACAGAAGTGTTTACATGTTCGCCTACTGATAAAACACAAGATGTAGGCTGAGAGCACTTCAAATAAGCAAATACATGACAAATGTGCAACAATACAGACGTCATGTTTTTTTGTTTTGCAGAGTACCAACAATTCATTCAAGAAAGAAACCAAACCTCTGAGTTTTTGTTTGTGTGACAGACACCTCCACGTTTTATGGTAACATTTTAAATAAACCGTATTCATGCTTAGATGGCAAGTTTAAACAGAAGGTATATAAAAGTATCCCTCTGCACTAAGAGACAATTTTAAGTCAACGTAAGCACCGTAGGAACAGAACCATCACACCAAATATTACACAATCACATGCACAATGTACAAAAACACATTTAACACTGCAGAAACTATCAGTAATAGAAAAGATGAAAATGTTATTTATTGTTATACTACATAAGTCATATGTATAGATTAGTAGTGTGCTTATGTGTTGTAATACACTTCATGTAAAAAAAAGAAAACAAAACAAAAAAAAAAGCTACAGTACCATAGCTGCCATTAAATTCTGTCCAGAAATTGCTTCAGAGCTACTTTTACATTTCTTAGTGCAAATGCAAAGTTATCTGACATACACTGGGTTTGGATTTTAAGGCCATGATTACAAAAGAGAAACTTAAACTTAACTGTACATTAAAAATATCTGGAATTTTTAAAGGCCATTTATGCACAACGACTGGTCTTCATCAAGAGTTCTAAAAGATGGGGTTTTTATTAGTGGACTAAAAAAAAATTACAATAAAAAGTTGGAAAAAAAGTAGCTCTATAAACACATGTAAACATACAGGAAAAACTCTGCTCTTGAAGGCAGTCAATATTGAAATATTAATATTACGCCCATGTGTTGTTTACACTCAAACAGGCCTTAACTACAAGTGGAAAAAGCCAAAAACAAAAACATTTACAAAGGGATGTCAGGGAAGCATTTAAATGGCCATGAAGACAGTTCACACAGGAACATCTGCCATCAACATGATGGGAAAGATGAAGTTTAACTGTCAACTGGCCACACCAGAACTTTCAACTCACATTTTCCAAATTGAGCTTCAACAAAAGACACTGTGTAGGCACATGTAAGTCTGACTATGCTGACAGGCGAAGAAGCCCTGAACACATTCAGTGTGAAACCGTCAGAGACTTTATGCAACTGTAACTGCTGCATGAACTCAATTGGACTTGAATTTCACTGTCAACTTCGTGTCTGTCAAGCAACGCAAAAGACAACTACCATGAATGATGCAAGTAATTTTTGCAACAAGACATATGATCAGACTGATTTATACATAGATTCTCTTTTCAAACACCTTCTCATGTTTATCCAGATTTAAATGGCCAGTGTCAGGATTTAAATTAAGCTTTGTTGTACTACAACTCCACTGGGAGAAGAAATTCTTAGAGCTTCTGAGTTTTGATTGCTAAAATTGTCACCAGCATGGAGACAGCTTCAGTGGAAGAGATTTAGTCCGGCTCAGTGAGGAAGAACATTGAGCTGCGTCTGCCTTATTTGGTCCCCAACACAACAAGCCAATAGTAGTCCAGCAGTCAGCACTTGAAGTATGTGGCTGTCCAAAGCTGTCTTTTTTGCACAGCGTGTCCTTCGCAGACAGGCTGTTGACCCATACATTGCGTTTTTCACCTTTTTTTTTTTTAAAGATTTCTAAAAAAAAAAAAAAAAAAAACATACACTACAGGCTGACAGCAACAGCCTACAGCAAACTGTACAATGTCCACAGAAAAATTTATAAGGGTATTTTTGTATTTTCAATTTATAATCTTAGCACACCGACTGCTTCTTTCAATAAATATTTCCCCTCATACAGGTGCACAACACATGTGCACGTTGGTGGCCAGCTGACCGCCTCCTATAATGTTACAATGAGTGCGACTCTTAAATGAGAGACAATAAAAAGTCAACACCAACTTTTTTTTTTTAGGTTAGCTTGGTGTGTCAGGGCCCTAAGGCAGCCGGCAGCCTAAATGTAGGCCACAGCATGCTGCCTATCTGAGAGTCCGGGGGGTGGGTGTGTATTGTGGGGCACGCATTACTTTCGGTCCATCTGTCTCTGCATGCAACCAACCACCAATCCTTGTCTTCCTTCCCATCTCAAGTCTATAGGATTACTATGAAGGCCGAGTTCAGGTCTAATCTGCTTTTAAACTGGACTGAACAGATCGCTCTTTCTCATTCTCTGTCTTCTTCCAAAAGAGTGGCCTGCAGTTTAACACAGATGCTGGTGTCTCCGCTCCGCAGAGCCTGAAGAAAGAGGTCTGTTTGTTTTTTCAGCCGGTCTATGTCGTTCTGCGTGCGCTGGTTCTGCTTGAGGAGCTCCTTGGTACGGAGTGTGATGTCTAGCAGGCCAGATTTGCTCAGGATGTTGTAAGTGTTGCAGAAGCGCTTCCTTCTTGTGTCAGCATCACCGTCACTGTCGTTACCTTCACTCAGTGAGACGACCGCTGGGGAAACAGGGAGTGTGTAGTTTTTGGATCCAGTAGCATGACTGAAAGACAGCAAAGTCGTACAGTCTGCCTGGCTGACAGCCGATGAAGGCCTCTCCCTCACAGGAGTGGTGTTGGTTTCTCCTGTTGAGAGACATGATCTGCTCTGGAGCAAAGGAGACAATGCGGTGGGGGTTGCAGGAAGACCAGGAGTGGTTGGGCCAGAGTTACCAGCACTATTACATAAACTTCTCTGTGGCTTCTCTCGCTGACAGTGTTCTCGAGTGATGGAGGTCAAAGTACTACATTTCTCTGACCCTGAAGAAGAAGAGGAGGAGTAAGTTGAGTGGGCAGTTCCTCTTCCTGAGGAGCTAGAGCTGTCCCCGGGATGTGGGGCAATCTTTGGGTAGGATTTTAGGATTGGAAAATACTTCTTAGGGCGTCTGTGTTTAGAGTTGACCTCTTTGGTGCCTGAGGAAGCTTGACGAGAAACCACAGGCTGGATAAAGACCACCTGAGGCTGCTGAACCACCTCCACAGTTGGACTAAACCCCCAGGGCTTCAGAGCAGGAGGATTCTCTCCAGGCTGCAAACAACAAGAGCAATATTGAAAGCTCTGAAAATCAGGTCAGCATCACAGCTCATACAGTTCCTTAAGGAGCTCCCGGGTGCTCACATAGCAACCAGTTCTTGTGTGATCATCTCATTTCTTTCTGAAGAGTACCCATACAGTACGAGTCTACATACCACACTTTAACCCAAAAAGGACATATTTATGAGACAGCTGTCATTCTCCACTTGCCATCACTAGCAGAATCTCCAGTCTTCAGTGGGTTTAAGCAGTTTTCAGACACAACCTTGGGACAATGTTGGAAGAATCAGGTCAAAACATCATCCTAAGTTACCCTTTCTCATACAACACATACAGACCCAAGTCCATTTCAGATGTGCTCTCATTACAGGAAATACAATGATACAGTGTTATAGGTATAGGCGCCGGAGCTAATACACATGACACCCACTCGCTGAGGTTACACCATGCAAATACCTGTGCGCAATCAAGCATCACACAGTGCTCTACTAGGTTACCAATAATTTAATGTTTGACCTGACCACTTCTGACTTTGTGTTCTCACATGTGCCCCCGTCTGCTAATGTCTAGAAAAGCTCAAAGCTACAGAACATGTGTGAAAATGGTTTTAGAAACCACAGAATTACAGTTAGCAAATAAAGTTTCCATTTCGCTTTTCTCAGTAGCTCCCCCATATTCTCTGTCACACATTTTCACACATCCAGTCACTTGCCATCTCTGGGGACACTGAAATAAATCTTTTGCACACAAACATCGCTAAATTAACTTTCTTGTCAATATAGATGGCCTGGCCCACCAATTTCTGACTTTAATGTCAGGCCCTGACATGTGGCTCATTCCTTAGGAGAAAAACAAGTTTGACCCAATCAGTGCACCAGAATTTATTATTTCTGCTAAAATAAACTGGAAAAACAAGGCAAAAAAATAACCTTGAGATGCACACAGTTACATTTTATGAAGACAAATCCTTGAAAGCTGTACTTTATCGAAACACCATGTTGGTATCACCGAAACACAATTAAGAGCAACACCACTATTCCTAATGAAATTCTTCAGATGCCATAAGAAAAAAAATAACCTACGGATGAGGCATAATTAAGACAACGTAGTTCTTGGTTTGATACTGTGAATGGAATTCAAGAGATTATTTATTTTGGGGGTTTTTTGTTTGGGGGTTTTTTTCTCGTTGAAATATTGTGGTTTTATAATTAAGCCTTTCCCCAAATTACCTGCTTGAGCAGGACATTGTTCATGATGATCATGGGAGAGAGCCCACCCACCACTGCAAGTCCAGAAGGGTGGGTCCCTGAGCCAGTGGTCCGTGGTCCCTGCTGTACAACAGGGTGTGGTGAATCCTCAGAATCTGTGGTGTCCATCGTGCTCATGTGCTCTGAGCTCGCATCTACAGATCAGATGGAAGGGGTTAATTGGGGTTCAATTCAAATTAAATGTCATCTTCAGAAACACTTCAATATTTTGATATGAAGGAGTGTAACTAAACCTGAAAAGCCAGAGTCTCTCTCTGAATCAGCATGGGAGCCTCCAGGCTTCATGATGACAGGAAGGTTTCCTGCCCTGGTGTGATTCTCTGCCTTCCTCTTTGTGGTCATCGCTCTTCCCGCAGCACTGACAAGGTCCAGCTCTCCGCAAGCTTTCACAAAACTACATCAGCACATCAAAAGCGAAAGCTGGGACAACACTAAGCAGGCCCTCTTTGTAAAGTCATAAACATAAAGTTGTAAAGTCACAAATAGACACTGTTGGTCATCTTTTTAGCTGACGCGACCAGTTACATAGACATAAAGTTTTTTAAGACTGTAATAAACAACTCCCTCTTCTTGGTGTGGGTGCTTTAGATTCATTTGACCTCATTAAACAATGCCAGCTGAATTTATAAGAACACAAACCCACAATATTAGCCATTGGGTCATCTTTTATTTATATTTCACCCAAAACGTGTGTGATTAACGTAACTAAATGGAAATACAAGAAAACTTCGCCTGCATAGAATATAAATGTCAAATTATTCAGCTGTACCTAATCTACATAGATAAATACAGTCACTACATAAAGCTATTCTTACTGTGCATGCGATGAAGGGTAGTTCTTTGGGATAAATAACTACCGTTTAAAGTAACTTACAATAAGACAAAGAACACTTGTGAAACGCAAAATAGACGACCTCATTATTACAGTCAGGATTTGGGTTAGCTACTTTAAGCTAACCAACTAGCTAACCATTGTTTACGCTAACCAAAGGTTGATAGCCAAGCTAAAGTCAGAGCGTCAACTCGCACTAGTACTACTAATAGTGACAGTATACACACACACAAAAACGCAAAACGTTTAAAACTTCGAATACACCTACTTCGTCCTTGGGGCTGCTTAAACGTCGTAGTCCTTAAAGCCGACGTATACGACCGTATATCCGGGTAGAGGCTATAGCTGCAACTCAACAACTTCTCTTCGGTGGGGTCGCTGGTGCTGCTGCCCAGATACGTTGACTAGAACTCGCTGGTCCACGGTACCGTACACGAGACAGACCGCCCCTCCCTGCCCTGTCTGCTCGGTCACATGCGGAGCACGGTGGCAGCCGCCTATTGCAGATAGGCTTAATTATCCCCTTTGAGGTTCAAAGTCAAAAGCTGGTAACCGATGGTGGATGAGTTTCTGGTCACCTCATATAGCAGCTATTGTTCAAATACGTCGAAATGTAAAGGACGGTATATTCGTTAGAGCCATTGTGCCATATTTGGTAGTTAAAGGCGTGCCCTTGTCTGGAGTGTCAGCCACGTCACGTTCAGTGCCCGCCCAACAGAGACTTCTCCCGCCTCTGATTGGACAGTGGCGCCAGCAGCTGAAAAACGTGACCGCTGCCAAATGTGTGGCAAGTTAAGGACATTGTGTTCGCTGTGCAGTTAGAGGTGTACTGTACAGCGTAGGCATCTCAAATGCACCATTGGGGAATCCAGTGACGTGAGAGTGATCTGTTAGGCTATATTACATAATATCGTGGCTGGCCTGCAGCTAACCCAAGGAGCTCAAGTCTCCTCTGCAGCATGTCTGAAGAAATAAATAAACAAAAGACGAGAACTTTTGGAACGAACTAGAGGCCTCAAGTATGCTGTATATGAGTAGACAAAGCCACACAATCTCATAAGAGAAGGAAAATGCTCATGTGTAAACATTTAAAATAATCAGTACCTATTTCGTTTAAAATAATTTAATAGAAAAACATGTAAAACAACAGCCAAAAACAAAACGTGGTTTATTCTTGCGTACAATTGTGACCAAAAGGATAACATGAAAAGTTAAAACTACTTTTATAATCTTAATTTGAATGCAATTTGTGCAGAGTAATGGCTATAAGGTGCTTGTTTGCATTGCCCGTGACCCCAGAAAGAAAAGGGGGCTGTCAAGCTGAAGAATGAATCCTATGAAACTTGGTTAGCTTAGGAGGCAGCGGAGACTTGGGAGGGAGCTGACAAGTACAAGCAAGCCAAGCAGAGTATATTCATGGGAGTGGCTGAAGAAAAACCCGGGTGTGGAAGGAGTTCAGTGAGACCATGGAGCTGGACTTTCATTCAGCCTTGAAGTGATTCTAGCAAACAGTTAGGCAACTAAGGAGGACAAAGAGGCTTCCCGTGTACATTGTATACTGTGCTGCTGACTACACATGGCATCATCCAGACATTGCTCAAGTGTTGTCCATCATATTTGACAACCACCAGCCTTTAGGCCTGTGTAACTGGGGACTTATTCTTCACCATGGTTGTCACAAAGTGGTGGATAAGATATTGCCACGGTCACATGTCTTCAATACCTCAATAGCCAGGTCGTGGAGTACTTTAAAGATCTCCTCAATTCAACTGACACACCTGCAGTGGAAGCTGAGACTGAGGACAAAGAGGACAACTTCCCACATCCCTGTGGCTGAGGTCACTGAGGTAGTTAAACAACTCCTTAATGGCAGGGTTTCTAGGGTGGATGAGATTCACCCTGAGTTTCTGAAGGCTCTAAATATTGTGGAGTTGTTGACATTAGGTGGACGTCAGGAGCAGTCACACTGAACTAGCAGATTGGGGTGGTGGTTCTTCTCATTACGAAAGGGGGCTGGTACACGTGTTCCAACTTTTGGGGGATCACCCTTCTCAGCTTTGCTTGGAAGGAGGAAAGATGTGGTTTTTGTTCTTGTCGTGGAATACTGGACCAGCTCTTTATCCTCTGAAGGATATTCAAAGGTGCGTGGGGGTGTGCTCAGTCTGTTCCATGTATAACTCTGGTGAGAGCTTGGGTCACATTACCAGTCATGAGTCAGAGTTTTTCTCTGTGGGTGTGGGACTGCACAACACTGGCTGCCATTTGACACCATTTCTGTTTATGGACAGAATTTCAATGTGCGGCCAAGGCATGGAAGGTGTTGTCAGAATGTCATCTCTGCTTTTTGCAGATGATGTGATTCTGTTGGCTTAAATGTGCAGAAACCTTCAGCTCATACGGAGGCAGGTTGCAGCCAAATGTGAAGCAGCTGGGAGGAGAATTAGATCCAGAAAAGGGTTGAGTGCTCACTCCAGGTGACGTCCTGTTAGTCCTATGTTAACATGTTTTAATAACTTTTCGTTTGGGGACTTGTGACACCGAATGTGACACTACACATTCTGTTTCAATATTTGCTTAAAATGCATTTAAACATAATTCAGAAACATTTTTGAAACTTCTAACTGCTCTTTTTTTTGGGGGGGGGGGCATAAAGAGAGTAATACATGGTACTTATTTCTCATCTATGAATTCAGAATTCAGTGATGACTGATTCAATTCATTAAATGCTTGCTCCTTGTCTAGTGAGCTTGATAATCCACATTTGTGAAATACTATATAAGGAAGTGTTGCTTTCAACCACACGCTTATCTCACATGAACCTGAAAGGCCCTGTATGCAATACAAATAAGTGAATAACAGTACGGTGGCACGGTGGTTAACACTGTTGCCGCACAGCAAGGAGGTCCTGAGTTCAATTCCACCATCTGTGTGGAGTTTGCATGTTCTCCCCGTGTTTGCGTGGGTTCCTTCCGGGTACTCCGGCTTCCTCCCACCGTCCAAAGACATGCACTTAGTGGAGATAGGTTAATTGATTAATCTAAATTGCCCATAGGTGTGAATGGTTGTCTGTCTGTGTGTGTTAGCTCTGTGACAGACTGGCAACCTGTCCAGGGTGTACCCTGCCTCTCGCCCTATAACAGCTGGGATAGGCTCCAGCGACCCTGAGAAGGATAAGCAAATGGATGGATGGACAGTACTCTCCTGTTCTTTGCACACTGTTTTCTGCAGATAAAGATCTTATAGTGTCCTCACATTACAGACCCTAATCGTCTGCAAATCTAGATAACAGAGAGGGGTTTAGGTTTTTTTTTTAAGAATTGGAGTGGGTTTTATTTCATGACCTTATTATGTTTCACAGTAAAGCACCATTCGTGTATTCGGTGTTCATGACAAAAAACAAAAATACTGACTCATGCATGTAAAGAATTATCCTAAGTTTGCTGACTCTTTGTTAAATTATGCAATAGTTTTCTTGTGATTCTTAGCCATTTTGTGCATTTTCTGTCCCTGCATGGCTGATTTTGGTCAGAGAATAACTAGAAAATCAGTACTTTAAAAAAATGACTATGTGCTAATGTACTAATACATTCTACACTAACCAGAAACAACATTAAAACCACCAGGTGAAGAAGACATGAAAAGTGGATAATACTGATTGTCTTATTTTAGTGGAAACTTTGAGTATTGGACTTTTCCAGGAACCACTTAGGTACATGGCAATCACATGCCTCGCAGTTTCACTCCAAAAACATAATTTTCATGGGATTGGTTCAAGAAATGCACACAAAAAATATTATAAAAGAAACGAAGATTTTCCCCCATGTTTAAACTCTTTAGATCCAATCTTATGGAATACCTACCAGATGGACTGATCAAGCCTGTGTCACAGAAGTCCCACCGTGCAACCCAGAGATTCGTGGATCCCTGGGAAGCATCAGTCGGACCTACACATTACAATTTCGTGCCTGAAAACTGGGGACCGGAAAAGACTTCTATCCTATTCTTTAAGTGATGAAACTCACAGGCATGTTGCAGTGAGCAATTACCAGTCAGTCAGGCACAGCAGTAATTTCGTCTTTGACAGCCTAATACAACTTCCTAAATTGCCTAGAGGTGCAGCATGCACACACAGACGTGTGCAATATTTCTTTTTTAAACATGCAATACACTATACGAAAAGGAAACAAGCATCATTTTTGATTTTTTGGTTTGCCTAGCTTCTCCAACACATGAATTATGTCTTTTTCATCCCAGCAAATATGTTTTATTTTATATTCCCTGAAATCTTAGCCTGATGATGTTACTGTCAGTTATTGTTAAATTTACAAAAAAATTCAAGATACAGAATGTTTTTTAAACAAGCGATTTATTCAAATTTTTATTCTGAGCAAACAACAAGTTAATTTTCATATAAACACTTCATCCAACAGCCAAACTGTGTGTTTGTGTGCGCTCATTCAGCATGGGTTAGTCTGTTGGCCAATGTGTTTGTTTGTGTCTGACATTATATATACACTATGTGGAACTTTCTGAATCTGTTCCTCAAAACTGTTCCTAAAACCTGATGCTGGGGACTTTTACTCGTCTCACTCTGGGTAAGTTCACTGTCCTCACTGAGAGAATAACCCTAACTGTCCAATCACAGTTCTTGTGCCCAGTGACAGCACTGACAGGAACTCCCCTCTTTTCACTCTCTGTGCAGAGCAGTTTATACACCACTCTGCATTTAATCATTATTTATTCAAATCTGTCTGTCTGTCTTCCAGAATGTGTCTTTCGTCCCCTCCCCTCCCCTCCAGCAGGTCACCCCTACCTGAGTCTGGTTCTCCTTTTAAAATGGAGTTTTTCCTTCCCACTGTCTCCAAGCACTTGCTCATAAAGATTCGTCTGATGTTTGGGATTTTCTCTCTATTTTTTGTAGGGTCTTTACCTCACAATATAAAGCATGTTGAAGTGGCTGCTGTTGTGATTTGGTGTTATATAAGTAAAACTGAATTGATCCGAAGTTAGTATAAGTTCATATTAGTGGTTGGTTTGACTATGTATACACACCACCACCCAGTGCTCTCGAAACATTAACACAGAGGTTCTCATGAGGACTCCAGTTCCTGTTCCAACACGCCTGATTCAAAAGATCACCTGGGTATTATATGCTGTAACAGCTTGATAGCAAGACAATCATCGGATCAATGGTAGCAGGGTGGCGCCTAAAGCAATCAGTTTCCATAACAACAGAACCTCTGCTTTAGTTTTTGCCCCAAGAAAAGTGATCTAACTGCATAATGTTTCCCTCAGGTAAGAAACCCCTAAAAAATGCTGTTTTAGGAAACTAATTATATCAAAATCTATTTACAAACAACCAAATATACTTCTTTATATATTTGTGTACATGCTCATAGTTTTTAATTTAAACATGTGTAAAAATAATATTAGTCTTGGCAGTAGCTGGCACCACATCCAATGTGGATTTTGTTCCTGACAAGAGTGCTTCGCCACCAGGTCAAAGGTCAGTCCCTCATCTCCTCCTCATTTTACTGAACAATAGGTTGGCTTCAGTCATTAAATGAAACGGACACTGCAATAACCCAAAAAATTCTGGTTTGTTGTTTGAGGTTAACACCACGCCACAGAGGGATAAACATGCGACCTATCCAGAGTGTTCCCCACCTTTCCTCCTATCACAGCTGGGATAGACTCCGATCAGAAAAAGATCATTTTTCATGATAAAAACATGATATAGGATTAAAATAATAATAATGACTTGGCTCAGGGGGGGTTTCTCACTTTTTAGATATTTATTTTTATTTTTAGTCATTGTGAACAAAATAGATACATATATAAATATTCTTTTATATACAAATGGCACAAAAATGCAGACAGCTGAATAAAAATCACAAAGACACCACATGCCATTAATCTGACAAGTTAATAAACACTTAAGGGATGGATTTAGGCTTTAAACCTGGTTGAAAAGCTCAAAGCATTCCAGCCATTATCTCTGATCCTATTCTGTATGTGTTCTGTATACTGTGTCTGTTTTGAAAACGTAACACAGTAGCAAGCTTAAAGTGAAAAGATAAATAGATGAAAACGGAAAAATGGAGGCCATGGCCAAAGGAACTGTACACATCCAGGGTTAGGGTTGCTTTGGTGATTACTCAGCAAAAAAAAACAAAACAAAAAACAAAACAGTATATAAGTTATAAAATATATGGGAATGGATGGAGATATGTGATGTTCACCACTCCATATTCACCACTGTTAATTTTACTTTGGGCAGGTGCAAATCAGCGAAGAGTGATCTTCTTGTCTGGAACTGGCACCTAAAAAGACAGAAACATACGAATGAAGGGGTTAAATTTCTATTTTAAATAAAGATGTTCCGAATTGCTTGTGTCCAATCCCGCTCCACCTATAAAACTTTGGACATTAAAGTCAATATGAGACTGGAGAGTATAAAAAGCTTCCTCAGATGGCAAAATGGAAAGTTTTCACCTTGTTTTGTGTCCACTTGTGAAGAAAAATAGTCCTGAAGTTTTACAGGTGTTTAGTTAACATTAAAAAGCAGAAACCACCCAAACACTGCATCCAATGCTTGCCCCTTTCAAGATAACTTGAGCATATGTAGAGCCATTCCTTCTTATATGTTAGATGTCTATGAGGTTGAGTGTTTTTTTAACGTCACATCCCAAACTAATCCTCAAATTTCAAATGGGATTTGAATGCTATGATACCCACTAATGTGCTAAATTCAATCTCAGCCCTGCACATCACCACTAAGTTGGCAGTTCTGATATTTTACGATTGATTACAAAACAAGCCGACAGCGCCTGCGAGGTCAGACAGCGCCACAGTCTAAAGTGAAGTTTCTTAGAAATTAAAGGTAAATCATCCTCCTGGACAAACAAAGTTAACACTCAAACGTTCGCTAAACGTTCACATGACGACATCAAAGAGAATGTTTATGTCCCTCAAGTTGCAAATATAGTTCAGCCTTCTGAATCTGATGGAAAAAATTAAAGCTGTGCTGCAACTGTGTGGTCCCCTGACCACTAAACAGTGGGTTGCGAGACAGCAGCTCTCCAGGCCTGAGTTACGGCGTACAAATCATGACCAGAACAGGCAGAACACCGAGACCACACGTGTTCCTCGGCTGCTTTTGTTTGAAAAACCTGCAGACCACCACCATGCAGACAAACTGAAGTCCAAAGGGTGGTTTTTAGTAGGGGAATTTTGGTAATGGTAAGACCAGAAAACCACAACTTCAAACTTAAAATAAAAAGTAAAAAAAAAAATGAAACAACCTAAGTTATTTTCAAGCCAGTACTTAAAAGACCCAACTCAGTCACTGCAGATCCTACTGGCTCTGATGATATGATCACCATGCTCAGCTGAAGCTAGTATCAAGTTTAAAAACTCATATCCTCTTGAGGCTTTTAAATTGAAATTCCCTTCTTGTGTTACCACAGTTCAGACAGTGACAAAATGAATTTCTCCTTTACAAATGAGGCTGTGACTTTGGAAGACATCCAAGCTATTCACCCAGCGGAGACTGCTCAGACTACATTTGCACACCTCACCTCTTATGTTAGTTTCACCCAATGCAATTTTGCCCTAAAAAGAAAAAAAAAAGATTTTGGATTTCATCTTTCACTGCATGAATTTATTTGATAATAAGCGTTCCTTTCAGGAGGTGATGAAAAGACAAGCCTATTATGGGAGCGATTTCTGCGTGCAACAGTTGCAGAGAGCTACTTAGTGGCATCGTTTCTTTTGTTTACCTGCAGAACAGACACAGACGTCTTTCCAAATCTCACACCGGCCATTAGTAACCAAGGTTTTCTGTTATAAATTTGAAGCATCAAGCTCATGTTCGGAGGCACATTTTTGAAAAATCTGAATGTATGAGGAGGCCATTATGCAGAGCAACTTCATAAGGTACCACCTGATGCTGTTGGTTACAATGTACCCATTTCACTCTTTGAGGCAAAGTTGTAATTGTGCATTAATTTACTGCTCGTTACATAATAATTCCCCTTGTAAAAAAAATCAATAATAAAAGAAAAAAGCACATTAGAGAGAGAGAGCTGGTAGTGTCTCTGATCTGTCTGTAAAATGATGGCTCTGCTGTTGCTCTGGGACTGAACTTCTTGGATTTATTGAAATCCTGATAAATAAAATGTATCTTCCCCTGCGCAGAGGTTAGATTTGAACATGTTGTCAGATGCAATTTCAAAGTCAGAGTGGAACCGTTATCCCCAAATGCCAGAAAAAAAATAAACCTATGAGTTAGTGCAAACATAGTGAAGAGTTGTGCGCTCAGAGACTCGGCTGCCTGCTGTAACTAAGAATGTAGATATAGAAGCCTCGGCGCTTCCTCATGCATGATATTTTTTTCTCTCCGATAAAAGATTTTTAAACTTAACCTTCAGACTATCAGTAACCCTGGACTATTGCAAATACTTCGCGACCTTACAGAAGCACAGACTCATCAGAAGTACTTGTTGAATTTATCCAGGGTCATCAAAGGGAAGAGCAACACAGCAGCACCCAGACTATTATGATATTGCTTAGCTTTGCTGCCCTTGGTGGTCTGGCAAAGGGGAGGAAACACTGATGAATGTAGCTGTAAATGCCCAAACATTATTTAAAAAGAAAAGTGTGTGTGAGTGCCACAGGGGAGCAATCAGTCTCTTACTTTCTACAGCCATTTCTTGGTATGTTTCCTCCTCCGAGGTCTGCTCTCAGTGGACTTGCTGCTGCTGCTGCTGCAGGAGAAAGACATCAGAAATATTGATGTGTTCAACTCTGATAGACAAAACACTCATTACTCACTGTGTTACTTACTGACTTAATTACTGATCTTTCATAGTACTGAAGATTCTCAGGGTCTCTAAGAGAAGAAACAAACCACAGACACATTTAGAAGTCAGCTGTGGCATAACTAATAATCTTGGATCTAGTGTTTAATAGAAAGATGAGGTTATCAGTAAAGGACCTGCATTGACACTGCTGATGTTCTAGAAATGTGAGCTCCACCACGGGCTGTTCTTGGGAAGAAATCTTCAGCTGAGAAAATAAAAAAGAAGAAGCTGAAACTCTACATGAAGGTAAACACTGAATCCAAACAGAAAATATTTCTCCAATACTGGCTTCACTTCATTGGATTCCCATTAAATCTGGAATCAAATTTAAACTCTTTCTCAAGGTCTTGAATAATCAGGCGCCATCATATCTTGAAGACCTCATCATACCATATCAACCCCAACAGAACACTTCACTCTCACACTGCTGGCTTACTTAAGGTTTCTATGGTATTTAAAAGTAGAATGGGATGCAGAGCCTTCAGCTTTCAGGCCACTCTGTAGAAGCAGTTTGGAGGCAGGAGACAAACACCCTCTCTATTTTTAATATTAAGCTTAAAACTTTCCTCTTTGATAAACCTTATAGTTTGGGCTGGATCAGGTGATTCTTAACCCTCCCTTAGTTATGTTGCAATAGGCCGAATCACCTTTTTCGACTCTGTATTATACACTGCTCTGCATATCATCATTACTTGTTTTTAATCTCTGACTCTCTGCTACAGGGTCACACAACCGATCACAGCAGATGGCTATCCCTCCCTGAGCCTGGTTTGCCAGAGGTTTCTTTCTGTTAAAAGGGAGTTTTTCCCTCCCACCGTCACCAATTGTTTGCTCACAGGGGGTCGTCTGAATGTTGGGGTTTTCTTGCTAATATTGTCGGGTCTTTTTCTAACAATAAAGTGCTTTGAGGCGACTGTTGTTGTAGTGTTACATAAATACAATTGATGTGAACAGAACTTGATTCACCTGCAGAGTGGCGTTGCGTTCGAGGGTAGGAAGGCACTTGAAGTCCTCACCCGAACAGTAACCAGAGCATCGGCGAACCACCACACAATGAGGTACGTAGATGTTCTCCACCGACTGGGGGTACTCATCGTACACATACACCAGCTGGTCCATGACCTGACACGAGCACTTTGCCATCACCTCAGACAACTGAATTACTACATAAGAGGTTGGATCTTAATCTTTAAGTCATTTGCAGCAGGTAGGAGAGCCTTTTCAGTGGGCCATGATAAAGAGCATCACTCTTACCTGTATTGGGACCCCCTTCATCTGACATCTGCAAATAATAAAAATAATTCAATTTGTTTTTTTGTTTTTTTTAAAGAGCCAAACATTGTTGGAGATAATACAGGACCAGCAAATAGCCAGGAGCCTAGAAGTTGGTAGATCGATACAGACATTGATAACACCTATAATAATACCTATACCATCTATCTATCTATCTATCTATCTATGAATGTCAGTATGTAGCCCACTGAATTGTGTTCAATTAAAACATCTTGGGGGGGGGGGGGGGGGGGGGGGGGGGGAGGGGGAATGAAACAAATAGACATGAGACATGCACTATGAAAAATGTCTCAACCATGTTGTGTTGAATATCCCATCTGTTTGATTAATAGTCTATGGCAGATCATGTCAAGTTACAGTGCACAATGAAACGAGAAACCGTACCTCCAAGACCATGGTGCTACATGAAAGATATAACAGACCATCAACACAGGACTGCATAAAGCATGTTTGTATGAGATTTAAACTACATAATGTGACCTAAAGTCCTGGCCATGTATTTACTTGGTATCAGATCATTATCAATATTTGCAGCATTGCACAGCACTTGAGGAGACTTTCTCTAGTGAGAACCAGGCATGGTGGAAATGGTTTTCATTGCAGCTACGGAGCACCCTCTGGTGTAAAAATAAAACTAGTGCAGGCACATTGATGAGATAATAAAAAAGGATGACGCAATATGGTGTGAGGAGCGCACTGCTGTGCGGCTGAAAAGCGGCAGGGGAAAAAAAGCTGTAAAATGAGCCAGCAAACATCAGCAGTGCTTCTGATTTCTCAATTGGTTTATTATCACGCGGTCAAAAAGCCTTGAAAACATGCAAAGAATAACAGTGAAGAATTGCTGCTGAGAATAGCTGAGCATTCTCTCATGGGACTGTTACACACTAACCACAGCCAAAGTAAAAGCGATGCTGAAAAAGTGAAAAGTAAAATGTGACACAGCATGAATTTTCTGAAGTTCTCACAGCCCGGCCTGCAGACTCAGGACTGGCAAAGTTCCCGATTTTTTTGAACCACAAATTGGGGCGTGCACAGTTGATCTTGGCTCTCTTCTGCCTTTTGAATGTAAGAGATCTCTTTCTCTTTTTTAAACTTCTCTCTTGGCCTCATAACCCTGCGAACACGGATGGGAACGGAGTCTTCCTAATCTCACACACAGACACTGCTTCTATAGCTCAGGCAGTATAAAAGAGCATAATTTAACGAGTTGGCTTCTGCCAAGAGTTGTTAAATGTGCCGCAGCATCCACCAGTTGGACCAGCTGCATACAACAGCTGTATTCAGCCATGACGTGCTGTGAACAACACAGTGCATTGATTAGGTTTGTAATTTATGAGGAAAGGAAGGGGGGCAGATTCATAAATGGCCTCCGGTCAGACTAAATCTGTGACCCATAGTGGAAATTCATAATAATGGTACTAACCAGTGGTTCTGTCTCACGCAGTCTGCATAGCACAAAGGAGATCTTCGTTAGTCTAATGCAATATTTTTGAAGGTGACTCTAAAGTCTTCTTCAACTCACATATCCCAGAAGCTTTTGGGAATGGATACTAAAACTATTCTGCAGTGTGTTAAAAAAACCAACAAACCCTACACCTTATCGCTGTAACGGATACTCGTTGTACGCTTAGCGCCCTGCTGGGTGATACTAAATGTGCCTGTGTGGCCTCGGGTATGAAGCTGCACACCAAGAAGAAGCACCCAAGGGAAAATCACGCAGAAAATGTCACGACCTCCCTCATAACAGCCAGGAAACATGCAAATCGCATGCAAAATTACAGCTTGTGAGCGCGGTTTCAGCCACATTACAGCCTCTAGCTGAGCTCTGGGGCCCGTAGCTTTAAATCTGTCTGTGTGCATGAGCAACACACATCTGACGCTAGTTACGTCTACAAAGATTATTGGTAACCCACTATAAATGCAGATAGCGCATTCACTGTGGGGGTACAGCTGTTTTATGCTGTCACGCGTGGAATCAAGTGAAAAGTCGGGAAAAAAGGACAACGTTAATTCTCTTTAACTTCACTAAACTCCAGCCAGAGAGATTCAATCTCATGTTTAGCCCGCTTTAACTTTGATAAATAATGCAGTGATGGGTCTTAAACCCTTACCTTAAAAGGAAAAATGAAAAGAAAAAAAGAGAGAATATCCAATTGGTGGTGGAGTTACCTGCGCAGGTACCCGCTGAAGAACCAGCAGAAGCTGCAGGATTCCGAGGAAAGTTTGCATGCTGCTGCTGCCGGGAATGAGTTCCTGCTATCCTCTAGTCGGCCAGAAAGAAATGAAAATGTTGACGGGAGAGCGGAGAAGCGGCTGGAGCTTTTATAACGAGCACAGTCCCGCTGCGCGAGCCAGGCTGCGATGAAAAGCGCGCGCCAGCATGGCTGATATATACTCTATACGCTTACCATTAACCGGTGACCGTTGCAAAAAAGAATTCAAGAGAAGTGGTGATGTAAAATCAGTCCGTCCTGTCGCTCACGTACACACCAGTCCCTGGGAAAATGATCCTAATGAAGCCTCGTGGCTGTCTAAACCTGAGCTTAACGTTTCAGAAGTCAGTCGAATACATTTATACAAGTTTCCAACCTTCTCTCATTTCTTTATATTTTGTACCAAACTTTCTTCTCAATTCTTTGGACACTGGCTGCTTTTTCACTCGTTTTCAGTCCAGTTCTTGCACCTGACCATTTTCAGTGGAAAGTTTTGGTTGTTTGTTAAACCACCTGCGAATCATTAAACCATAAAAAATAAAAAACAACTTGATAAAGAACCAGTTTTAAATTGTATCCTTAGGCTCTTTCGTATTTATTTTATAAACATTTCTAGTTTCTTTTAGAAATCCATTAATTCTCTTTCGCTTATCCTTTGCTTTCATAATTAAATAAAATATGCTTGTGTATTTTGATGTAGGCTGTCGCAGGGCTAGAAGCGGGGTGCACCTAAATTGCATAAACTCCGTTTCTGCTTTATATTTTTTCATTTCCATGTATGTTTGCACATGTTTTAATAAAATCACTGCATCTATTAACTTTTTGAGGAGCAACATCTAAACAAATGAGGGGTGACTCAACTTTTGCATAGTATTGTACACACAAAAATAATAATCATCTTATGCAATTTATCAGCCTACATCACAACACACAAGCATATTTTATTTAATTATGAAAGCAAATAAAAGTCAGTGAAGTGTCATCTGTAAATTATGATACACTTAAATTCTTCAGATATCCCAAAGCTGTTTCAGCTGCTGACCACAACAAATATTGAAGTTAATCACCCAGAGTTCGTAGCATCATATAAGCAGCGCTTTATATGCTGTGCTTGATAAAAAAAAATACATGTGCTGTGTCAACAGATTTTTTTTTATGTTACTAGGCAGCCATCAATACAGGAATACACTCAGTCATGTCTACAGAAGTTCAAACCTTGCTTCAGAATGAGGAAGAAAAGTGAATGAGTCAGTTGCTGATGCCAGAATGGTTCTGGTGAGTATTTGAAAAACTGATGATGTTTTTTTGATTTTCCCACACAACCAAGTCTAGGGTTTACAGAGAATGAGGCAAAAAAAAAAATTAAAAAAAAATCCAGCATTTGTTTTCTGAGTGAAAGGTCTTGTCGAGGTCTGAAGGGAATTAACAGTGTTTGAGCTGTTAGAAAGCTAACAGTAAGTCAAATAACCACTTCTTGCCATCGGCATACAAGGAGAAGAGCATATCTGAATGCACAGCACGTTGAGCTTTGAAGCAGACGAGCAACAGCAGCAGAAGACCAAACCGAATGCAAGCTAAGAACAGGAAAGGCTCAACAAAATTAGGCCAAAGAAGCCTGGGCATTTATTGCATGGTCCGTTTCTGCTGCAACATTTTGATGGCAACAACCGAATAATGCAGTTATGCAATTTACTTTGAGTGACAACTACAATGACGTCTGCACAGAACAAATCTGTTAATAGATTTTTTACATTACATATATTTTAAACCAAGAACTAACCCAGACTTGATGCTGCCTTGTGTAGTGGATTAAATGCTCAATGAAAATAAATTAATGTGAGTTTCATTTATATAGCGCCAAATTACAACAGTTATATTATAAGGTAAAGAGTACAGTAATACAGAGAAAACCCCAACAATCAGATGACCAACTATGTGTAAGCGCTTTGGCAAAAGTGGGAAGGAAAAACTCCCTAGCTGGTTTACAACTATTCTTTCAAGAACTTATCTCAAAAACTCTTGAAAGATAATTTTTAAAATAATTTTTTTTTTAAGTTTTTGTTTCAATGTTCCAGATTTCTGGAACATTGAAATACAAACTGGATGGATTTCCAAGCATGACATTCCTGTGATTTGATGTTAAAGAGCTAAAATAAAGAGATCTAATGCTTTATTCAGGCTCGATTACAATACTGAAATACTAACTGGCACAGCACAGGGAGCACAAGGTGCATCTCTACTGATGTGGCTCCACTTCTGGATCTGGTTGTTAGTTTGAGAAGTTTATGGCTCCCAAACATTGTTTATGCACTCGGGGCCTTCGAGTGTTGCGTGTTTAGTCTCGGCACACATGCAGCAGACCTCAGGTTATCAGCACTGATGTGACAGGAATGAGCAGAATGTCTCAGAGCTACCCTTTCGCCACGTGTATGTGCACTCATGTGTGGCTGTTATCAGGACGTCTACTTTAGCTGATATATAAATGTCTCGTTTTACTTTACACAACACCTGCTCTCTTGCAGTTTGCTGATCCTCCTACTTACAGTTGACGTTGATTTCCTGATTACACGCATGTCCGCAAGTGCCGCGAGCTAGCCACATCACACTTCTTGTTCTCCGATTCTGCAGGGCATGGAAAACAAGCAGGGAGCTGCCCTTACGTTTATAAGGCGGGCTCAGATGTGCTTTCACAGCCACTGTGATTTATGGGATACTTCGTCTGGTGCGTTCTGAAAAATAGCCTCTGTGGAGGCGATACCAAAGACGGAGGATGTGTTCCCTCTCACCACAAAACTGATGTTGGTCTTGTTTGGTGCTCTTCAGAGAAAAATTACATTCAAATCTTAAATCTTAAATGAACAATGATAATCTTTTTGTTATTTTAAAAAGAAAGCAAATATAGTGTACTCACCAAGCCTAGCACAGGCCTACGATTCAAGTTCCAACTTCATATATTCATATATTTGTGGATTCTTCAAGGCAGCTTTGCACGACTTCTTATTTGTCTCTTATACCAAGTCCTTTTGTAGCCCTTCAATTTATCCACTGTATGAAATAGGCTGTTTTAGTGTAATTTCCCTTCCTTACCTTTTAAACCACCTTTCTTTTGACTGGCTGCCTCTTACAAACAGAAGGTTTGAATGGCTTCCATGCCGACAGCCACAGCTCTATGGCTAAAATGACTGCATAAGGGCCGTCTGATCTCATTAACGTCAAAGATTTTGAGTATAGAAAAAAGTGAAGCCTGAGCTTTTGGCTCACATTACTTGCACATATGGTGAATTCATATGGTTAAAATTATAAGAAGTCATAACCGATCCTCTTTGATCAAATAAAGATTTTGTGTAATGATCACTTACTGCAATCTAAAAGGAAGGGCTGAACCAATATCTGGGGAGTCCCCTTTCCAAGTTCCCACCTAGGCTTCCAAATCAGATAGACAAGAGGTCAGACAGAGAGACGGACAGCTGCTGTTTCCTGTCTCTGGGAACCAGGCTGATACTCCAGTCCCACTTCTATTCAGGGGAACGTGGGGTTTCCCTCAGCTGCAGCAGAGGGAGCAGGTGGGACAGCGCTGCTCTGTATGTGCAGATGTGGGCAAGTCTGTTTTTAGTTGATGTTCAGTAAAGGATCATTCATGTACAATCAAACTTCTGCCTGTGCCTGAGCATTCACCAAAGCTTTCACTTTACACTCCAAATTGAAATGACGGCTTACTGCCGTCACTAAAGAAAATGAAAAAGAAACAAATGCACACCTTCCAGTTTCATCTGCATCACTCAGTGTTTATTCCTGTGACTGAAATCCAAACATTTGATTTCCCACAATTTTGTTTTCCAGTCTTGATATACAGGTGCATTGTGGGTAAATGCTACTGGTTCCCAAGCCGTCAGACAGAGCAGCACTGAGTGATTAATGTGACCCAAAAGGCCAAACACATGTGACTCGGTTCCAGGACATGCAGGCATTAACAGTGTGTCAGGGCAGGGCTGAATAAGAACATAACCTACACCGTCATCTAAACACAGTGCAGCACGAGTGCAGAGGCAGTGGATGTAACTCAATTTCTTCATTTTTCTTTTTTAATCCCAGAACTACACAAACATCCTCCTGTCAGTCTGGATATTTATTTACAAAACATTACAGTTACCACTTTTCATGGGAGAAAAATCACTGAAAGCATGTTTGACTGTGTATTTCCACAGGGTTTGAGGACTACAGAACAACACGATAAAACACCACACACACACAGAAATCTTCTCAGTTACTCAGCCTGATTACACTTCATCAATATTGCGTACGTGTGGGCGAATACTTTGCATCACGCTGACCCACTAAATAGAAGCAGGAAGCGTGGCTTGTGACCAAAATAAATGACTGACACAGCAGCATTTTCTGTAACTCTGCTGACAAATCAATGACTAAGTTTACCTTGGTAATGACTAGAAACTTTTCAGTGGATTGTGCGACTCACTTTAAGTGCAAAAACAGTACAGGAAAATAAAAAAACAAAACAAAACAAAAAAACCAACCAAAAAAAAAACAAAAAAAAAAAAAAAAAACACAGGAGGTGTGGATCAGAGTGAGAGAAGTACATACAGATTTAGCATCTCGCTAAATGAGGCTTTAACAGAAGACGCAGCTTCGTGGAGCTCAGACATTATTCCAGATTTAATAGAGCGAGAATTCCTGTGCAAAAATATTCCAAATGCTGAAAAATCCAAACATCTGCTCTTTTCTTTTGATACTCTTTCCAAAACTCTGCTCGCCTGATCAAACAGTCAAATAAAAACACATACAATAACTGTAAGGTTGATGACCTGACATTAAAAACACTTTGAGCTGTTTGTGTCGTTAAGAGTGAACTTCAAGTGTTGTGATGTTAAGTTACAGATTACTGAAATGTTGGAATTAATATATTCTACTTCTCTGTAGAGAAGGCTCTCTTCATCAGTGGAGGAGGGGTCTTTCCTGCTTCATACAAAGACTCGGGAGGAGGGGAGCTCAAGCAGCACCAGTCTGGGATTCGCCCCATCTGGTTGTAGTAGTCCCGTGACACAGACCTGCTGCCTAGGATGTCCTGAAGGGCTCCAAAGATGGCACCTGGTGAGGAGTTTACAAATGTTACAAGAGGAGCCACAAACTTTTTTTTTCTTCTTACTTAAAAGTAGAAAAATGCTGGCAGTGTGTTTTATCAGATGTGATGATTGTGATGGATTTTTTAATCCACAAGCCTTCACTTCAGCATGAATATTCAATTTAATTTCATATCTGACCTCCAAGCCACGCAGTGCAGTTGGGCTTTGCAGGGGGAGAATGAATACGGAAGCTCTTGCTGGCCAGCACGTTACTGTATTTGGGTTTCTCCACCAGGAGGCGAATCTCTGCCAGCAGGCGGTGCAGGAAGCCGGGCAGCATGGCGGTGCCTCCGATCACCACCAGGTTCTCAGAGAGCACTTTACGGGTGTCGATGGGGCACTAAAACAAACGCAAACAGATATTTTGAGAAAAAAAAAAAACAAAACACTGGTGGAAAACATCTGCTCTTCACTATCCGACTGCTGCTACGGGGAAAAAGAGGCAGGAGGTGGGAGTCATCCCAGCATTACAGAAGGATTCTGGTAAAATGGGCTGACCCAGACTAAAACAACATGATACATAACAGGGACTGTGACGTTATTGCGAGTGGTCTCAGGGGAGCTGCAATACATCAGAACATTATGAGCAGTTCACTATCGTGTAACATCAGACTTAAACGTTTACATCATTACAGTAAAAGTGTGAAGCTGTGTGAAGTCGGCTGTTTGGGTTTATGAGTTTAAATACGCTGTTCTGGACTGACTGGATCCCCATAGTGAAGAGCAACAATGCTTTTAGTTGCACTGAATGGTTGCAGCACAGCAGCCAAACAAAGTCAAACTGCACAGCCCGTTTAACTGCTGGATAATGTGCAGAGCGACGCTGCAGGGGTTGCTAACTTCCTCCAGCCAGAGATACTAAAGGTTCAGTAAAGGAGAGCAAGGAACAAACTAAAATCCACCACTAGGAAAGATCAATGAAGCAAAAATCAAAGGAATTATGGAACCTGCATTACAGTACATAACACACTGAGCTGAAACACACCAAATAGTGTGAACAAACGTTGTAGAATCGACGGGCGGGACTGTATGCATTAGATTAGGCTGACAGAGATCACTCCCACCTTCACTATTCCCAATCTAACAGATGTTTTATCAAAATCTGGTCATGTTGGTCACGGGTGGTGCTATAGTACTCACTATATCAAATGAGTTACTAGTAATAACAAGAGCACGCAGAGTGCAACTCCCCCAAACTTTGATGTCTGATAATGGGTGTATCACAACATACTTTTAAAACTTTTATAAAAGCTTGCTTTTTGTAACCACATGCTGATGTATGACCTCTGACTGACAACCTTGAGTAACAACCTAAAATGGTATTTTTTTATGATTTTTACCCAAATGATTCAAAAAGCTGTAAACACTTGAGATTTCAAAATGCTCCATGCTGTTTGACCTTGCCCTAACACTGAAGGTCAAGGTCAAACGCTCAGCCAAACTAGGTACTCATGTTCCCCAAGTAAGAAGGAGAGTGAGAATGGCATCATGCTATGATACAGAGCTGACAGTGATGGTACAGGGGTCTGGAACTAAATGGGATTTGCTAACAGGCTCAGAATCAGTAAATGCCTGGACAAACTGCGATGCTCCTCGTATTTAGGAAAAATTAATTCATTATGAGAGAGCTGACAGAACCTTCCTCTTATAAAAACAAGGCTAGCAGGGGCAAGCAAACACATTTTAAGTTGCCCCGTGTTTACAGTCAGTGCACTCCAGTCATGGCTCATAGAGCAGGATCTTTAAAAGTGTTGGCTCACTTTAATGTGTTTAATGCAAATGCACCCAAATCCAAAACATTAGATGTAATAAGACAGCGTTGTGTAAGTAGTGACACCGGCAACCTCTGGAAAACTTATCAACTCCTTTTTTTCCCTTTTGTTTTACAGGAGCAGTGCAGCAAGTATGAGTATTTTGCTTTGGTGGGAGTTTCCAGTGCTGATGGGTTTTACAAAAAAAAAAAAAAAATGCCACCGTTTCCACTTCAAGTCAATGTAACACTCATAATCGTTTTTAAAACACGTCTGTAGTCAGCAAGTTGGAACAGCATTAGTTTCTGTTCTCCAGTAAGTGACAAACGGCTGCCACGGGTTGTTAGAGGACTGCACTAAACACACTTAAAGAAAACCTGTTCACGAATGGTAGACAAGGGAAAGTGATACAGGACAAAACAAGCATCACGTGACAGTTCACTGGGAAAAGATTTCAGTGCTGGACAATGTGAGCACTTGTGTGCAAAGAGTATTTGGAGCTGTGTTTACACCTACAGGCCAGTGGTTCTTGTTACTAAACAGGGAATCAAGGAAGCCTTTTAGGTGAAAAGGGAAAGACCATCTCTGAACCGAGGAGGGCGCCTAGGGTACATTATTCAATATCTTACAATGCTGTGATTACAGTCACTCCCCAACTCTCTGTGAATGGCACTCTTGGAGACTGATCAGTGGTTATGACAATTTGCATATTGACAATCATGAAACTGAGCTCATTGATAGTGGTGCTGGTTTCACTCATTATGCAAATATACTGTTTATAAAGTTGGAGAAACCTGCAGACAGCTGAGACTGAAGGAGTCACTTGGATGAGTGAAAAACTGCTTCCCCTAGAGGTGGAAATCACCAGACAGCTGACGATACAACATTAACACAATATTTCACTCGTGATAATATATTACCGCAATTTTTAACATTTCGCAATAAGCTGAGTAATTCAGTGACACCATCATCTTTTTCAACTGCAAATTATTTCCTCCAAGTTTAACTTCCCAGTATCCGTTTTATCCAATAAGATAATGTTAGCTCACTTAGGTTATGTCTTGCTGCATAATGCGACTGTAAAGCACACCAACACCGAGTAAAACCTGCCATAAATGTTGCCATAAGACAGAGTAGGTTTGCTATTCGTCTATAATTGGATGGGGTCAAGTTGGCAATTACATGCAATCTGTTTCTGATAATACACCAATTACATCTGTTGCTGCCTACATACGCAGAAATCACACTTAACAGCAGTTCACTTTTAAAATATAAATTTTTCCTTAGTAACCTTTGTGCTCTTCAGGAATAACAAGAATGCAACCAGCTGAAAGCCAGCTGAGTTGAGTCCCCTCGAGATGTGGTCACTGATAAAGACTGAGTGAGAACTGTAAAATAGACTTGTGATGTAAAGTGGTTGTGAGTGTGCGACACTGTCAAGTTTACAAAACCGTGTAGTCACCACAAGTTGTGGGGGGAAAAATGTAGTACAATCTGGAGGCAACCACCAATTTATTTATTTATTTTTAAATGCAAGGGGTTTTTGTGTGTGACTGAGCCATTAGCTTGTTCTGAATTTTAGGTGGTAAATGTGTCCAGTGTTGGATGTTTTTTTCAGTAGAGGGAATTTAATGCGAGTTAGCTCTCTTGTTTGTAGTATTCCCAGAGTATTTTAATTTATTAAATAAAATGTCTACATTCTGACCCTCTGTATTGATACAATATCACCACACAAAATATCACGACACTGTGCTGTATTGATTTTCCCCCTACCCCGAGTTTATCCAACTGAGAACACTATGTCCAAAATCCCAAAAGGTTGATTCTGTTCATCTGGACGTAGCGTTTTCAGTGGGAGAAACGTTTCGTCACTCATCCAAATGACTTCTTCAGTCTCACCTGACTGCAAGTTTCCCCAAACTTATAAACACTACATTTGCATAATGACTGAAACCAGCACCACTAACAATGGGCTGGGAGGTCAGTTCCTTGATCATTAATATGCAAATTGTCATGACCATTGATCAACAACCACTGATCAAAGACCATTGATCAATGATCATGAGTACCATTTACAGACAGATGGGCAACAGTTGCAATCACAGCATTGTAAGATGGTGAAAGATGGACCCTTGGGCCTCCTCCTCGATTCACAGATGGTCTTTCCCTTTTCATGTAAATGGCCTCCTTGACTCCACGCTCAAACCAGCGTTCCTCCCTGTCCAGGATGGATGTTTTTCAGTAGAGGCTACGTCCAGAAACAACTTCCAAAGATTGCCTTACCTGGATGATTGATCATGCATCAAAACATGTGGAGTGAAAGCTTTTCTTAAAACAACTAGCCTAAGCTAGTATGATCTCTGCTGTTAGTGGTCCTCATGACCACAATAGCTTGCCAATGTCTCAAAAGTAGCCAAAAACCATATAACATATATATTTATACCAAGGTATAAATAGTACTTTCAGTAAGTATCAGCACAGATAACATATTAACGATACACATTACTATGACTAAATGAGAAACTCGTCTTTACCTTAACCAGAGTATCGAGTATCAGAGTGGCCACACTCTTCTCCTCGTTGTCCTGTTCAAACAGAATCTCCATCACTGAGTCCCTGGAAAAAAAGGAGAAAATGGCTTTATGACACCAACTAAATGACAGTTAATAATAACAGCAAGCTGAGAGTGATTACACAGTCATTTTAAATATAGGAACACGTGGAAATACCTGAAGCTGTATAACGTTACAGGAAAATAGAAGGCTCTCTCTGTCTAACTCTTTCTTTAAGCAGACTATGAGAGCAGATAAAAAGGGCATACCTGATGGATCCTTTGATATGCAGGATTTTCTCTCCATCAAGCGGGTAATCGACATCTGGAGGAGGGGCGGGCCGCTATGAACACATTTAAAAGTGTTTCATTAAAAAGTGCAGGATTTGTCATTTACTCAGCACAAATGTTTGGGCAGTTGTGGTAAGCAGCATACAAAGAGCTGACTTACCTCTGCTGTGCCATCCAAGTTAAATTTGGCTTCTTGGATTTTGAGGCCTCTTTGCAGGTCACTGACAAAGCAAGTTCTCACTGCAGGAAACAAAACAGCACTGGCGGTCACATAACCAAACTAGTAGACAAGAATGTTTGCGACCAAGCATAAGGAGTTGAAGTATTTTCCTTTCACTCCTTCCATAACTGTGGTTTAAGTTCATGACTTACAATGAATTAAAAAGACATAAAGACCCAAATAAGCCTAAATGAAACATTTGTTACATAGCTGACAACCCCATTTTGCAGCACAGTCTCAGTAAATTATACTTTTGCATCATTATAAAAATAAGTGGATGGGTGTTTCGCCTATTCTTAATCCTTCATTGTTCCAGAAAAAAGCCACACAAAATGCAAAGGAATTTTTTACTTGCAAAAAATTAAAAGACACACTTTTGTCTATCAACAAAAAGGCTGTAGCCTCCACATCCTGGAAACACAGACAGGTCTCAAACTGTTCTCAGAGTAAAAACAAGGACTGCTGTTGATTAGAAAATGTAGGTCAACCTCACTGCAAGAATATTCCAGGGGATGAAGGGTGGACAGACAGATTTGTTTGTGTATAGACTGTCCATGGTGCTCAAGGATGGCATAAATAAGGAATGTCAGTCAAACCTACCCTTGATGTCTTCCACTGTTTCTTCTGGGATAGTCCCTGGTTAAGAGATTAAAAATGGAATATAAGAAATGAACATTCAGTTTCTTGAATTTACTTATGCATCAATCAGCCAATTTTCCTATTTCTCTTTCCCGTTTGATTTATGATGCTGAATCAGCACTTGGAGAAGCCGATACTGCAGCAGAGGACAAGTGTGACTGCTGGGTCTGAAACGAATCCAGCTATGAAAAACTTCAGGAAAAGCCACCACTGCTGAAGCAGAGACTTTTTTGGTGTTTGGCACTACTATCATTACACAGTTTTGGGGCAATACAGTTTCAAAGTCAGTGGTAGGGAGTTAATTACAGAGATGCATCTTTTCTCATTCTGCTGCAGCTGTAGATCTCACAGCTCAACTCAATATACTCAGTCTGGTTCCCTCCACCAAGAAAAAGTGTGGAGAGAATCTCTAAAATAGACTGTATGCATAATGCATAATTCACAAACTGAAAAAGCGATTCACTCAAATGTCACACAGAAACAAGTTCTTCCTATGAATAGTAAATGCTACATAATGGGTCACAGCCATTATATTCTTCTATTCTTGGCACTGTAAAAACCAATCAGCAGTCCATAACAGAGTTATGCCTTCACAAGTGTCCCCATTTAAAAGAAGAAGACAGACGGTGTGTGCTGACTTTCTGTATTTACCAATGGCGGCTTGTACGCTCTGCCCTGTGGTTGTGTCTGTGTCCACGGTGCACTGTTCCACGAGAAGGCTGTCTAACTCTCTACAATAAACAAACACATGCATTTTATGCAACGAAACAAGAGATTGAAATGATTCAATTCAACAGTCAAAGATTTTCAATCATGATGCAGGAAAGAGAGACTCAGATGGATTATTTTCTCAGTTAAATGTGTACAAATCACTACACTGATGCTGTTAGAACCTTTAGTACTTACTTATGGATGTCTTTTCCTCCCAGAGGCAAAGCTTCCCAGGCTGGCAAAATAGGAGTACACTCACAAACCTGATTTCCAGAGTTAAGATCAGCATCATAAATGTCCTAGATCTGAAGCTAACAGTACAATAATGCCTGCCAAATAGTAAATATGTGTAAGATGCATTAATTAAAACATATAGCATGTATATAGCAGACCATATTGTTCACTGTTCTAGAGACCACGCTCATGATGGGAAAAGGATACGGGCAGCACCAGCGTCTCTGTGTAACCACAGTCCATCACGAGTGCAGAGTTGATGCCTAAAGTCATGATGGCCATGAGGTGACTGGGAGCAAATAGCACAGATGGCACCTAGAAAATGAAATCATTCATGAAGTAAAACTTTAGAAATTCCTCTACTAACTAAAATTTCCTTGTTAACATAATCATTTTGTTTATCAGATATTAGATTGTTCTAGTTTATTATAAAGTTTAGGTGGAAATCATGTAAAATCTGAATAACAGGTTGTTAAAGTGTTGAACATGATGTGTAGATTAGGCTACTATCTATTACCCATCTGACAATGCAATTGCCACTGATAACAGTCATTTATGAGTCAGGCATCTAATTACACTGACTATTATTTCCTATTATCCATTACATAGAGCATTCTCAATGATGCCATGACTTTCATACACAACCTTGAGCATGAACTACAAAAAAACAAACAAACAAAAAAAACTTAAATATGAGGCACCCATAGGCAAAATAATTTGTCTGCATCAAGTAACAGTAGTTATCATAATAAATGCATTAGTTACCTCTTCTAAATCAGGTCAAATTAATTAAATATAAGGAGGGATTTACACAAGAGCTAATTTTAAGTGGATTACACTGTGATCATCAAGTGTGGTTTTAGCTTAGCTGCAGGAGGAGAGAAGAAGTGCAGCAGTTCAGGGAACTAGGGCAGGTAGAATGACGGGGACACCTGCTGTTCTCTGCTAATCAACTTTTGTGCACTCGTGTGCCAAGAACTTGATGACACACATCAAGACCTCAAAGCTTATGCTTCCATGACAGCTGTGCACCAAACTGAGAAAAGAAATCTTTCCTGACTTGTTGTTTAGAGTTGATGGTGCTCTGTCGTGTTGGGTTTTTGTTTTTTGTGCACAGAGTTGCAAACAGATACTTTATATTAACTGGTCTGATCCCAGCACGTGTCTCTGCTTTCGTACCTCAAACTGTTTGAAGAAAACCTTTGTGAGTGTCTCCCTGAAGTGGGATGGGCAGAGGATGGACTCGATGATGACCACTCTTCTGTCGCGAGGGTTCACCAGAAGGTGCCTAATGAGGCAAACGGGAAAACAAACTCTGATGTGATGTAGCCGCAAGAAAAAAAGAACTACAATAATCTAGTCATTTATTGGAGAAGAATCTCACCTGAAGTACAGTATGTGGACAAACTCTTTGAGGATGACATAAAGCTCTTCTGTATTGATGTTGTACTGAACCACTTTGACTGCCTGAATATGAGAAATCAAATACCAAATCACCAAATATTTTTGTTTATTCCATTTCCACAAATCATTCTACACAATTCCACTAAGCAGAACACGGCAGACTCTCACCTGCTGCTGTCCCGGTTTGCGGATCTCGCTCGGAATTATGAACCTGGGCCCCGTTTCCCCTGCAAAGCCACATCTGTGAGAAAAGGAAGCTGTCAGCTGGCATAATAGGAGATGCTGAAAATATCAATATTTATATAATAACCATTACCAGTAACTGTTTTAAATACTATAATTTTAGGTCCCTCAAACTTTATGAAAACCAAAAACGTATTTCTAAAAGACACGGTCATTTAATAAAAAGGGCAAAAGCACCACAGTTTAGTTGTAAATAAAACAACAGTGCATATTTGTGTTGGATATTCTGTGGCAGTAACTGCAAACAAAGACGACAGTATTTGAAAAGATAATAACAGTCCTCTTGATCTTCACATGACTTAATGTCTGTTTGCCTTCCAGCAAAATATAACAAAAATGACACTGAAATGCTTTCAGTAAATAAAGATCCATTTGCTCAGTATAAATACCCGTTAATATACAACACATGTGAGGACTGTGAAGTTACAGAGGCAACGTTTAGATTGTTTAGACATATGCAGAGGAGGGATGGTGGACAAAGGATGTTGATAATGAAGCTGCCAGGGAAGATGTAGTGAAGGAGGACACGCAGAGAGTTGGTGTGACAGCGCTAGGCAGTCCTAGAAATAGGGTATGAGAGACGACAGGTGGCGAGCTCTAAGAGAAGCAGCCGAAAGAAGAAGGTTTAAGGTCTAATGAGAGAGCTTTTAAATTATTAAATTAGCATTGATAGCACTTGGCATTAACTTAAAAAAATGCTAGCTGAATGCTGACAGTTACTTAACCTAGCCTAGCATTGGCTACGTGGCTAACAAGCTAGCCCCCATCAGCATTCACTACCAAAACTGTGGTAGGTTTTTTGGGGTCAAATTTAACGACGTGTTAGACTTTAAGTCTTCAGTTCCCTAAAATACACCTATAGTTGAGAGGCGGGCGAGTTATTTCAGAAAACAAAGATGCATTTTAGCATATTTTGCTAGCTGAGTGGCTCTATTAGCAGGGCGGGCTAACGGTTGATACTCACTTTGTGTATGCTGCTCCTAAGTCAATAACAATCGCAGTCTTCTCTCCTCCGCTTCCGAGCCCATCAAATAATGGCATTTTAAAAGCTGCGTCGGCTTTGGACGAAAACTGTACGTATAATTAGCGCCGGCAGCCTCAAATTAGCATCCCACTACAGGTCTGTTGTCTTCCTGTTGGACTGGGCGGGGCCTTCAGAAAGTAGTGACATCACGCGAGGAGGGTGCCTGATCAAAATGCGCTTAACTCAGTATAAATTAAGAATAACGCCAAAATAATGTTTTGCTTGCAGAGCACTTATTGAAACCAGTGTTAAAATTGATGTACATTCGATTTTAAGAGAATTAAACACGATTTTTTTTTAATTCTGTGAGACTCAAGTGTAGCGATAAAATGAAATAAAATACAATAAAGAAAACTATTTGATAAAAAAATAATTTGAAATAAACTCTGTTTAGGTGGAGGTAGCCTGAAAGAGGAACATGCAGAGAGAAAGCAGACTTCTTGCAACTAAATCTACTCCCGAAACTGTCAAAATCAGTTGTAACACCGGTAAACTTTGTATTCAACCATTCAGATGCCAATAATGATCAAATGAAAGTGTTGCTCTCTTATATACCAAGCGATCGCCACAACAGGCGGATCCACAAACAAATGCGGGTCTATTTAATTTAGAATTAGAGGTGTTAGAGGTGTATTATTTACCACATACTAGGCATAATTGGTACAACATCTCAGTTCATTCATGTCTGAAATAAGCCGTTTTAGTTCTCTATATCTTCACCTTTAAACCACATTATTCTGATTGGCTGCTCCTTGCAAACACAAGTTTTGAGCAGCAGGTGAGATGTGCTTCTGTACTCACAGCCAGAGGTATGTGACTGAAATGATCACTAGATCCGTGCCATAGATCCAATAGCAAGTAAATACAGGGCCACGACTGCTGAACCTGAGACTTTTATCCTATAAAGGCACCTTGTAGGGAAGAGCAGTCTGTTATGATTTATGAAATGAGACATAATCAATTTGAAAGTTCTGAACACATCTTAATGATCACCCAATCACTGTCATTTTTTTACTCTTTACAATAATTAGTTAACCCAACAAAACACACCGAAGTACCGATCGTATGGGGCTAGTATCGATTCCAGTGTTGGAATTGGTATTGGATCTATAGATTTGATACTATAGATATTTGGATCGAACATCTAAAATGATCACATTAAGGATATCTTCTTCTACTAAGAGAAAAACCTTTAGTGATCACTTATATGTCAGGAGTATCGGAACAGCTGAGACGCATTTTTTCTAAACACGCTGCGCCAAAAACTGGACCACCCCAAAGAGGCCCATAAGTACTGCTTTTAATCTAATGTAGCTCAATGCATTTTTGCTTCTGTGACAATTAAAGTGAATTCATAAATATTTTTATTAAGAACTCGAGAACTTGTCCACTCTCCTCTTTTCACACAGAGGAGCAGCCGAGCAGCTTTAAGTGGGGGGAGCTGTCTATTCAGCACCACCACCAGCATGAAGTGACCCTTTGGGAACAACTGCACAAGTCTGCATTAGAGACGAAACAGGAAAAAAGAAAGAAGTGACAGAAGCATCTGAACATTTGAATCAGAGCACTGGCTGTCAGTTCATGATAAATCTTGCAGATTTGGAGCATTTGGTGGCAGCACTTCAGAAGCAGGCGGAGGTACGTAGGCTGACTTTGAGTCAGTGACGCTGAGCTGCACAACAACAAGCCTCTCCAACATCTTGCCTTCCACAGCGCTGAATTTGTGTGCGTGTCCGACTCTCGTTTTTCTTCGCGCACTGCGAGAGAAGCTCCGCGTCCTCCGAGCAAAGAAACCCGTCATGAACTCCACAAGGTAACACTCTATTTTTAGCTCTGCGCGACTTTAATTCTTGCCTAATGCAAAATCTCGCTTTCGACACCCGAATGTGATGGGTGATGCGCCTTGGGGGAATGCATCGGTGCCCGTGAGCCTATGCATCGCTCCTTTCTGTGCAGACTCGAGAAGTATGATTCAACACCGCAGTGTGAATTTTGTTTACAACCCAAATTCTCGGGTGATCGTGTTGTCATGTGGAGGACTGCATGAGCGTACCGGCTGAGTGTATCAACTGTATTGATTCCGTGGAAGGCAGGATAGTGGTTTATCCTGTAACATGCAGTTCTGTGCATCATCACTGCTGGGAAAGAATTTCACTCAGACGCTCGTCTGACTCAGGCAATAAGAAGGGTGTCAACCCTGCATGTACTAGCCATCTCTCTCATTTTGACAGCAGTGATTGATGATTAGTTGGTCTTTGTTATCACATCAAATGAAGCAGCAAACATGCCATGGTACGTGATTTTCTTTACATGTCTTTAAATCCAGTGTGCAATTGGACTGTGAGCACACACACATCCTTTCTGAGGAACGCTCTGTTTTAAGCTGGATGCAGTTGAGTGGAAATGTACAAATCTTTCATGGAGCCATCTGAAGAGGATCCTAGAGGATAGAAAACCTGGTGCTATTTATAGGAGAAGTGTGGAGGGGTGCTGAGGATTGCTGTGTCAGGTTCCCTCTCTTTCTCTCTCTGTTTCTCTCTCCCACTGAGCAGCTCCTTCTGTTTATACAAAAATGAACAAAAGAGTCAGAGATGAAAGGGAATTTCATCCGCATTAAGAAAAGAAAAAAATGCAAGCGCAAGATCAAAGCAAAGGCAGGCAGAAATGCTCTGTTAATCCTCTTCTCTGTGGTTATCAATGGCGATCTCAAATTAAACACAGTTTGCATTCTGACCCTTTAATCTATAGTTGAAAAACTTTCTAACTTGGCCCTGCTGGGTGTCCGTCTCCATTCTCAAGCACCGCCACCGTTGCTTTGTCCATGTCTGTATATGTCAGCTGGGAGACAAGGCGTAGAAGTTGTAGGTAGGGATTGGTTACACCTCTGTTAAGCCTGTTAGCATGTGTCATTTCTGTTCACTGTCAGCAGGCACTGAGAAGAGCCAGAGATGCTGATGCTTGGGATGCTCCATCACCTCCTACTGACTGGGACGTGTCTCTGTGTCTACGGAGCCCCGTTAAATCTCCCACACTTCAGCCCTACGCAGGCCGGCTCCTGTGAAGGACTGTGTGCCAGCTCGGTAACAACCACCGGGTCAACACATGCTACAGATTTAAAACCTACACCATCAGATTCCAGGCATGAGAGTGACCTGACAGTGAATGTAGGTGGAGGAGGAGGGACTGGCCCACATGAACGACCCAGGGGGACTGATGCAGTGACGCAGACAGAAAATGGGGACAGTCTTGATGGAAGATCTAGGCTGAGTGAGGCTGGTGGAGAGGCATGGAGCCAAAGCGCCGAGATAGAGAAGATCGGGAGCACATCTGAGATGAGAGACTCTGAAAAGCAGTCAGAGTCTGTGGATTCAGAGAGCAAAAAGGAGGATGCACCAGTTCACGGTGAGCATTTAATTCCAACAGGTGGGACAGAGCAGTCGGACATGGACACCAGTACCCAAAAAAGGACTCCAAGTAGATTACTGACCTCCACTTCAGCACCATCACACCTGCAGACTTCGTACAGCCAAAAGAGTAACCCCGCTGGAGCATATGGGACAAAAAGCTTTGATTCTCACTGGGATAAAGACACAGAAAGAAGTTTGCCAGAACCTCCAAATCCCTCTGTTTCCCTCTGGACCCAGACCTCCCACAGTCCCACCCCTCATTTTTTTACCCATCAGGCCTCTTCACCTTTGGCAATTTGGGGCCATGACAGCACAACTATGTCCTCACTACCAGACCCATTTTTACCTGAAATCGGACCGAGCCTGATACCCAGAGAGGATGGCCCGGAAAGTCTGTGGACTGAAGCAGCAAGACCCGGCGGAGGTAAGGCAGGACAGTTATGCAATTAATGTTAGCATAAAATAGGCATGCACAGTTTAGTTTTATTGGGGTGGCACTCCCTCTACTCCCTGATTGTTCATCAGTTGCACATGTGCACACTAAAAAGTCACAGTATGCCTTCAAAGTGTGCGAGGTATTGCTCCACAGTAATCGTCACCCCAGTAAGAATTCGTTCCAACAACATTCCAGCTTGCTAGATTTCGCAGGGTTTCATAGGGCTTCATTAAAAAGTATGGCAGAAATAGGAATGATATATCCAGCAGCGGATTTTGCCTTTGATGATTGGCAAAGAAGGCGCCTCCTTTTGCAGACTCCACTTTGAACCCCAGCTGGGAAGCATGGCAGTCTAATTACTTTCTATTCTTGACTCTAGTCTGAAAAAAGAGAACACACACACACACAAGCCTGGAAAAGGCTGGTGGCAAGGTACGTTATACAGCTCCGTGGAGGAGTCAGCCCCCTCCTCTGTCTCTCTCTCTCTCTCTATATATATATACATATATATAAATATATATGTATATATATGTTTAGCCCCGAATGTCCTCTCACTCCTTCTCACTCTTCATACTCTCCATTCAGGCTATTGTGAAAGGGCCAAGCTGGTTATTATTCAGTGAGTCAGGACAGGGAATTGGATTAAAGACGTCTGTCTGAGCCAGTGTGCGTCCATGTGAGGATTGTCTGTTTGATGAGACTTTCTCCCAATGGCAAAGGAAACTCAACTCCCAAAATAGTCTTATGTAAAAGGATTGCAGCGTTCAGAAGCATTTTTCCACCTCCTTCAGAATGCTTTGGACTAAAGGTAGTAACAGTTTCTCTTGTGACAGTCCCCCTTCCTGTGTGCTAGCCTCTTATCTCAAAAGAACATTTTTTTCCAAACCATCTTCTTTTCATTGTGCCTTTGCTGCATTGTTTTGAAGCAGTTTATAATGAGAAAGCTGCGTGAGCAAAGAAGCTGTTTCAAAGGGCCGCTTTCTGTCATAAATACTACATAAGCTACAGTATGTGCTGAATACAGCTGCTGCTTCTCTGTAGAAAACATACATTTTTAATTTTAGCAGTCAGCTGAATTGTGTGTAGAGAGACAGCGAGACGCCTGTCTCATCGTCATTTGTCTTCGTTCAGTCAATAAATAAAAGCCAGCTGATCGGAAACGTTCCAATTAGATTGTGATGCTACACACAGTGATTTTCCATGTGACTCTGAGCTTGTCTTGGCACCACCTGCAGCGGAAACTGCCCTCCCAATGCCCCAGGATGAATCCACAGAGGCCACAATGTCATCGGAGGCTCTCCCTCTCATCTTTGAGCCTTTTGAAGACATCACATCTGAGAGTGCGACGGCGGCAGCAGCACCGGTCACCCATATGTCAGGCAGCAGCCGGCCCAGAGGGCTTCCTCGGTCAGAGGCAGGTCTGGACCAGCTGGTCACTGTAGAGAGTGACAGAGACGGTCCATCACATGCCTCACCCGTCCTTATTCCAGACTGGACGTCACCTTGGCAGACATCTGGCAGCGAGCTCCTAGAGCCATTCAGTTCCTCGGGTCCATCTGCTTCTCAGCAGCAAGTCAGAACTGAGCCGGACGACCATTCGGAGAAAGGTGAGACAGATGATGTGGCACGACCTGAATGTGGATATTAGATCATATGGAATCATGATATAAAATCATACATATAGTCTGTGTGTAATGTGTAAATGTGCCATATAAATAAAATCAACATTGCCATTCAGGTTTTTTTTCAAGATTTAGTCAATTTCCTAAAAATTAAAAGTATTTCACGGTGGTGCCAAAGTAGAACTATAATAGGGATCAGAAATTTTAACCGTTCAACAACACTGAACATTTTCTCTGTGTGGCGACGCCTCGGTGGGTGGAGGTGACGTTTTTTGGCCTTTATTGGTAGGTTTCACGTTTACATTTACCTTTTCTAAGTTTGCTTCTTGCCAGACTCCGTCTGACACTGACAAAGTGGTTGAATCTTTCATCACTACCACTTCATTGTGGCATGAATTGACCCAACAGCTGCAGAGACAGCAGGATTGTATACTGTGCATGGCTTTTGAAGTTGCGCACTTGCAAACATGTACAGCTGTGCTCACACTGCTCCTGCTGTCCTCTTATTCTGTTTTTCATTTAGCAAACGTAGTCTCTGCGAGGACACTAAACCTGGAAGACAACGTGTCCTCGGCCGGCCCCTCTCTCTCATCTTTCCAGCAAGCAATGACAATGGTAACCATGACAACCCATCAGCCAGCACACAAATCCACATCAGAGGAGATGGACTCTGAGGGTAGGACAATTTTTTAAATGCCACCTACAAGCCACTCCATTTGCAAAAATGTTCATGTTCAGTCATAACACGTGTCCCTCTGTACACCTGGATGATTTTTCTTTATTCTCCACAGAGGACCTGGAAGATGACTTTGAGAACTCTGAGGAATCGGTGGAAGAAGACAGTGAAGAAGACCAAACAGAAACATCTAAAACATCCTCGACGCAGCCTCCATACAGTCTCATCCCACCACCTCCCGTCTGGGTTCAACGCAACCAGGGGCTAAGTATGAGAACACAATTTCTAACCCATATTTTTAATCAGCAGTGGGACATAACTTTTAGTATTAGCACTTCTGCAAACATGTGTTGCCCTCTTATAAAAGACCGACAAAAATAAAGAAATTTTCAGCTTATCAATTTTCAGATGTGTTGCTCTGATAAACGAATGTCTCTTTTCTCCCAGTGCGTAGCTGGGTGGAGCTAATCAGAGAAAAGGTAAGCCTACCCTCTGCTGTCTGTAAAAAAGGTCAATTTTTCTTTTACCTCGCCATGAGGCGACGGATGACTCACTGATATATCTTTTTCTTTTGAGCTACCAGGGTTTTCTTTAAGGTGCATACTGTAAATATTTGTTACATGTTCATAGTTTTTGGGTTGCACAGTTAGTTTGATGACGATCAAAATATAGATTCGTGCCAGGTATACTTAATAAAGAATGCTTAGGTCATTTTTCATAATCAACTACAGTATGTTAGCTAATCTGTATAGGGTTGGGGGTGGATAAGCTGGAGGTGGCGGTTGGGGAGACGGAGGTCTGGCCTTCTCTGCTGAGACTGCTGCCCCCATGACCCAGCCCCGGATAAGTGGAAGATGGTGAAAGATGATGGATGGATAGGTTAGGGTTTGACCTCTATGCCATCACCCTCTACAGGCGGGTTACGTGTCCGGGATGTTGGCCCCTGTGGGTATCGGTATCACAGGGGCCCTGCTAATTGTTGGGGCCCTCTACAGCATCAGGATGATTCATCGCAAGAGGAGGAACAGCTTTAAACACCAGAGGAGGAAGGTCAGACAGCAGGAGGTCAATAACTTTCTTGTTTTCACTCGTTATTGTTGACCGGTCACATGGAGCAGGTCTCTGTGGATCTTAAATGCATAAGCTCAACCTTAAAATAATTTTTCCCTCTCCAGCAACCCCGAGAACCCGGCACAAGCCGTCAGGACCAAGCCATGCTGCTGGCCGACAGCTCTGAGGACGAATTCTGATGAGAACCTTTTGGGCCTCTTTTGTTGGTGACCACTCGCCATTGCTTCTAAACTGGATGTTTAGCAAACACCCCCATCGCTACTGCATCTCCACTTACCCTGGGGCTGTTTGGGTATGACTCCTCTGATCCACTGAAAGGGACTGAGCATAGGGCAGTATTTGCATAGGTGGCGCACAGGTCAACCAGGCACCCACCTCCCTTTCTGAAATTATCTGAGCACTTGTCTAAATGTTGTCAGATGCTGCTGAGTCTAAGAGTGTGGTAGGATTGGTGTTTTCCACCTTTTTTGACAACAAAAATAACTAACTAAATAAAAATAATAATGCATTGAGGGAGCGGTATTCATAGGATGGAAGTGTTGCTGGCAAATTAAAAGGGGGGATGTGAAAGCCAGCATGTTTTCCGTCAAGTTATACATTGAATGAAAAGTGACGTGACACAAATAATGTAAATACATTACATGTAGTACATGTAGCTGACTGGGGGTCAGTTGTGTTAGTGTAAATAAAGTCTTGTGTATTCCTAGACTTCAATAATTTTGGGAAAACTGCTAATTTACAGGAAGCTGGATTAGATCACTCTAAGCATATCTGTCTGTAAACTGAAACTAACGACGATAACAAACATGTTGGCTAACATTTCCAGAACTCACTACGAAATCGATCTTTAAAAAAAACAATAGAAGAAATTTAAAGTATTAGTGTCCTCTTAATTATTTTCTAACCATCAGACAGAGTTAGGCAAGCTTCAGGCAAAGGTAAGCTAAAAGCTACTGAGCTAAAAAAGCTACAGGACTGTGCAAAAGTCTTGATATGCCCTGCATTTCTTACTATTTTGCAATGAATTTGGGAAACAGGTAGTGTTTTATTTAAAGCTGCAAACAGCTTGAACTCTCTTAAGCAGCTTTCTTGTTATGTAAGTTTTCAGGAACAGTTCTCCAGGCTTCTTGAAGGACATTCAACGCTCTTCTTTGGATGTTGGCTGCCTTTTGTTCTGTTCAATAATGCTGCTTCAATAATGTTGATGTCCAGGCTGTGAGAAGCCCAATCCACAACTGATAGTATTACTCTGTCAGGTATGCTTTTACTGCATTGCTAAAAAAAAAAAAATTAAGCTGTGGCTCTGACAGTACTTTGGCATTCCATCAATTTTGACAAGATCCCCAAAACTACTGGCTGAAACGCTGCCTCAAACCATGACAGAACGTGGTTAAGTGATTGTTGGACACTTATTTTTGCATCTTTCTTCTGACCTCCGTGGTATTTATTGATAATTAACCAAAATCTGAAGATTTTCATTCATCACTCCGCAAGACTTCTTGCCAATGATTTTCAGTCCAGCTCTTGCATACCTCGGTCTTTTCTCCCTTTTCCCCCTTCCTTAAAAATAGCTTCTTGATAGCTACAGAGAGCACTAAGATCATTTCTGATGAGGCTTCAGTGAAGATGGATCAACTGAAGGGCCAGGTCTTTGCTGGATTTTTCCGATTTCTTAAGGACAGTCTGCCACTTCTTTTTTCCTCAAATATTTTAAGGCCACACTGAAAACCATGCCAAGACATGCCAGTATTTTTTTTGCTAATAGCTCTTTAGGAGTCACCTTGTTGGTCTAAAAATACTGTTTCATATCTGTCAAACTGGAAATGGAAACAAATCAAGTGACAGGCTGCTATTAACAAACTGCCTAGAGGTACAATTTAAATTGGTTCTTCACCAAGTTGTCTATTACACTGGTTAATCTCTTGAGTTAGGTGCCTTTTTTATTCTTGAATGATTCATAGGTCAGTATTACAAAATGAACATTCCTCTGAAAATGGTCAGGTAGAAGGACTGGACTGAAATTAAGTGAAAAAGCAGCCAATTTCATGCCAAAGAAAAGCCTGGAGAACTTTTGAAGTTACACCTCTAAAAAAATAGTCTGTCTGTCTGGCTGCTTGGAAATAAATACAAAGAAATGAAGCGCAGCTCAAGAGCTTTGCAAAGTACTAGAAGTCTCTACCATCTATATTATCTTCACACACACTTGACAGACATCATAGTAGTACTAAACTCTTTTCCAACTCTTCTTAACCTCCTAGGACCTGGCGTCTACATATGTGGACATCACATTTTTGGTTATTTAGACCCAAATACTCAATTTTGCTCTACAAGGGCCTGATATCCACTTACGAGGACATTATACTGCTACTCTTCTGTCGAAATTTTAAACGAATATCCTCATTTGTGGCTCTCATTTTTCTTAGAAACAAAAATCAGGTAAAACCCCCCCCCCCCCCCCCCAAAATCGAATTCTTTGTTTTTACATTCATCGGGCCCCGATATGCCCAAATATCAAAGAGGAATTAAAGATGCATGCTGTGGAAGAGTTTGGGTCTTAGGAGGTTAAGGAAGTAAATAAGCATTTTCTCCCAAAATGTCAAACTATTCCCGATAGAACCTGTCACATTTGCTTGGTTTAAAGTGTGAAATTTGTGCAAATGCAAACGTTTTATTGAAAGCCATCTGTTCATATTAGTTACTGTGAGAAACACGTGCAAAATACCACCATCCTATAAAAGTATGTAGCATAATGCGATATGAACTCACTGCCACTTACAACTCCATTTTTGTCCCCAAGTGCATGACTGAGCCTCAGTCGATACATACGCTGACTTGCTGCAGAGATTTCCCATAAATTAAGTGTTCCTATTGGCTGGAAGAGCACAAACACGAGACAAGAAAGATTCATATTTACGTGTGTGCTGATCTGCTACTGACAACGTGAAGGGTTTTGTCGGACGCTCTCGAACCAGAATTTTACCTTGCTTGGATAAAATGAGCAGAAGTCAGGTTAAGTTTAAAATCTCGTTTTTGAAAGATAAGTTCAAGAAACTTCTCTGCTGCAGTCCAGACAGAAAAGAGGCACAAAGCAGTTCTAGGTATTTGATGCACATTTGTTATCCCAATGTTAATAAAGTGTCTTTTGTTTGGGAAAAAAAAACATTTTCTGTAACTTCATGAACCATCTGACATGCTTAATGAACAAATGCCTGTTTATACAATATAATACTGTTTTAGGGTATGTGTGATGTAAAATGGTAGACTCTTTTCCCCTTCTTGATGTGGATGTGATCAAATAAACAGCTCTTTTTGATGTCTGATTGTGACTTCTTTTTTTTGACACACAGATACAGCCGCTTCAGACAGACAAGACAACCCAGTTTTACAGCATTAAAAAAAAAAGAAAAGAAAAAAAATCTAATAATTTATTTCTGTGTTCTTTTTCCACATTAAATAAAAGCTATTGGACATTTCCAGATCAAAAATAAATCAAGGGACAGGAAGAGGAACAGAGAAAAACAGACATGCAAAGAAAAGAAAAACAAAACTTTTGCTCTCCTCTTTTCACACTTCGTAGATGGTAGAAAGGCTGCAGAAAGCCCCTGTGGACCAGCTGCTTGCTTGTGAGGTTTTGTGTCACACATCGACTGCCAAAACAAATGCTAATAATAATTATCTGATCAATGAACTTGCGTCAACTGAGAAATTAAGGGGTATAAATTTCGGATTTCAGTCACCCGAGGTCATGACAGCACAGTGGATGATCAGGATGAGGGGAGGGGGAAAAAAAACCAACTGTTTCTGATGTCATTTCAGGGCAAAACTGAGTCTCTGAGAGAAAACTGGGTAATGGATGCAACGCCACAAGGCACAGCTCCAAACTGATTATTGATGACGAAGCCCTTCGGTCTGTGAGCATGATCTGAACACAGCCACTGTGGCAGGCTGTAATGCCCATATATACCCTAATGGAACAGCGACAGTTTGGCATGACTGAGGCAAAGAGACCCAGTTCCTTCAAAACTGAAAACACCTCTGTTTGAAAGAGGGAGATGGGTGGGACCTCCAGAATAAACCACAAGTAGTTTGATAAAAATCTAAACAGTGTCTGATGAGCAGCAAAGGTAATAGTTGGCGTTCGGGGATCTATAGATTGTTTTTGTACTTTCACATCATCTCTGGATGGGGTTAAAGTAGCACAGAAATTAAAAATAAAAATCAAATCTGATAAATCAACACAATTCGCCCCAAACCCAACAGATGACCAAAAAAAAAAACAAAACAAACAAAAAAAAAAAACATGCTTTCAATATATTCAACGAAAAGAACAACACTCGTATACAAATCTGAAAAAACAAAAAACAAAACTTGTCCATTGTTCCAAATGCATACAGACACAAACTTACATAGACAGACCATTATGTGGGTGGCGACTCTGTAAACATCTACTCTCCCTTCCAGTCCTCGGCTTCTGGGGTGTACCAGCTCAGCTCAGTGGTTGAAAAGGGGGAATAAACCCTAATACATTAAAACTCCCTGTGAATGTTTGCTGAAAGCATGTGTCTGTTCTGGTGCAGCAGATTTAAAAAAAAAAAAAAAAGAAAAGAATTGAAATAGTGCCACATGGCAGCCCGCTGTGGTGCTTTCTACTTTCAATATTGTGGAGAAAAAGCACACAGATGCCCAATTGCATAATTTGTTCTTGCATTTGCAACCTGTGAAAAAAAAAAAAAGGTTTTTTCGCCCATCAACAACCACTGCAATCCGTCTTTCTGCCTTCGCTACAACACCAAGCACTAACCCTACTCCTGAAAAATAAGGGTCCACTTTTTTTTGTTCCTTCCTGTATCTAACAAGAGTTCTTGTTGTCCTTATAAGGCCAGAACAAAATGGCAGCACCTTTTAGAGGCTCGATTTTCCTGTACGGGGCAGGGACAGGGTGGGGTGGGGGACTCTGAAAGTAGAGACGTAAAGGTCTAACAGAACATGATCCACACCATTGTCAAAAACAGCAGGAGACACACATTCATACTCACGCATACACACTGCAGCAAATTTCCAAAGAAGTGCATCTGACCTTTGTTCAAGCGAGCTTTCTTTGCCGCTTTAGTGTGTCGTCGGACTGCCCGGGTGCATCCGTTCGCAGGAAAGGAGATCTTAGAATGTTATAGCGAGGTTGGCGGTGCGTCGGGTTAACGCGCCCGGGAAGTGCATTGTGGACTCGGCCGCTTGAGAGCGGCATGAGGTTATACAGGTGTCAAGTAGACAAATGGAAACAAAGTTTAAGTGAACAAAAGAATAAAATATGATCTGGTAAGAATACTTCTCAATCTTTCGCTTTTTTTTTTTTTTTTTTTTTTTTAAATTTAAATTGCACGCACACACCACACTCATACAGGAATCCAGCATACGTAACACTTTGTCTCGGATCTCGCGCTTTGGTGGACCGGAAGCGGCTGCAGAGGTTTGCCCACTCAGCGGGCAGATCGCTCTGGCCGCGGCTGTCGGCGCTGATAGGTTTGAGTGGCACTCACGACAAGGAGATTCAGGCTAATATTGCAAATTAGTAGGAGAGGAGAGGTCGTACCACACCATCATCGGTGAGGAGTCTCTTTTAAACATGCTGTATTCTCCTTTTTGTTTTGAGAGGGGGGAATTTTCCAGTAGCTGGCAGTGCATTTGGGGGGAAAAAATAAGTTATGCTCTGCAAAAAAACAAGCAAACAGAAAAGGTTTGACGATGAAGACACCGAAGCTTAAAACGGTCCACGAGTCGGGCAAAGTTTGAGGTGCTAATGGAGTGATTTGTTTCAATCAGCTGCTCTGCGCCAACATGCGTACACAAACACAGGATGGGCTTCTTGGAGAGGGAGTTGGGGATTGGCCTCAGTCTGAGTTAATCGACAAGCTCTTATTCCCGCACTCACATTGAAACAAAAAGCATGCATATCTTTACAGGCTTCAGTCCTGGGGGCTGAGGCAGGTGATGGAAGCAGCAGCAGCAGCAGCAGCAGCAACGGGGGGAGGGGGTGCTGCACCTGCTGGACAGGATGGGGAGACAAAAACATACCAAGCACGCGCAGTCATACAAACGTGTTCTTCACTCACTCACAGTGAAACCAACGGCAAATGACAAAAAAAAAAAAACAAAAAACAAAAGCCACTTGCTTTCTGAAAAACACCAGGCGGTACAAACACACAAACTATAGCTTTTTCCGTCCCCCTGCCCAACATATAAGGTTAAAAAAAGAGAAAACAAAACAAAAATGAACTCCACAAATATCTTCCCAGTCTGTGTTTACCGCTCCACTTCCTTGTTTCATGTGGTGATGATTTTTTTTTTTTAAGTTTTTTCCTTGTGTTTTTTAAAAGTCTGCTTTGTCCCAGGTTCTGCAGGATTTTGGTGTGGTGCCTTGTCCTTTTTGTTTTGTTATTTTTTTGTAGGGGGTGTGGGGGTGGAGTCTGGATGCACATCCTCGCTTGAGCTGCCTCACACCTGGTCGAACAGGCGCCCCCGAGCTTCCAAGGTCGCAATGTCCCCCATTCAATGAGGTCACCCTCACTCGCCCCGCCCTCGTCACAGAAGGCAGCGGGAGACCCCCCGTCGTGTAACACCTGGTGGGATTTCAGTCCATTTCTGCCTAAACGCTTGTTCAGAGGTCAAGGATAAAAGGAGGGTGTGTCTGCTTGTTTTATGCATACTTATGTGCATACTCCTTGGACACAGGTATATGTGTAAGTGTGTGTGTGTAGGTGTCTGTATGTGTGACTATAAGAGTGAAATGACCAGGGCAGAGCTGAGGCCGTCAAGCTGATAAGTGTTCGAGGTGAACAGCACCTGCTGTCCCGTCCTCCTCCCGTCCCTTCTGTTTTCTGCTAGCGGAGCCACAGTTTGAGCCGCAGCGCGTCCACTCCGTTCAGGTAGTATCTGAAGAGCCGCTTGTCTCTGACAAAACCCAAGTTTTCGTAGAGCTTCAGGGCTGATTTGTTGGTGATCTCAGTCTCCAATACAACCTGGGAACACACAAATGAGTGCGTGAGTGAGCTGACTGAATTTTGGAGCCTGTATTTGTTATTTGGTCGTTCGTGATTGTTTGGACTTGAACTCTTTACCTGAAGAATAAAAAAAAAAGTTAACAATACTGAAAATGAACTCATTTGCCATCATGGGATCAACATCAAATTTCCTCTCTTTTTCACCATACGCTGCCTTTACTTGGCCCCATTTTTCAGCCATTCGAGACTGATTTGCTGTTAAACAAACCTCACTCCCTTGCTCCTAACCTGCTAGCTCCAGGCCTTTTCTAGACAGGAGGGCTGTTCAGTCACCGCTGTGGTGGTCCTCAATATTAGCCACTCTGACCAGAACAGATGAAAAGCTGGTACATCTGCTACTAATTTGAGCAACAGCCCAGTCCAAGAAAGTGGAGGTCCAGCAAATCCACAGGATAAGACTCCTATAAACATTGCAAAGAGCATATTTCTCCCATATTGGCTTCTCTTTATTGGGCCCCTGTCAAATCCAGAATTAAATTTCAAATCCATCTCCTCACATAAAAGGTCTTAAAAAAATCAGGCCTCATCTTATCTTAAAGACTCTCAACAGAGCACTTCACTTCGCTCTCAGACTCCAGGCTTACTTGTGGTTCCTAGGATATTTAAAAGTAGAATGGGAGGCAGAGCCTTCAGCTCTCAGCCCCTCTTCTGTGAAACCAGCTCCCAATTTGGATTCAGCAGACAGTCTCTACTTTTAAGTTTAACATTTCCTTCTTGATAAAGCATATATAGTTAGGGTTTCTTCTTGTTAAAGGGGAGTTTTTCTTTCCCACTGTCACCAAGTGCTTGCTCATAAGAGGCTGTTGGAGTATTTTCTGTATTATCGCGGGGTCTCTGAGGTGACTCTTGCTGTGATTTAACGTTATACAAATGAAATGAAATTAACAGTTGAAATATTTTCAGGGGACAGCAAACACTTTAGACATCAATATGCACTTGTACAGTATATAGTGACAGCGTTTCCTCACCTTAGAAACCTTCAACTGCAACTGTGACCAATAAATACTCAAACTCTAAACCTACCTTACTTGTGTGTTATATCTTGGTAGCTAACAAGCTGTAGGTGCAATATTTAAGTTGCTATTGCAAATCACTGCTTTTATAAGAGAAGATATTTGGATAGAAAGCACGAGCACAGGACACTGAAGACCCACCCACACATTTGCTTGTTCTTTTTCTTTTTTTAAATAAGTAAAAACATATCCTATAAAAACATGTACCGTTTGTGTGTACACATTCAAAGCACTGGATATTGCTGGGTTGTATCAGAGTGTCAGCTCTTTGGTCTCAACCAGCAAAGAGACTGAAGAAATCGTAACGCTGCTCACATGTTTCATCTTCTAGAGGAATTCAAAGTCTGCAAAGGAAGCAGCGTGCATGTTTGGCTTTTCAGGGAGAGGCAGAGCATATGAAATAGTTTATGGTAGAAGATCAAGGTTACCAGCTAGTTTAGATAAGTGAAGGACAGCCCAGGAAAACTGGACCTTGAAATAAAAACGGCTTTAAACAGCTATAAATGTTCTCTCTTTCGGTTTGTGTTCCTTTCAGAAAACCTACAACTTAGAATGGAATGCCAACAGTGTAACATGTGTTTATACTATTGATTTTATGTAGGATGCATATTTTCACAGTACGACTGAATATGCTGGCACTCTGGCTTGAATAACGGCTCTTATGTAATGTGTGCAAATGTGTTACAGTTTGGTTCATAAACAGCGCCACTGGGTCTAGCTCGCTTACCTCGTCGCAGTCGCCCTCCACCATGGCATAGATGGCCTTTTTCACCAGATTAGTACCTGAAACAAAAGAGTGGACTCTAAGTAAGAAGCTAAACCCATGTATGGCCTCCATCTCCAATATATTAAAGTATAATGTTACTCATCACTCTGAGTGCAGAGTCTATCTAAATGGTGCATTTGCATAAAGAGATTTGGTTGCCCGGGACAGCAGAGAAGACGGTGAAGGGAGAGACTGAATATTCTGAAGAGGAGCGCCGACATCTCACCGATGCTTTTCCTTCTGTGTTTCGAATCCACGGCCAGCATGGCAATGTAGCCTCGACGAAACATCTTCTTATGCATGTCAAGCTTACATACAATGGCTCCGACACACTCCTGCTCCACCATGGCCTGCGAGAAATGCACACACACAGCAAAAAATACACGCTCAGTGGTTACGAGTGTCCACTGGGGTGGCTGCTGACAGCCTAGCAACCGTTCCTCTGAAGTTCCTGTCATCCTGCCAGTTCAGCTGGCTCCACGAGCTGACCCCTGACCTTTTTTTTTTTTTTTTTTTAAATAGCACTTCCTCTTCTGTCACATATCCAGCCAAAACTGGAAATGGGATGTTTTGGACCTTGATGGCCACAGAATTTAAAGAAGGCAGGCCAGTGTTTTCAAAGCAGAAAATGCTACCATGACACAGCACATGCAGAAGGAAACCTAAGGCACATTACTCTCTGCTAATACTGACTATTAGGATTTTATAATTGCTTTACGTTACAAATCTGTACATATATGAGTGGGCTGGCACATTACTTGATTAATTAACAACCTAAAAAACTGAATCATTGTTGGATCTGTAACAGCAGAAGACAGGTTGTTTACTGCCTGCCAGCAGTAAAATAGAAACAAAGCTTATGAGCTGAAATGTTATTGACATGTGTGTGCTTTAGCTTCAGTAGAGGTCAGCTGTGACAGGCTTGGATGTACAGTGACATGTGGTGAAAAACAAAGCTGTCACACCCAACTCCTATAATGCTCCTGCAACTCAGAGTAACCAGTCAGACTTCATAACTGTGAGCGTTGCGTTCAATCTACTACTTACCAGAAAGCAGAGCTGCGGCCAGTTGTGGATGAAGTACCTGTACGTGTAAATTGAATAAGGCTCAGATAAGTCCTTGGTGATCAGTCTCATGATCCACGGCATCTGAAGTTCAGACTCGTAGCGGACATAGCGGATGCCGTGGTTATCCCCGGGGGAATCGCTCAAGTCGAGCCGGGCGAGCTCCTCGGCCGGCGGCTGCTGCAGGTCAGCCTGGCTCTCCTCACCGCCGGGCCCAGCAGCGTCCGGCTGCTCGTCACTCGAAGGTCTAGAGGGCGGCGTGTGGTCCAACTCTTTCCCCGCTTCGCAGGCCGCCTCAGCTGTAGTGAAACCCGGCATCCCGTTCACGCTATTGTTACCATGAGGAGAGTGACTGCCGTTTTTGGAACAGGGGCTGTGGCCTTCGTGTTGGCAGTGCTCACTATTGTTCCTAGCGGCAGGAGCCTCCTCGTTGCTGCCAATGCTGTTGTCACAGTTGTCTACGGACGATCTGGGATTGTCAGGCCGGTTTCCTACGTGCTGGTGGCTGTCAGGGTCCTCTGAGGGGCTTGACAAGCCGTTCAACTGCTGCTGCTCTCGGGCTTGCATTTTAAGGTGAAGCGCCGCCGGGCTAGCTCGCGCTAGCATGTTTTTCTGCTTCTTCTTGACCGACCTTTTGACTTCGTTTACCGACTGAGACTTCGTCCCTGTACCGGCAGGCACACACTGCTCCACGTGGCACGCCGGCTCTCCGTCTTCCACCGCCGGTTCCGCGCTCCCAGCCGCGGGGAAAAGAGGAATTTCAGCCGGGGATGCAGGCAGTGCGCTACTAGGCCCAGGCGGCACTGTGGCCATCCCACTGCATTAAGGTGGTGATTGACACTTGGAAAACGTTGAACACAATTTCATCCACAAGGCGAAGGCATATACAACCAATGTACGAGCTAGTTCATCGAATATTGCATAAATCCAGAGTTTTCTGGGGCGATAACGTTTCCGCTGGCGATGGTTCTTGCTGCTTTCTCCTCGATTTCCCTGCTGCCGCAAAGTGCCGTCGCAGCAAACGCCATTGCAACGGCATTCATACACGTTTTACGACAGTAGTGTAAAGCATGACTGTTGTACGGTTTTTCCTACTTCCATTGCCCCCCTGCCCCCCGAGCTTCTTTTTGGTCATCCTTGCACTTGCACCTTGCGAAACTTTTTATATTGTTTGTCAAAGTTATCTAACCAGTCAATATTGATATTTACCTCCTTCTGTTCGCCTTTATGTTCTGTCTGCTTTAAATAATACATATGTTTGTGTAGTACCCTGCATTGCCACACTGTACTCACAACATTGTGGTAATGCAGACCTCTTCAACACTGGAGAAGTCAAAGGTGACTGAAGAAGTCCTTTTGCTGCCCCGTTAAACCCAAGAACATATCCTTCCTTACCAGCAGAGGGCGCCAAACCGAAGCTTTAGCATATGGAATAGTTTTGTAAGCGCAACAACAGCAACGCTGCATTTTCTCCACAAGATGTCGCCATTCGACCAGTTTGTCGCTTCATCCTGCAAAGATGGCGCAAGTTTGTGCGTGTATGTCCAGTAGTATCCAATCATGGCCTACTGTCCTTTCCAGAAGCATACTGTAGGCTGCTGTTAATTCATCATTCCCAGGATGCTGTGAAGCAGGAAAACCACAACTCTGCAGCGGCTCATATTACACATAACATGATAATAATACATAATAATTACATTTGTTTTCTGTTTATATTTACATTTAACCATTTCCCTTAGTCTGCAAAGGAACATATTCATATTCTTCTTTCACTTTTATTACGTTTATTTCCTTTTAAGGTTTCATTTTTCCTTAACCTTTATTAGACACAAAAGTACAGAGAGCTGACAGAGAAGCATGGAGAGAGTGGAGGGAATGACATGCAGGAAATGGTCTGGGGCAAGCCTCAGTAGCAGCCTTTGGCATACGGATCACCTGCTCAACCACAAAACCTATATACATTTGTCTTTGTAATCAAAATAGTCTAGGCTCACATTAGAGGAATAATCTCCAGATAAAATTTGCCAGGTGCACAAGTCTAAGTCATGAGTTTGAGTATTGGAAGAGTTTGTGATATCATGTGCCAAGAAACCCCCCAGAAAATAACAACCAAAAACAAAAATTTTACAGGAGGCAGCAGCCTGCCTGTGGAGAGCGAGAGGAGAGAGATTGTGTGCCAGCATAGGAAGGAGAAGACAACAACGCAGAAGACTGCACAGGGGTCCTTCCTCTGTTACACTGTGAGGGTGAACACAAAGTGTGAGGTCACTGAAACTCAAATGTAGCGACAGGAAGTCAAGTGATTCTGAAAAATGTTGTTACTGCAGTATTCTGTTGCACACAATAGGCCATGTTTTATTACCACAGTACCTGTTTCTGAGTATTGATGCTCCTCATGCCCTGGTAACTGTGTTGCACATCTTTGTGTCACCACGTGCTTTTCCCCTCACAAAACACACAAATGTAGGTAAGCTTGAAATCAGCATGACATAACAGAGTATTAACTTTGATATTTTTAAAATAGCAGTACAGTGCTCTAATTATTCAGTGTCAGCAGGAATTCATAGGACAAGAACTTCAGGAAATGAGAAGATAAATTATGCATTTCTAGTATCCACACAGATTCTGACCAAATATTTATATATTTTGACTCCCCTTATTTGTAATGTTGTTTTTGGTGGTGATGACTTATTTATTTGAATCAAAGGTTTTGGGTGAGTTCACTCTAAGAGCTATAAAAACTGTAATGCTTAGCTCTTGTCAAAGACATAAAGCTTATCCTTTTCACAAGGTGTTCTTTAACAAGATAAATGAGATAAGATGTGTCTTTTAATCTCAAAACAGACAAAATGAGTGAAATCAACCATCAGTGTATGTGTTACATCTTCATCCTTTGGCTGCTCCTTTTTAGGGGTCGCCACAGCAGATCATCTTCCTCCACCTCACCATATCCCTACCACACTCCTCTGTAACACCAACCCTCTGCATGTCTTCCTTCACTACATCCATGAGCCTCCTCTGTGGTCTTCCTCTTTTCCTCCTGCCTGGCAGCTCCATCTTCAGCATCATATTTGTCTTGCCTGCCAGCACGAAAGTTTGCTTTCTTCTCCTTAAAGTCCTGCTTTTTCTGTAATTGATGGTCAACATTTTGGATGTTTCTTCTTGCTCTACATCTCTTCCTTACCTCAGGGTAGACCTTGACAGATATTCCAGCTTTTTCTCAGTTTTTCTGGCAGATTTCTTGCAACATTTATGCTCCTCTTAAGTGGAGGGAATTTTTCAAATGAATTCAAATCTGCAGCAAAAACACTGTGACCTGCTGTACCTTTCCAAAAATCCTTTAAATCACGCATCAAAATTCAGCTTCTGTGTTGATGACTAAATAGTTTCCACAAGACACATATAGGTGTCTTTCCTCTGCATCCATATATCCTTACTCTTGTTCCTCTCAACTTCCATAAATATGTTTTCCAAAATTAAAATTATTGGCTCGCACCTGTGGCCACAGAACACAATTTAAACTATACTGCACATGAAAGTTCTTTATTTTGTTCACAAAGACGTGCCCTACTAATATTTGCTCAAACTGTGGACAGTTTTACCAAAACGAGGCAAGGATTTGAAAATCGTCTGGCAGTATCGCTCTGTAGCGCCCTCCAGCTGTAGCTCCAGGTACTCTGAAGTGGATCGCTTTCTCACAAAGACACAGTTGAGTCCAGTTGGCCTGCCACAACCAGACCATGACACAAAAGGTCTAAGTGGGAGCGCTAGATGCTAGAGAGCCTGACTTTGCTCTTTCATGCTAACACGGATTGATCTTTCAGTCGTTGTCTGTCCTACACAGCTACCATGAACATACGTGAGTTTTGAAAGGGAGTCATATTTTATGTATAAATATACATTACAGAGAAAGAGGCCGAGATAGGAGGGAGAGAGAGAGAGAAGTCTCTTTTAAAGCTAAGCCTTGGGGCTGAGAACTCTCTGAAGAGCTGGAATCAGACATGCACAATCAGTTCCCCTCTTCAAATCTCCTTTGCAGGCCTATCTACTTGAACAGGCTTCTCTTAATTACTTTCTCTATCACTTAGGCGAGCCGTGGCTGGGACGAGGAGCAGCAGCGTCTCTGCCAGAGACATTTGGCTGGTTTGAACCCATATTTTTATAGGCCTATCTTCTTTCTCACAAGCCTGTCCCACACCTTCTCCCCGCACCACCACCACAACCGCCGCAGCCACCGCCACCTTTCTTCCCTCTTTGCCTTGCTTTCATTGCATGCTGCTCTTGTCTTTCCGTGGCTCTCCCCTATTCCAAATATCTCCAGGGTGTCAGTTGCGTCATGTGACTGGTGCGCTTGTGATTACAGCAGTTGGCAGACGTGCTAATCTATGAGGAAGAACCCAAAATATCTGGAGAAAAAAATGACAGCATGTAAAAGAAGCATAAGGTCAGTATGGAGATCAGCGTAGAGCGAGAACACGGTAAAGACAACTCAGGGTTGACACTGAAACCCGAATTCCCTCCTCTTTCAAATCTCTCCGCCTGTCTTCCTGTCTGTCTGAACCGCTCTCAGAGGCTTGAGGCCAAACTTTGGACCCCCTCCTCCCTTCCTCTCTCATGCTCCTGCCTGTCACATTGGCTTGCTCCCCTCACTCTGCTCACTTCCCTGTGTCCTCCTCCTTCTTCTTCTTCGATTTTTTTTCTTCTCTTTTTGTCTGGCGTCTGGTCCACTAGAGCTGTATTTAATTAGTTTCTGTTGGGTTAATTAGGGGCTAAAGTTAGGGGGTCGGACCAGAACAAAAGCGGGTCAGGCTGGACGGATGCAGGTGCTCAGGAGTGGTTGCCAGATTCCACCGTTCAGATTAAGATGGCCTTGAATTGTCTGGAGTATTAGAGAGCAGGCGAGCCACTAGTAAATCGCAAGGAGGGGAGGTTTTCCACCTCACACGGGACGGTGGGCTCCATATGTACCCACGGCAGCATCACCGTTCTTGTTTATATGAATTTCAGCATCATTTCTACGCGTGTGCCACGCCGGCATTCATCACAGAGTTGGTCCAATGTATGGCGTGCAAATGATGTCCTCGCCAGTCTGTTGTATGTTCTCATTCATATCACTGCCCGCCACCATGCACCCCCCACCCCCAACCCTTTTTTCCCCCAGCAGTGCCAGCTATACCCTGCTCCTTTGGCTTGCGTGGAATTAGAAGAAAAATATGTGAGGAGGACATCAAATGACCAAACCAAGCAAGTGAAGCATACATAAAATGGGCAGCAGCAGCCTTTGAAGTGTACATCAGTGGCCCGAGTGAAGTGATCACATAAATTAAACGCATAAAGACAGCAGTGTGGATGTGAGTATAGACTGCTGCGCTTTCATCTCACCTGTTTACTAACTGTTCTTTTTGGCACACTGTTTGAAACTCACACATGCTGTATGCAACTCATACATTGCAAAAGTAAAAGAAAGACACCATTTGACTTTTTTGAAAGGGAAGGAGAGAGGAGAAACGAGAGGAGAGGGATCTCTGGCATGGCTGGAGCCCCTCAGTGTGTGAGGGTCCTGGGGCCCTTTAGACAGGCGCCAGCCCAGCAGGGAAGCAGAGACAATCACGCAGCACCAGATTCAATGCACAGAGATTGAGGGATGGGAGAGAGATGAGGAGTCACAGAGGGGTATATTGAAGGGGGAGCGGGACAAAGAGGACAGCTGAGAAAGGTGGAGGACACGACAAGGAGACGAGTGGGAAGGGTCCAGGTAGAAATCGAAGGAGCGCAGAGCAAACAAGCTAAAAAGAATTGGATGGAGAGGGGGAGAATGACAGCGCAGATCAAGAGGAGAAGTAAAAGGAAGAAAGAGCGAGCCTGACAGAGATAGCATATATTCCCTCTGTAACAGTCTTTATCACCAGCCCAGATCGTGGCGTATGAACAGTGATCCAAGTCAACCATCTGCTGAGGCTAGATAAGCCTGGGAGAGCTGGGTATTGAGCTGTCACTCAGGGAGGAGTGCAGAAAAGGAAAGAAAGGAGGGGAGAGAGAGAAACAGAAGAGAAATAAAGACGGGACAGGATGGAGGATGGAGAAGAAGGAGGGAGGGAGGGAGGTGTCTGCGCAAGGTAGGAAAAATGAAAGGAGAAGATTTGTGCGGAGTGGAGAGCACCCGTCTTGTTAGAGAAAGACTTAACGTCAACTAGATGTCCAGCCCCGTCCCGTCTGATCTCGAATAATCCTTCAGTTAATAAGAGGAACAATAAAAGTGTTTTCTTTCTCGCCAGCCTACACGTCCCACACGCACACATATATCACACTGTGAGACGCATCGACTCACATCACTCCTCATCACGCTAATGATGACAGGATGTTTGTTTGTTTTCTGTCACTGGCAGCATGTGCATATTCACATTTGTCACGTTGTAAAGTTCTAATCACGAAACAGGGCTTCTTGCCATTTCAAACAAATCTGCAATTCGCTTATATTAATGTGCAAAGATGTGTGGGGGGAGCTGTGTCCCCGTGAACATCACCTCCATTGGTCGGGAAGATCCCAACACTGGTTTAAAAAATAAATTCTGTCCTCATTTACTTGATGTTTGTTTGATTTCCTTCAAGTGAATCAATCCCAGTTTTATATGCATGGATCTGTGCATTTATAGTGCGATACCCTGGTAGATATAGGGGGGTGAATTAAGGCCAGGAGGGGGGTCAGGCCCGGGAGTGGGGGTTAGTAGGGGATTAGCTGAGGCCGGTTGGATCATTTTCCAGCCGGAGGACCCCCCCTTCACCCTCTGCAGTCTCCTGGACAATAAGGATTAAACTCCTCTTGTTCCTCAACTCTGGAAAACGGCAGGGCGACAAAGACACTATTCCTCCTGGGTCCCCTGGCTGTGGCTGGGAGCTAAGGAAAGGAGAGGAGGGTGGGAGGGAAGAAGTGATGGAGTGAAGGGAAGGAGGAAGGGAGGGAGTAAGAGGCAGGGGGTCCGTCATAAAATTAATCCCTTCACAATTTCCTCTGGGTGCAAAGTGAGATATGAGGCAGACATGTCTAATGAAATGCTACAGTCATCTAAGGACACAGTGATAAAAGCATATATTAAACTAATGGAGCCCGTCATTAGTGGCTCTATTAAGCGGATCGAGATAGTGCGCTCTCTTTTGGTGATCTGCGTGGAAGATTAATCAATTCTAAGAAAAGCCCACCTTCTCACAGTTTCCTATTTTAATGCTCTTGGCATTTATGTGGCAATATTTTAGTTACGTTACCCATAATCCTCAGAGCTGGAACTATTCACTATCTGTTGTTTATATTACTTTTTTGCTCACTTTCATGCTTAGCTTGGGACACAGACTGGAATCATAGGTAAACAGCCAGCCAGGCTCCAGATGAACGTAACATTCATATTAACACACTTATAAAGCTCAGTCAGTAATGTATTAAATCCACTGAGTGTATATAAACAGTGGGCATAGCCAGGTCACGTGGTTTTTTTGCCCCATCCTGATTGCCGCTTTTTGAAACCAGATCTCCAGCATGGGATGGATCTAATCTGGCCACATGCTCATATATTAGCCACTTCTTGATCACAGTGAAAGTTTATTATTGTTGCCCTTCTGGAGACTCACGGAGATCGTAATATACAAAATGAACATCATGCTGTCGTTCATATGACGTCAGAGTAGCGATTGAAGTGCGTCATGAATGTCTTTTACTGGTACTTACATCTTATTTCTTAAATCTGCACAAAAACTTCAGTCTAAAAAAATTTTCTGCACTGTTAGTACCTCAACAGGTCATTTCTATGCTTCGGTTTTTCTACAGATGGAACAAATACAGTATAAAGTGATGATCAGCTGTGTCTTATAACAATGCCTTAACTTTAAATTAACAGTACAATGTTCAGCAACTTAATGGTAACAAATCCCAAAATGTCTACACATGCTGTCAGATTGATACACGTTTCCAGTCTTTTTCCTGAGCTAAGCTGGCTTCCAAAATGTCAAAGCTATTGATTCCAAATTAAATCGCTGGACATAAATCCCAGGTGCAATATATCATTTGGGTCCTCTGCGAATAAAAAAAGTATCCCGAGCTAAATAAGTCAAAGGATAAATCCTGTGTAAAAGCCCAGTGTTGAGCACAGTGCGATCATAGCCTGAGGCATGGCGATTAGGAAAGCTTAGATGTCAAAGAGTCCACCCAAGGACGTACTACTGGGCTCAGTTTGTGGCACGGTGCCCTCCTTGTTTGCACTTACAATTACTGTTTCGTCTGCTTTGGGGATGAAGGACAAAAGTAATTCTGTGATGTTGTGATGCAGAATATCCAATTTACTGGTCAACGACCAAGTGAGAGGAACATAAAAGAGAAAGACAAAAGAAACAGAAGTCCATGGGTTTTAATCTGAGAATAAAAAAAAGAAAAGAAAAAGAAAGAAATGAGGGAGTCAAAGAAATGAAAAGAGAAAAAGGCTGAGGAGGAGGGCAAGCAGCACAACAGAACCAGGGGGAGTAAGAGGAGAGAGGAGAGGAGGGGCATTTCTTACAAAAAGGGGTTTCTTTTTTTTTTACTTATAGGGAAAAAGAGCAAAAGAAAAGCCTCTTCTTGCCTCCTGGATGCAGTGTCAAACCCAATCAGTGTCTGGTCTGGCAGTGCTGCTTGTCTCCCAGGCACCAGCTCACAATGGAGGAGAGCCTGGGCCGCCACACCTCTCACTTCCAATCTGCCTCCTCCGGGACAGGCCTGAAAGCGGGGAGGGACAACAATGCACCTCAAATGTTCAAATTCTCATAAAAAAAAGTGCCTATGTGGTGAGAATTGGATTAGCTAGTAAAAGAAAGAAGAAAAAAAAGCACTCTGGTAGCTTTAGATCAGTTCATGCTGACTTGGACAGTTAATATCAGTTTTTATTGTTAAAAAGCTGGAATAAGTGGGGCTTAGGATAAATGTCTGGGTGTAGGTAGGGGTATTGTTCTTAAAGGTTTTCCGAGCAAGAACGGGGTCTTAGTGTCACGGTGTATATACGTAAAAGCCAAACACAAACATGGATAAACCGCAACGACGATTACAACCACCAACAATCCCTGAGCTGCGGAGTCCTGTGCTAATAAACGTGAGCAGCAAGGTCTGATCCTTAAAAACCTCGCCACTCAAAAAAAAAAGTCTGTCTTGAATAGACACCCCCTTAAATGGTATTGTTGAGCAAATCCGGTATTAAAAGGAAAGGGTTACTCTGCGTTTAGACTCTTGAAGACTTTAGTTAAGCCAGTGCCGCTGCCACTTTTGCAGCGCGGGCTTCATCGGGCCCGAGTAAACCTGTCTCTCGGTGGCGATTGGCTGAAGGCGAAGGGGCCATCTTTTTCACACGCTTCATCCCTCGCCACCACACCAACCCCAAAGCCCCCCCTTTCCTCCCAACACCCCCGGCTAGTGTTTACCCGTCATCAAACAATGGCTGGTTACTGGCAATTAAACAGCATTTTCTGAGGAATCCGCTGCTCTGGTCTAATGGCATTACTGTTGGATGATTCAATCCTTGAATAGTCAACAGGATTTTGCCTCTCACCAGGAAAAATACTGCTTCATCGAATTACCCGTATTACATAGATTTACCCAAAGCTTATGATTCAGGGTTCACAGATTACCGCTTTTCTAAAGATGGCTGGAGAAAGGCGCGATAGGCTGGGAGAGTGATGACTCCAGTGCCTCCAAGCTGGCCCCTGCCTTTCACTGGCACACTTTTCCCCAGAAGGCTGCTTATCCAGAATGCTTTGCAGATTTGGAGAGATTATTAATTTATGTGAATGCAAACACTTTTCTTTTGTGCTTCGCTCTTCTTGCTTGAACTTTATCATCTTAGACGATGCAAGCACCAGTAGCACACGCGCACAACATACACACAAGTACAGGCTAGACACAAAGATATAGGAGCCAAGCTGCACATTGTGCCCTTTGACCTTCCGTGGGTCGAGTCGAGCCGGGCAGCTCGAGGAACCGGGAAGATTGGCCAAGTCCATTATCTCACAATGAAGGGCTAATTACCAGGCCTGCAAGCCTCAAATCACACGGCAGCAGACTGCCTGTCTCTGTCCTCCGCTCACCCAACATCTTAATTGCTCTTTTATTCTTTCTCTGTTTTTTACTGTGCCTCTCTCCCCGACTCACTCCTTCGTCGCCTCAGCCATTTCACACATAAAAGCAAGATGCTAATTGCCTGCTATGGAAATATTGGGCCTGTGATTAGCCAGGCAGAAGGTTTGGCTGGCCTGTCTCTGTGTGAAACAGTGTTGAGCCAGCATGCCCGATGCAAAAAAAAATTAAAAAATAGAAAAGTGCAGTAGTCAGCGGTGAAAGGAAATTCATTTTTCCCATCACTCGCATGCGGAGCAGGGTTGAAAGCACGAGGACTGTTATTGTGCTCCAGTGGCAATTTGTTAGACTGCTATGTTGGCAAAAAGTTGACAGAAAATCAGCTTGAGCAAAATTACAGAGAAGTTATTTCAATTACTTTTAGGCTAAGTTGGTGTTTTTCTGTGACATTGACATTATAAGGTTTAAATATTTGGACTACATTCAGTTAATAAAGAGGTGGGGTTTGGGAGTGGGAGGGCACCAGGTTGATACACATGATTGATCGTGTTCAGGTAAAGTGTTGTTATCTCCAATGATTAATTCACCCGAGGCCTTTATTAAGTTCTCCCCCTTGTGACCCTCTGATTTATTATCTCATTCACTAAGTAGTTTGCTGATAATGGCCACACATAATCATCTAACAAGACAACAGGGGTTTGTTAATGGACTCCATCTAGAGACCCATATACATATGGAAATGAGACCCAGTGGGGGAATTTGCAGGACCCACTTCCAGCTTCTGTGCCATCTAACAGCTTATTTTAAAAATATTTTCTCCAATTAAACCTCAACATGGCGAGGAAAATGCGTTTTGTAAGCGTGCGTGTATGTGCTTTGTCATATTGTATCCGTAAACTAGCTAAACACAGCTTCCTTGGGAACCTCGAGCTCTTTTCTGCGCACTTCAAATTGTGCTTGGTTATTTTGATAACTCATTCAAAGAAAGTCACCTGCCATTTGACCTTGGTTTTTGTCCCAACCAGCGCTCTTTGAAAACCTTGGCGGATATTGAAATGCTCTTTCAGACAAGTTCTCTTTGCAGTGGCTCCTCAAGAGCTTTGTCCAAGATGTTGGAAAAGCTGGAGATGGTGGTGAGGGGGGAAGGCTGCTTTTTTCCCAACAGTGGCAGCAGTGGAGTGGCAGTGGTAGTGCAATGATTGGTGGTGACGGCGGCAGTGGTGGTGGTGGGGAATTTGGGGACAGAGAGGGGTGCAGGTCGGCTGTTCAAAGGCTGGCTTTTTACATTGTTGGTCAGTTGGGGATTAAGGTCCTCTGTGCAGCAGAATAGCCCCTCTAATTAAAAAGGATAAGAAGGCAGAAAAATAGCGAGAGGCACGGGAGGAAGCAAAGAAAGAGGGAGAGGGGAGAGCAAATTTGCAGAGAAAAGAAAGAAAAGAAAAACTGTTTTCAGTGTCACTCCCGCAGCCGGGCCCATCAATTCAGACTGGATTAACTTTACACTCCTCCTCCTCATTTCTCTCTGCCACTCTCTCTCCCCAGTCTCTTTCTATCGAGCAGTTTCCGAACTTTGCTCTCCACGTGCACTTTAATCTTTTGAATGCATGCTTTCAAAGCATTTAGTTGACCTCATAAAGAGCTTCACCTGTATATTTCTGGGACAATCTTACAGGAAAACTTCACGTGTCATAGCTAAAGATGATGTAACAGTTTACCTATTATAGAAGCAAAACAAACCAAAACCATAGCCAGGAGCTAAAACCAATTACCAGCACCAGTTTCATTCTGCTAAAGGCTTGAATTTGTGTGTTAGGCTGCATTGTGTGTTCGCTGCTCACTATTTGCCATCATCAGAATGTGAATAGAGAAGGCTGTGTGCTGTGCCCCAGATGCTGGCTGTCAGTAGGTGGGCTGTTTGCCGTGGGGATGCCAGGTTGTGTTTTTGTTTGGCCCTCCTCTGTCCCGCCTGCCTCCCTCCCCTCAACCGGTGGGGGGTCCTGGGCTCCTGGGGCCAGTCCCTGCTGACCAATACCCAGGTATGAGGCCTCTCAGTTTGGCTAACACTATAGCCACAGGCTGTGGGAGGTTAACGAGGTACCAGCAGGCACTAGGCATTCAACTCTCCCATGGGGAAACCACAAGTGGTGGATGTATCTCAATGAAGGGCATGAATATGATGTGATATTAGCTATGACAGCCATGAGGCAGTGGACTATAATGGGAAAATGGTAATACTGTGCTGCAGGTGCAATATGAAGTACGGCACTGACACCAAACTATCAAAGAAGAATCTCCAAAATGTCATTTCACCGGAAAAGTACATGTAGCCGAACCACGCTAGCATTTAAAGGTGTTAAAATTTGCTATTTTATTTAATGTGTTGTTGCAATAATTGGATTTTGTCATGTAAATCTGAGCATGGCAATAAGTCCCCAGCCACACAGGCCTGGAGACTGGTTCTCTACCATCTATCAACCACTGTTTGCTAGGGAAAAATGTGTGCTCCCTGATCAGCTGGCAAGTGCTTGTTAGAGGTTGATGGTAGTTTCTGGGAAATCAGCTGCCTTAAACACAGTCCCAAAGGCCTAAGGTCTGATCAGTGGCTATGTGTATTCTCTTACTGGGGGGGCAAATGTCTAATTGCAATTCCTTTGGTCACTAGTACCTAGCTGTACTCACTCTGCAAATTTTTTGCTAACTACTAGCTGAGCAGTAGTAAAGTTTGTCTCTGGTTTGCATCCTGTAAGTTGTACTACCACTCGGCTAGCAGTTGGCCAATGTTTGCAGACAACCAGCATCTTCCATGCAAACTACGAGTGACCTCAGCAAAGCAATCATAAGGAGGTTTTTGATGTAGCACCATCTTTGGTGCCAATTTTACCTAGCAACAGCCAGCAACCTCTAGCAACTATTTACCAACCAGTTGGGGAGCAAACATTTTTCTCTCCCAACCAATAAGACACCAAAAGCTCTATACACTTTTTTTTTGCCAGTGTGACTTCACATTTGAGTTGCTGGAAAACAGCTCCCCCTCACAGGATAAGAAGGTTTTTGTCTCCGTTGTTCAGCTGCTGCCCAGAGCCTTCTGTTAATACAATAGTTGAATATCGAGGGACGCTCGGTTTGTCTTCTTGTAATCATCAATACATGTATGGCTTCTTCCACAATGCCTATCAATAAATTTATCATTGTCAGGTGCAGATGGCAAAAGAAAAAAAAAAATCACGATAATGTCCAATATAGTTTCCCCCCCATCAGTGTGTAACAGATGGGATTGACAGAGTGGGCCAAGTCATTGATTTGACCTTGATTTAGGCCTAGACCACTGAAGTGAGAGGTAGTCAGAGGAAATAAAGATTAAGAATATTAATCCATGAAGCGATACAATTTGGTATATTGTGTTTACATCATGTAAATGTTACATTTACCCCCATTTATACCCCATAAATTAGAGATCAAACTCTTTCATTAGATTGTGATTATGATATTTTTAAACAAATGTTTAATATTTAAAGTCTGTCACCCTGATGTACAAGGAACAAACAAATGGGTGCTGGAAAAGAGAAGTGGCAGCAGCTCAACATACTTCCCTCATGCCAGCATTATCCAGTACACTCTGAGAGGGAGCAGCGTTGCAGTCCCACGATTCTTAGCCTTCAATTCGTCTCCCTAACAGCAGGAGAAACCGTGACTGCGTCGATTCGCCGGGAGACAGGGGGAGGGCATATTGCCACAGACATTAACAAGCGACTTCACCTTTTAACAACCACGGCTCCGTTTAGCTGAAACGCTCCCCAGGGCTGTTAGATATTTTCCGATGAATTATATATCAGAGCTGAAGATGAAAGGACTCTGCGTGAGCCAAGAACATCGCTGTGGGACAACAAGGAGACCAGATATTTAAGCCCGGTGAGGCTGTTTGTTTTAGCGTGCATCCATGAAGGCAGAAAATGGGAAAATTCCACGGCCTGCAGTGAAACTGTAAAGGCTATATAGAGATTTGGAAAGATCCAGAAATGACCAAAGTAGGCACTTTTTTTTAAAAAAAAGGAAAAAATAAGGGTAAAATCACAGTTTTATTTATTTATTGATTGATTGATTTTAAAGCCTTTATGCAAGGAATTGACACGAATGGTGCTGAGATTTGCTGTAGCAGCACACAGAGTGCAGGCCTTATTGATTTCAGGCTTGTCTAACAACCCAGCAGCCTCGCATTCTGTTCATCTGGCACATAGACTCCTAATTAGTTGTCTAACCTGCTGTTTGTTTGGGAGCATCAATCAAAGCCTTCATTTAGGGATGAGGAGGCCAAAGTTTTGTCGGAAATTGATGATTTTTTTTTTTTAATCCAAACCGAACTGGGATCCAGGATTAAGCCCGAGCACAACAGATGAGCGAAAAGAAAAGAGCATAGAGGGATTAGCTTTAGTGGTAATCTAATCCCGAAATGCAACCTGCACCTCCTTCCTACAACCACAGAATTTTTTTTTAAGCACACACATTGCTCAGGATTTGACTGTAGGGAGTGGGGGTGCAAAGTTTCAACCAACATTTACATTTATTTTTTCTTCATATGTTCTTCATGGGGTTACACAGAATCAAACGACAACAGATCTCTCCAAAATTATTATTATTATTATTATTATTTGTGTTTTTCTTATTTTTTAATATTTTGTCTTCAGCCTCCATGTCAATCCATCTACTATAATTATGTCATAATAGCACAGCTGGTTTATTGTAATATTTGATGGTCACAGCACTGATGGCAACACACCTTAGCCCATAAATACCATGCCATATTTTACCTGTGTCAAAATATATCGACGTATATGTAATTACATTATTTTTTAATTCCCTTTGCTGGGCATCAGCGATGCTTCTGAGCCAGCAATAGGCCACTTTTCTCCAGCTGCATCTTTTGATACCCCCCTGCCCATCATATTTTGTCTCATTTCCATTGGCTGCTAAAATTCTTCACCCCCTCCATCTCTTCCTTCCTTCCTTCCTTCCTTCCTCTCTCTCTCCCTCTCACACACGTTCTTTCAGCATAAATACCGAGCATCTCTCGGTATTATCCACATCCAAAGGTTTCCCGCAGGCACGTAAATCCTTCACAGGCCCATGACCAAAAACCGAGCGCCTAACAACTGAAGTAAGTGGCCCATTTAACTTCCGCCGTTAATTTAGATTGACTCTATTTTTTTTAAATTATTATTATTTTTTAATTGACAATGAAAGCCACTGGGAGCTGCTTGCCATGAAGCTAGCCTACAGGGAGATAATTGAGGAGGCGTGTTCAGGGGGAAACTTTTTTCCCTGTCTTGCCTCTGCCGGGCTGCACGCCTGAAGCAAAGACGCAGTGAGCCGAGGAATAGCGGGACTGTGGAGCAGTCCGCAACTTGTGGACGTTTCAGTAGAAGACTTGGATAGAATTAAGCTTAAACACATCGAAATCAGTTCGTTTTTTGTATCTTATTCAGGGGGAAAGCCCCTCAGATTATTTATAATAATAACAACAACAATAATAATAATATAATACAGCTTTAATTACAACCTGCCTGATTTGTTTTTTTTTTAAATGTGATAGCAGTGCATTAAAAAAAAACTTTGTTTAATAATAATAATAATAATAATAGTAATAATAATAATAATAATAACAGAGGCCCACATGAGCGTTTGTCAGTTTGGGAAAGTGAGTTGTGCGGCTGGTTGTGATGGGGTTTGGGGGTAATTGGGGGGGGGGGGGTGTCTGGCAGTCAGCTGGTCTGATAAATACAATGCCAGTCTTTGTTTTATTTTCGTGACGCAGAAAATTAAGGAAGCCTGAATGCGGAGTCGTGGCTGGCGTCCTGTAATCAGGCCAGCGCGTGCCGTCCGGATTATCTCGTTAATTTCTTACAGAAGGAAGAAAAAGGGGAGGAAAAAAAATATACCAGCCAATAATAATTAAATATCCCAGGCAGGGTATTTATTATTGAACGGGGTTGAAATAAAGCGACAGATTGAGCACAGGAGTGGCCGTTATGTTGGCTGTATAAAAACGAGGGATCCGGCTTTATAGAAGAGAGGAGCGCCCCGAGTCCTTGTAAAACTTGTAAAACTTATTCTACAGGTAGGTGTAAGTGGAAACGAGAGGCCTCGGACCGGCTGCAGATATCTGCGGAAGTTAGCCCAATATATTAGCAATTAATAAAATATTAAGGTGTTCTTATCATCTGATCAAAGAGTAAGTATGTCTTTAACAGGACCCTCGAAGTAAAACTGTCACATAATGCAAAATGTTTTTTCTTTTTTTTTCTTTATTCGATTTTCAATTTAATGTATTTTTATGTTTGTATTTATTTGTGCAATTTAAGCGTTTGTTTTTGAATGCCTAATATATATATATATATTTTAAATAGCTTCCACGTGAGGTTGAAATTAAAATTCTATTTTTTTGGGGGGGGGGGGGGTTGTTGTTGTTGTTGTTGTTTTGCTCGTAAAATTTACCTCCTCTTAAATGATTGACCATCAACAGAGAAGGCTATCTCTTTGTTTGTTTAGATTAAGTCCTCCTCTCTAATCAACACGTTTCGATAGTCTCACCTTTCCAAATCTAATTACCGGGAGCGATTCATTAAGGAAGGAGGGTGTGTGTGTGTGTCTCCATACTCCAAGGAGGAGTTTCAACCTTCACTTTGGGGTAAATGTGTCCGTATTTCAAATCATCTGTCCTTCGTATTTTAATGTCGTTACATTTGAATGCTCAGGGAGGTTTTTAATGGAAACAAACAAAGGGCCGGTATAAAGAAGTAAAGGTGCTCGGTTGTGTTTGAATGAGCTGCTCAGTTTGCAGCGCTGGCTTCTTTTGTTTGTTCCCTGAAGGCTTTTGTTATCAGCATTACTTATCGGTCAACACTGGGCTTTGTCTCTGCAAATGTCCCCCAATCAGCTGTCTATTTAGCTTCGCCCAACCTGTGGGTCTATGCTAATTGTGAGCCCGGTTGGGGCCCAGTGTGTGCGCGCATTTTAACGACAATGTTTTGTTTTCGGTGGGTACTAGTAGAGGAGGAGCGGTGTGTTTCAGGGGTGGGGAGTTGGAGGGAGGTGTGTGGGGCGGGGCTATAGTAGCAGTGTGTGTGTGTGAGGAGAGGGGAGGCACTGTGTATGGGGGGGTTGATGGCGTAAACGCCTGTCAGCCAGACAGAGCATCTTCAGTCTGGTACGGACAGCTGGGGGTCTCCACTTGGCTTTAAGAGCACTGCCAGTTTAAGAGGACGCCCACTTCTTTAAACCCGGAGCTCTGCGCACGGAGCGCGTAAAAATTAGCGGACTGATTTCAAGAACTCACTTTAAAAAGAAAGAAAGAGGGCGAAAAATGGTTATGTCTCACTTCAGATTCGCCTGGACGACTTGACTCAGTAAACAGAGACGCGACCGGATTTAAAAAATAAAAATAAAAACAACCCTCTCTTCTGAGATATTTTTCTTATTTCTTTCCATTGGTGCTCCTTTGACCGACACTCAGCATGATGTCCTATTTGAAGCAACCGCCCTACACGATGAACGGACTGAGCTTATCTACCTCAGGAGTGGACCTGCTGCATCCTTCCGTGGGATACCAAGGTAATATACCCTGTAAGCCCGCAACCACTTCGCGATAGAAAAAAAACCTGTCTCTTAAGGTGTCCAGCAGGTTTAAAACATTTAACAGAATGCTGAGTTATCTCAGCTGAAAACGCTGAGATTTAATGCTCAGGTGAGGATACGGAACAGGCAACATTTCTAGGTGAGAAGTTGCTGGATTCAAATCGTGCTAAAAGTCAGGATGTGCCAATAATCGCTGTTTTTCTCCCCATTTCTTATCAGCAACCCCCCGCAAACAGAGAAGGGAGAGGACGACCTTCACTCGGGCCCAGCTCGACGTGCTGGAGAATCTGTTCGCCAAGACTCGGTACCCGGACATCTTCATGAGAGAGGAGGTGGCCTTAAAGATCAACCTGCCTGAATCCAGAGTGCAAGTAAGTCATGAGCATAACTGATAGCGCGAGCCTGCCGAAGGAGGTCGATATTTGGTAATTGTGTCAGTGAGAGGTGAGAGAGGCTCCCCATTCACAGGAGAGGTTGACAACAACACCTCTGAGACTGTATTATTACTTCCTCATTTATTCCCACTGGGAATGTGCTCACTTGTAATTCTAAAATAGGCTATATTTTTTTCCTCGCATTTCTATTTAATTATGGCCCATACTACTCCTACGGGGAAGTGAGATAATGAGAAAAACAGCTCATTTTTGTATTTACCCCACTGCGGTTACGTGTTCAATATTTTAATGTGTGAATTCTTTATTTATTTTAACATTATTTTTCATTATTGCATTTAAAAGAAAATTATACCTATAATAATCCCAGTAATTCTCTCTCAGGTGTGGTTTAAAAACCGACGGGCCAAACATCGCCAGCAGGCCCAGCAAACCCAGACTGGCGTGCAGAACAAGGCTGTCAGCAGGCCGGTGAAAAAGAAAGGCTCGCCAGTCCGAGAGGCCAGCTCAGAGAGCGGAGCCAGCGGCCAGTTCACGCCGCCTTCGAGCACCCCAGTCCCGGCTGTGAGCAGCAGTGCGGCTCCCGTGTCCATCTGGAGCCCTGCTTCCATCTCCCCGCTCTCAGACCCACTGTCTACCTCCTCCTCCTCCTGCATGCAGCGCTCGTACCCCATGACTTACACCCAGGCGACGGGCTACAACCAGGGTTACACGGGCTCCTCGTCCTACTTCACGGGGATGGACTGCAGCTCCTACCTTTCGCCCATGCACCACCAGCTCTCCGCCGCAGGATCTGCCATGAGCCCCATGAGCAGCAACGGGGTGTCTAGCCACCTGAGCCCGGCGTCGTCCCTCTCCTCCTCGGCGTATGGACCAGCGGGGCTCGGGTTCAGTGGCTCTGCAGACTGCCTGGACTACAAGGACCAAACAGCCTCCTCGTGGAAGCTCAATTTCAACGCGGACTGTCTGGATTACAAAGACCAATCAGCGTGGAAATTCCAAGTGTTGTGAGGGGTACAAAATAAATGGACAGCTGTCGTTAACTGCAGACTGTACAGGCAAATTAAAGCCCAAGGTTTGGAGAGGCAAGTGTGGCGTTTCCCCCCTCACACACCACCACGACCACAGGCCCTAACTTCTACCTCGGGGCAAAGCATAGACGAGGACTGGCGGGCGGCTGTCTCGCGTGTTGGGCTAACTTATTAAAAATACACTGACTTCTTAACTTTGATCAAGGGAACGGAACAAATTTGTTAACCAAAAGTGAGGAAAAGGATCAAGAGATCGAAAGATCCGAATCCTAACTTGGTTGAGTTTGAGGGACAGACCATGTTTTCTCCTTAGCTACTTAAAGACTCCCTTCTTGTCTTTTTTTGTTTTTATTATTAATTTTGCTGGATCGCTGAAGAGCCCCTCTGATGAAAGCGCTGCGCAGGAGAACGTGTGCTTGCGCTGTGAGTGAGAGCAGCTCTGAACATGAACCTGGATGCACTATTTAATTTATGAGAAAATATGTGGAAGTTACGAGACAATCAGTCCATGTGCGTGTGAGCATAAAATCCCTGATGTGTTTATTTTGCCCTTGTGTCTGTATTTTTTTTGTACAACCTGTATGCAATTGCGCTTTGCGCAAAACCCGTGTGCCACGAGCCAGCTGTGAATTTGATAGTTTTTTTTTATGTCTCGGGTGTTGTTGATAAATTATTATAAGGAGATATTAGTTAAATAAAATAGGGAGTGCACGATTAATGAAGCAAGCAGTGAGGAATTTCACTCGAGCTGTAAAGGGCGGGGGGTGGGGTGGGGGGCAACAAACGAACACACTAAAATCCCAATAAAAACAACTTCAACTGATCCACCTCGGCTGCACTTGTGCATCCATCTGATCCATTTCTTGTGTTTCTTTCTTCTTTTATCACGTGTTTCATCGAAAAAAAAACCCACAGTATTCTATCGCCTCCGTTTATTCAGTTCAGACATGAATGCCATCGTTTGCAGTTAATTATCTGAATTGTAGTTTCTTACTGCTGATCACAGCTGCCTACACAGTTCACCGTGTCTGTCACAACTACCCGGGCAAGGAGGAATTTGAATTATGACAGAGCTATGTTAATCCCGTCTCGTGAAAGCGGGTAATCCCAACATTTTCATTCACGCGCGCCACTGGCCCGTTCACACGGAGAAATGTGACACGGGCTGTGCTTGCTCAAGAGTCCAGGGGCAAACACGAGCTTAAAGACAGGTTGTGCGCAAAATGGTCCGTTAAACATCAGTTTGGTTTGGAGGGTGTGTGTGATCATCCGCTGAAACGCCAGTGCAAAAACAAATAACACAATAAAATACTCCCCTTCCGTAGAAATGAAGGAAAAGGGGAAACGTAGTTTTCTCTAATTGAATATGTTGTAGGCCCAAACTCTGGAGGCTTTTCTTTAAAGACTGTATTTAGAGAGCACACATGACTCATTTCGAAAATCATATTTACCCACAAACGCTTTTATGCTTTCCTTGGTCCCTGATGAAGTATTCACTCTCAGTACGGTGTTATCACAGCCAGCATCATGTGCAGTTGCTGACATATGGGTTTGTGTATAGTGGTCTTAAACCTATAGCCAGCCGCTTTGGGGTTTAAGGAAGAGAGAGCCCGTGCGTGGATTAAATCATAGGAAGGCTGGTGTCACTCCTCTAATTAGGATGTGACACGAGATGTCAGAAGCTTCATTGAAATCTGTGGCTTTTTGCTGCCACTGAAGGGTTTTGTATTATTCAGTTGACCCCCAATTAGCACTAATTGATGCGCAATTATGCTTCCGCAGAGGAACAAATGTGACTGCAGCCTTTTGAGCGCACGATAGGAATGACAATTCTCTTATCTATTTATTTTAAATACCTGTAACACTTTAAAGCTTCTGTGTTTTAATCAGATCGTTTGTAAAGGCAAAAGGCTTGAAATTAGCACAGGCTCTAAAACCTAAATGCAGACGACATTCGTAAGATAAATAATAGATATTATTAAAAATGTAGAACAGCTGGGAAATGATGAGTTGAGGAAGAATAAAATTATTTATATGAATAGGGACAAATCATAATATGAGAAATGTTGACTATAATTTATGGAGAAAAATCCCGAAACTGAGGTCTCAATACAATTCAATCCACGTATCTATAAAGAGTTGAGCTCCTGATCAGTTCTCGGATAAAAAAAAACAAACAAACAAAAAACCCAATACAAATCAGCGCAAAAACCTGCTCCTAATAAATTGCGGTCTGGATTTTTATTTTTATCGGTCACAACAGTGTCAAAACTCCAACAGGTTTTATAATAAATGTTAGCAAAAAAGCAGTAAGTCAGTCTTCCTGCAGCGAGGGGGGCAACGGGGAGGGGGGCCAGAGTATCCATTCGGTTTTAATTACGCACAAACGGCACTAAAGAGGACATATGGGCCGGGCAGACGCGCTTCATTAATCCTCTCATCGCATTTGAGGATGTTTAAGAATAATAATAATAAAAAGAGCCTCTTCTTGGCTGAGAAGCCCGCACATTTTGTCGACCCTCGCCCCGAGGCAGGGCTTTCCCCAAGCGGCACTACTTCATCTCGGCCGGGGATTTCCGGGTTTCCCCGCCGGCGAAGAGAAGATCCGAGTGGACGTGCGTCTCGATCCTACTTCACAGCGGCGACGGAGCAGGCACACAAACAACAATTAACTCCTGTTGATGGTGACAAAACGTAACGAGAGAAGGACACAAAAGTAGCCTGAAGTGCCACAACACACTTTTAGAAATACGGGCTTATTTAACAGGATATCACATAAATTTCACACGGGAGGAAAAAAGTTCCAATTTCATTAGCTTTCTGAGACACTGACGTCATTACAGACTTTTTTTTTTTTTTTTAATTGACCAATAACGTAGCCTATTTGGTACTATATCAGTTTACTTTAGGTTAAGTAAAGAGCAGAGTGGATATTATTTTATTATAACAGTGTAATTACACACACTGTAAAAAAGAAAGAAGACACCGATGATGATGATGATGATGATGATATAAAGGTGGTCTATCTATGTATCCATCTGGTCATGACAGAGTCCGTATCAGTTCATTAGCACATGCATAAAAAAGATGTGCTATTTTGATTGACCCCTCTTGGTAACAGACCTAAATGCCCCTTGCAGACTGTAAAGAGAAATATTATAACACTAAATATTTAAAAACGATGTTCAGTTTATCAAAAGTGGCCTGCCTGATTGATTTTAAACCTCCAGTGCAGCTGCAGGGTGTTCCTGGCAGACGTATGACATACAACAACAAAGTAGCCAGTAAAAATATTGGGGCGACCCTCCTCTACATTTGAATACAGTAACCGTCTGTTTTGAGATATGGACCTGCTTCCTTCTACGACAAATAATGTAAGCACACGATGAACTGAACAGAATTTCTCGAAAAAGAAAAGAATATTTTTTGAGATCAACGGCCAGTCGGTGAGAACATAACCGAAAACTATTGTTATGCATAAGTATGTGTCCTACATTCCCAGGGAGGCAATGTCTATCAAATATCAGCACAGCAACACATACATAATTCATCCGCAACAACAGCACTCATGGAATCTCATTTAAATGAATGAAACAATAGTGTTTCTGTGCTGTCGTCAGACTGGCGGTTGAGAAATATGCTAAATGGTTCAAAAAGTACTAAAAGAGTGTTAACACTTCATGACCTTTTCTATCCACATTAATCCATGTAACGTTTAGAGTGATTTCATCTCATGGATTACACAATTTGATAAGATTAGACTAAATTCTATCGGATGCACACACGCTAAATGTCGCCATGTGTTGCTTTAATGGGACTTAAAGCGTGGCAGAACACTCAACTAGGAGCTCACTTTAAAGCAGACCTCGTTTTAAATTTGCTTTCATTTGCACCTCGTGTCATTCTGGTGTAAATGCTCGCTGCTACTGTCTCTTGAGCTGCTTTAACTGTAAATGCCGCTGTTGTTCCTGCTAGAAAAAAGCTCAGCAGTGGTGCTTTGACTCTGCACTTCAGCCAGCATACTGCCACAACAATAAAAAGACTTTACCAGAAGAGCGTTAAAGAACATTATAAGTGTTTTGAGCAAAACGTGAGCTCGTTCTGCAGAATGTGACCTCTATGATTGTTAATTTACCATGATTAGACAGTTAATACTGCTGTTTAACACTATAGAGGGCTAAAGCAGAGATAGGTTACAGCACACTATATATATACAGTTTAGATTTAATCTAGAATAAATCCAAGAAGCGATTAAAGGGTCAGAGAAAAATAAAACTGGACAGTTTTTAACTCTTTAAGCTGCCTGTAAAACCACAGAAGAAGAAAAAGGAGAAAGGCTGCTCTTAAAGGCATCATAAGTATGACAATGGTTGTCAGCTGAAAGCCAAAAAGGTGTTTAATGCGCTCACTGTATTTTTTTTAGTTTAAAATCTTAATCTTAAAAGTAACTTGTAACCATAGCTGTTAAATAAATATAATACGGTTTGACAGCTCCCACTTAAAAAAGGCTGAAGTAGAAGCACAAAGCAGCCTTAAATGGAATTCGTCAGCAACTTTACATCAAGCAACTTTATTTAAATACATTCAGTGGATTTCACATTGGTTTAACATCCTTGTTTTTGCCCTCATTTTAGTTTACTTAACACATTTTCTATATGTTTTCTGAAGATGCCATTCATGTTCCTCACAGTTAACAGGGACACAGATGCTGCCAATAACACACTGCTGCCCACCTACGCATAAGTGCCCTCCCTCATAATCAGTATGCTTATTTGGCTTTTTTCCAGTTTATGACAAAATTCGCTGGATAAAATGCACGCCTACCGGACCTCCTGAGTGTCGTTCTAATATTAATAGCTGCTTTCACCTTCTGTTGATGCTGTTTTGGTATTTTAATCGGGACCCTCTCTGTGCAGGTTTCTAATTTGACGCCGTCTCCTTGAATTACTTTTACAAACAAGCATTTATTTTCACTGCTTTGTGAGCAGCGGTGTTGTCCACTGTCATACTGAAATCTATGTATTTCTGCATGCAAACAGGCTTTTTTTTTAATGATTTTTTTCATCTTTTCAAACCATCCAGAGTAAGAAACTCCTTTTAAAGGAATCCTGTAAAATAAATAAATAAAAAACAGAAATCTATCAGATACGTCTGTACATTAATCTGACCCTATGATAACTCAATTTATGCAGAATTAACTGATTTTCGAGACCTGAGCCTGATACAAAATGCAAAAAAATGTTAGCAAAATATGTAGTGTTGGCATTTGGCCTGAGCTGGGAGTCTCCACCATATGTCCAGTGTTACACATGTGAGCCAGAAACATTCATAACGCTGCGACATGTCATTCCATGAAACACAGCACCATAAAAACACACATAAAACACAAAGCTGATTACAGGTTTAAAGAAAATCCAGCATATGTAAAGGAATGAATTGCCATTAGAGATTTAGTTCTATACATTAAGGTAATGCCGAGCTAATGTTTCGTTCTTTCTTTCTTTTTTTTGTTTGTTTGTTTTCAAAGCATCCATGTGCCTTTAGCACACACCACCATGGATTATGTCCACAGTGGACATCCAGCCAACAAAGCACTTCTGCGCTCATGGACACAGACCATTAGCTGGAAAAAACATAAATCTCCTTATAAGAGGAAAAAAGAGATGTTTTAATGACAGATTACATGCATTTAATGGACAAATTTACATCCATGAGCTGCAGCTAAAAGCGTTTGACGCAAACAGATGAATGAGTGAAGCTCCGTCAAGGAAGTTACTGTAGAGCACACGGAAATGCCAGTGAAGAGGAGGCCGGGTGAGTGCATACGCAAAAAGTTCGATGGAAACGGGCATCCATCCATCCATCCATCCATCCATCCATCCATCCATCTTCCTAACTGCATTCCCAATTTGGGGTTGTGGAGAGGCTGTCATATACTGGTATACCATGATATGTTTACCAGTCCTTTGTAGTATTCCATTTATGAATGCACATCATTTTGATTATATCGGTTAACTAGAATAAATTAGTTTAAAGCAAACTTGTGACTGAAATACACCTCAAAGAGATTTCATGTTACCAGTTAAAAATACAACAGTTAAACATGAGGTGATGAATGAACCAACTTATTTAAACAAACCGTTTAAGACAAACTTCATTTGACAAATAAAAAAAAAAAAAGGTCCTGCTGATCTCAGTAAAAGTCATCTCAACAAAGTGGCACACTATGACAGTAAAGGAGGAAGGATGCACAGTTTGCTGACAGATGCCTCACTCCCTGCCCCGCCCTGACTCGGCTCACCTGTTCAGGGCGTCAAGAGAGCTCCTGGAGATAAGCGTGTCTGTTCTCCCCACACAAGCAGGAGGTGGCCAGGGAGGGCTCGACAGGAAATGCTGGCACGTGCTTTCCCACAGAGGTCTCTCACCCCTTAAAAAACATCCAATGGGGTGTGTGTGTGTGTGTGGATGTATTTGTGGGCACTAGGTATAAGGTGACCGATGCAGGTGTGTTTCTATAGGTTTCCTCTACCCTGAGGTAATATAAAAAGCACACAGTGGAGAGCGACTGTATATGTGTTACGTTTGTGGATCGTTCGTGTGTGAGTTTGTGTGTGTGAGAGAGAGCAGGAGGAGTGTGCCCCCTGCGTGCCCCCACGGCCGCCAAACGCCTGGCCACCTGCTCTGGATTTGAGAGCATGCGGATTACACGCGTCACAATGGAGATACGCAAACACAAATATGCCTCCAGCTAACAAAGGACACACACACACACCAGACAGTATCACTGCTAATTGCTTTTAGCAACTTCAATATTTTCATCGTCTGTGGTATGGTAATGCTGGACGTGATATGGAAGATAACATTTGCAGCATGAATACGTTGACTGATGCCTACTGATTCATTTATTCTACGTGTCTGTTGGAGGCTTATGGCGCCAATCGCTGAACTTTGGTGGCTTTGAACAATGTTTTACCACATCTGTTCTGACCCACAGTATATCGACTGTCCTGCTTTTCTTTGCAGGGTCAACAAGGAGAAACCATCAGACAATCCCAGCCAAGAAAAGTGCCCAAACACAACATCACTGTGAATAACAACACATATAAGCACCATAAGCAGTTTATCCGTGTTGTCTGAGGACCGCATACATCAAAAAAGCCACTGAAAGATTACTCAGAAGGCCTTTTCCCATATGAACAATGCCTTTTTAGTTGTAGCCTGATGCGTTCACTACCAGCTCTTTCACATCTTCACTGCTTAACAAGACCAAAGAAATCTGTTGGCAGTGCGTCTCGGGTCTCTCTAAAGTTTTGTCAGCAACTTTAGAATAGCTAAACCTCTGCTGTATCAAATTTAAACGTTCTGTCAAATCTGAGTCCTGCAATACCATGCAAGTGCAACATAAAATAACCAACAACTTGCCCAGTAACGAAGACAGAATCTCAAAAAAGTTTGAGCTTTATTGCATCATGACAGACATATTATGATGGCTTATTAAAGGTGGTTGGTGTTAAGGTACTTTCAGCGTTATGATTTAGAAAAACATGCACATGAATAAAAAACTGTCACTAGTGACGTAATAAAGAGAAACCAAACTGCAAAAATCAGCCAGAAGCCCAAAAGTGGCCATCAGTTGCTTGCATGTAAATTCAACTGCCATCACTTGCTTTTGTATGCATGATGTAATTCACTGCTTTAGTGGCATCTAAGTATATTTTAATGACATGTGTGGACTAAACCTATCACACAAATTACTGGAAGGTGATGTAAATGGATGCCAAGATCCTGACATGCAGCCAAAAAGATGAACTGCGCAAAAATTATCGGTACCCCAAGCGCTCAAGGACATTTAACAAAATTGACCTTGTCGCTCTTTTTTTATGGTGGTAAAAAAGAAGAGGCGGGCTATTAAAGCGCCACTGGGCTCGTGCTTGTGTGCAAATTCAATCACTGTGGGATTGAAGAGGGGGTGCTCTTCCACTGTCTTCCCTCTCTGCCTTGCCTCTTTTTTCCCCCCATGGGGGTGGCTGGTTTGTTTTGCTAATGACCCCATCCTGTTATGACCTCATTCAGTTTGTGCTCAGTAATTGGTGGCACACTGACATACTGGGGTGTCGGAGGAGGGGTTGACACGCCTAGGGGGGGGATCTCATTGTAAACATTTCTCCCCGACAAATAAGGTATTGTTATTAATGATTAACGGCAATGAAGGGGAAGTGTGTGTGTGTGTGTGTGTGTGTCTGTGTGTGTGACAGAGAGAAAGAGAAGAAGAAAGAAGATGATGTAGGTGATGAATGATTATGACTCGAGGTTTTACTACAGACTAGGGAGGTGGTAGTGATGAAGCATTTTACTTCAAACTTCAAACAGCGGTTTGAAAGCAGACTGCTGTTCATACAGAATACATATGGTGCATCTTTTAGTCTACTTCAGCACAAGAAACCACACTCCTGGGAGAAGACTGCTGGCTTGACTGTTGTCCAAATGACGATCATCGTCAACCTTCACAAGGAGGCTAAGGCACAGAACATCATGCACAAACAGCAGGAAGGGCCGCAGCCTTAAGTAGAAAACTAGATTCAAGGAGTGGACAGAGTGCATTTAATGCACTGACAACCGAGTGCATTGTGCCACCATGCACAGGAAAGGGGTTACTAACTATCACAGTCCTAATGTGAAGCCACTCCTGAAAAGTGTCGTACTTAGGCTAATGAGAAAAAGAAGTGAGCTGTTGCTTAGTGGTCCGAGGTTTTTTAGATTTAAGTAAATTTGTTTATTTCTTTCAGAAATCAACATCCTGGAGTCTGGAGGGTGTGAAGTGTGACGTTTCTGCAGTCTGTGATGATTTGTGATGCTATGTTGCCTGCATTGACAGTGGTTGGCCCACCATTTTTTTATGTTATTGTTAAGAGGAGGATGAGAAACACCCAACCCCAAAATACAGCAACCCTAACGCCTTTATCGCAGCATCCAGGGCTTCAGTAACACCTCAGCAGAGCCACAACCTGACTGGCTTCATGCCACACTGCACTGATGCAGTAATTCATTCTAAAGGATCACCAGCCAAATACTGAGCACATAAATGACCATACTTTGAGAAGTGAAATGTTTCTGTAATGTAAATCCTTTTAAAAATTGTTCTAAAGAAATATCCTAATAAGAGATACTGGATTTATGATTTTCAGCTATTATCATCAAAAATAAAGCAAAATTTCATTTTATGTGTAATGAACATACAACCAATGAAATTTAACTAATTTTCAACTACATTATGAAACAATTAATATTTTCAAGATATGCAATATTTTTTTGAAGGGCTCTTGTTGGCATACCTGATTCACTACTGTTTTTCTTTGGAAATGGTAAGAAGATAGGCAAAATACATGTGTCAGTGTGGGGTCCTGCTGATGTTTGACAGTGACTAGTAGCTCTAGTATGTGTCTACGTTATTTTCAAGAATGGGAAAATGCACTTTGATGACACTGCAGATTGTTCTATAAAATAAAATAAAAAATGTTTAAAAAAAAAGGCCATAGCTATGCTGAAACTCAATTCAAGTTCATATTTTTCCGAGAAATAAATCCGCCAAATTCACGAGACCTATTCTGGTGATTTCCCGAGGACCGACACTATGAACAGCAATATTCACTAGGGGTGTAACCTGATCTATTTTTACCTAAATGTTATAAAATGCTGTCATTCGCTGGAATTTCATTTATTTCAGCCAAAGCCCACAAAGAATGGAGCCAATTAATGTGAAAATTAACGATGTCTGACTAATTAAAACTATCATAGTAGCTCCATTTTTAAGAACCAACTGCAATAAAAGTTGGTTCCCCTTCACTGGTTAGATTCCATTATAATAATGTATTTTTCTACTTATAATTTTGCTTGACCGTGTTTATAGGACCCTTGCAAGCATACCAGTATTTGCAAACAGGTTGTCCCATTCTTCTCAGATGATTGTTTGCATTCCAGATTTTTGTTTCTCTGACTTCCTTTTTAGAAAACTGGTAAGGTGTTCCAGCAGATTAAAGACAGGAGACACAAGGCCGCTCCTAGTTTTCTTTTGTTTTTTTCTAGCCTTATTGAGCCAGGTGATATCTTTCCTCATTTACCATTTCCGGATATAAACTCAATTAATCAGGGGTATCAAACATAAAGTGCGGGGACCATAATAAGCCAAGCAAAGACTCCAATCCAGCTCGCAGGATCGTTTTGGAAAACATGAAAGAGGGCGTAGTGAAAAGGTGAGGATGTTCACGTGTTTCTTTCATAACATCGTTCATGTAATTGATCTGGAAATTACAAGAAGACGTTTTTGGTTGAATTGTATACAATAAGCAGACAATTGTGGATATTCCTTTACTTCTGCTACAATGATTCTGACTGGTTACTTGTGGATATTTACAGTGAGGAATTGCTGCTTCTGCCCAAATACATCACAATGCTGTTTCACCACTTCATAAAGTGAGCATCTGAATTTGCTGCAATAATGTGGTGGATATAGTTGTTATCTGCATAAGAGGTGAAAAAGTTCCCGTCTCATCCTCCAACTCTTTCCCCAAATTCTTCATTTGACTAAGGGATGGAGGCTCGGTCGTGCACAGATGGGTGGTATACTATTGAAGTCATAATCCATCATAAAATTGTACCCTCAAGGATTATGTGTGTGCGTGTGTGTGTGTGTGTTACATGGTTGCATGTGTCCTGGGCCATTTGTGCATTTCTCTAATGTGGCTGTCTACATGCCATTATTGAAATGAGTTAAATGAGACGTATATCATTATAACGTGCTTGTGTATGTGTGTGTGTGTCTGTGCATGTATGAAACATCAAATGCACATCAAAAAAGTCGCATGTCTGCTTATCAGTATTACACTAATTATCATTGATGTTTAGCGTGCAATTACACCATATTATTCCCAATAATTATAGAGCACTTATTAATCAATTAACATGTACTGAGAGCGTGCCCTTGCATGCTCTGCTGGCATTACATTGTGCTTGCGAGTTCCACAGGACACCTCTGCATAACCACACACACACACACAAAACCCCAACAATCAAAAAGAACAACAACAAAAAAACCAAAAACGTAATCTCCGGCTTGAGTGTGGTTTGTATTTGGAAGAACAAAAACGCTCCACGTGTGCACGTGTCCCTGCAAATACATCCGTAAAGGCAAGAACACACTTACACAGTATTGCTTTTTACTTTCAGTGGGTGGCAGAAAAAGTCATTTCTCCAGCCCTCCCTTCCTCCTCCTCCTCCTCACCTCTCCTCTCCATCCTCACCCCACTATCACATCGGGCAGGGTCTACTTATAGTACCAGCCAGAGAGAAGAGAATAGGGAGAGAAAGGGTATTATGACAGTGAGGAGAGAAAAGAGAGGGAGCGAGAGAAAAGAAGGGCAGACAGGGTATTATGAGAGAGAGGGATGAGAGCAGTGAAGGCATTTGGAGTCTTTATTCGCCTTCCTAAGCCTCGGGCTCTTCTCCCAATCCGATTGGTCGATACGGCCAGCCATGTAAATGAAATGCAAAGCAGAGAGAGACCCTGACTTCCCTTTGCCAATTTGTGGGGCCCTTTCTCTCTTCCTCTGCCGATGGCTCCGTTCTTTTATCAGTCTGTCTTCCTCTCAACGTGACGCCTTTCTTCCTCAGTATCACAGTTTGCCGCCTTCAACCTCTGATTCTCCCTCTCTCGCTCTGGCAGATAATGATTTGCCTTTTTTCTCTGAGAGCTGAACTTTGCACTTCTCTAATGTTCGGCTCGAAAAGGATTTAATCCGCCAAGGCTTCTTCTTCTTTTTTTTAATTTCCTGGGAAACGCTAGTGGTGATTAAGCATATGCTCTTTTGCATGCGTGCAACAATGCTTGTGTATGTGCAGAAGCATATATGTCCTGTTGTGCTCTTTGTGCGAATCTCTACTGGAGTCCATTAGACATTTTTAGCTTTGCAGTCGCATGAGGAAAAACTGCAAAGGTCTGAAAAGTGTTTGGCTCAAAATAATCTAAATATGCACTGGACATTTCATAGAACTGAAACGGTCTTCCATCACTGGAGAAGGAGAGTCTGCTGGCACTAAACTCTTAGGCCAGAGTTTCAGTAATGGGGGCCCTCGCTGTGTAAAGCTCTGGCTGTGAGATTTAGGTTGCTGCTTATTTATTTTAAAGAGTCTAATCAGCTCCAGCAGTGTGTGTGTGTGAGAGTCTGTTTTTAAACTGCATGGGACTGGGTGACAGGCCAATAGATGAAGACTGGACTGATGGCAGTTTTAAGTGCAGACAAATGCTACAGTCTGTCCCAGATTAAAGATGCCCTCCACCGCTGTAATCCCTGAAATGCTGTCAAATTGGTATTTCCTTCCCTCCCCTTCACTGAACATACCAACACTGAGAGTGAGCATCACAGCATGACGTGCATGGCCTGGACCGAATGAACTCTAACTTAATCTAATTAATTTCTTTGCCTTAATTTCAGGCCTCGCTTCAGTTGGCGCACTTCATCAGAAAAGTGAGTACGAGGGAAGAGAGCAGCACATCCGAACATCAGAAAACAAATATTTTGAAACTGGAAGCCAAAATGAACACGAGAGAGATGTTTTAGTAAATGATATGGTGAGGCAGAAAAGTGAGAAGCATCACCCGAATTGCAGCCAGAGATGAGAACTGGTCAGTGTGCACTGGACAGTTCATCAGGCAAACGCTGCCATCTGCAGGCTGTTGTTTGAAGCACATCGAGATTACAGAAGGTAATTAAAATTTCTCAATAAGCAAAATGCATGTGTACTGTGATGCTGGCTGGTTACCACACTGGTTTGGCCTATACTGGGATACTAAAAAAGAGCCATCGCTAATAATAACGATAATTCTTGGACATCTGTGGTATCAATCAAAATATCCACTGCTGGTGTCACGGCTAACAGATGGATCCAAGTGCAGACTGCGTGCTGGTAAGCAAAAGGTTGACAATTTATTAACACAGAAGGAAAACCACAGTGATGTGTATATACAGTGAATGGGGCAGGGGTTCAGGGCTCCAGGGGAGGGAATCCACACTCGCTCTCCACTCAGCCCAAACTCCTCACGCTCGCTCGCTTCTCCAAGGCCACTCTCGCTCCAATTTCCACTTATGTTAACACACACACACAGGGATCACAGGTCTGGGTCTGCCACAAGTTCCAGAGAGACCGATTAGATCAAAACACCACACAGCACCGAGAGAGTTTCTTTCAGAAAGAGAGCTGAGAACACGAACACGGGAGGTTCAACGTTCAGCGCCGACTACTCTGTGCCGCAGCGTTAAATAGGCCAGAGGGACGCTGCCTGATCAGCAACAGGTGTAGTAATCACTGCTGGCGCATGGGCCAAGGGTGAGAGCCCACAATGAGCTCCACCCAGGCAGGCAGGAGAAAAAACAGAACAAACTTGTGGCCACACTCTTTCAATGATGAGGATGTAACATCCTGGACAGGGAGGAACGCTGGTTTGAGCGCGGAGTCAAGGAGGCCATTTACGTGAAAAGGGAAAGACCATCTCTGAATCGAGGAGGGGGCCTAAGGATACATCTTTCGCCATCTTACAATGCTGTGATTGCAGCCATTCCTCAACTCACTGTGAATGGTACTCATGGCCATTGATCAGTGGTTGTTGATCAATGGTCATGAGAATTTGCACAAATACGATTAAGGAACTGACCTCCCAGCCCATTGTTCCTTCAGTGGGCTGGTTTCAGTCATTATGCAAATGTACTGTTTATAAGAATGGGGAAACCTGCAGTCAGCTGAGACTGAAGAAGTCACTTGGATGAGTGACGAAACGTTTCTCCCACAAAACGCTACGTCCAGATGAACAGAATCAACTTTTGGAGGTACTTACTTATTACTTATTGTCTGCAGATTAGACATGCAACCCTCCTGTTTCCAGACAGCTGGCAAGAACCAACTACAACAGCAGGTTATAAGCCAACATTATGCTAGCTAATGTTGGCTTGAGTGTCTCTGATACATAGTTAGATTACGTCTGTGAAGGTTCTCAGTCATCCAGGTCATCGTAGTCAAAGGAACTTGCAAAGAAAAGCGTCTGGACTTCTTTAAGTTACTTGAAGACGTTTCACCTCTCATCCGAGAAGCTTCTTCAGTTCTAAGGTCAAATGGTGGAGAGTCCCAGATATAAACCTAGTGGGAGTATCCCCCCACAGAGGGACAAAAGGACCCCCTGATGATCCTCTAATCGCCTGAGCCAAGGTGTGAAACTGGGTGTGGGTCCCAATCAGCCAGAGTTTCAGGTGTGTTCATTGTGAAACCTGGCCCCACCTTATCATGCGAATTCCTGGTTTGAAAGAGGAGTGAAAGAAGCCATCTATGTCCACTGTGAGCGACCATCTTTGAACAGAGGCGGGGGTTTACGACACCAACTCTCTGCCATCTATAATCCAGTTTTGAGATCCCTTCCCAGACGCCTTAACGCCCACTCACATCCTGGGCCATCTGACCTCAGGAATTCGCATGATAAGGTGGGGCCAGGTTTCACAATGAACACACCCGAAACTCTGGCTGATTGGGACCCACACCCAGTTTCACACCTTGGCTCAGGCGATTAGAGGATCATCAGGGGGTCCTTTTGTCCCTCTGTGGGGGGATACTCCCACTAGGTTTATATCTGGGACTCTCCACCATTTGACCTTAGAACTGAAGAAGCTTCTCGGATGAGAGGTGAAACGTCTTCAAGTAACTTAAAGAAGTCCAGATGCTTTTCTTTGCAAGCTCCTTTGAATAGTTAGATTACATTCTCACATCATATGAGAGCTTATTCACTAAGTGTGTGTCCAACACTGTCAGATCCATTTCAAAGACACTTTTACTAATACTGGTTAACATCAGCTAATCGAGGCTAGGAGTGGCTAACGGAAGCTAACAGCAGCAAAAACGGCAAAGCTTACTGAGAGAAAAATTCAGGATATCCTCAACAACCCACCTCACTATCAAGTCAGACTCCTTTCACAAATCTCCTCCAGAGTCAATAGATGGGGACACGTAATAACAGTTGAGGTAAACAGTGGACTGGCAGCTAGTAGTGAGATGTTATACACTATAACTTTAAAAGGCATAGAACAAACCACTGCATGGACATGTGACTGAATTTATTTAACATGTGTATGAATTGCTGAATATGGGGGTTGTTTGTAGTCTAAAAGCACTTTGAGTGCTAAGTAAGATTAGCATGCAAGTAACTGGTTCACATGGAAAGCAACAGAAGTGGAAAGTAATTAAGTATAAATACTTTGTTACTGTACTTAGGTAGAATTTTCAGTTTTTTCTTCTGATAACTTTTTACTTTTACTCCCTGCATTTTTAAACAAATATCTGTACTTTGTATTCCTTACATTTTCAGACTTGCTTCTTTAAGCTGTGGGAAGGCAGACGAGACAGGAGAGAAAGAAGACAGGTTATAATTAAATTTAAGGACTGCTCAGCGACACTTGAGAAACTGCAGATTTAAAGGTTACATGAAATGTCATCATATGACATATTGGATTTGTACATAATGTGTTTTGATAAATTATGTATTTCCATTTTGTGAAACATCCTGCAAAACAAACTAAGTATATCAACTTTGTGTTATTCAAGTGTTGCATGAAAGTACTGGGTAGTTTTGTCCAGGATAAACAGGTTAGTTTGCAGTACTGTGGTGAATTCACAGTAAAGCACTGTGTTGGACTGCTGCACAGTGTCTGTGCTCACGGTCAGATTTAGGTTACATCAAGTGTAGCAGAGATGAATTTGCAGTTAAGCTGATGATGTTTAGAATAATTTACTGAATTCCAACCTTATACCAACTGTATACTGTCTAGTATAAAGACAGTATAAACAGTATAGTGTCAGTGTAGGGGATTTACATCAGCAAGGATAGCTTGTCAAACTGCATACATCTTGTGTAAATATACACAACTAATATAACCTCCTACTGGAGCTCATATTAAAAATTATTGTGACTTGTGGTTCCTCTTTCCCACGCTGAGGCACTGCACAGATCTTGGGGTTCCCCCACCTGCTAAATCCCACTGTAGCCCCTGACACTACTCATTTTACTGTTTAAGTGTAGAGGCAAAGTCATCCTCTACCACGTAGGCAGCAGAAAATAGATATTTTTTAAAATTCCCTCTCATTGCATGTGTCCTACGTAACATATTCACACTAAGCACATTCATTAGAATTAAAACGTATATTACATTTAGATTAAAATGATATTTGTATTCTTATGGAGTAATATTACTTTATTATTATACTAATACAGCAGTTAATATAATGAGGTTCAGTTACCTTTGTACAAAAATGTTTAATAGAAATGTCCTTTTTACTTTCTTATTTTCAGGGCGTGTACTTTTGCACTTCTACTTCAGTAAAGAAGTTACTTCAGTGCTTCAACTTTTACTGGAGTATATTTTAGGACACGTATCTGTACTTCTACTTAAGTAAAGAAAGTCTGTACTTTTAACACCCTTGAAAAGCAAATGAACAGGTTTATCTTTTCTAAGCTTTGAATTTTCAGAGAATGACCAGCATATAAGAAAAGGGGAATTTTTAAACGAGCATTCATTTTCTTCAAGCCCTCTTTTCTTACTCCGGAATTCTGGAAAAAAATTGTCCGTTGCCCTTTAAGGCTAAGCACACTGTCCTGCATGTTTCCAGATTGATTCAGCAGTAACATCTTAAAAGGTGATATCATAATCTAGTGTAATACTCTCCAAAGACGTCTCTGTGAATACTTTTCATGGGAAATACTTACAGCAAAGTAATGTCTCTAAAATTTCTCCACTTTCCCGGGATCCCATTTTTGGTGTTCCATAATGCTAGAAAAGCATTAAGTGAACACCCATTTTAGCAACTTGCAATTTAACCAAAAAACACCTAAATCACAAGACGTTAATCTGGAAATGTGTGTCTTTGTGTGTATAGGCATGCACCATAATGAGTAGCGTGGGGGAAGCTAGACAACAGCTTTCTGACAAGAAGGAAGAGGTCTACCAAACTACATGTCAGCCACACACACACACACTCTCCTCATCATCCTCTCCTTCCTCATCCTCCCATCAGCCCTCTCACTTCCTTGGTTCTCCCTTCCTCCTTCCCAACATCCCCTCCTCTTCACTGTCCTGCCAAGCTGACAGCTCCAAGCTCCGTGGAAAATGAGTCTCACTCGCATTACAATCGCGCGGGACAGATTCCATTAGCACTATCTGAAATTGAGCACGGGGAGCAGGGAGCGGGCGGCAGCGGCGCACGCCCCTTATCAGAGGGAGAGGGTGAGCTCCTCTGACGTCACTAATCCACTGGGTGGGATTGAGCAGACACACACACACGCACATACACAGCGTGGGGAAGACAGGATTCTCACACACACATTTTTTTATATACTAAAAGACACCAGGCACAAACAGGTAGAGGAACAAATCCACACACATGCATGCACAAACACTAAAAAACCCACACACGTGCAGGCGTGTGACAAACAAAAGGAAAAACAGACATTAAAAAATTTGTACTGCAAATGCAACATCAGAGGAGCTTCAGTGAGTCTCTGCACTCACTTTACAAGTCCCTGGAACTTATATTTAACGGGGTAATGAAAAGCTGACGTACATGATGAAACTGGAAGAAAACAAGCAACACATCAGTTCTCTGCCTCTGCGCTTGTGTGTGTGTGTGTGTGTGTGAGAGAGAGTGTGTGTCAGTGGTTTCCTGAGGAGTGCTGGCAGGTCTGTTTGGTGGTGCTGCTGGTGGGATTTGTAGCACGTCAGTCTCTTGGTCTAAGATGAAACTGAGCCTCTCTCGCACTCACTGTGCGATCCCCACCTATGCTGCCCGCTTCTTGTCCCGTCTCCCCCGCTCCAATAATTCAAACAAATGCAGATTCCACATATAAGTGAACACACACGTGCATCTGCAGGAACGCCCCACACATACCCCCCAGTGTCCTCATCCCCGTAGTTATTAACCCTTGACACATAAATCCAAGGGTATGTGGGTGTGAGATATTAGCCCCGTGTGTGTGTGTGTGTGTGTGTGGGAGGGAGGATGGGGTTAATCTTTATGTAGTGGGGATCTTTCACACAAGATCACTCAATTTAAATAGAGTGGGAACACTTTGATGTCTCCAGCCCTCCCTTCTTCCTTCGTTCTCCAACTCTCATTCACCCCTCTAATTTGCTTCATGTTGCCCCCCTCTGTGCCCCTGCGATAAGGTGTAATGAGAAATGTTTTCGAAATGGCTCTCACCTACCATGCGACGCTAATTGAGCATGTGCTTGATACAGCCAAAAAGGAGAGCGCTCGTCTCTGACCGTTGACGTCGCTGAGGAGAAGAAAATGAGAAAAGGAGCATTTAGTTTTCCCCAGTTTCCCCAGCCATGAGGCGACTGAATAAAACAAAACTGATGCATATGTTTGCATTAACTGAACCGAACAACCCTTCCCCCTCAACGACACAAAGCAATGAGAGTACGTACCATCTTCATTAGTTGTCATTTACAGGGAATTACGGAGATGCCTCCTCTGGGCTGTTATTGGTCACGCAGCCTGTATCAGGGAGGAAGAGAAGGCACTTTGGGAATATTTGAAAACAGAAATGTTTGGCCTATATTCATTTAGCAGCAGAGGGAAGGTGCTACAGGAGCACTTAACACATAAAAAAACAACATAACATAAAATACAAAAAAGATTCAACAGCAAACTGAGCAGAACAGAAACTAAAAGATGAAAAAAGCTAGTGTCACGACACATTTCGTTTAGGTTCCTTTCTCTGTCATACGTCAACACGTTCATCCACCCACATCCAGTCTGGGCCTCCCTCTCTCAAACTGCGATGTGTGAGGATTGCGTCCGTGGTGGTAGAGCGGGAGACCGCTTGGTGAGACTAAAACTGTGTGGATTACCAATCCACTGCCACAGCGTCACCTCCCTAACAGGATAACACAGCATAATAAACTCCATAAAATAATCAAACTTATTACAACTCTTAACCCCTGTTTAATACAGTCAGCTCAGCTTACGTGTGTTGGTATTCACCATTAGTCGAGCCACAAAAGAGAATAGTCTTATAAGACCAGAGAACACAGGACAGCATATTGTGATGCCTTAATATTGGCTTTAATTGGATTTGTAAATTATGTGGCTAAATTAGCACTTTTCGTGGCTTGGGGATTTAGTGAAATGTGTAGCAGGAAAGGAAAAAAAAGGGGAAAGTCTTAAAGTTAATTAATCATCTGTGGCTCCAGATTAATTAAAGTTTCCCAGTGTTTGTAGTTAATGGGGAGATTGATGGAACAATGGCTTGAACGCCCCCTGCCTCCTCGAGAGCAGAGAGCTGAGTCCACAGAGACGTACTTCAGAGCCTTTGATTATCACACATCCTCCACACACACATATGCACACATGCATGAAAACACACACGAACACACACACACATATATATATAAATACACAGAGACCGGAGAGTCCCCTTCAAACTTCCTAGTCACAGATATCATTACTCCCATTGAGGGATTCACATTAATTAGTTGGGATCAAAACCTACAAATCCCCCCACTGAGAATTCCTCTGTTCTCCTAAACTATACCTCCATCATTTATGCCACATCCCCTGACACACAACCACATACAGAATACAGCCAGATATCCCTGTTAGTGGGCCAGGGGTAAAAACAAGCTGTTGGGCACCCTTTCGCTGTCCCTATCCTTCCTTGTCCCGGTGCCCAAGCTCAGTTTAAACTTATTCAAATCCATTACAAGTTTAACCTGTACCATACACATTACCAGCAAACAGCTTTCTCCACCTAATAGCCAGTTCAGTAAGCATTTCATGTATTCAAAGGTTGTAGCTTAGCAAAAATAAGGGACAGTAGACTTAACTATGGAGAGAAAAGCATTATGGGAATTCTGCAGAGGCTTAGGAGGATGCATGTGAGTGCATTCTAGGAAGCCATCAGTGCACTGCCCAGTGATAATGATGCTATGTTTAGGATACTTGCTGGTTGAAAAGTTAGCTACATGAAAAGGAAGCTATATGTATGCATACTGACAGACTGTATGTTTGTGTGTGTATCTTTTATATACAATCTGTGGCTGTTTCACATATTTTTGATAGTGCCCCCAAAGTGGTACTAGACAGCTAGATAACATATTAGCACCTACATGCAGAACATACATAGTACCATGCAGTAGTATGCTGGGACCTTCACAGTGATCAGGTCACAAATTCAGGTCCTAACTTTCCAATATGAAATATTTTGCTTCCATTTTGATAAGCACTAAGCTATGGTTAATCAAAAAAATTAAAAATGAAAGGATAAATAAATCTTGGCTACATTCAAAGGATCATGTTTGGTTTAAAAGGCGCCATTTGACAACTTGAAGCACATGTTATGTAGCTCCTTTTTACAGCTTACCACATTTACCAGTCATAGTGCAAAAGATAGATACAGCTCCTGTGATGTCACCCATTGGTTTGTGAAGTTCTGGTCTCAGACGAGAGTTGAGCCTTTTCACCATCACCATCTTGATGTTTTGAAGCCATATATGATAGTGGCGGGCAGAGGGCAGTTTTTATATGCGTTACAGTCTTTTTGCAACCACATGTATCGCCCCCTGGTGGTTGCAAAAAAGAATCCAGGTTACAGGTTCTTCTGCACCGATCACTTTTCAGACCCAAAGGTAACATCCATCGTTTAATGATTTTATATGCTTTTTGTCACATGACCACCAGAGGTCTTACACATAGTTTGGCTTGTTTTCTTTTCATCGGTGGTTACTGTTTGGATAAAACCTTCCAAATGAGGCTGTAGAGTGGATTACTTACTGGTTATACAGTAATAACAGCAGTCAAAGGAGCTTGCAAAGAAAAGCGTCTGGACTTCTTTAAGTTACTTGAAGACGTTTCACCTCTCATCCGAGAAGCTTCTTCAGTTCTAAGGTCAAATGGTGGAGAGTCCCAGATATAAACCTAGTGGGAGTATCCCCCCACAGAGGGACAAAAGGACCCCCTGATGATCCTCTAATCGCCTGAGCCAAGGTGTGAAACTGGGTGTGGGTCCCAATCAGCCAGAGTTTCGGGTGTGTTCATTGTGAAACCTGGCCCCACCTTAAGATGCAGATGGACTGCTGAGTCAAGACTCAGCATCTTAAGGATGCATCTTAAGGATAAAGGACACTCTTTCGAGGATGCCAATGTTCACATTTTGGACAGAGAGGACAGATGGTTTGAAAGAGGAGTGAAAGAAGCCATCTATGTCCACTGTGAGCGACCATCTTTGAACAGAGGCGGGGGTTTACGACACCAACTCTCTGCCATCTATAATCCAGTTTTGAGATCCCTTCCCAGACGCCTTAACGCCCACTCACATCCTGGGCCATCTGACCTCAGGAATTCGCATGATAAGGTGGGGCCAGGTTTCACAATGAACACACCCGAAACTCTGGCTGATTGGGACCCACACCCAGTTTCACACCTTGGCTCAGGCGATTAGAGGATCATCAGGGGGTCCTTTTGTCCCTCTGTGGGGGGATACTCCCACTAGGTTTATATCTGGGACTCTCCACCATTTGACCTTAGAACTGAAGAAGCTTCTCGGATGAGAGGTGAAACGTCTTCAAGTAACTTAAAGAAGTCCAGACGCTTTTCTTTGCAAGCTCCTTTGACTACGATGACCTGGATGACTGAGAACCTTCACAGACATATTGCCAAGTAATAACAGCAACCACCCTGCTGAATGGGTCATCTGATGTGTCTTAGGCTGGGATATCATCTAGATGCCAGATCCCTCAAGCACATCTCTAACTTTGACTATTTTTTATGTCATTACAGTGCATCTGGTGCAAGCATCGAATATTAAATGCATCACATTGATGTTCTAAAGTGAACTGCACTCAAACCAACGGACAAAGAGAACTGGTAGTGATTTTTTTCTTTCTGCAAAGTTGGCGTTTTTGAGTGTACGGAAAGGGGGGGGGCGGCATGTGTTAGACACTGATTGCTGGAAATTTTCTTCTAAAAAATGTGCCTATGATTAAAATTAAGAACATATTGCCGCTCATGAGATGAAAATTGTAGTGCATGCACCCAAATGAAAACTGCATACCGTCTCTCGAGTTTTAGCAGTCTTTGGGTTTTCTCTTTTCCTGCTTTGAAAGACTTTAAATGTAGCGTGTCGGCACGACACCCGTGAAAAATGCTTATTCAAAAGCAGAAAGCCTCCTCCTCATGGTTGAAGTGACATAATTTCTGTACAAACTCCTGAATAACACCACTCCACGCAGGGCTTCGGGAGCCTTTCACCAGGCACCCTGAATTCTTTGCAAAGTCTTTTATATTTCTGCTTGAAATCAAGCCGCCTGTAATTTTGCCGGCATTTGCAGCTCGTTATCACATTTGCGCGGTGATGTACCGTACTCGACTGCCAAAAGTGCTCATAAAACAGATGATTATTTAAAACAGGTGATGCAACTCAAAGCAACACTGCTCATGGTGTGGAAACCTCGGAGCTGGTAGAGGGCGCCCTCTGCTGGAGCCTTCTTGTTTCCCTTGTTAAACAGAAAGGACAGCACGGCAAACTTTGAACTGGTTTATTGACATGTGTATAGCGATTGTCTGTGCACCGGACGATTACAGAAGAATATGTTATAAAATAATACAAAATAGCTGTACACAACACAGATTATAGTTAAAGGAATGCATTGTTAACTGTGAGGTTTTATGCTGTATTATACATATCAGCTACTCACTCGCCTACGATGAGACGAGCTCATAAGTTGAGGAAGTTGAGGTTTCGCCATCTGGTTATGAAGGTCAATTAATAGATATGATAACAAACGAAGTTAGGGAAGAGCTGATGATGTTACTGGTGGTATCAAACAACCTGATGCTGAGCTAAAATACTTAGTCTCTAATTTTTTAACTAATACTAAAATCTAAAACTCAAAAAAAGTTACATATGGATGTCCATAACCCAAAGTGAGTCATAGAATAAAACAAAAAGACAACTCAAACAAATATTGTACGTTAGTTCATAAACTAGAACCCAGTGGGGGTGCTGCAACTGTTCTCCATCCACATGCCAATGGTGTTACATGTTGTACTGTATATATGCATATCTCTCTCTATATATATATATATTTTGTCAAAAGCAAGATTCACTGGATTTGGTGTGATTTGCAAAGGCCAGCTAATACACATGATTTCATTGCCTGTTTCACGAGACCCGTAAGTGGTTGACTTGTGGTGATCTACTCGACTGTTTGCCCTCTAGAATTTGGACATAAGATGTGGCTGCTCTCACATCGAACGCCTTAATCTGGAACTTTTTTTCACTCAAAGTGCCTTTTATCAGGCTTCTTTCAGCTGTGACTCTAAAATCCTTAATCCTGAGCAACAGTAACACAACCCTCATCCACCACACTACAAATCTTATATTTAGACTTTAAAGGAGACCTATTATGCCTTTCCTCATGTTCTGTCATACACATGCTTATACAAAAGTGGATGTTGATATTAATAATGGTCGACCTTTCAAATAACGAGGTTAAGCTTCAAACCACCCAAAAGGCTCTGTTTTGTTCTACTTCTGCGCCCATACGATTACGGTCATCTCAGGAATTCAGCTCTAGCAATGAGACCAGGAGCCCCACCCACCCTCTGTTTAAACAGTCTTTGAGTGAGGGGCAGCCAATCAGAATAAAGTTAAAAGCATGGGCGGGGAGCCAAAATGGCTTTTTTTTTCACACAATAAATGAACTGAGTGGGCTGTCAAGGTAAATAAGGATTATTCTAAACTGTGAACCATGCAAAGCTACTGAAGAAGCATAAGAGGTCCCCTTCAAATGGAAAACATGCTGTCTTTCATTAGCTTTAAATGCTCCATGACGGGTCCAAATACAAAATGTAAACAAGTGTTGATGTGAACGTCTTTCTGTGATGAATTGGTTTGGTGGAAAATATTAGCATAGTAGTACAAAGTGGGATTCAAGAGGTCTCATTCACAAAGATCGTGGATCTATCAAGTATGAGGATCTATTTAGGCGCTCGTTCTTTTTTCCTCTTGCTTTAAAGCCCCCCTCCCCCAAAAAACAACAAAAACAAAACAGAAATGCTGCAGTTTTTAACCAACGAAGGACTCGGAAGACAGCTCAAACGTTCTCAGCATGAATTGCAAGTTGGCGCTCCACCGTGCAAAGTTTTCGAGTACGTGTAGTGTACATACTGTATGTGTACGTTCAGCACATGCAAGCTAGACACAATTTTTTCACGTGAGTGTATTTCTTTCTTTTTTTTTCTGTTTTTTAAATCAGTTATGTCTTTCATACTTGAGGCTATTATTGGATTTACTTGTTGAACTAGTTCACCAAGCTACACCTAATATTCAGTTACAAAAATAGTATCACAATATAGACCATTCAATATGAGCACCAGGGAAGGCTAAATATAGCCCAAAGTATTTTGGCTACATTCATTGTCTGGGCAATGTTTTACGGTAGCAGAGTGTGTGTGAAAGTGTGTGTGTTCGTTAGACACAGTGTTGGCAATGTTTTCTCACTCACGAGCTCCCCTACATCTACCGCACGATTATATCTCGTAACATACACAACTTGCGTACACTGAGTAACAACAGTTAACTAAAACCAATTGTCAGATAGAAAAATAGTTGCTGTATAATTTTTTTTAAACACTGAACATCTAAAAGAATTCCTCCCACTTCCCCAAATAAAGCCCTCCCCGTTTCCTAACAAAATAGTTTTCTTTGAAACAATAACCCAAAAAAAATGTTTTGAGGTTACACAAGGTCAAGCCTACTGACACTCCATCACACTACCATACACCCTGTTTAACATAATTCAGAAACCAGAAGTGTGTTCAAATTAATAAAGAACAAGCTGGATAGTTTTGCAGCATTACCAGCACAGTAAAGAAATGATAGAATTAGTAATTAAATATGGATCAGGCATTAAGTCTTTCAAATCTGCAGCTTGTGGTATCACTCATATTCTCTGGTCTATGACCTCCAATTTGGAAATAAGTCACGGGATTGAACACGCCTCTGGTTGAGCCCTTTACCTGGAAATCATTTCAGCCACATTTGAATTGGACTGCTGACCTAACACTTGGCTAAACATAGCATAACATCTAGCTTATCTATGGGAGTGCTATTATTGCTTCAGAGTTGGGAAGTGGAGTTCATACCCGGTTTTCATTCCAAGCCTTTGTTTATCCTTACTCTGCTTCATAATTAGGAAAAGATCTGCTGTAAAAGTACTGCAGTGTTCCCTCTGGCCCTTTGGAGCTAATCAAACAATCTGCAGGTTACTGTCCAAAGAATTACAACACATAGGGCTCTGTCATTAATGGGCAGTCTGTGCATAGATCTTACTCTACAGTGATATGTAAAGGACTCCAACAACATATGCTCCTAATTCCTTAACTTCAGAAATAGTTGTGAAGTTTTCCTTCATGGATCAGGAAGAGTGTTAAATGCTGTATGGAAGCACGAGCCACTGATCCCACATTATAATCATCAACCATCCGCAGTTAACAAAGCCCACTGAGAACAAAGCTAGAAATATAAAACGGTTGCTAGTTCAGAAAGGAAAACCATTAATTATAATGCTGATGTCAGATAAGATATTTTTTTTATGGAAGTTGATGCCAGAAGCATTATGTTTTTTTGTGATGAAAGTCCTGCCGCAGCCAATGAACTAATAAGAAAAAAAGTATATATATATATATATATATATATATATATATATATATATATATATATATATATATATTCCACAGCAGCAGAAGTGGTTACGCTTCATGTGAAAGGATAGAAGATGAATAAGTGCAAAAGTTACTTGCATTTTATACAATGCATGGTGGAAAGTCATGTGGCTGTCATTTGATAATATAGTTAAAATGCAGCATCATAGTTTAAGCTGTGCACGTGCAGCATCACTTCTGAGAGCTGTGTCTCGCTGAAAGACGAGTAATGACTGAAATCAACTGCCACTGTATTTAGCTGGAATTAAAACCCTCTGACTCCTGCACGAGGGGGGCGGGAAATGGTTTAAAATTTAGAAAACACTTTGAATTGACAGCACTGACAATTCTGTCCTATTTTCTTGATCTTACACTAATCAGCAAGCCCTAAAGGATAAACAAAGGGAAGGATTTGTCAGCACTGAGCTACATTCAGTAACAGAGAGTGTTATTGTACAGAACACACACGCTTATCATACTGATCAACATTTGAACGCATGAACGCAGCTCAGGTAGCTTCCTGCTATTGTGGTTGTTGCTGAGAAGTGGTGATTAGTCGATGGGGCCCTGGAAGATGAGCCGTGTCCAGCCGGGGGAGCTCAGGGCAGTGGAGCAGAAGGGGCAGACGGGTCTGAAGGCATGCGTCCCATGGGGCAGAGGAGTCTCAGCCCAATACTTGGCTGTCCTCTCTGAGCAGACGTGGCCACATGGCACAAAACCGTGAGTGGGGGCTCCGGCATCCACATACACCGCAGGCTCACAGCCCAGCCACAGCGGCACGTAAGGACCCACGCTCCTGCACAGGGGACATTCTCGCCGGGTGGTGGAGCCTTCACCCTCTCCTGGATCTTCCTCTCTCTCCGATCTCTGGCCCCAATCGTGGCGTCCGTGCACGTGGCCACAGGCGAGGTAGACCCAGGGTTGACGCTCTTCAAGGCTGAAGTTAGATAAAGTGTACCGATATTTTAAAGAAATTTTTTTATGCATGCGTGTGTAACAAAATAGAAAAACCTGTGAAGAATTTTCTCCTAAAATTAGTAACTGGAAATAATCAGTTTTTAAATAAATAACAAGACCTTAATTTAACCATCAGTGTGGCCCTGACCTATGACTGCGTGGAAGGCTGGGGAACGCCAGTGTGCTGAGGCCGACGGGACACTGGGGCCGGGATGCGTTAAGCTCCTGACGAAGCGCCTCCAGGTGACGCAGAGTGGGAGAACGCATGAGCCCCTCACCGGTGCGCCACAGTAGAGTAGCACCACAGAGATCGACGAGCGACCCGTCACGTAGTGCGCTGCTCTCCCCCTCTGCCTGAAGTGACGCACAGACAGATATTTGTGTACAATAAAATGCAAATACAGACCCCAAAAGTTCACTGAAGAAATGTAGATATGGTAACAAAACCTGCGGCAACTCACCAGCGTCCCCCTGCTGGGTCCAGACCGTGTCTCCCGCAGCGCATAAACATCTCCACAGACGGAGATCTCCCTCCACAGGCCTTGCTTGGGATCCTCTGGGAAGCCCTGTGGGTGCATCACTAGCACCCCATTAGTGGTGAGGCCATCCATATGCCCATCAGGATTTTTCCATTTGGTTGCTTTCTCCTGTGGCAGCAAAGACAGTAAAACATAATATTGATATGTTTCAGAAAGTATTTTTATTGTGTTATTCCTATACTGTTATTCCCAGCATGAAGAGTGCTGCTCTCGTCTTACTTTCAAATACAGGCAGTCCAAAAACACAGGGAAAAAAGACTTTGCAGTTAGATCTTCAGTGCATCTCTTTCTACAACAGAAGTCCCACAGCACTGTGCAAAAGTCTTTGGCCACCGCACAGTTTTGCAAGGAAAATGGGTGCAGCAATTTATTGAGATGTGCAAATACACATGGAAACACATGGACAACGCACCCATCCCTTGAGTTAGGTGCTTTTCTGTGCTTGAATGATTCATAGGTCAGTGTTAAGTGGCGTAACATACAAAGCAACACTCTCAAAATGGTCAGGTACAAGGAATGGACTGAAAATGAGTGAAAGCTAGTCAAACACTGCAATTTTGATCAGATCGTTTCATGGAAAGTTAAGCTCTCTGAAATCATCAGGATGTGTACAGTAGACAAGAAACTGGGACTCAGTTAGATTTTTCAATTACTTAAAATCTAAAATATTCTGTTATTAGAAACCTGTTGCTGGAGTATGAGTCTACTCACCCCTAAGAAAATATTTTTGGAGGAGTCAAAGCCTGCAGCATAGATGCGTGCAGTGTAAGGCGGGTTGCGCTCGCACACTATTCTGCAGGCAAAACGGGAAATGGTGCTGGGAGCAATGGAAGGATCTTCGCCTTCCTTTCCTCCAGAGGTGTCTGTTACCACAAAGTCAATAGGACTCTCTGTGGAGCGTCCAATCTGCAGGGCACAGAAAAATACTATTTATTAACTGAAACAAATGTCTCATTAAAATGTTATTGGTAAGCAGAGCTATTTCTTTTAAAGCATCAGTGCTCATAATTTTATGGCTTTGAGCTATCTGGGCAAGATGGTTCATTTTTATGTTTAAAAAAAATCTGTAAGAGCAATAGAAAAGCACAAGCGTGTGCATAAAAATAGACTTTCTTGGAGCTATGACGTAAAACTCTTTATTTTTAACACTTAATGGTCCCAGTTCTGAACCAAAATAATCTACCCTCCTGTAGAAATGACTTTGATGGGATTACATAACAGTTGGAAACTTGCACATGATCGCAGTTCTTGGAGTACATTTTGCTGTGAATCCTCTCATCACTCAATAAAAGAAAATAAAAGTTGACTTTGTTTGCTTGCTGTGTTACCTGGAACATGTCTGTGTTGTTGTCATGGCAGTACTCCACCACCACGGTCTGGTTTCGGGACAGTGTGAAAGAGATGCTGTGCTGCCCCCTGCTGTGCACCGCCTGCAACAACAACAACAGCAACAACTTGTGGTACAGCAGTCATTTTCTGGAAGCTTCTTTCTTTTCATTTAACCACCCATATTCTTAAGTAAAACACACACTTATAAGCAAATAAAGTATATCTACATTTTGGTTTTTAAAGGCGTCTTTAAATTCAAACAGTTTGTGCAAAGGGACTGGCATTTATACAACACTTTTCCAGTCTTACCACTTCAAGCATTTTAAACCAACAGTCCCCAACCCCCGGGCCACGGACCGGTACTGGCCCGTGAGTCGTTTGGAACCGGGCCGTGAGAGTTGTGAAATTGATGGGTTTTAGGGTTTTTATCGTTAACTCGGTTTTCCTGGGTCTTTTCCCCATGTGTTATGAATAAATCTTCTTTTTTTGCTACCGGTACTGGTTTTATTTTGTTGCGGCACCTTAAAGGCCGGTCAGTGAAAATATTGTTGGACATAAACCGGTCGTGGCACAAAAAAGGTTGGGGACTGCATTTTAGACTACAAGCCACATTTACCCATATAATCATACAACCTAACTTGTGTCTTTGGATTGTGGGTAAAAGCCAGAGAACTCTCGCAGACACAGGGAGAACACACAAACTCCACCTCACCATGATTCACGAACCTTGTTGTGAAGCCAAAGTGCTAACCACGGTACCATCATCCAACATTAAGAGCAGCATTTAGCAATGACGTGCTGGTCTTCCACTAAGCGTCAGACAAACAGATCAGCCGGTGGATGTTGATCTAATATAGATACTGGATGACGTGTCTGCTGATATAAAAGCCTTTCTTTGTTGTGTTGGAAATTGCTGAATAAGATGCTTGGAAGAGTCTAGACATGGTGTCATCACACAGATTCTCTTACAGAGTCAGCTCTCAGCACAGCACATGTAGCAACACAGCAGAACAGATGGTGGTGTGGTGTGGGTTTCATGGTAAGTTGTTAACCAGTTTGTGTAATACAATCCCACAAATCTGATCACTCTCATGTTCAGCTTCATTAAGTACACCACTGAAATCAAATATAATACGACAGCTCTGACACAAATTTGGCACTGTCAAAAATTCCCAGGTTTTGTGATAGTTCTGTGTTTTTTCAGGTCACATTAGGTGGTGGTGATGAACATGACAGCATTACTTTTAGGTGGTCCTGAATGTTTGCCTCGCTCCATGGAGATATTATTTAGTGTGGCTCTGCAGCTTATAGCAGACTTCCAAAAAACAGCAAGGAATACTGCTTTCAGTGGCAGTCTAAGACTGCTGGGCCAGGAACTTTCTGGTGGACAGCTGAATGGTGTCAAGGAGAGCCACAAAACCAACTCTGCCAGTGAGCCAGGTTGGCCCTGCCACATGGTTTTGGCCCCAGTATACTCGCCACATTGGTGCACTGTTGGTAACATTATCACACAGCCTCTTCCATTTATGGTCCCTGTTACAGTGCAGATACCTGCTGCAATATTCTCCTGAACAACAGGTGTCACCATTCAGACAAAACCTCATATAGGAGGAGAAGAAGTCAAAACAAGAACCAAAGAACATGCCAAGTTTTTCTCCACAAGGTCTCATCTTTTCGTGGCTCAAGAGTTGGGAGTTCGCCTTGTAATCGGAAGGTTGCCGGTTCGAGCCCCGGCTTGAACAGTCTCGGTCGTTGTGTCCTTGGGCGAGACACTTCACCCGTTGCCTACTGGTGGTGGTCAGAGGGCCCGGTGGCGCCAGTGTCCGGCAGCCTCGCCTCTGTCAGTGCGCCCCAGGGTGGCTGTGGCTACAATGTAGCTTGCCATCACCAGTGTGTGAATGGGTGGATGACTGGTTGTGTAAAGCGCTTTGGGGTCCTTAGGGACTAGTAAAGCGCTATACAAATACATTTACCATTTCAGACTGTTGCAACTTCTTCCTCTGTAAACTCTGTGAATCTCTGAGCTTCTGTGCTAATGTATGATAAAAATGGCGGTACAACCAACACAATCTTACACTTGTCTCTTCAATTAAGCTGCAGCAACTGTTGCAACGGCGAATCTGAAGTTTAATGTTAATAATTTGTCATACAGTGCTTTTTGTCAGGTACTGCACAGACGTTATAATGGGACCTTAGCAGTGACTGAACTTTCAAAATAAAAGTAAGTGGCTTTTCAACTGGTATTCTGATCATAGGTGGTACTGTTATCTTAAATTAAATAAATAAATAAACAATACTGTTGGTTATTGTTCATATACTTGAAAGCCCACCCAAGCAAAGTCTCTGTGTGGGAAAAAAATATCCATCCAAAATAATATAAATGTTGGCTGATTTATCGATACCTGAATTTTGTACTAGCTAAAAACAGTATCCAAGCAGTAATCAGTATCAGTCATCTCCAGATAAAATCTTAATTCAGCTCAAGTTTTTTACATGCAGCATCTTTCAGTACATCAAACAGCCTTATGTAGGATGACACACACACACACACACACACACACACACACACACACACACACACACACACACACACACACAACATAAACCTGTCTTCATGATTAGTCATCCTTCCTCTGGCACACAACAGGGGTTACAGGAAGGAAACTCATGTTACACAATGATGAAAACTATAACACACACACACATGCACATGGACACGTACCTTGCTGTCCTGTGGTGTATTGAGGATGTGCACAGCACTGGGCTTGACACCGTTGGCCTTGGCCCTTCGGTACAGAGCAAAGCGGCTCTTTCTGCGCCCACGGTCTCCGTTTGGAAGGGAGCCATTGTAGCTGGAGGAAGATAAACAAACACAAGAACATGACGAAAAATATCTACTGAAACAAACAAATGATGTTTAAGTAATCTAATTTGGGCTGGAATACAAGTCAGGCGACATCTAGCTTTATTGAGAAAGCCTAATTGTGTTAAAAACACAGTTTTCTTGTTTGCATACTTATCATAAGTCATCACTTAAATGACACTGAAGCTGCCAAGATGTCAGGAAAATAACGGCAATTAAAGTGCAAGCTCAATTAATTATGTGCATCTTTACAGCAATACCGCTGCTCGCTCGTTTGAAATGAATTAGAGCAGCACATTCAGGCCACTCGTGATTCATGTTAAACTGCTGAACCTCAATGAGAAAGACAACCTGCACTTGATCTGACTCACTCGGCTTGTCCTTAAGGCCCACGTTCACTAAAGAAGAGCTCGCTCTTCATCTAACCTCTTACAATATAAAGCATCTTCAGCAAGACAGATTTATTTTCATCACACCATTGCCCAATTATATTAACCATAAAGAGTTGAGTAAGTGGTCTGGAGAGGATACTGAATAATACTTTGAAGCTTTTTGTTCATTAATAGCAGGCAGATATGATAGGTTCTTCTTACGAGGGTGGTAAATAACATAGTCCAGCCCATGACTGTTTTATAACTCAATATAAGGCTTTTAAATGAAAATCCTTCTAACACCTTAACTAAGATATTGAATTTGTCCTCAATGTTTTCTGTAGCTGGGTCAATGTAATTTCTTTCACAGCTTGAGTTCACAAAAAAGGCAGTATGTAAGGCTTGTGACTAATGAGCAGGACACGTTTCTTATTAAAAGCATTCAGAGGAAGTCCTGCAGGCAAGACTCACAATTTTGACAATAACCATCTTCACTGCTCCCCACAGTTGATGAGATGAAAAGCCATCTGGTCTGGTTTTCTTCTGACCTTTGGTCTTGATTTGAGTACAAAAGGAAACACTGCCTACTTTTGAGTGTCAGTAAAGTGTAGCTTTGACACTGTGATGAATTTACAAAAGGAATGAAGAAAGATGATTTAAGTGACTCTGCAAGTGGCATGTTCTAGACGGGTGGTCTGAGTATTTCAGAAACTGTTGATCTGCTTGGATGTTCCCACACAGCCATCTCTAAGTTTAACTGAGAGTGGTCTGAAAAAGGGAAATATCTGATGAGGGGCAGTTCTCTGGGATGAACAATGCCTTGTTGATACCACTCACAGGAGTATGGCATAGATGTATTCAGACTGATTCGGTAACAGTAATTCAAATAAGCACTCAATACAACCAAGGTATGCAGAAGAGCATCTCTGAATGCACAACATATTAAACTTGAAGCAGTTGGAAGACCACGTTGGGTGCCACTCCTGTGAGCTAAAGCTTTATTTAGACCTCTGCTGGAAATGTTTGTCCTAACTTACATAATAATTGGAAACTCATTTCACCCCTACACCACAACCTTTCACGCCATTTAAGTCTTTTGTATCCGTGGACCCAATGTGTAGTCACATTTCTCTAAGGTGCACATCAGGTCGGTGCGTAGGGTTATAACAAGGTTCCAGTTATGGCGTAAGTTACAACATAAATCTGACGTATAAGTATAATTAACATGTAAGAATGGAAAACTGAGTCTATAATGTCCACAAGCTCACTGAAAGTGGAAAACAGAAGACTGGATGATCTGACTGGACTCAATTCTACAGCGACATTTAGATGATAGGGTCAGAATCTGCCATTAACATGTTGGTAATGGATCCATCCTGCCTTGTATCGATGGTTCAGGTCGGTGGTGGTATAATGATGTGAGGGATACGTTCTTGACCGATCAGTATCCCTGTTAAAATGCCACAATATACCAGAATATTGCAGCTGACCATGTCCATCCCTTTATAATACAGTGTACCTATTTTCTGATGGCTGCTTCCAGCAGGATAACACAAACCATGCTAGAAAGGTAAAATCATCTCAAACTGCTTCCTTGAACTGCCTTGAATGCACCGATCCAATATTAAGATCAGATATTAGTCTGACAGCCCCCCTAAAAAAACAAAACAAACAAACAAAAAAACACTTCCTCACTAGACAGCAGCAGCTAGCAGCAGAGCTAACGTAGCATGGAGGGAGCAAACACCAGAATGTCAGCAGTTTGGAGGCATTGCAACAGCTTCGGTCTTTATATTTGCAAAGTTGTTGTGTTTTTTTTTTTTTGCTGCAAACTGGGCTCAAGGTGACAAGACTGACAACACCTGACAATGAAGATGCTTTCTGTCTCTTCCTTCACTAGTTTACTTTCACTCTCATTATATTCTGTCACCGACCATATCTAAGAAGCTAGAAGGACACTGGTTTAGTGTTACACCTGTTGGTAATCTTCTATTATACTTATGGTAACGTGACCTCTCCTGACAGCTCACAGCTGTGTGTGAGGATGAAAAGGGAAAACTGTTAATAACAGCAGTTTCCAGCAACCTAATGACGCTCACTTGAATCACTCTAATATCACTTTGACATGAGCTCTCTGAAAATAAATTAGATGAACAACTTTAGCATATTTTTCATAGTTTTTCACTGCATTTATCCCAGGCCTATTTTTATTTATTATTTTACTATTTAATGATAACACTTCAATAAATTTGTATTCATGAAAAAATGTAAACTGTATTTGATGGTTCAATCTGTGAGCTTGTCTAAGAGCAAGTTGATATTGTGCATTTCAATTCCATGAATCTCAGAACATAAATTTTCTGTGGTTGACAATCCTCAGGATAGAGTGGGGAAGGAAGGTGGGATGATGATGCTGAACAGATCAAGTATGTCACCTGGAAATACTACAAACAGGGCACATTCAACTTTGATTTTTTTTTATGTGAAATCCAATTAAAGAGCATGACTCAATGCAAACCTGTACCCTTCCTGGCCTGCTCTGACAGTTCAAACTAAACTGTGACTAACAAGGAAAAGACTGGTGCAGGAATCACGGACACGCGAACACAGAGCTTTCAGGGCTTTGGCTAAAAGTCAGAGCACATAAAATAGGGCAAAGGATAAGAGGCTGCAGGAGATAGAGAAAAGGGTAGCAGGTTGGTCGAAATGGAGGCAGAAAAATAGTCAGAAGCTATCACAAGTTTTAGAGAAATAAGTGAATAAAATGAAGGACGGGAGATGGAGAACAGGGACTGAAAGATCACGCAAAGCAGAGGATTGAGGGGGAAAGGCCAGAAGGAGAGCAGCTCTTTAAGATGCGTTTGTGGGCAGTTCAGGCCTGCATCACAAATGTGCACACATCATAAGGCACTATATGAAATATTCACTCCTTCTGCCCCTCAACACGGGGTTTATTTTCGTTGAGGGCAAGTCACCAAGGAGGCCTGCCTCTGTGAAAGTCAGCACTCAGCAAAACACTGAATGGTCGGCTAGAGAAGGGGCTGGGTGAGGGACAGAGGAATGAGACAGAGACCATATTGAGATAAGTTATGGAGGAGAATAGAAAGGTGTGAGAAGACAAGAGGGTGTTCGCATAGCGAATAGAGGGGGTTGCTGGACGGGGCAGCACGGTACATGGTGTCCAGAATAACTAAGGTGACGAGAGATAGCAGGCAAGCAGCCTCTGCAAAGATCACATGGCCAGCAGTGAAGTAGACATTGACCACAAGGGGCATGGGATCATCAAAGCTGACAGATGCAAAGCCAAACCACAGTTGCATAAAACATGGCCAGAAAATTATGAAATCTGATAGGAAGCAGTAAAAGATACAACCTGTTCGTACACTACCTGCCTCCAGGCAAAATTACCTGCTGTATGTTTGAGAGCAATAAATCCCACAAATCCAGATGTAATATACCTGTGATCACCCATATAATAAAACAATTATTCACAATATTATTGTACCGTGTACTACTACAACCAGGCTGTGGCACTGGAAGATAGTTAATCAGCTTTATCTCTTTATCCTTGTCTGTCAGCTCTTTTTCAAAACCACAGACAGGTTACCAGTCTGGCAGGGCACAATCAAAACAGACTCTCAATCACCACAGCTTTGAAAGTCAGGTTATACAAAATGCATTTTTTTAGCCATCGAGGAGGCGCATTTCGGCACACACTGCAGAGCACACTGGTGTTCAAGTTCCACAGCCAAAAAAAGGAAAAAAAAATCTCAAAATAGGCATTCAGTTCTCACATCCTTACTCTGATGTGAGCGTGTAAAGGGCTGCTGTGTTCAAACGGACGTTAATCAGTATTCTAATGCAGGCGGGCTACAGCCTCCTCACTCTGTGTTCAGCTGGAGGGGAAGAGATAGGCCATTAGGTCAGTTATCTTTGGCATACACAGGAAGCTCTGCAGGGCAAAAGGGAGGCCTGTGTAGGGCTGTGTATATGTGATTGTGTATGTGTATATGTGTGTTGTAATTTCCTGGTCCTTGCAAACTGTGCATAGAGTGGAGCTGCAGGGCTGGAAATGCTGTGGAAGCTGGTGGCTGTCATCAGCACATCCTGCCCACTCCTGTACTTGTGTGCGCTGGTGATGTAGAAGGGCTTTTCTCCTCCTCCGCCTCCTCCTCCTCCTTCCTCCCTCACTCCCTCCCGCCCTGGCATGGACGGTCATCTGGCTGAGACGTTTTATTAATTAGTAATACCAAACGAGAGCGCGACTATGACTATGAATATAAGCAAAACGCATTTTTCAGACGACGCTGTCCTCCTCCGTGCTACTTTTAGCGAGCACCGATCCAGCAAAGTATGACATCATTGGGATTTTCAGGTCTGAGCAATCCAGCGCTGCCACTACAACCATTGATGAAAAACCGGCTACATCCGTAGTAGCCTTATGTACTATGGCCAAGGCAGATGTTGCACCTTTACACTTAAACATGATGGAGAAACTATGCTGGGCTGTAGTTTGAGATAAAATGCCTTAAAAACTTACTTTTTAACATTACTACACAGCTACACCGGTGAGGGAAAACGACGGCAATGTAACATAAATGAGAAATAAGCTAAAATCCCTTACTGCGATTGATTTAATAACCCTAAAACAACCGTAAGCGCGATATATTTTGTAAGAGCAGTGGATTAAAGCTGAACTCGAACGTCATTTGCTGGGTTATTTGTGCTGATGAAACCGCTACATATTTAAAGGTTAATTTGCCACTGGAGCTGTTCACCAAACGATATAATTTCACTCTAGCTTAAGGTTTTAAAAGACTTACCCCAAAATGACCAATTCGCCGTATTTTACCGGGTCTTTAACGGGCACATCATCATCTCCGTCTTTTTTCGGTGAATTCATCAGACTGGACTGGTCCAGATGGGGCAAAAAACGCGTCCAATTGCAATAGTGGTGAGATAAAACAATGCTAACACACTCGAAACTGTAGGGAAGTGGTTTTGGTTGTAGTCTACCAAAGTTTGGGCACTGTTGGGCAAAGTTTTTCCAGACTTCTAGGTGTTTTTTTCATTGTTTTAATCCGGTGAAGGAGCATCTTTTCGTGGCTTTAATGCCAGTGTGTAGCTAGTTTGTATCGCGACAAATCTGTTCAGTAGCAGGGGATACAACAACGGCTAACGGTAGGGAGTGGGCTGTACCATAAATTGGGGGAAGAGGATGCCATTCACAGCATATGTCGAAAAATTTGATAAAATTTACGCCCGTTGGGAAAAACGTGCAACTTCTCGATTGAAAATGCTGATAAAAACTTCACGTGCGATTATTAGATAAATAAATACAGTTCAGCATTTAGAATGTAAAAGCGCCATGAACGTACCCACCCGCGGAACACGAATGGATGCATCCGTGATGTGAAGCTGGCTCCCCCCGATAGAATAAAATGAGCCATTTCGAAATCCACAGGAAGTACCCGCATCCCCCTGCCATACAGAGGGATTCTACTATATTTAAAGTAAAATACTACCTCACTGGATTTTTTTATTTATTTATTGGTGTGGTCATAAGTGATGCTGATCTAACGGGCCATTATTCAGTCTGACGTAAGGAGGAGCTCCGGGGGGTGTGGTGGTGGAGCTAAGATGTGGGTCACCACTGCGCCCCAGACTACACCTTCCCCCCCGCTCCCTGGATTTCATGTGGGAGTCGGGAGACGGATATAGGGCGGCTGGAACCCACGCGTGCATCCCTCTCTCGCTCTTTTCTCTCACACTGTAGTAAGGCATCATGTTGTGACCGCATGAGGGCAGTGCACTTGCTAAGTACAACTTTCCAGCCAGTGAAGTCTGAAAGGTTTTTTTGTGACTAATTTTCCAGTTTAAATATCACTTCTGTTTACACGCACTGTCCAGTAATATAAACGAATGAACAGCTAAGCTTAGATATGACACCTCCACCCCACACCAACACATGAAAGCAAAACCTTTGCTGCAGGGTTTTTGAACAGAAGCCAGAGACACACTGATCAGCATCGTTGTCTTCATGTGGAGCAGTCCCCTTTTTCATGTTTTAGCTTACTGGCGAAACATGTAGTAGCTTGCAGATAGGGTTGCAAGGCGAAACGGTATAGCACTCTGCATGACTCTGCAGTGTGTGGCAGTGTCGGACCTCTTTTTACTGGATATATGGGACAGCAGTAAAACATTTGCATGTGCAAATTTACAGATGTTAACCTAATTGCTATGATAATAGTTTCAAAAGGTAATGACTGTGCCCTCAGTAACACATTGCAGTGCTACAGAGCAGTGATAACACTGTATGTGGGTAATGACTCATGAATCAGCTTCAGAATTAACCAAAGAAAACAGCCACACCCTTATTTCATAATTGACAGCCCACAGCAGTCACAGAGTAACTGATCAACCAGCGTGAGCACTAAGTAATCTTTTGTATACTGGATATCAGAAGGTTAACCTCCAACATACTTTTCTTCTGAGATACAAAGTAGAAACTGGATGGACCAGATGTGCATGCTTCTCTGTGTGTTTGTGTTTGTGCATGTTTCAGTGTGAGTTTCTTCCTTTTCCACTGTGAGATTAAGGTCACACCCTCCTCAGTCTCTCCTGCCATCTCTCCCATATTCCCTGCTTTTTTCCTTCTGCTTCTTTATTTTTGTCTGCCTGTCCTTGTTCGGCTTCAGTTTCAGTATTAAACTAGAAAATATTTTTGTACTAATCCTCACTATTCCTTTTAATTTACATAGTTTGTGGCCATAATAATCCACCAGCAGGACAAGGATCCAGTTTTCGCTGTCGGGATAATTTACCTGTCATGTCTAACCAGGAATTTAAGGAATGTTCTGAATGAATACAACCCCACTCCATGTCTGGTAATTGGCTGACTGTGTTTAATGATCATGTAGTAATCCCCATCTGAGTGTTTTATCATTTTTACTGACGTCGCTGAACGATTGCAGCAACAGAACAGTAGGAGGGATTCATCTGCGTTTTAAAGGATACCGCAGAACAGATGTTTGTTGTCACGTAGAGAGCTGAAAAGGCACTCTATTAGTAAAGTGTCTCATTCACAGCATCATCCTGCTGCCACAAATAGAAGAGGAAACAGCAGAGGCCATGTTTCCATGACCTCATAGCCCTGTCATATTCGACGAAGACAAACTGAACTCGTTTGACAGATTGGATGTGGCACTTTGATTGGCAGCCACTTTGCATTGTCAGTCAAACACATTGCCATGGGCTTATCACAGTATGCAGTCTTTTTTATATTCACAACATAGAAAATGTACATTAGAAGTCAATATTACAAAATCGTTTGTGTCACCTACATTGGGGCTATTTATCTGTATCACGTGCGTAACAGGGTTAGTGGGCAAGTTATCCAGACACCATATTTGGTAAGCAAATTTCAGGTCAGCCTAATTGTGAACATGTGAAGTGCATTACTTCTGCTATCATTCTTCAGCTTTTGGCAGGCTGTATTTTCAAGTAAAGCAAAAAATAGAAATGGGGTGGTAGCTGAATATTTTAGAAGTGGATGTTTGAATAGAAGAAACACCAGCATGAACCATTTTGGAATAGCTCTACGTTACTGTGTTTCAAATATCAGTGACTCTCCTGTTATACGCATATACCTCTAAAGTCACCAGAGCTCAATCCAATAGAACACCTGATACTGACACCGCTGTCGGTGTTTCGAATTAGGAGCCTAACTCTCATAGCTAGAATGTGACTTATGTTTCCATGATTTATAGCCAGAGTCATGTTCTGATTTCAACAATCTTCATTCAGTTTGTGCTGATCTAAAAAGTAAACATGTAAGTAGAAGAATGGAAAGTAAGAGATGGGATTCAAGACAATCAATTTGGACCACTTAGATGTGTTCCAGCCATCTGCTGCCAAGTCTTTGTCAATGTTGCCATAGTGATGTGAGCAAACAAAGAAAAGGTATTTATGTCATTAAGCGACCCTGTCTTCGCTGTGTGTCGTAAGAACTTGTGAATTGGTGAAGCAGAGCCCTAAGCATTTGGGAATAATGCACACTAAACACAATGATCCTAATGTTTAATACAACTACAGTACATGATTTAGTTCATAAGCTGTTAAATGCATTCATGTGTGTCCTTTGGAACAGTCACCTACCTGTGATGCACAAGTGCACACATGCCTGCTGGGTATGCGTGTATCTGTGTGTGAGAGAGAGAGACTGCACTCCCTTTACTTGATGAGGAGGCCATCTTCAGCACAGGGCTGACACGATATTGCAGATGGCTCAGCATATTCTTATTCTCTATGACAGCACAAATACACACCAGGCAGGGCTGGTGATTTTGCCCCCCAAGCCCCCCAATTGCACACACAAGCAGGTTTGTTGCAAAATACTAAAAACTAACGTAATTATAAAGTGTGATATACTGTGTATGAAATAGCTTTAACAAGCTGTTATATAGTCGTACAGTTTGTTTACAAATGCTTTTTTTTAGGGCAGCTGGTTCAAAGCAAGACAAAGAAAGATTATATAGGATCATGTGATTAACAAGAGATAAGGAAGTCAGTGAAGATCTCATAGAAACAAATCATAGATGGACCAAATAAACCTGCTGTGCGTGTGACAGGATTAACCTTTGAAATCAGTGGGTTAGGCAATCTGCACTTCAGCATTTTAGTCTGAGAACTGTATTAAATCCCAACGTGCAAAAGGGATTAAATAAATGCAACATTTACGATAAAAACCATAAGGTTAACCTAAGTGAACAGAGCAGTTGTACACATGCAAATTGCACAGTCAGCCACAACAATCAAACCACTGCCTAATATTGCGTGAGACCCCGTGTCCCTCACCGATCTGTTGTTTCTGGTTCAATTTGTGTCTAAACCGTCGACAGTAAAATATTTGCATAGCTCTTTTTAACTCTGAATTGTACTTCAGCTGCAACAAAACTATTTTGGGAAACAAACCGTATCAGGTGCTAATCCGACACCTGATGTGTCCTTCCAACTTCACCGCGATTGTCTTGTTGCACTTCCTCTCATTTGAATATGTGGTCCAGATGTTTCATTTGACTAAAAAAGCAGAGATAACATCTGGTCACGTGTTGTGCCAACAGACACAGCAGGCATGTGAACAGGAGTTTTGACACAAATGGAAGCTCAACTGCCAGTGTCGGACCTAAACTCAGGACCTTTGGAGTTACCCTGTGTTGCCTGTCTGTAGGACATTTGCAACAGTTCTTTGCAGGTTGTACGTCATGGCCTAGTGTGCACATTGCATGCACGGTTGATCTAGAAGGTTTAGATGCAAGAAGGTATATCTAAACCCGTGTAAAGCGCTTTCAGTGCTCAGTTAGAGTAAAAAAAAGTGCTATATAAGAATCAGTCCATTTACCATTTGCAGCCATCTGGAAGTGATATTGCTATGTGGGGTGTGCTTTGGCCACCACCTTGTTTAGATGCCTGGTTATGCCCATCTGACAGTGATCAATGGCGCTCACTTACCTGTAAGCGGTTTTAATGTCGTGGCTGATCAGTGTACACGCTCAGTGTGTCAAGGATCTATGACACTGCACTTGTGCTCCAGCTTAAACACTGACAGGTGAGCTGAGACAGCAGCCTTTCGCACAGCGTCTCACAAACACCTCCCAGCAACCTGCCATACATGTACATGACCTGAGTACAGACTAAACACACAGCTGCTGGTGTGTGAAGCTATATGCTCAGTGTCCTACATAAAAGAAGGTGGCTCGCCAAATTGGACATTAGTAAGAGCCAGTGGGTGGTGAGTTTATTTTGGGATTTAGTGCTGTGTGTTATTTAGGGATGAACATTGTATTAGTGACTCTGCTTCTGTGTTTGCGTAAGTGGGAGGTTGACAACAGTCCCCACAGAGAGAGAGAGAGAGACATTTAGCTTAGTTGTCTCCCTCTTCAGAGTGCGACAGTGTAAATGGCAGCCTGTAACCTATGATTATTATGTTTTATTAGCACAGTTTTTAAAGGAAGTGTGAAGGCATAGTAACACTTGTTGACTGTTTTAGCAAAAAAAAAAGTAGTAGCAGGGGAGATTTGAGTCAGAGGGAAACTAACATATGTTGGTTACATTTCAGTGTCCAAACCCATATTCAAAACAGTCAGGGTTTCACAATAGAAAACACAGCAGCAAGACAGTCAAGGTAATTACAGTGCTGTTTAGCAGACACATCATTTAGTCCATAATAACAATAATTTGACTCTGCTATTGTTATTGTCTCCACACTATTCTGCTAATCTTCTTTTGGTTATCTGAATTTGTCCATATGCTGCTGTGGTGTGCCATGTGTCACACAGGAAGGTTGCAGCACATGTCAGTTCCTGTCACAAACGAAAGCGTAACACTGCTTTTACCCATCAGTTTGTCTGTCTTAATCTATAAAGGAAACGTTTGTTCTCTCTCTCTCTCTGTAATTAGAAAATCGTCTCGCTTCCTGTTATGTATTTGATAAAGTTTCTTCTGCTGACACAAGACAAGAGGTCATAATTCTCTTTGTGCTAATCGTTTAGTTATCAGATTTTCACTGACGTAGAAAAGACTTTGAGCACAATTTCAACAGTGACAGTTTTTTTCTTAAATTTATTTAAAAAAAGACCTCAGAGTTGGTTAGTTAGGCTTTGGCATTTCATAGTTTTAGTAAAAATAGTAGTAAAATTAAATCAAAGTAATTAAAATAATTTAATTAAGTAATTAAAGTAAAATGAGTAAAAACAAAAGTTATTTCTCTCGTTTACAGGCTTCAGTTAGAAAAAAAAAAAAGCCTCCATTAATTACATCTTTGAGCCTGAATCTTTGCTGCAGCGTGGGGTTTGTAGCAGCTCACATCCCTCCCACTGCAAAGCTTCTTTGCCAAATGCAAACACAGGCCCTGGGCTCCCTATAATTATTAGCATATTGTCCAAGGAGGAGGGAAATGCAATGTGCAACAGACTCTGAAGAGCTTACAACTGCCTGGAAGCTGAATGTCACTCTGCATGCTGCTTTAACGGGGCTATTGAAACAGGCCCCATGACAACCAAGACGCTGTAACCTTCTGAGCTGGATGTCGCTGGTGTGTCAGGAGTGTTCTGCTAAATAGAACTGCAGGTAATGATTCAATCAGAAGACAAAGAAGACAAGTATCCGGGCTTGATACTTATCCCTGACACGCTAACAATCACTGGGTGGTAAAGTCGAAGAGACATTGGGATATGACTGAATATAATGTCCTTGTTTAAGAGGGAAGCTTAAGGCTGAAAGCTCAAGCCTCAAAGGGTAGGACTGTTGCAGCAGTGAATTGAAAAGATGCATCATATTGTTTTTTAATGTAAAACCTGATTTTTATTTGTTTTGTTTACATACATTAAAGTATAATTACCTCCTTTACACCCTACTTTCAAATCTATACCCACACCAGCAAAGCACCACCTAAACATATTTGTATGAACATGAGGAGAAAACGGTGGAGTTCTTTACTTGGCCTCTGACTCTTTCAGCAAAGTGAGCACACTCTGTGGAAACGGCTGTGGGAGGATTCAGACAGCAAGTGCCTGAGGTGTGAGAGGCAACGTGTCGGCTTGCGTAGCCTCTGAGTGTGTGTGTGTCACATGAAGTTAACTTAAACATAACCCCAGCCGGTGCTGCAGTTAGCAAGCAGAGCAAGGATTACAGCGGCACGTAAAACACAGAATGCCGAATCAGCGCTGAACAAGCAGGTGAATGCTTCTTAGAAAGCGCGAGACGCTTCGTTGATTGTGCAAGTTCACGAGCTACAGACCTGTTATTGATGACACGTGCACGAGAATGGTTTCCTGCCCTGCTGAATGAAGAACTGAAGACAGACTGAAATCAAAGAGGAACGCCTGAATAAACAAAACGAGGACGGAGGAACTGCCAATGAGCTCGGTTTTAAAGTATTGTTTGAAACCACCCCCTTCTCCGGCGTACAATGGTCTAAGTCAACCCCCACCCTGAGACATACAATGGCAGTGCTTCAGATGAAAAAACAAAAAAAATACTGAATGCATATAAAAATGAAACAGGGTTGAGTGTAGGAAGGCTGTGTGAGTGCAGCTGTTCTCACTGACACAGGTATTTCCTAATGAAAACATGAAATTATATAATCTATTTAAATAACAGTCTTAAATCCTGCCCTTTAAGTGAGGGCCACAGGTGAGCCTGACAGCATTTGACACCAGCCAATATGTGCAGTGCATCTGCTGCCGAGTGCAGTGACAGCTGTACAAAAAGCCAACGACATGTGCAGCACAATGAACTGGCTCGGCGCTGATGTAACATCAGGAACGGTTTCAAAATGCTCTCCCTTGCCACATTTCCTCTCATTGAACCCTCTTGAGAAAGGCATTCTGTGGGTTTCACTTTGATTGCATCCACAATGAGAGTCATGAATGGAAAGTCATAAGCAAACAAGATCACGCCTGAGGGCGCCGGGGCACGGCCCCTCGGACGTTCTATTAAAGTGGTTTCAGTACGAGAGAAAAATCCAGAGCACAGCGGCGGTTTCAGGAGAGATAGCCCGTCTCATTTGTGTGTCTATCTCAGTGTCCTTCGTCACATGTGTGCTTTCCACACAGCAACAGGTCAAACTTCAAACCGACACACACTCACAGAGCAAACAGCTCGCGAGCAAACAGAGCAAATGCAGAGATAAACAGCAAGAATTCCTGCGCAGGAATTCCTGGACTCTGACTCCTCTGAATATTTTTACATTAACATAGCTGGGGACACTGTCATACCTTCAGCTATGTCAGCTTTTAAGGAAGCACTTTCCTCCTTAAGTTTAGAAAGTGTCAAAATATTTTTTGACAGGTGAAGCGCCAGGACTTCACCTGTCTGTTGATGTAGTTCAACCTGTTTTCATTCAGGCATTCACTCCTCAACCACCAATTTCCATGACAACTATCTTCTTCCTTCAAAGCATTTCCTGACTACACAGTGATGTCACTCCCCGCAATTCACACCCTCCTCTTTTTGCTACAGAGAGAGGAACCTGACCTTCCAAATGCAGCCATGTCCCTACTTTTGTTATGCAGTGGAAACACACACGAAGGTCTGTGCTGCTCTGCGCGGAGGTGAAAGCGTGGCTTTGAAACGGTGGCCTGATCTCAAATGCGTGCTTCGGGGCAGCTCGCTTACTCGGGGCAAAATGCCAGGGCGGTAAAGATCTTTTGTGTTGCTGACTAACCTCAGATGTTGCGCAAAGGCAAAGAAAGGCACTGCCCAATTACTCAAAAGAAAATAAATTCATTGTACTTGTATCTTAGGCAGAATCTTCAGCAGAAAAATGTGTAATTTCCTCATTAAAGTTCTGATTCAGGCTCAGTATTACTCACCATTACCAAGACAGTGAATTACGGTCCTGTTCCCTCTGGCTTTTAACCTACCATGGCTTACAGATCAGCAAAACTTGCTTTCTTTATGAATCCGGCACCCTGATGACCAGAGTGAAACTTTAAGACTTGAGGCAAAGTAGTTTACCTGACAATCACTTCTCTGAAACTAGAGATCTCATCATTTATTCACAGCAAATGACTCAGACACAGACACACACACACACACACACACACACTCAACAGCAGAAAGGAAACAGGCTGAGGCTCACTTCACTTCGCGTTCGTTCGAGTTTCTTTCAGTCATTATAACGCCCTGAAGCTCTCGTTTCCTCTTTTGGGAACTTTTTGTGAAATATGACTTTTGCTACGGTAGCAGCTGCTCATTGAAAAGGCATCACTTCCGTACTGATCTGGATATATAATTTTTTTTTATTATTTTATCAGCAATAGCAAAAGAAAAAAAAAGAGAAGAAATAAAACAGCGGCATCTATAAAGCGTTAACAGAATAGCCGGTTTGGTGTTTGCAGGACCATACAGGCTGATGATTTTAAAAATAATAATAATTAAAGAAAAGAGAAGGGGGTTGAAGTCACTGGAGCACCTGCATTGGAGGAGGAGGAGGTGGTGGTGAATGGGGAGGGTTGGGTATTTGGTTAACATTTGCTGGGGTCCAAAAGTCAGTCACAGAGAGTAAAAATGTGCACAGCCAGCTTGTTGCTAACCAACCCCTCTCCCTCCCTCCCTCCCTCGCTCTGTCCTGCAGTGCAAACTCAGCGACTAAGAATACCTTCTGCTGTCTTGATTTTGGGGAGGGGGGTGTGGGGACACCTGTAACTCGGGTCCCTCTTAAGGCAGCCGAAACTACAAACACTCAACAGTAACGGAAGCTCGAGAGGAAACGATAAGACTGGTTGTAACAGATTCAAACCCTGAAACAACAAAATGTATAGATATATCCATATCACAGTGTGTACGTGTGTGTGTCAGAATATCAAGCGTCCACATAGTGTCTTTCGAACAAACCGCCACAATAGACATTATGGATGGAATCACTGCACATGAAATAAGTAACTAACACGTCCTCATTCATCCCAGTACAATCGAATACAAAAGGAAGGTCCTAACATATTCATAAACACGCATTCTAACAAATTACAGCGGCAACTTCGACCAATGAAGGTGATATGCGGTTGTGCTAGGCAATGGGCTTTTTTTTTTTCATTTGTTTTTTGTCTTTTTGGACTTTCCCCATCCTTTGGATATGTAGCTGGGTGATGACTGAGAATACTGAATGAGGGTTAAGCATGGGGTGAAAATATAAATGTGTCCCCCATAGTCCCCTGAAAAAAAATTACACAAAAAAAACAAAACAAAACAGGGAGTTAAAAAATAAAGAATTTGCTGTAAAAGAAAGTGTACTGTATATTTAAACAGTGCTGGTTATACAGAGTGTGAACCAAAGCAAGCTACAAAGAAAAAAAAAGCCAAGAAATATGTTGGTTTTTTGCTTAAATGAAATCTGTGATTATAGTGATGTCAACATTATCCAAAAAAAAGAGAAAGAAAGAAAGAAAACTAGAAGTAAATGCTACCCTCTTTGATACATACTCAGCAGAGGGGTCGTGGTATTAATTGCTTCAGATTGCATCTTTTTTTCTTTTTACTTATTATTTTTCATTCTCAGCTACTTCTTTTGCCTCCAAGTGTCCAGGCTGGTGAGAAAGGAGGAGGAAGGGAGGGAAACATTAAGACTTATAATTTGAGGTAAGCCAGGTCAGGCCCTCGTAGAGTCCGTCCCCTGTCGTCGCACACGAAGGCTGAACGTACCAATTCCTATCTCTGATCCGCGTCAGGCCCAGCTTCTCCTGGATCTCGTGTGGTTTCATGGCATCTGGGAGGTCCTGCTTGTTGGCGAAGATGAGGATGATGGCGTCCCGCATCTCCCGGTCGTTGATGATGCGGTGGAGCTCCTGCCTCGCCTCGTCGATCCTATCCCTGTCGGCACAGTCCACCACAAAAATGAGCCCCTGGGTGCCCGTGTAGTAATGTCTCCAGAGCGGCCTGATCTTATCTTGTCCCCCCACGTCCCACACATTGAACTTCACATTCTTATAGGTGACAGTCTCCACGTTGAAACCAACAGTGGGGATGGTGGTGACTGACTGTCCCAGCTTCAGCTTGTACAGGATGGTAGTTTTCCCAGCAGCATCAAGTCCAAGCATCAATATTCTCATCTCCTTGTTGCCAAAGATCTTTGAAAGCATTTTCCCCATCTTGTTTTCTGTTCATAAATACTTCTTTAGAAGATATAGTGAAGCTTCTCCAATGAGAAGAAAATAGGGGGGAGATATATCACTGAGAAGTTACAGTTTCACTGTGTTGCTACTGAAAGTCCTCCACGTGATGGCAGCGGTGGGCTGACACAAGTGTCAATGTTCAAAAGGTGGTGGCTTGCAAGTTTGTACAGTACAGTTAGCTGGTCTGTGGTGATCTGACCTGAGCATTCAGTAGAAGCAGTGTGTATGGAGCCCTCACAGACTTGAGTGGGGGTCTGTTTTCATGATCCAATGGATTCCGAAGTAAGTAGAAGAAGAAGAAAAAAGCCCGATATGTTTCAAAGTCGCCTATGAGCACTGACTTCCGTCAAAAGCCACATTTCAAGTATTTTTTCCGTTCGAAATCCTGTTGCTCTCAGCGGAGCTGGAAACTGACACAAAGTAGTGCCTTCTCACCAGAAGCGGACTATACAAAAATCAGGCCCAGTTCAAGCCCGGGGGTTCCCACTTCCTCCTTGGCTGCCGGCTATCCACAATTGGCCTTAGCTAATTCCAGTCGGTGAATTTTCAAAGCTCGGCAATTTTCTTGTTAAAAAGCCTAAATTAGACCTCTCCGGTCCGTTTCTGCGCCGGGACATCCAGAGGAAGAGCGCTCAAAAGGTCATTGATTCATCCGACTTTCTTCTCTTCCCCCTGTGACACAGGAGCGGTCCAGAGAAGGGAGGGGTGTTAGTACAGAGGACAACTTTGGATCCGAAAAAAATACTCTTTTCACACACAGAAAAGCAACACGGTACAGATAAAACGAAGACCGCGGTAAATACTTACGTCTGCGGCAATCATCCCCCTGTCCCCGGACCGTTTCTCCCCGCTCTTGCCGCTCTCTGTCTCTCTTCCTCCCTCTCTCTCTCTCTCCAGCCGTTCAGTCACAGCGGTGGCGGTGCTGTGTTACCGGAAAAGGTGCGGACCCAGATCAGCCGCCACTTCCTCTATACCGCTCACACACACTACTGATACATTCAGGGGCTACCTCGGAGCTCAGAAATTTGGCGACATTTAAAACAAAAGACTAGAAGGATGGTGCACAGAAACTCTCTACAAATCAATCTTCATGTCCGTATTCCTCCTTAAACATAACAGCTAGATAATTAGTAAATTAGGTAATTAACACTCAAATAATCTTTAATTCGATTTATTAGACAGCCCAAAATCAAATCGTTCAACGAAATAAACAATCGTTTAAATCTGCACCAGATTATTGATTTAACAAAGTTATGCACTGACGTTGTAATTGTCTCAAAATCCACGCTCCGTAGAAACCACCGTGGACGTTGGGAAAACACACCCTTCATTTAGATTTTAAAAAACGCGACTGTCCCTAAACGCACTCCACGCCATTTCGCATGCGCGCCCAGAAAAAAAGAACTGCAGACCGGTCCATTAGGCACTATTGCTGACGCCATTTGGGCGTTCATTATGGATGTAATCGCCTCTGGTTTAACGTACAGCAATGAAAACACACAAGACCGCACACATGAAACACATGCCACGATTTAGTTGGCCCGGTGGTCTCAGGAGACGGTTTACTTTCGGGTCTTTCTGACATGTCTTATCATCCATTCAAACAGTTCCTGTATTATTAGTCTGTGACGTGGAGAATGTGAGTGAGCAGGGCGGGAGGAACTACAGTATTTCATTGGTGAAAGCATTACCTGACACCAGCTTATTAATTTAGGCTGCCTAAAGAAAGACACGGTCAGTATAAATATAAGTGAACTCGTGTTTATTGCCATAATAAATTATGAGAGGTGATTCTAATATCATAAAACAGTCATGCACTCATAAGCCTTATTCAAAAATAAGGCTATGAGAATAACCGTCCCAACTTTACTTTTGAAATGGGTTTAAATGTGAGATTTTACAAAGGGGCCTCACCCTGTTTTTCATTCTGTTGTGCCTGCCAGTTTAACATCTAACTATTATTACTGTTCTTAGAAGTTTCTTAAAGTAAAAAAAGTTGTCACTGACTGTATAAAAGTAAAAAGACATAATTTTCATAGATTTAGTCAAATCTAGGATCTTAAATACCGCTTCACATTTTCAGGCACAAACATTCATGATAAGGATCTCTGAAATTGTTGTCTACTTGCAACTGAGGCGAGGCAGCTGAATAACAAACATGCCAGTGTGGTGCATAAACTTGCAACACATGTTGATCTGCCACAGTAATATAACCACTGAGATATTAAATTGGTAATATTGTATTGTAACAGTAGCACTCAACAAAGTGTGGAATATATTAGGCAGCAAGTAAACAAGTTCTTGAAGTCGATATGGTGGAGAAATGTCAGGATTGTGACGAAGTGATGCTGACTAGGGACAAAGTCTAAATGAAAATATAGTAATAAAACTGATAACACCTTTACTGGCACATAGCTGGGTTAGGTTAACTAGAAAGCTCCCACACAACAGTACCAGACCTACCTGACTTTACCTGCTTGCTGCAGCTTGCTGAGTCCCAAGTGATTAATCAGATCAATAGTGGTTTGTTTAATAAAACGAAATGCTTTAATAAATATAATAAAAGTGAAATACAAAATGTAATTCTATACCTAGAGAGGTTGTTTGGGGGGTTTATTGTATGGAAGAATAAAGTGGTATAGCTTGGTTGATTGTAAATGTTTGTTTGTTTTATTAATAAAAGTAAAGAGTGTTACTTTCAAAAAAATTTAATGCAGTGTAATGTATTGTACAAAAGGCACAGAAGATTTAGAGCTCACGTTTAATATTGCGTCATGCGGTTTAGAAGTAGAAACAATCTGTGAATTCTTTTGCCAGTGTGTGTACAAACACTGCAACTGCAGGAAAATGTATTTATTTATTTATTTCATTACTTCTGGAGGAATTCATAAAAGCTATGGGCTAACTTCAAAATATTTCTGCATTTTAATTTCATCATAAAATGTAAATTGGCAAGACATCAAGAACAACAAATAGCGCGCCGTCGCTGGTGGGTGGTAGTTCGACTGGGCATGCGCACACTGTCCCTCTCATCTTCCTCCAACTTAAGAATGGTGTGCGAAACGCGGCCGGTCGCAGTAGTGTAGATAAAGTGAATTCAAAAGCTGCACTCAAGTCCACGGGGGTAAGTAAATTGACGCAACAGATACGGATAAGATTCTTAAACGTATTTTTATTTGTTGATTTGGTTTTATCTGACTAGTAACGAATTTAACAATCGCTAGTGGCGAAATGGGTAACATTAGCCTGTTAGCTAACGTGCTGCTGTTAGCTAACTGCTACCGACTATTTCCTGGAGGCCTAAGCAAATGCTGTACATGTAAATGTCCTAGTTACGATGTATGTAACAGTTTCCTATTCGCTATTCTGTAAACGTTGCTATCAACGTAAAGAATCGGTGAAAAATGTAGATACTTAATTAAAGACGAATAGTTTGTGTTGGACCGTACTAAGCAAGCGCGTACACGAAATATGCCTCGACCTCTACTATTATACTTATTTGAGATAGACGGGCGCCAGGCCTAACTTCTGATTGAACTTTGATCATGGAAAAGACCTCCCGGCAACAACAAGGCCTCGAGGAGCAAACAAAGCTAAAGCTACTCGTTTTTTAAAGGAAATATTAAATTTAAAAAAGAAAACAAAACAAAAAATCCCCAAAGTAAAATTAAAAAAAGAAAACAACTTTAGTATTAAGGTAGCTAAGCGAGAAGCTAAGAGTAAGCAACCGAGTACGCGGAATTATTTTTAGTAGTTAAATTAGGGCTGAAGCTTAAACTGGCACTGGTTTAATGTTAGAACAAGGAAGTATCCTGTTGCTTTAGCGGCTGTTTTTACTAGGGTTGACCTCTTTAGGCGTAAAGGAAGTAAAATAAAAAAAAATCGTTTGAAACGAAAAACATGCCTCGTGTTGCGTCAGATTTATAAGTATCATTTTAATTAGTGAAGGTTCATGGCAAGTTTAAAATACAGCACGTTGTCAATAGTTGTGGAAAATTCTTTGTCAGAACTAAACTGGCTTAAATTGTGAGTTGAAAGTAATTTCTTGTTTGTAGATATTCTACCTATAACTGCAGTTCACACTTGGATATTTCTTACTTGTTTATTTTAGGCACCAAGTTCCTTATTATAATTGTACTTGACATTGTTTTTTTGTGCTGTCCTGACTAGTATCATTAAGTGCGTATTTTTAAAGAAATGATTGGAAACTCAGTGGATGTTTTTATTTATTGATTGATTTATTTAAATGGTGGGAATACTTCAGCTTATTTCAGAGCTAGTTTTCTTAGTTTTTTTTTTTTTTGTTAAGTTGTACAAACCATTAATATTTCAGTAAACTCTAATAGTATTTGGTGTGTGGAAAAATCTATTTTCTTTTTCTTGAGTGTGTCTTTACTTTTTTTTCTGTCCCAACAGACCTGAAAATCTCAGAGGGTACATTTCCTGGAATGCTGGATACTGAGTCCCCTGCCATGGAGAGCAATGGGGATGCCTTTCTTCCAGACCTTCCTGTCGTAGGCCAAGCGACTGACTGGTCACTAGACCAGGTTGCTCCAGAGCCTCTCTCCAATGTCTTGCCTGAGGATTCAGATGTGTCTCAGGATGCCATGGGACAAGAGCAACAACCTGGCCAGCAAATGAATTCCACAGATCTGGGATCTGTGGAGAAGGCTGTGGAACAATTTCAACTTGCCAATGCTCAGCTCTTCCAAGAACACCCACCGCCACCACCGCCACCTCCTCCCCCTCCACAGCCCACAGAAGATGCACAGCAAGCAACAGAACCTGTAGGGTCTGAGCCTTGCAGCCAGGACATGAATATTGAGTCTGAATCCATTGGACAGACTGACAGTCAAGGTAACTTAAAACTTGTTTTTCAGTTGGCTCAATTGATTTAATAATAAATGCTTAGTTATGAAGTTGACTCTGGTCCAATTGTTAGTGTAACGTCGTAAGATTTAGCTAGTTTTCAACAAGCAACCAAGAAAGGTACTGTGTAGAATCAGCATAGTGTCTCTGTCCATTTTTTTCTGTCTGTGCTTACAGTAACTAATTTATTGAAAACAAAACTGTCAACAAACGACACATTATGCACAAATTATGAACTGTAATTTTGTAGTTAAACTCACTTGATGATTCTTTGTCAACTTCTCTAGATGGGACAGAGGCTACACAGGTGGCAGAGGATGGCATGGAGCTAGAAGACCCATCCAAAGAAACAACAGAAGAAGCAGCTGTTCCTACAGATCCCGAACTGCCCTCAGAGTTTGAAAAGCTTTTTAAGGGAGTTGAGGAAAACCCAGAAGATTTCAATGCGTGGGTCTATCTGCTGCAGTATGTAGAACAAGAGGTAAACAGAAGGCACACACATTTACAAAACCGAGTGAAAATTATATTCTTGTCCAATAAATTTGAACAGAAATTACTTGTAATGCTAAAAAGAGGTGGTTAAATTGTTGCAATTTGGTCTTTCTGCTTCTTTACAGAATGTCCTTACAGCAGTGAGGAAGGCATTTGATGTGTTTTTCCTACGTTATCCCTACTGCTATGGCTACTGGAAGAAGTATGCAGATATTGAGAAAAAGCATGGCAATGTACAAGTTGCAGAAGAAGTAAGTATGCCTTTTGTACTCACACGTGTTGCTTTCTTTGGGTTTTTTTTTTTTTTTTTTTAACTTGGTGTGCCTGCTTTTCTGTGTCATCTATAACTGACCAGCTAGAATAATCTGTTAAGAACCAAAATTTGGGGCATAAAAACTCAGACTTTTATGAACAAACTCATTTTATTTATTTATTTTTTTACAAGGTGTACAGAAGAGGTTTGCAGGTCATCCCTCTCAGTGTCGACCTGTGGATCCACTATTTGACCTTCATCAAAGAGAATTCTGATCCTAATGACCCAGAGACTGAGGGGCGCATTCGAGCGTGAGTAAAGTCTATACACACACTCTGTTTTACTTTCTTCTCAAATGGTTGAACTTGTTTCTTTAAGTTAATGAGACATTTCGTGAATCTTTTTTCCTTCTTTTTTTTGTTTTCCTATTAGCTCCTATGAGCATGCAGTGCTTGCAGCAGGCACTGACTTTCGCTCAGACCGTTTGTGGGAATCCTTCATAAACTGGGAGACAGAGCAGCAGAAGTTGGGTAACGTCACCGCCATCTATGACCGCATCTTGGGCATTCCAACCCAGCTGTATTCCCAGCACTTCCAGAGGTACAGTAAAAGAACAGTTTCCAGATTTGTTTGAAAGTTTGCATTCACTTGAGTGTGTTTATAAAATCATCATAAAAGGCAAATATAAAGTTTTTAAAATTACAAAGCCCCAAACCCAGTGATGGACATATCCTGTTCTGCAGTCTGGAAATGGTTGTTTTGGAACTGCACAAATAATAGTTTCTACCTCTGCCCATGGTCTGCTTGGTTGGTTTTGTTTAACCCTTTAAAGCCGGTCAGAGCGGACACGCTCCGTTTTGCGTAACTATTTTTAAATCCCGGTAGCACTCCAACCACATAAGCTAGCGCAATAATTGTTTTTGCATATGAAACCGGAGGAGTTGTACTTACATCTTATGCCATCAGCTTGTCCTAAGTCACGGTTTCCTTCCACATATAGCTTTGCAAAAACTGCATAAAAAGCACTTGCAGCAACAAAAACATAATATTCCTGAAACAGGCTTTGCCGATCTGATCAGCTGTTTGTAACACTTCCTACGTCCATCAGCGCGAACTATCGCATGTCTGCCATGTCCTGCCCGAAACCGGAAGTGACGTCATTTTGCGGAAATGTAGTTTTTTTACTATCGGGGCCTTATGAGCCTATACTGGTGTTTTTAAAAGTTATGCTTGACTTTCTGTGTCATTTCTGGGATGCTTAGAACTCATATTGCACTGCTGGAAATAGTTTATTTTGATCCATATGCTGCTTTTTTGCAAATTTGCACTATATTTATTTTCGTTTTTCCTGCAGTATATAAAAATTGGTGTATTTCAAAAATAAAACTATGAAGACACTCAAAATAAATTTCCTGTAGTGGGAAACTATTTTGTGCAACATTTTTTGTATTTACAGTTTTGAGGGATAAGCCTCTTAAATTTCTCTGAATAGAAATATATGTTAAAAAAACCAAAACGATTTTAAATTTTTTTTGTAGTTTATTGCACTTTTTTGCAATTTATGTAATTACTATGCACTTAATGCAGACATATTATTAAAATTTGGGCTATAATGTTTGTATTGATGTATATCAACTTGAAATGCTCCCAAAAATGGCACTACAGCATGTAAAAATATAATATAATCATTTTGAAAATTATAACGTCATTGTATGAAAGAGCTGTGCACTGACATTTTCTTTTCTCTCTGCAGGTTCAAAGAACATGTACAGACTAATCACCCCAGGCACTTCTTGTCAGAAGAGGAGTTTGTCCAGCTAAGGCTCGAGCTCTCTAAAGCCAGCCTGTCGGGAATGGTTGGTGACAGTGGAGAGTCACAAGTTGCTCAGGAGGAGCTTCCACCTGGTACAGAGGATCTTGCGGATCCTGCTAAGGTAAAACCTTCTCTGCCAATCCCGTAGGGGAAAAAAATTACTGCTTGCAGGGTTAGCAGGAGCTTGGATGTTATCCATGATGAAAGGGAAAAGATAATTTGCCTAGGTTTGAAGAGGTGTCTTTATGTCAGCAGCCAGGCCAATCAATGCCAGGTGGGATTCACGTTGGTATCCAGTCAGGGACTCGCCCTAAAACTTACAGGATCACCCGGGGCCCGTTGATCCCAGCACCTATACCCAGTGGCTGATATGCAGGGTGCATAAATACTTCTCCCCTCTGCAGGCTTCTTATTTCTGGTGATGTAAATCGTTGGCTGCAGGAATAGAAGTTTTTACATCAAGTGGAGAATGTGATACGGAGAAGCACAAATAAGGGTGCTAACCTTGTTTTTGTCTGTGTGTTTGTATGTAGAGAGTGACGGAGATTGAGAACATGCGCCACAAGGTGATTGAGGTGCGGCAGGAAGTTTTCAACCACAATGAACACGAAGTCAGCAAGCGCTGGGCCTTTGAAGAAGGGGTGGGTCTTGTTTTTTTTTTTTTTTTTTCCCCTTACTGATGTTTTATTCTTTCAGCCCCCCCCCCCCCCATTATTATGAAACTAATCAATTTGTGTTTCTTTAGATTAAGAGACCGTACTTCCACGTCAAAGCCTTGGAGAAGACTCAACTGAACAACTGGAAGGAGTACTTGGAGTTCGAAATTGAGAATGGGACTCCGGAGCGTGTGGTGGTTCTCTTCGAAAGATGCCTCATCGCCTGCGCTCTCTATGAGGAGTTTTGGATCAAGGTAAAGTGACCTTGAGCCTTTCCGACACTCCTGCTACCTCCCTGCACTTCCCCCATCAACGATGATATCACATCGACACAGTCCTGCACTCTTTGCGTGTAACGTTGATATGTGACTGTATCTGTTGTATTAGGGGATGGCCAGCTTGCCACACAAGATTTGACTGCAGCATATGCCAACTACTACGTTGCATCTTCTTCGTCTCCCACTACCTTACAGAAACTTATCTAATTGGTTCCATGAAGGTGCTGATGGGTTTACACAGAAAATTTCTAAAAACGATCTTGTCAATGAAGAAATTGCCTGTCTGTGAACTCAAAATGTAGTTTAAAAATGTCTTGTCTCTTTTGCCTTTCTTTCTTTTCTTTTCTTTTCTTTTCTTTCTTTTTTTTTTTTTTTTTTTTTTTCCTCTGTCCTCTCCTGGCTTTCTTCCAACTTGCTTTCTCTTTTTCACTCTGAAGTATGCAAAATATCTAGAGGGATACAGCACTGAGGGTGTGAGACATGTCTACAAGAAGGCGTGTACCGTCCATCTGCCCAAGAAACCAGCCATCCACCTGCTGTGGGCAGCCTTTGAGGAGCAGCAGGGTGAGTACCTCAGTCAGTCAAAGCAGCATGCAAATTAAATGCAAAAGCAACATAAAGCATGGAGATCATGAATAAGAAACAAATGTGGAAAACTGCTCAGCTGACATTCCTTTTTCTTTTTTCTTCTTTTTTAACCCAGGCAGCATAGAGGAGGCTCAGAGCATCCTGAAGTCCCTGGAGGCATCGATCCCAGGTCTCGCCATGGTGCGTCTTCGGAGGGTCAGCCTGGAGCGTCGCCACGGAAACTTGGAGGAAGCTGAGGCACTGTTGAGGGAGGCGATGGAGTCTGCGAAGAATGCTACTGAGACATCGTTCTATGCTGTGAAGCTGGCCAGGCAGCTGATGAAGGTGCAGAGGAGTCTGGGCAAGGCGAGGAAGGTGCTTCTGGATGCTATTGAAAAAGACCAGGTGAGAGAGGGTTGACTATATCAGATGTTCAACACATTATAGAATTGGTTGTTTCTCTTGCAATGAATTCTGTTCACATGATAAATATAACTGTGTTGCACTAGTTGTGAACTAAACTGTGTGTTTTGTGGTTTTTGTAGACGAGTCCAAAACTGTATCTAAACCTGCTTGAGCTGGAATACAATCGAGATGTGACACAGAATGAGGCAGAGATCTTGGCTTGTTTTGACCGAGCCCTGAATAGCCCAATGCCTCTTGAATCACGACTCCTCTTTGCCCAGCGCAAAGTCGAGTTTCTTGAAGACTTTGGCAGCGATATTAATGCGTAAGTTGTTTTTAGTGGTAAAGGGAGAAATGAATACATTCATTCTTTGTTTTGTTTTTTTGTAAAGAGTCATGTTTATTCTTTTACATCTTTCAGCCTTGTTGCTGCCTATGAAGAACAACAGAAACTACAAAAAGAAAATGAATCGACAAAGAGGAAGGCCGAGAACGGGTATGACAGGTGGTTAATGAAACACAGCATCCATCACATCCACACAAACACTTTCAGAAAATTTTCACACCCCCTTCTAACAAGGTGTTAGAAAGACACATGTGACGACTACTGCTACTAGTCTATTTTCTAGAGTGTCTTGTATTTCTTGATATCTCAGTGAAGGGCAGATGCATATTCTACATATCTACATTGAAAATCTACAAATTGGTTAGAACAACAGTAAAAACACCAAACTTGGCTGTAACTGCTGTTTCATTTGTCAGCTATAAGCTGGATCTTACTAATTTAAACTTTACCTCTCCAGCTCTCAGGAACCTGATGCTAAGAGGCAGCGTGTGGATGACGGCTCTGGTGCTGTAGCAAACATGACTGACATGCAGGCAAATGCCTCTGCCTACAACTATAACTGGTACCAGGTGGGTTACAGATCCGTTACATTTACAGCACTTAGAAATTAGTTTGTCACAAGAAGTATGTGTGGTCAATTACAGCCCTTCTAACCCCCTCCCCCCACTTTTCTCTTTAGCAACAGTACGGTGGTTGGGGACAAAACTCCTGGGGGCAATACAACCAGTATGCCCAGTATAACCAGTACTACCCCCCTCCTTCTACATGATGGACAACATAGTGGCCTGACCATCCATTTGACCTTCTTACATCTTGGGACGGGGCTTCTTACCAAGACGTCATGGAGATTTCAAAAAGCTTTGTTCTTTTGTTTTATTTCTTCCCCTTTTCTCTGGTTCACAGTGTGCTAATCAACTTTACCACATATTGTAGCTCTTGATAGAAGTATATTTGGCCCTCTTTAGCAGTTATCAGTTCTTTAATTGCTACAGTCATTCTCTCTAGCACTGGCTTCTTTTTGGGGTTCTTGAATGCATGTTATTTGTGAAGGCAGATTTATTTTTTCCCTGTGTGACAAAGGCTTTTTCTTTTTGAAATTTCTAGGCCAGATGACTTAGTTTTGCTCTCTGTCTTTGTGTTAAAGAATTTGTAAGGGGAAGCTTTCATTAATGTATCTGTCATCATTCTTCCCCCCCAATCACAAAGATTTGTAATAACTCATGGTTATGTTTCCCTAAAGAGCAACAAAGAGTTCCTTGTTTTTTATTTTGACTTGATTTCATAATAAAGAGATTGATATCCTTAAATGCTTTTTGTTTTAAATAATTCACAAAGGGCTAGAATGAATATTGTCATTAGCTGTTTAGTTTACACTTTTACTGTCATTCAAAGTAAAACAACTTTTCCTTTCCAATATTCAATAGCAAATGTAACTTGTTGGCAGGAATGTAATTAAAATATTAAATATATTTGAATAATGGATTTCCACAAAAGCTGAAATCCCTGACAAGCATTTCTAGATGTTGCACTGAGCCACGGTAACTGAAGCTGTGCCTTTAAAAACAACAACAAAAACTTAATTTACATTTTGTTGTTCATTGGCAACTCATTCAATAATTACACTTTACGACAATAATTACGAGTACATTTTATATGAAAACATTTTCCCCCACAACATACCCCAATAATGTGCAAAAAGCACTGGTAGTCAAGCTGAAGCTCTAGTGGTTTTTGAAGGATTGAAATTAAACTTTTTTTCCAGCTGTGTTTCAGGCAAAAACTCATAGAAGACAAATAAAGTTCAGGGGTTTTGAGGTTTGCTCTAACTGATATGAACATACAAAGTAAGCATAATAGATTTTCTCAAAGATAAATCCACATTACATCTAAATATATGACATAAAATTAACATGTAGAACAGTTACAATGTAGTAGGATAAAGATTCTTTTGTGGTAAATATGAGCTCAAAGATAAATGAGATGTTCTCATGCCACTTTTGTGTTTCTGTAAAAATGAAGCTCTAATCTCAGCATCACATGAGCTCTGTACTGGTGCTGCTTCACAGCAAAAAAAAAAAAACCCAAAACCTTCTCCTCAAAAAGTATATCAGTGTTTAGCAGTTGGCTCAAATTATACAAATGAACTATCGTTTTGATCCTTATGTGAAAATGAGCCACACTTAAAACCACTGAAATCATTGCTGAAGGTAACAGAATATTGTTATTGCCATGGGAGTCACATGCTGACATGCCACCCCAGGACCATTATCCACTCATATTCAAACTTTTTGGTATTTTTTGTAAAGAAATAAACACAAGAATATGACGAGTATATAACCCTCTCCATGTGCAGTCAGTAATACTGAAGTGTAGGAGAAAAAAATAATTAAATGAAACATAATACATAAGACATAATTTGATGTTGGTTGTGGGACATTGGTATAAACCACAAGGACCAGGATTTCGTGAATAATTTTGTGTATATTAATGAGTCAAACAGTTTTAAAAACTTAACCCACCCGCTCCCCCATATTTGTTAATGTTAATTTCAAGAACTAAACTTAATCCTTAACAAACAGGACACCGTGAGAATAAACAAACAAAATTTAATAAAATAAAATACAAATATCAGTAGAGCAGGCATTTCTGCAAAACATCAAAGAAAATAGATAAATACAACCTATGAAGATCACATGAACCCGTAAATATAACTGTGCTATACTAGAACAGATAAATCTGCGACACTACCAAAGTACAAGAGGCGTGGCCACCGCGTCCGACGAGCGTTACGTAAATCCGCACATGCGCTGTGCAGACCCTTAAACAGTCCTTTTTATGCCTAGCGTTGCACGACTAGCATCAAACGAGGTGAGAGCTGTGTACTTTTAATAAAAATTTCCCAGTTTGGCTTTGTCGTTACATGTTTTATCTTGCGATTGGTGCACATATGTCATCCGTAACCATAAGTTAGGCTTTTTATTGACGAGTGAAGGTGTATTTCATATGTTTTTACAGGACTTTTACGATACGCGTGCCCCATGTGGCTAGCTAAGCTAGCATAGCTTTTGCTAGGACCCAGGAGAAGCTTCAGTTCAGCTCCCGGCGGCTGGTAGTGCATTATTTCTCCACAGTTTTAAAAAGTTTCAGGTTACCACCGGAGATATTTACTTTGAGGATCATATGTGGGTTTCATATTCTGAAGTATGAAGGCAAAGTGAAGGTTTGGTAGTCGGGATTTGTTATAATAAATTTTAATGCCGCAAGTATGTTTCCGCAATGATCGTCACGGCAGACATTTTTACTTGTCACACCAAGTAAAGCACACAGCATTTTCAAGGGATGCCAGCGTTTTATCAGATGTGCTAATTAGCAGTTATTGTAATTGATGTCAAAGTCCTTGTTATATAGTCAAGTCCAGTAAACATAAAATAGCTATGTTGGTAGTTGGACGTTACAGTTGTGCTTTTATATGAAAACTAATAAAAGTTTCATCCATGACTAAAGATGCTTGGCCCTACCTTTTTTTTTTCCAGCATCAAGATGCAGCTTTTCTTACGTGGCCAGAACACTCACACCCTTGAGGTGACTGGAGAGGAGACCGTCAGCCAGATCAAGGTAAAACTTGTACCAGTGTAAAAATTGTACCTTATTAATGGCAATATTGCATAAAGGATTATTAAGAGAAAACCTGTTTGTGTCCCAGGCTCATGTCCAGGCTCTGGAAGGTCTCCTGGTTGAGGATCAGGTGCTGCTGCTTGCTGGGTGCCCTCTGGAGAATGATGCCTCTCTGGTGTCTTGCGGTGTCTCCGAGCACTGCACCCTGGAGGTAGCTGGCAGACTTCTGGGAGGTATGTGTGCATGGGCATGACATGTTGTTGTTCACATATTTGAATGTTTGTTTTCTTCGGGACTTCAAAACTTGGCACACCGAGGATGGCACTAATATAGTTTGTCTTAACAAAACCACCTTGATAGCATGATCTTTGTTTCTCTCTTTCACTCTACCAGGTAAGGTTCACGGCTCTCTGGCCCGTGCCGGAAAAGTGCGGGGACAGACTCCCAAAGTAAGTGTAACCTCACCTCTTCTTCTTCAAAAAAAAAATTCTGGGGGGACTCTGCCTTCAGCTATACTACAGACTACATCTGCTTTTACTTCACTTTTACAATGATGCCAATCCACTTATTTTTCTTCAGGTTGATAAGCAGGAGAAGAAGAAGAAGAAGACTGGCCGTGCTAAGCGCCGCATCCAGTACAACAGGCGCTTTGTGAATGTCGTTCCCACCTTCGGAAAGAAGAAGGGACCCAATGCCAACTCTTAAGTGGCCCCAAAGGAGAAACAGCATCATCACCTGTCAGTTTTTACCAAGTTAAATGTCATCCTGTACAAAATAAAAACAATTTTGACTTGGTCTAGATGAGTGATTTGTCCTGCAATGTAAATCTAGATCTTTAGCAAATAATCTTTGCGGTTTCTTAATAAAGACAATTGTCCTGTATTTGAGCCAAAGTTCATTCTGTCTCTATGAATTAATGCAAGCTAAAATTGGCAAATTTAGCTTTGAAGCTAAACTTCATTAGCTGCTCCTATTCAGTTTCTCTGTGTGCAGACACTGGATGCTTAGACCCTAAAGACGTGCATCACTGTACATGGAATACCTTAGTTTGCATATTTAAAATGGTCTCGCACCTTATGGGTGCGACACAAAGTCTTGTATTTACAACTTATTAAAATCTTCCAGGAACCACAATTAGTAGTTGGCATAAAACTATACTGGGAGGTCTTAGTACTTCGTACACCACACGAACTAGTTCTCTTAATACAGTTCACTTCAGGCTAAAGAACACGATGTAGACAGGTGCAATCTATACAGTGACCGGTTAACTGAAATGAACAAATTTGGGGGAAATGATTTATTTCTGACATTGTACATGCAAAAGAACAAAAAGATAACATTTCACAGTCTCTTATATGTACATTATTAACAAGTCATTCCACGTTGTCCAAATCAAACTACTTTTTTTTTTTTTTAAATCCAATTGGTATATGTGTAATGCTATGCTAAAGCACAGGCATCCCAGGAATATTGCAATCCAAGACGCATGCTGATGTCCCCCCTCTACCTCAAGGCCTTTAATTAGGTGTGAATTCTTGAAATGTAGTGCATGCTTTGGGCTAATCCACAGACACCAGCTCGACCTCGAAAATCAGCTTTGCGTTGGGTGGAATTCTGGGAGAGGTGGAGTTAAGGAAAATTGGCTTTCATTTAATTATGTTAGTGTAAAACAATAAAGGAGGAGGACAGTTATAAGCAAGAATCAAGCCACATTACAAGCTGAGCTCTGACCTTACGTGCAGACAGCTCGTGTAGTTTCATCACATCCCTTTAGAAATATTTCGATATTTATGAAACATGCACGCAGGGTACAAAATACCAAAGAGGGGGGGAAAAAGGATACTTGGACTCAGGGACGCCCTTCTTTCCATAAGCCCATTCAGGGTCAATCTCCAATCGAGCAGTTTCACCCTTGCTCATTGTCAGTAGGGCCTCATCCCACTGTGATGATTACAGACATTAGACATAGAAATAAAAGTTAAGAAAACTAAATGACAACAGCAGAGCAACTTACTCCTCTGATGACTTTGCCCAAGCCGACTTTGAAGCTGAGTGGTTTGGCCTGTTTCTTCTTTCTCGCCCCTGCAGATCGAAGAGAACAAGGACAGATTCTTCATCGCTACATAGAGATTTGATCTACATAACTAAGAAGTACAAATTACTTAGTTTAACATTTTCAATAATGCAAAAGCACGACTAGCGACAGAGCATCACCTTACGAGTGCGACGCGGTCATACCTGTGGGAACATTGGTGTCAAAGACAGTCCCATCCTCTAAGGTTCCGGTGTACCAGCAGCTCACAGTGTCGCCCTTCTTTGGGAAGTTTGTCTTGTCGCCTTTTTTCAGCACTGATTTGGTGTACTTTGGAGGACCCTGAGAGAAGTAATGAAGCAGTAGTCAATAAATGCGAATAATCGCTGAGTGCTCACCAGAATCGGCTTTTTGAACTTTAGCATTCAATGAAAAAATATTTTCCAATTCACATTATTTTTACAGCATTTTTGAGTCTTCATGAGTACCCCTGAATTCTATTTTCACTCCAGTAACCATAATCTACAGAACCAAAATCTGCCCCCCCCATTAACCAACACTGAGCATCAGTATCATGCACGTGGTTATAATACACTTATCCCCATGTGGGATATGCAAATGGACAAAAGAAATTACAGCATATTATAGGTCTCCTTCTTTATATAAATGATGATATAAAAAAGTTGATATTTAATGGTGTGCATCAGTACCTCATCCACAACTTCTGTCTTGACTTCTTTGGGTTTTTCTTCGACTTTCACAGCTTTAACCTTCTCCGTCACTTCTTCCACTGCTTCTGTGCCTTTAAACCTCTGCAAATCACACGTTTACACATTTTATGTTCATTATTAAGGTTCATCATCGAGGCGGATGACAATCGTGACTTACTTTGCTCTCGAAGAGCTGATCGTAGGCGATAATCAGTTGCTCTTTCTTTGCAGTTTTGGCAACATTTTTGATGTTTCCGAGCAGCTTGTGCTCGTTGAGGAACTGAAATAACAACAAACGAACAGAAGGATAAAGTTTAACTCGTTTGCGCTCAAGCCACGAGGAGCTGCGCAGGTCAAACCCTAAGAGAAGCTGTTTGCATTCGTATTAATGTGCAGATAGTGCTGAACATTGTGCTCTGCTGTGCTGAGCTGAAGCAAAGCATCCCATCGGAGCTAGCCATGCTGCATGCTGCACTTCACAGTGAGAATTCAAACCGGTAACCTGCAGATATCCCAACCGGAATCCCGAGGAGACTAAAGGGAGAAACATACCGAGTGGGCCGCATTGTCCTGCAGGAACTTTATTATGTCTTTTTTGGGCAAATCATCACTTTTGAGCTGCTCATCGCTCCATTCCCGTGTGGGCTCAGCCGCCATTTTGAGAGGCGAACTAGTGAACTTTGACCTCCGTGCGCAATATAATATAATTTTAACACAAAATTACAATGAAAAATTTTAAATTCTATTTTTAAATGTATTTTTATTTTTTCCCGGATGACCTTTATTGCGAGTGCACGATAAGAAATGCGTTTCTGCACATTTTACCGTGAACGCGGAATAAAAGTTTAATGAAGAAATATAAGATACATTTGTATTGCTTATATTATCATCATATATATTAATATATATATATATTATATAGCGCTATATTGAAATAACTGTCTGATGTGTATACCGCCGTCTAGTGGACAACTAACTGTCCAATAGATATGACAGCAGTTACACACGTGCCCCGACTTCTATCAAGATAACTAAAGCACTTATCTAATATATCCAGTTACACCGAGAACAAACTGTGTCTCCTCCACACAATAACATTAACAAGAGAATGCACACAGATCACTTCCTGCATGCATAGTTCATTTGGGCATGTTAAGCATTTCTTTTTTTAATCTTTTGACCGTCTGCAGTGGAAGAGATGCAACACAGTCTACAGAGCAACACATCTATTGAATACCCTACTTAAACTTCCTGTGCATTGGGACTCTTCTTCCTCCGTATTCTGAGGGGTTGATGTCATTTGCTTCCATTTTCAAAGTAGCTCCCCCCGAATAGCTGGAGCCACTAAATGTAGGCTTGTGGGAAACAGGCTTCTTTTATCTGTTTATCTGTATCCATATTGGCTACTTTAAAGACAACAACTGCTCTTCCTGCTGTCTCATTACAGTGTTATGCTCCTGGGAGCATTTTACCGGCATGGTTCAGGTCACCTGTCCCTGTAGAGAGAATGGCCACTACAAGTCAATGTAAAGTTGTTCTGAATGGTCCCTGTTATCCTGTAATGATGGAAGTGTTCTTTAATTTCAGGATGACCAGTTTGATAAGTATGAAAATGATGTATATTTCATACTGTGGTCTTTCATGGCTGGTCATCCATGGTTGGACAGCACTCTGCTTCGCCATGAAAACATCAAATGAGGAGTGTTCTGTTTTTTGGAAGACTGGTGCTCCTTATCTTATGTGTTCACGTTTCACAGGTTAAACCAATGTAATTAAGATGAGTGCAGCAATGTAGACAAGTAGCCACAAGTAAAGAACATTTGATATGTTCTGGTTATGGTCTTTATCTTGTAGGTGCTCTCGGTCTAACTACACACTTCCCAACCAGGCACAGGGTTATCCCACATAAGGACTTAGATGTGGATGACTTACAGCAAAGACCCCCCTCTCGTGTTTGTGATGTCTCTCTCAGAGCGAACACGCCGACCTCATCTATTACACCCTGCCCGTACGCCTCGAAATCACCTTCACCGACAGTGAGAGCGCAGCTTCAAAAGGCCTCACATGTGTCCCGTGACTGTCCTCGCTATCTCCTATTTATCAACAGCCTCGAAAAGCAGCGAGATGATAACGATTTTCCACAGCTACATTCAGCTGGAGAGCAGGGTTGCGCAGAGTCTTTATCCTGGTTGGTTTCCTGGCAACAAGAGGGACAATGGATGAAAAGCTCACAAGGAAGAGGAGAGGGATAATTATCTCTTTAGAGGAAATCTCTCAGGTCTCATTCCTTCTCCTTTATTGCCCGGGAGGGAAGGATTGTTACAATAGTGCAAACTGCAGAGATAAGTTGGCAATAAGAAAAAGAAAGGAAATCTATAAAAAAAGGTGGAAAATCCAGAATAAATTGATCTTACTTGCCTCCTGATACTGTGTGGTTAAAAAAAAATACATTTCTATTTCATTTTACAGGTGACATCCTGAATCTGTCATGTGCACGTCTCACTTGGCCACTCTCTGTTTTTCATCTTCAGATACGGTTTATTTTTTATTCAGTAATCTTTTCTCTAAGAGTTCAGAAGTGTGTGGATGAAACTTTTATTGCAGGAAGTTTGGGGAGAAAAAAAAGAAAGAAAAAACACCTGAGGTTCACGTCTGGCGCGTTGCTTTGCGATAAAGTTTTTTAAATTTTTTATTTATTTCATTTTTTTGCACAAGCAAAGCCGAGAAGCTTAAATGAGCTCACATATCAAGTGAGGGAGGAATTTAATTTGATGCAGCTCCTGAGAGCTCTTCACATCTACAGGTTATAGAGACAAGTGATACACATTCTCTTAGATGTGCCCCTCAGCACGGAGATTACAAACAATATAATCCTGCAGTAATATTTGCAGAAGTGTGTCCTTAGTTAAACTCCCTCTAACACTTGTTCTGTCAGATTTGGAACAGCTTTATCTTTGAATGTCGCCTCTTTTCTTTTCTTTTCTATTTTTTTTGTCTAATATGACATGAAATTGATTAGAAATGCTGCCAACAATGATTGATTAATTCATTATTTTCATGATTTTGAACGTAAGAGCTACATAAGCTTAAAGGCCCATTTTCAGGATCCACTACCATCCTGTAATGGCTACACAGCAGTGGCATGGTGTGCAATGCCAGTTAGTCGTGTTACAAGGTGCACTACTCAGTGAAGCCTTTGTGAGCTCAGTTATATCCTAAAAAAACATGCTTTTTTTCTGAACTTGTCAGAGTGTTCTTGTTTTAAGAAATAAAAGCTTTTCGATGCTGGAAATTGCTGAAAAATGGAAGATGTCATTCAACTGTGCGCTATATTCCCTTACAGAACAGCGCGAACCGGCTCGTACAGGTGTTATTTAATAAAGGTGACAGCCGGGGACCTGTGAGATGTCTGTTTCCTAAACTAGAGATTAATATATGCTTGCCCTCCTGCTCAGGTTTCGTTCCAGGGTCTAACATTTTCTGTTTGAGTCTGAACTGGAGCAAGTTTACACTTGTTCTCCTAGAGGGAGTAGAACACACTATTGCGTGAATTCTTTTCCCTTTTTTAACAGTTTCCTACAGAGAAAAGCCTTTGTTTCTGGGAACAAGTACATTCTGATGAGTTTTGGAAGGAAGTTCCTTTTTTGTTGGTTTTATTGAGAGTACAACCCAAACCATAAAGACTGCAGCAGAATTTTTGCTTCTTTCATCAGACCAGTTTTCAGCTCTCGTAATTTTTTTTTAAAGGATGTCACATGGGATGCTTTCTTTCACATTAGTTAACACAAAAAAAATCTATTATGCCAACAGAGCACTTCACTCTAAGACTGCAGGCTTACTTGGAGTTGCAAGAGTTTCCAAAAGTGGAATGAGAGCCAGAGTGTTGAGTTATTAGTCAAACAATCAAAAACTGTACCTTTATTTTGCAAATAAAGGTACAGTTTTGGATTGTTTTGGGGGCGGCTGTGGGTCAGGAGGTGGAGCAGTCCGTCCGTCCATTATCTTCCACTCATATAATTCAGGGTCACTTGAGGGCTGGAGCCTGTCCTAGCTACTATACAGGGAGTGCAGAATTATTAGGCAAATGAGTATTTTGTCCACATCATCCTCTTCATGCATGTTGTCTTACTCCAAGCTGTATATGCTCGAAAGCCTACTACCAATTAAGCATATTAGGTGATGTGCATCTCTGTAATGAGAAGGGGTGTGGTCTAATGACATCAACACCCTATATCAGGTGTGCATAATTATTAGGCAACTTCCTTTCCTTTGGCAAAATGGGTCAAAAGAAGGACTTGACAGGCTCAGAAAAGTCAAAAATAGTGAGATATCTTGCAGAGGGATGCAGCAGTCTCAAAATTGCAAAGCTTCTGAAGCGTGATCATCGAACAATCAAGCGTTTCATTCAAAATAGTCAACAGGGTCGCAAGAAGCGTGTGGAAAAACCAAGGCGCCAAATAACTGCCCATGAACTGAGAAAAGTCAAGCGTGCAGCTGCCAAGATGCCACTTGCCACCAGTTTGGCCATATTTCAGAGCTGCAACATCACTGGAGTGCCCAAAAGCACAAGGTGTGCAATACTCAGAGACATGGCCAAGGTAAGAAAGGCTGAAAGACGACCACCACTGAACAAGACACACAAGCTGAAACGTCAAGACTGGGCCAAGAAATATCTCAAGACTGATTTTTCTAAGGTTTTATGGACTGATGAAATGAGAGTGAGTCTTGATGGGCCAGATGGATGGGCCCGTGGCTGGATTGGTAACGGGCAGAGAGCTCCAGTCCGACTCAGACGCCAGCAAGGTGGAGGTGGAGTACTGGTTTGGGCTGGTATCATCAAAGATGAGTTTGTGGGGCCTTTTCGGGTTGAGGATGGAGTCAAGCTCAACTCCCAGTCCTACTGCCAGTTTCTGGAAGACACCTTCTTCAAGCAGTGGTACAGGAAGAAGTCTGCATCCTTCAAGAAAAACATGATTTTCATGCAGGACAATGCTCCATCACACGCGTCCAAGTACTCCACAGCGTGGCTGGCAAGAAAGGGTATAAAAGAAGAAAAACTAATGACATGGCCTCCTTGTTCACCTGATCTGAACCCCATTGAGAACCTGTGGTCCATCATCAAATGTGAGATTTACAAGGAGGGAAAACAGTACACCTCTCTGAACAGTGTCTGGGAGGCTGTGGTTGCTGCTGCACGCAATGTTGATGGTGAACAGATCAAAACACTGACAGAATCCATGGATGGCAGGCTTTTGAGTGTCCTTGCAAAGAAAGGTGGCTATATTGGTCGCTGATTTGTTTTTGTTTTGTCTTTGAATGTCAGAAATGTATATTTGTGAATGTGGAGATGTTATATTGGTGTCACTGGTAAAAATAAATAATTGAAATGGGTATACATTTGTTTTTTGTTAAGTTGCCTAATAATTATGCACAGTAATAGTCACCTGCACACACAGATATCCCCCTAAAATAGCTAAAACTGAAAACAAACTAAAAACTACTTCCAAAAACATTCAGCTTTGATATTAATGAGTTTTTTGGGTTCATTGAGAACATGGTTGTTGTTCAATAATAAAATTATTCCTCAAAAATACAACTTGCCTAATAATTCTGCACTCCCTGTAGGGCGAGAGAGAGGTACAGCAGGTCATCTGCTAATTAAAAGTTTGGTGGTTTGATCACTGGCTGCTCTAGTGTGCACTCCCAAAGCATCTTTGGTCATGGTGGTGAACCCTGAGTCGCTCCCTAAGCATTCACTGGAGTGTGAATGTTAGATAGAAAGCTTGTATAAAGTGCTTAGAGTGCTTGTTAGTTATTACTAATCCCTGGCTCTCTTTCACAGTGTATCCTCTGTCCTTCCCTCACCCCAACTGCTTGTGGCAGATGGCCACCATTCCTTGAGCCTGGTTGTGCTGCAGGTTTCTTCCTATTAAAAAAGGGAGTTTTTCCTTCCCACTGTTGCCAAGTGCTTGCTTGAGGGTACTATTGTTGTAATTTGGGACTATATGAATAAAACTGAACTAAACTGATTGAATTGCTCAAGCAGAGTAGTAAAGCTATATAAGAACCAGCCCATTTACCATTTACCAAAATTATTACATATGACAGAGAGCCCAGGAGTTTGAAGACATTTTAAAAAGTAAAGAGATTCAGACATATTGTAGTTTCAAATTTTAAATACAATTATAGCGGAGTTACGTTAACTCTATGGCCACAGAGACACTTAAATTGATCGGTGACACATGTATCTTATCTGCTAGGACAAGATGCAAAACACCAAATCTGTCTAACGGTTCAGTCTGACTGTAGTTCCAGCATTGAACCTCAAGGGGTCACTATGGGCATAGTGTTGATATGGCGAGGCAGATTTAGCTCCACATTTACAAAAAAAAAAGGTAGTTTCTGGATATAAGGTTTATAATGAGTCTTGGCAGGAGGGAAAACGATTCAGCCAGTTGAAAAGCACAACAATAATAAGTGCAATAAAAAAGTGTAAATAAGTAACATAGTGAGGGGAAAACAGTGCAACAGAGTCAACAAATCACTGTCTGGCTGGATGGTGTTCATTCTCTGTTTGTGTTATAAATGCCTGATGTTGATGTTTTGCTTGTTTTTGTTTTATCACGGGGTCAGTTTAATATGTGGAATTTCTTTCAGTAATAATGCGATGAGAGAGAGACAAGGAGAGGAGTTAGGTCGAGCAGGGAGTCATTTGTTTGTATCTACAGTGTAATAACTTACATAAGTGCGCTCAGATAATTAATCACACTTCACCTTCGCTGCCAGTCATCCATCCCTGCACGAGCCAAGCGGCCAGAGTGCAGCTCCTCTGCTAAAGTATTACTTTTCTCTCCCCCCCTTTTCTCCTACTCATACCAACAGAATTAAAGGCTTTCGTAATGGAAATCATCCCTAGGTGGCCTTGGTCCACTGTGGATAATGTGTTTTTTGCCTCAGAGCCTAATAAGCTCCCTCTAAGCCATATGGCGAGCTGAGTTCACCTGCCTCACTCAGGACTGCGAGAGCATGTCTTTAAGCTTCATATAGAACATGATTCATATGCTGCTCCTGCTGCTGCAGCTCGCAGTGCTTGTGAGGTCGGCGGTGCTCCTCTGGGGTGCTCTAGGTTAGCAGTCAAAACTTCCACCAACATCTGGTGGCGAGAAAGTTGAACCAGTAAAACAAACAAACAGAAAAACCCCCTCTAAAAACAATAACTGCATCTCTTGGGAGATGAGTAAAAAGTATAAGGGCTTTCTCCTAGTCATGCTCCTGGTATCATCGTGCAACAGAGAGCTCTCCATTCAACTAGCTGCTCCATGCTTTGGAACATTTCCAATCCAGAGCTTAGGGTGCAGATCTGTAGTCTCAGGACTAACCCACGCCTGCCCTGTCAGATCTAATCTCTTGGCCGCATGCCGTGAAATGGGTCTTATTAAGAGTTTAACTGAGATCAGCCCAACCCTGATCTGAGCCATGCAAAAAGAAAGGGAGGGGGTGGGGGGGTGAGGGGGAGGATCACTCACCTAAAAACAATCCCCCCAAATCACAATAACGGGTGGCATAAGAGGTTGATAGCAGTCACCAGAAGCTTTGGTGCACGCCACAGCGCGTGCTCTCCCTTCTGTCTCCGGGATGCATCATCTGTTCTTCCGCTAATTAGAAACCAAAGAGAAAAGATTTGAAGTTTTAGTTGGAACCCATCCTGGTATGATATCACACCGGGCTTAAAGGGACAGACTTCTGAGCCACATGGTCTCCCGACAACTCTTGTCTCCTCACATTACTCTCACGCTGTGCGTTTGCATCGAAACAAAGAGATTCATGACTGCATGCTCGGTGCAAATTCTGCCATTAAAAACACTGCATTTCTGGGACAACACGAGGCTCATACTTTCCCTTTTTGCATCTCAAGAAATGTGGTTTATTATAACTGCCGTGTAAGTGGAAGGTTGGCCGTGACATTTTTTTCCCCTCTTTTTGTCCAGCTTTAGACGAACACTTGCACGATGGAGCTATTAAACTCTACCCTCTACAAAATCACACTTTTATAGTTTTAGTTTGCAAAAAGGCAGCACAGGGGTTCTGTGGTTGGCAGTGTGGTCTCACAACCAGGAGGTTCTGGTTATTTGTGGCCTTTCTGTGTGGATTTCCTGAGTTGGTTTCCTCTGGGTACTCTGGCTGATATTCTAACAGTCCAAAGACATGCAGGTGGGGGTTATTGACAATTCTAATCAGTTTTGTTGTTATTTCCAGAATCCCATCTTGCGCTGTTGGTACCTACAGCACTGATAAATGTTGTGTGGGCCAGATGTGGCCCACGACTGACTGATTAGGTGGACCTGTGGCCGAGCTGGAGCAGCAGGACTCACTTGAAGATTTAGTCGAGGAGAACTGCAGATGTGCACCAAACATTCGTTGCTCTGTGGGTCCACCGTTCCTGCTTTCAAAATGCCTGCAGTAAAAATGCCTGCTGTGAAGCAGGTCTGTGTTGTGCTCTTTGTGTATTTCCAGTCATTTTGCCAGTGTAGATAAACACTCGCTTGACAAAAGGAAAAGAAAAATACAGGGAATACCTGTACCTGCACATCCCAACATAATATAAGCGCACAAACTTACATTTGAAACTATGTTTCCATCCAATTCAAACAAGCTTCCTGCTCTTATATTAACAATTACACTGCTCGAAAAATTAAAGGAACACTTTGGAAATGCATCAGATCTTAATGGGGAAAAATTATACTGGATATTTATACTGATGTGGAATGGGTAATGTGTTAGGAAGGAAATGATGCCACAACGTTTAGGGGCTGAATCTTTGCCAACATTTCATGGCAGCAACTGAAAATGATTTTAGGCCAGGTGAGTGTCTTCAATCTTCATCTTCTATCCTGCCTGCAGACATTCATCACATGCAGCCGAGCATTGTTGAACACTTGCAGGAGCCCAGGACTCACTGCACCAGTGCAGGGTCTGAGACTCCAAGGATTTCATCCAGATTCCTAATGGCAGACAGAGTGCAGTTGCCTAAGCTGTAGAGGCCTCTGTGTCCTGTGGTTTGATCCCTGGCTGCTCCAGTCTGCATGCCAAATACCCTTGGGTAAGATACTAACCCCAAGTTGTGGTCGGGTGCAGCTATTGGAGTATGAATGTGCGTGATCAGTAGACAGAAAGCACTTAAGCATAGAAGAAAGCACTTGTGTGAACGGGTGAATGTGGGATGTTGTATAAAGCGCTTTGAGTGCTCTGGGAAAGGAGAAAAGCACTATATAAGAATCAGTCTATTTATCATCTAGTAGTATTCATTCTGCTCATCCTTGCAGAAAGGAGCAGATACCGGTCCTGCTGATGAGCTAAGGACCTTCTATGACCCTGTCCAGCTCTCCTAGCACAACTGTCTCCTGGATCTCCTCCATGCTTTTGAGACTGTGCTGGAAGAAACAGACAACTTTCTGGAAATGGCATGTACTGCTGTGCCGTCCTGAAGTGCTACCGGTAGTGATTTTGACCCTATCCTAACCCTTCCTGTTTTGGGGCTTGTCTCATATTGCACCTGTTGTTAATTTCATTAACACCAAAGCAGCTAAAACGGATTAACAACCCCCTCTGATACTTAACTGACCAGATCAATATCTCAGAAGTAATACTCCACTATACTCTGATTAAAAAGTATCCCTTTAAGTTTTTTTTGAGCAGTGTACATTAAACACACCATCGTGTTTATCACGAGGTTTTGCTTTCTCACTCAGCTGGGTGAAAAAGCCTGACATCAAGGACCTGTCTTATCCAGACACACATCATCCAGTCTCTCCGCCTTTGCCCTAAACACCCATCAATAAACAGAGCTTTAATATCTATTTACCAATCTTGAGATGAGGTACGTAGCCTGTGTGTGCGTTTCATGCTGCAATTCTCAATACAAATCCGCACGGCGGAGACGTTCGATGGATCGTGATGGTGAAGGGAATGCTGATTGCAGAAGGATTTTGAGTCAGAAGCAGAACTAAGTGACAGTGAAAGGCATATGTCAAGACTGTGGGGTTTGCATGATAAGCTTTATTTTCCACAGCTTAATTCAATTTTAGTGTGACGTGTGCGCATCATGAAAGCGGCTGGTTTTTGTTTTGTTTTGTTTTTTCTGGCTTTTAATTTCAGGAAACATGAAATGAGGAGCACCATTCATTACAGTGAGTCACAACACTGAAATCATTGCCTGATTTTCAATAACAGTTTTGTGGCTAACTATATTTTTAAAGATAGAGACCGACTCATTGGCAACACCCGGTTTGTTCTAGAGGTGTTTGTCCAAAAGTGATTCACTGCCTGTATCAGCCTCTATTAAATCCATGCGCGGGTACTCAGCTTGGCCTGGCGCTAACCTCCTGTTGCACTCATAAAACATTCAAACCTTGAGATAACGTTCGAACAAAATATATATTTTCCCACTCTCTATTTTAAAAACAGATGGTATACCTTTCCTTATCACGACGTCGAGTAAAACACACAGCGATTTTACTCGACTTACTAAGTGGAATGTGCTCCCAAACTTGGGATGCAGCAACTTCTTTTTCTCATTTGTTCAAAGATTGGATTGCATTTTAGAACAATCCCTTTCTTTTAATGCAAACACACTAACAGACACACACACACAGACACACACTGAGGGTTTTTTTGTGTAATTGAAAATGGGTTTGCGTTCAGTAGATGGAATTCCATCTTCCTCATTTCAGCTCCATCACCAGGACGAAGCGGGTCTCACTGTGCCTGCCATGTAAAATGCATCATGCCTGTGGAGACGAGACGACTTACTGATAGAGAACACGTTTCCAGCGCTTAGTATGTATGAAACACCTCCTATGGGTTATTTTCCGAGGCTGATCTTTTCTCTTTTAGGACCGAGCATAAATAGGAAAGATGGGCGAACATGAGACAAAACCTATTACAGTGTTTGCAAATAAAATCACTACCCTCCACAGGCGGCTCAGTCCTTCAAACATCACCTCTTCTTTCTTTTTTTTTAACCTCACGCTTCCATCCACGGGCTCCAGCACACTTGGAGGAAGATGAGACGATGTGGGGCAGAAAGGGCATGTGACATATGAAGTGCCGTATGCCAAATCCACCGCATGGTCAGGGTTTGCACCTGCAGCAGAAAAAAAGGACATTAAAGCACAAGAGCAATAAAAGCGATGACCAGTCCTTTTTTTATGTGCAGCTTTCCTGCTCTGTCCCTGCAGCCAGCTGAGCCACTCAGGCTCAGAGTTTGATCAGTATGTGGAGCCTGACATGGACAAGGCACCACGCAGTGAACATGAAAGGCTATGCAAACACCCAGGCACTCTCTCTCTCTCTGTATCTCTCTCTCTCTCTCACACACACACGCACTCATCCACAATGCACTTGTTCTTTTATGTCTGTCTCTCATGTACGCTCCATTTTGTCCAAAAAAAGGGCTCGAAACACAAAAACTAACAATCCGCACGCCGCAGCTCCCTCCCACTCCGCACTCCTTCTCTGCTCTAAGAATTCAATTCATCTCAATAATGGAGAAGAGGAAAAGTGCCAGCACTAGGATTGTCTGTGGTACCTCTACCAACTCCCCCCCCTTCTTTTTTTTTTTTTTTTTGCTGAAGGTGCCAACCAGACTGCCTGTCTGACAAAATTCATGCAGGTACCACTTTTGAAGAAGAAGAGGAAGAAGAAAGGTCATGTTTGAATAATGAATCTGTGCAGGGAATGAACTTCAGTCTCGGTGTCTCTCTCGATCTTTTTTTTTTTTTAAAGTAAGATTATTCTTTTTGCAGGCAGTGACCATGGGATCAGCGCCTGTCAGGGATAGCTTAAAATGTCCATCTTAGAAAACACTTTGCTGAAACAAGGACGAGGTAGAGTCCGAATCAAAAAACGAAACGCAGCGCAAACCTAAAAAACACACTATTTATGTCCTCCCGATGCTGATGTGATGCTAAATAAAGAGATGGGAGTGATGATAATGATGATGACGATGATGACTGTGATATTATAGCATTGTTCTCCTGCTTGAGCAGAAGGTCAGATTCTGTTCTGACAAAAAAAAGCCATTATCGGGAAGGGTGAGGTGGTCCACTGGGGTTTTGGGCTCATAATTGTAAAGGACAGAGGGAGGCTGCAGACAGCAGATACAGTAGGCACAGCAAGGCAGCCAAGGATGGTAATAATAACCCATACAGGTGGAAATAAATGTCATTAGGAGCCGGGAGTGCTATCTGGCATCCTGTTTTCCGACACTGAGTGGGACCATACTATTAAATAAGTCCTGTCAGACGTTGGCCCTTAAAATCTTTGACTGAAGCAACAGCGAAGTGTGTTTAATGGTATATAACCCATTTGCAAACTTTAAGTAACTTTAAAAGTACTGAATTATACTTGTGTTTAGGAAAAATCCAGCCATTTTTTCCTTCTTTGGTGTTTTCTTTCTTTCCAGAAAACACTACTGGGTAGTTACAAAATAAATAAATATAATAGTGACTCAGCAGAGCTCCTTTAAACCAGCTTCGCCCCTTTAAGTTTTCTTTCGGCGCTCTGTGCCTCTTGTTCGTGAGCCACACAGGTATGTTGGACTTTAATAAACAGCGAACGCTTGAGGGATATAAGTATGGAAATGGATTTAATCAGCAATCTGCAGAATTGAGTGCTGGCCTCCAGTGGACAAGAGCATCTGCCGATGAGTGAGCGATTCTCCGCAAAATGAATGAAAGAGGGAAGCGGAGGGAAGGTGAAAATAATGACGCCTTCGGGCTTAAAACTGAACACGGTGACAGGAGTTATATATTGTGTGGATTTTCTGTGATGTTGTGTTTGATCAAGATAAGGGCTGAACGCCGATTTAGCTGGAAATGACTGCTTAATACATTGTCTTCGCCTGCGCAGAGGTATCAGAGAAATAAAGTACAATGACACAATTGAATGCACGTACCCCCCCCCCCCCACCACCACACTTAGGAATATAAAGTAAAAGCTGGTTGGAGTTCTGCTTTTAAGGCTTGACCCTGCTCGCTTGTAATACTGCATTCAGCAAGACAAGACTACAGCTCATCCTAATTATTTCTAACTGATGGGCTAATCCATCAAGACAGACAGCCTGAAAGAGTGGAGGAGGAGGTGGAGGGAAAAAGGGAAGGACGGTAAGTACTCATGCTGAGTACTATTCCCATGTAGGATGTCTCCTTTGTGTGTGTGTGTGTGTGTGTGTGTGCGTGCATAATTGTGTGTTTTTCCCTCTCGTTTTTCTGTTTTAAACCTTTCACATCTCTCATATCACTCCTTGCTCTTTCCTGCTTTGGCACAAGCAAAAAGCGCCCTTCCTTTATTTGGCAGACTTGGGTGCAGGGTAAGTCAATAACACAAGTACACGGGGCTGTCATAGTCATAGTTTATAATGCACAAGCAAACAATCTCCTGTCAGAATGAGTCAATGCGAATTCAGGGAACCTATTTAGCTTGATTCCTCATATGAGGAATGCATGACAAATGTCCGCATTCCAGGCACATCAGGTCATTAAATTCAGATTTATAAGATTGATATCAATACTTATCAAAACACTAACCCCCCCTTCCCCCCACCCCCTTACGCCATCAAAGGCCCCAGGCACCTATTCTGCACTCATGAAGAGAGGGAGATGGATAGGCAGAGAGAATGGGGCAAGAGAGCAAGAAACCGAGAGGGGAGAGATAGAGAGAAACATTTCCTCAGCCACAGCAGCAGCAGCGGCGGCGGCGCGATTCACCATCACAGCATTAGCTGACACCTCCTGATAACAATAGTAAGGGATTAATCAGTATTCTGTGCATAGCTTAGGGCTGCACTAGTCCTTTATCACAGCGGTAACTGCGGCCTTCCTCTAAAGGTAAGGTTAAAATGGAGATTACGCTTTGTTCCCGCGCACCTCCTCTAATGAACCTTATCTCCCTTCACTACCCATCTCTTCATTCTGTCTCACTCACACAGAATAACACACCTTCTGCCCTCTTTTCTCCTCTCCGGAGGAAATTGGTGGGAGAAAAAAAAAGAAAAAGACGCTCTCTGTTTTCTGTCTCTTTTCAAGTGCAATGGGCCAGTCACCCTGTTGTCTACTTCATTTCTGCACCGAGTCATTCACGAGGTGGTGTTTATCCTCCCTGACTGCATGTCCACGGAAATAAGTCTGAATTCTGTTTAAGTACTCAATGGGGGAAAAAATGCAATGAAATGTGCAAGTGCACAGCAATGAAAAAAGTTTTTTAAAAATGTTTTTTTTAAAACCCAACATACTTATGTAGCAGTCATACCACATGATATGAAAAATCACACAGGAACACTTAAAGGTGAGGATGTATTAAACTCGGGTCTAAAAGAAGAAATCTGATATTCCTCTGAGCTGATGTGATTTTGACAAATATTGAGTGTGCACGTTTTACACATTAAAATGTACATATATTATTTTATTAGGCGAAGAAGCGGCAGCTGAGCTGAAAGATGCATGAAAACTTATGTGAACTTCAGATGCTTGTGAGGTTTGAGGTCTGTTTTTGGTGTGCACCTCTACTGTTTTTCCTTTGTAGCTACATTTCCCAGTTAGCAGACGGCAGACGAGGAAGAAGACAGATTATTTTTAAGTGTAAATGACATTTGATAAACCAGAAGATGTTTAAAGCTTGCAGGCATCATATTATGTTTTTTTTTTTTTTAAAAAAAGACATGGATTAGTACGTGACGTGTCTTTGAAGTTATATGAATAATTCATCATTTAAACTGTCTTTAACTGTGATAAAATAACCTTATTTTTTGTGCTAAACAGCTGGAAACATTTATAGAAGGTTGAAACAATTGCAGGCTATGGAGCAGGAAAGCTTGTGGTATTGGTCTGCCTCAAGGTTAGGGACAGCAGTCATCAGTCTGAGCAGTCATGATTTTCAGTATACCAAATTTCACTTTCATAGCATACTGTGGCTCGATAGTTGGAAAGCTGCTACAGTATATGATATAGTGTGTGTCATGTGTTGTAGAACACAGCTGGAAAACTCCACTCAGAAGTAGCACAGGTCAGCTGATCACATGGCGTACGCACAAAGAAAACGGTCCCGGACCTCACTGTCTGAATCAATTCTTGGATTTATTTCAAAGCGAATCTCCTCTGTGGTCTGTTTCTTTGGATTCGCTCCCCTGCCAAATCCCATTTGAACTCCTGTTTTTTGTTGTTGTCTTTTAACATGTTTTTATTCAACATAGCATCATGGCCGTTTAACCATTCGGTCATGGAACTTTACAGAAGTGTAACCGAGATAGAAATGGAAGCTGAGTCTGATGATTAGCATCATCTGGGGCCTGTACTATGAAGTGAGGTCAACATACCCATGGTATCTTTCAGTTATCTGGATTCACATACACTGACAATTTAGATAAGCGGTCACACAAACTTGAAAAGCTAACCCTTGTGTGTTGACACGAAAGGTGACGTGCAGGAAGCATCAGACCAAATAGTGTGTAATGGCAACGGAGCGACTGATTTTACAAAAGAAGAAAAAGCTACTATGTTAATTAAGTTAAGTCTACTTGAAGCCGGAAAAAGGCTGACTGTGTAAGTTAAGAGGGTTATCAATATCATAACTTAATCATTTAGACAGAGGAGACTCTAAAAGATTATGATCGAGTATTTTATTAAATTAGTAATTAAAAGACAGTTTTAGCTTTTATTGGTTCAGCTGCAGACTTGGTGTTGAAGGGTCTGAGAGTCCGTAAAGACGAACCAAATGTGAACTCACAATTTAAACAAGGCTTTGACGTGATATAAAGTCAGCTGGTAGAAATGGGTGTATTTTTCAGTACGATATATTAATGCTTTGCTATTAATTCCTTGCAGCCAAGAGGGAAAAAACAAATCAATGAATAAAGTTGCATTTAAGAGCCTATATTTATCACTGATGTTCATCAGGCAATCACAAAGGCATTAGATGCTATATCTATGCTGTATCTATGCACAGAAGTCTGAGGGAAATTGAGTGCAGATTCAAATTTTTGAGAATTGATTGGTCATTAGGTGGATAATCTATAATCTGGAAAATAAGTTGTTCCAGAGCAGGTTAGGTCTGCAGCATAAGTTACTCTGGTGATTTCACTCACTAAGAAGCGTTCCTCTGCATAGTACAGAAAACCAAAGATTAACTCTGAAGTTACCTGGATAAGACAAAATCCTGCTTTGTAGTACGGGCCTTCTTATTAGGGTGAATCACCATGGTAACATGCCTATCCTGGAGCAGGATAGGGTATGGATTAGAGATCAACAGGTATGAAATCAGCATGTATATATCAAGACTCTTGGAATATCCAAACAATTTGACAGCAATTTTATTTCATAAGCATTACTAGAATTAATCGTAAAAAAGGAGACGCCCAATTTGAAATGTGTACATACGCTAAGCCTTCGTTTGAAATCTACTTTTCTATTTGTTCTTTGCTCCCTCTCTTACCCTTAAACAACACCAAGGTTGCAGCTGAAAGAATAAAAACTGAAACTGTTCTTTGAACGTGAAATAAGCTAAACATTATTAATATACTTTTCTAGTCTTACTGACGAAAGCGTTTAAAGTGCACACACGTCCATACAGCGCTTTTAATACTGAACTGCTGTACAGTGCTTTTCCTCTCTCTCACACACACACAGCTGTTTTGCTTTCAACCTGTAATATTTGTTTAACCGCTTCATATTTTTTTTTACTAGTATAGTTTTCACTTCCTTTATATTTTATTTCTCCTCTACTGCCAGTACACTTGCAAATATTTGTGATTGTTCGGATGCTGCCAAAGCCACCTCTTGCTGAATGAGCAGGGGAAACCCTGGGTTAGCTTTTCGAGTTGATGGGGAGCTTTGTGCGATTGCTTTTCCTGATTGAAGACATTAAGGTAAGTGAATCGAGATAATGGAAAGATGCTGAACTTGCTAGTACAGGGCCCAGGCATGACGAGATCCTGAATAAAGGGAATATCATAATGTAAACATGTCAAGATTGAATGTGGAGATATTTCAGTTTGGCAATGACAAAAATGTAAAATAAACAAGAATCTAAAAAAGAACCCACAGGAGACCATGGAGGATCACACATGGGGAAAAATAACAGAACATAACAGGCAAAGGCAGGACTATTTATACACAGAGGGCTGTTTGGAAACAAGAAATGGGAGCTTAAACAGACACAGGTGAAGCAAATTAAACAGAGTTGAAAACAATTATCACAAAGTAGTAAGTAAGACTCGCATAAGGCATGAAGGAAAGCCAACCTTTACAGTAAAACAAGAAATAAACAAGAGATATTATAATATATTATTATTATTACCATGTTATAATTAAGATATGACTATAAATACCTTACATGAAGTCAAATTAGGGAAGCAGACAGCAACGTAAAGACACCAAAGCTCAATATGAATCAGGAATTCAAAACACTAGCCATCTTAACAGGAATGCAAAACTCCATAAAAAACAGAACTCAGACAACACAAGAAAAATAAAATGTAGCATACTCAGATAACAATAAAACCATACACCAGAACACAGGCTTATATATATTACTAGAAGCTATGACCTCACAAAACCATTGCTAGTCAGTTCCAGTCAAGGAATTGGAGCAACACTCATTGTGATGTTGTAGGAACAACATTAAGTAATATGAAAATGCCTGAACTGGAATATCCAAAGTTAATTTCCTGGGTTTGCTGGATACAATGACCTCTCTTTTTCATCATCTTAAATATCACTGCCTTTGCCAACATTGTTCAAAAGAAATTTGCGGAATCACAGTGGCTATTAAAAGTGTTCCCTGTTGAACCACGTGCTGGAGAGACAGAGGCAGCTTCTACATAACAGCAAGAGGTAGAAAAATGGTGAAGACACATCATGTCATTCAACTAGAAGAGCTTCACAGCGCTGTTTGCACATAAAATTGGCAACATTCAGCACATCACCTCTGATCCTCTCTACCATTCACAGTCTGATGATCACTCTGAAGCTGTTTTTCAGGGTTCCCTTTGAGAGGAACAGTGACAAGCTGAGGCGCCACTGAATATACAGACAAAATCCCATCTGTGTTAACAGGTTCCTCCTCTGAATTCTTTGGCATGTAAGTGCCCTCTTTCAGAATGCGCAAGTCATTTGAGTGACAGGTGCACTTATTGTAATTATGTGATTACCTTGTGTGCGTATCTCCCCACACAAACTGCCTATCTTGATGAGGCAGGCTTTAAACTGACAAAGTGAGAAGAAACAACCTGCAGCCCAATATTAGACAAATGTTGCAATTTCCCTAATTTCTGTCATTGGGCTCTACAAGACAAACCTCACCTTTTTCTTTTTTTCTCACAATGAGAGTGCTGGTGCTGACACTTAATGGCTGATTTGGCAGGCTGGGACAATTTCAGCTTTTACCTGTCTGCTTTTAAGAGGCAGTGATTTCTGGTACAAGAGCTCCATCCCCATGCATTCGCTGTTTCTCCTCATTTGAGGAGGAATTTTCTTCACTAGGCCCTAAAGTGCATAAATGTCATTACTGGGTACCTGAGAGTCTAATTTTAGGGAATAACTGTAGTGTCTGTACATGTGATGTGAACAAGAAGAGCAAAGGAAAGATGGGAGTACTCTTTTCTTTATTACTAGCCTTTTGTATTATGTTTATTGAAATGTCTCTGCAGGACCAATTCTTCTGATGAGCTTTAAATCAGGGACACTTTCTCTGTGTTAATTACTTTGGTGTAACATTTGTAGGAACCTGTCACAGTGGCTGTTCCTACAAACACACAGAGAAGAGAGGACCCAAGCGCAGGTCTCATGGGTTTATTGAGGATGTGGATGGTGTTTATTATGAAGACTGAATGAACAGAATATGAAAAACTGACTTAATGAATGGCTGAATTGAACTGGACTGAAAACACTGGACTGATTTATGATGAGAAGACAAAGAACTGAGGGAAACTGAGGGTTTAAATACACTAGATAATGAGGATGTTAGAAACAAGTAAGAACACAGCTGAACTAAATCTAAATAATGAGACATGGGAAATAGAACTGAACATAATGCACAGAACCAAAAGTCTAACAAAATAAAACAGGAAACACAGGGAAAATAAACAGTGACACAGTATAGACTGAAAACACTATGTTTTCTTGGGGCATTCTCTCAATGATCCAGAAAACCTGACAGAAACACATTAAACCTATGAAAAATCCAAATCTATGCCCTCTTTCACATTTTCCAAAACTGTCCAGTGGGCTCGATTAGGGTCTTTGCTGGGCCAATTCTGGCCCCCAGGTCTTGTGTTTGACACCCCTGACCTACAGTATAAAAGCAGATATTACATGACCACTATGACTGTTCTCTAGTGTCTGACCAGTATAAAGCTGGTATGATGGTGAAAACTAGGTGAAAAAAAGTGTCACTCTCCATCACTCTAAGTGATGTTTCCTTCTTGGAGCAAATCCTGTAACTCAGCAGTTACATGCTGACACATATTTGGCGTTCATTTGGAAGACTTATATTAATAAATTATCTAAATAGTATATGTGTATAACATGATCAAATCTGCTGCAAATCACCAAAATTATTGCTCACAAATAAAGTTTGCTTTTTCTTTTTCCTCCTGGATGTTATTCCACTAGAACTCTATTTATCAGATAATTTCCAACTCAGAATTCTTTGAGTGACTTGTCTCACTCTCATAATGTCTCTGCTGCCATCCAGGACATAAACTAGCAGTAACCGTGGATACCACAGTCTGTGCTGCATCGATGCAACACGGTCCTTTAGTGCAAAGCTGATTGTGGAGCTGTTTGAAACGTTAATAACACAAAATCACGATCATTATTCGCAATCTGCAGTCAGCACATAATGGACAGACTTATTTAAAAAAAGAAAAAAATATCTAACACGAATTAAGACATTATAGTTAAGCTTAAATCTCACTGAGCAATCCTTACCTTTGAAAAATAATCATTAAATCTTCCTCTTCTGTCCTCTCAAACATCTTTCTCCATCTCTGAGTGAACTTGTCACATTAACATTTTTTTTTGTTCACTGGGAAGTACTGCAGTGCTGTTTTTATCTAGGAGACAGATTGTGTATGCAGAGCTGTTTGAAACATTGCATCTGAAATTATCTGCCACTTCAGAAATGTTCCTTCAGCTTTTAGCACTAGCTAGATGGTGGAGTAACTCTAGCATATTATAAAGCGTTACCCAAAAAGCTGTTCAATTGGTGCAACCAAAACCAGCAATAACTGACATTTTGAGAATAGAAACACTGATTAATGGTGCATTAACTGATATTCAAGACATTTAACTTCTTATAGCATCTATCTGTCCAGCTAGCAGTTGATATCTTAGATGAAGCATGTTACTTTAGCCACTCAGGCAAAGTAATGTTGCACTGAACCTGTTTCAAAGTTTCCTACATACTCATTTTGCAGATACTGAGAAGCACAATGAAGTTCCATATTCAGTAAATCCTAAAGTAAACATTTCTCTTTAGCAACTAAAAGCTAATCCATGTTCAGCAGCATATAAGCAGGATTATCAGAACTTTTACAATGAGAACAGCTGTCTTTTCTGAATGTAAGCTAAGCGACGTTAAGACACTTTGTCAGCCTGAAGGGAACTGCAGAGCTGGTGATAGCTCTCAGCTGGTTTGTCACTAAGAATGACCCCTTCACATTACACAAAGTCATTTGATCTAATATCATTATAAAAATAAATCAGTGCAGCTTTACAGAGTGGAGAAGGGTGGGAGAAGGACAATCAATTTAAAGGGGGATTGCACCGATTTTACACACCACAGTCTATTTAATAGCCTTTTTTGGCTCCAGAATCATCTGTGTGAAGCTGCTTCATGAGAGGGCACTCGGGTCAGTTCTAGCTGGGACTGAGGGTCTGACAATGAAAATGAAAAAAGGATCTGCAGAGTGTAGAAATAACTGAGATTACTATAATTCTATATCTTTTTTCTCAGCTCTGTGTGAGGCTAGCAGCTTTAGTCAGTCATGAGTTCAGCAGTATTATTGGAGTTCAGTTCTAAATTAGCAATGCAGTTTGGAAATCTGCAGTGGAGATGGTAGTAAATGGCTAAACTCTTTTTCCTCCAACTCCGTCTGTTCTGCTGTTGCGGTCACCATTTTCACTGCCAGACTGGTGTGCCATCATAAAACAGTTGAAATGTGGAGCTCAGCATGGCATTTGCATAAAAAAACAGCACAAAAATTGTTGCTTCAGCTTCAAAGGACACATCTGTTATACATGCGCTATTGTTCATATCGAATCTCTGCGATAAAAAAACGCTCGAGCCATTTCTCTGCATGACTGCCCTTTCTAAACCAACAGGCTTTATATGAATTCTAAATCACTGTATGTGCTCCATTTTTCACTTTCTCTCTGGCATGATAAATCTGTATGCACATTTGCCAAACCATCAGTGTCTCCCCTCCACCTCTCTCCCCATCCCCGTTCTAACCCAGCTCGCCCCCACCCGATCTCTCAGTCCCAGACTCATTTGATTTGGGGTGTAATCACGGGTGCAGATCTGTGGAAGGGTGTGGAGAGGAGCGATTGCCGCGCTCCACTGAGTACTGAGGATGAGATAGAAGAGAACAGTGCCCAAGAGACACCATACTGTTATAGATGGTTACCTAGAGTCGTACCTAGCTCCAAGTGCACAACGGTGCCAACGGGAAGCTGAGGTTGGCTTTAGCAGTTTAACTGTCTCTGTCTTTGCTTCCCTCTCTTGCTCCATTCTCACTGTTTTTGTTCTTACACGTTTCGAGTTACTGATTACTGCGCCAGCTGCTTTCATGTTTTCGGTTTTACAATCACTTAGAAAGAAAATTGACCCCAAATATGTGCGAATACACCCTGCAAACTAATTGCGGGATGATACGTCTGCCATGTAGAGCCATGTAGAGCCTTTGTGCGGCCATCGGGGAGCAGGGTGACCTCAAAACACAGGAACAAAGTTCACAGGTCCACTTGGCAAAGCTGACATGGTTTTTGAATGGCCAGATGTGCAGCTTGTTTGTATTACACAAGCCCGAAGGTTTTGCCATCAACATTCGTGACAGGGTGTGAAATGATATTTGCTTTTACTAGCAGTGCTCAAAACTGTAACAGTCTCCGTGGTGCAAGGTAGTAATCAAGTCCCTCAAACTGCATAATTACACCAACAGCCGACTGTTAAAACCCATCAGCCTCCTGTGGATCCATGCCAATGTATTAAATAGAGGTATAATTATAGTGAAGGCACATAGACTAAAAAAAAGAGGTGCCTATGGACAGAGGAAAATATAAAAACACTTCCCTTGTGTGCTTAGGCCTTAACAATGAAATCCCAACATGCTACAGCACATAGCAATCAGATACACTACAAGGCTTAATTGCACGACATTGACATGCAACGCTTCCTTCAAATTGGCTCCCAGCAGAAAATAACTGGAGCTATGTGTGATAAATATTCGAGTGAATCTTTTGGTGAGGTGTCCCTGCTCCTCTGTCATGGCCTTGAGATGGAAAGATTCAGGAGGGAAAAGATTGGGAGTGGTTCCTCTGCAGGACACTCCAGCTCTTCACAGAAAATGATTTATTCAGGAAGTAAGTGTATAGCAGCGGGCCATCGGGGGGCCTCCCCTTGCCATCATTTAGGTGTAAGCGGTTGCTTCATTTATCCTCCTCCTTTTATTGATTAATTCATGGCCCTGATTAAAGTTTCACAAGTTGCCAATTGTCCTTCACAACGTCTGACTCCCCTGTTGATCCTGAGCCAGCAGGGACGGCTACCCTCCTGGTAATGGAAGAAAAAGACCCCACTGCTAAGGAACAATCACGCCCTCATCATAGATGGAGCTGGTCCAAAAGATCCCGTCTGTGAATATTTTACCAATTACAGCCCATTATATTCTTCCTTTTTTTGGTTACCCAGCATGAGGTTACTTAAATATTGATGATATGGTAATTCATCAATAATTGTGGGCTGCTGGGATAACAGCCCACATATGGGCAAAGGGGAGTATCAATTAAGCAGTCAATCATTTCTCACTTGGGCTGTGCAATGATTCTACATTTGTCAAAGGGGTTTTTGCCTTAAGTTGGGCTTTGAACAAAGTGCTATATGGAAAAATGTCCAATCTCCACTGAACTGAGATTTATCTCATTATTCATAAGGCCTTGAAGAAACTCAAGGGGAGGAAAAATAATTTAAAGGTAGAAGCAAATGACAAGATTTCTTAAACTAATTATGCGGCTAGCAGCCAGACAGCAGCCCGCGGCATAGAAACCTCCAAGAAAAGTTGGGGATTTAAGATGTAAATTACAACTGGATGGCAGTGGGAGTCGCCTTTATATGTTAAATGACCATATTCAAGACAAAAATATTGCAGAAAAATAAAAATGGAGCAGTGTGAGCTAACAAAACTCATCCAACAGCTGTTTGCTGAGCATTTCTCTTAAAGCTAATGCAAAAAGTCTCCCAGACTGTGAGGAATCACTTTAATTTCTTTGTAACAATAGAGACAAAATGTACAATTTATGTTTACTCTTTCATACTGGATTGTCTGATATGCACAATTACTTTGCTGTTGGGAAGGAATTTGTATCTCTAGAGTCACTTGGCAAACTCAAACAACTCGGAGCAGCAGTTTCTACCCACTCAGATTTGGATGTGCGTAAGGACGGTCACATAGATGTGTGAGCTTGTGTGTGTGTGGTTCACCAGTCTGTTTGGAGATTGGTCATGTTTTCACTCAAGTCTCAAAACCAGTAGAGCAGCAACATGTATTATAGGATCCGTGTGACAGCTGGATTTGTTTTGTTGTTGCTTTTTTTCCCACTGGATGCGAAGCAATTGGATGTCCACTACCGGAAACTGCACACAAGCACAAGCCTCACACATCAACTATGCAGTCAACGATGTCTGAGTGGACCAGGCTGCTGTGCATTTACCCAAGCACAGACATAAATACTCTCATCACAATAAGCAGTCATCAGATAGATAGATTCTCATATTTTCTTGTGACAATGGGAAAACTTCATCATGGCTATGAGGTAAATGCCCAGAGGTGATGCCTTTTCCACATTCAACAGTAGTCCAGTTTCCATAATGATACTCATAATAAAAATAAATAAATGCATATTTCTTTACATTTAAGTATAACAGCTGATTGGCTGTTTATTTAGATGGTCCTTGTGTATAATGTTATTAGGCATCACGTTTTTAAATTTAAAACATATTTATACCATTTTTGTATATCTGCATTTACACTGTATTTCTACCACATTGTGTTTTGCATGCTGAGATTGTTTGCAAGGGCCTCATAAGGACTATGAGGACTTTGAATGTGCTTAACTTAATTGTCCCATTATACAGTACAAGCATACAAGTGAGTTATAAAGTGCAATGATGACACACACAGAAGTAGGACGGCACAGTTCCATTTGTTTTGTTTTGCTAACTGAGGAAGGGCTAACAGTACAATCACAACTTTTAAACCCTTTCCAACTTCACTACATCAGCATACATCATATCCTGTCACCTGCCAATCTGTTGGACACACCCAGGAGTACCACCAATCTTCTTAACCTTGCACGTTAAAAAGACTCTGTTTAAACTTTATTTGACTGATTAGGATACAATGTAAAGGAATACTTCCTCACTTAAGTGTATATTTTGTGCTACACTTGATCCTTGGATTATTGTCTTTAAAGAAAATAGAGGTAATAAAATTGTGGATGCATTCGTGATCCTACAATAAGGATTATTCTAATTCATTGAATCCTTTCAGTACCACAACAGTACTGTGATTTACTTTGATTAATCTTTTTGTTTAGTTCTTATATATGGATGTATAGAAAGAAAATCATCCATCAATCCATCTATCCCCCCATTAAGTCTGCAAAATCATCAGTAACTGTCATTGTTAAAAACTTTGGGGCCTTCTGGATGTTTAAATGTGCACACGGCATCATATATATAGAAATTATAGTACAGAATCTCCAACAGTATTCAAACATTGTTTGAAACAAGTCAATCAATATTTACTGAAGGGCAGACATGAATGGCACAGGGTGGAGTTGATGGTGAAACTTAGGACACTAAATACTTAAAGGATAGTGATTTGTAAATCACAACGTGAGCCTGAAGCCTGGTGAAAACTCATTAATCCTTCATTTTAATGTAACTGAGGCCATGATTTAAAAAATGAATGACTCACGCTCATGCTCATCTTATACTAATAAAAATCAAGCTGATTCAAACTCATCAAGAATGTTTATAGGGCTCCAATCTGACTTATACTACAATCCGACTTTTGTTTGCAATCGAGGGAACTGCCCCGTACTGGACCAAGAATGAAGGTTTAAAGTACTACTTTTAGTATTACTTTTAGCTCTGTTTTGGTCTGTGGCTTGCTTTTAGCCAGCAAGTTCTATATTCACAAGTAAGCTGCTACCACAGTCTTTCTACTTTATGGTTGTTAGGTTGGTTGAGATTAGCTACCTGCCCATACTGCATACATGACCAAAGATAGCTGTGAATTATGAAAAAAAGTCCCCCGTATAAAACAGCTCCACAGACCTAAGGAAAAGAGATGCATGGGCTTTCATCTTTCCCATTACACAACATCTTCCATAAGAAAGATATAAGGAATTTTGATTTGTCCAGGTTTGTTGTTGTTGTTGTTGTCTAATGCATTTACATACAAAATCCCAGAACAAATGATGCGCTCGTGGTGAAAGAATTATGTCACAGTATGTCAAACAACCTCTTTCCTGTTCAGGAAAGGCACAGCACGGAAGCTGTCGGACGGGTATTTAATAACTGAAGTGTTATCCAAACCGCAACCCTAAAATTAGTCACCACATGCAGTTGCCATGGAGAGTATCAGACGGGGCTTTGTCTGTGTGTCAGGGAGAAGCATAAATCTCACAGCCCACCGATAAAAGCTGCTAGATTAGTTACACGGGAATGTGCTGGATGCATCTTTCTGTCTCTATCTCTTCTTTGTTCTTTGCTTACGGTGTTGTTGGTTTTTCTTTTTTGTCCGTTCTCGCTCCTCTCATTCCTACCTAAAGGGGTAAACGGACTCTTCATCATTTTTCTCTCCTGTGACACTGCATCCTCGAGTGTGAACATTATTTCCACACACTTGTCTTTAACTCTGTTTCTCATCTCCTCTCCGTTTCATCGGCACTCTGTCCACACTTTCTTCCCTTTCTTTTTCTTCCCCTTTCTCTTCCAGTCCCTCTCAGACTAAGGGTTGAGCAGCTTTGCCCCTCCTGAAGGCACCATCCCACTGTAAACGAATGAGTCTGTCACACTGCAAACAATCTGCATTCATCATGTCTTATCTGCCCAGGCCTCCACAGCAGCAGTCATGATACGAGGGCAGAGCGAGTGTGTTTGGGCCTGTGGCATGCAGGGTCAAGGTCTACAGCTCAGGGAAATAGCACTCAGGCTCAAGGCTTACTTGGCGAGCTGGTGTTGGATTTAAGCATCAGGCTGTGTAGGAGGGGAACAGGCGGCTTGACTTAGCCTTGATCCAGGGTAACGGTCTTTCTCTCTCTCACACTTTTTAAAAAAAACGTATCTGGGGATGGTTTGCTGACCATGCATGCTCTTTTTTCCAGATGTGCCAGGCTCCAAACAGCATACATATTAACACAGAACAGGAAAACAGAATGGCCAAAGTCATAAGCATTAACAGATTCAGACACATCTTTGAGCGCTTATTAGGAAAGTGCTGCTTTATCATTTCCCAACCCCGAATTTCTCATCCATTTCATTGGCATCTACTGCAAAATCATCACTAAGAAGTTTGTTTGAATAGTATGGTCTCACCCTGAGAAACAGAATGTGTGTGGGGAAAAATATCTACCATTTTTAAGGTGAAACATTGCTCCAGTGAGGCATAATAAGTCCAACAGTATTTATGTGCGGGCTCTTTCCTAGTTATCAAAGTAATTATCTACCGCCTGACTACCGAGGACAGTGACGTCATCAGCGAGAGACCGGTGACCAGCATCGCGGAGCATGACGTCCGAGCGGCATTGAGGAGAGTGAACACAAGGAAAGCGGCGGGGCCAGACGGCATCACCGGCCGTCTGCTGCGCTGCTGTGCTGACCAGCTAGCAGGTGTGTTCACTTACATCTTCAACGAGTCCCTGGCGAAGTCTGTGGTCCCCACATGCTTCAAAAGATCCACCATCATCCCTGTGCCCAAGAACAGCAAACCCTCATCCCTGAACGATTACCGGCCAGTTGCACTGACCTCGGTAGTAATGAAGGTGTTTGAGAGGCTGCTGAAGAACATCATCTCCTCCTCCATCCCAGACACCACAGATCCGCTGCAGTTCGCCTACCGATCCAACAGATCCACAGAGGATGCCATCGCCCACGTCCTGCACACCACCCTCAGCCACGTGGACAAGAAACAGGGTAACTATGTGCGAATGCTGTTTGTTGATTACAGTTCAGCGTTTAACACAATAGTGCCCTGCAGACTGTTCACAAAGCTCAGGGATCTGGGACTCAACAGCCGTCTGTGTGCATGGGTGTTGGACTTCCTCACTGGCAGAACTCAGGTGGTGAGGGTGGGTAGATGCGTCTCTAACAGCATCACCATCAACACAGGAGCACCTCAGGGATGTGTCCTCTCGCCACTGCTCTACTCCCTCTACACTTCAGACTGTGTGGCCACCCATGGCTCCAACACCATTGTGAAGTTTGCTGACGACACAGTGGTGTTGGGTGCCATCTCCAAAAACGATGAGGCGGCCTACATGGACGAAGTGAAGAATCTGGCATCATGGTGCCAGGACAACCACCTCCAGCTGAACGTCGGCAAGACCAAGGAGCTGGTGGTGGACTTCAGAAGGAGTCAGCACAGAGACTACAAGCCCATTATCATCAATGGAGCTCCAGTGGAGATGGTGCAGTCCTTCAAGTATCTTGGTGTCCACATCTCCTCAGACCTGACATGGTCTGCCCACGTTCAGGTCCAGACCAAAAAGGCTAGGCAGCGCCTGTATCACCTACGACAACTGAGGAAGTTCAGGGTCTCTCCAAAGATCCTCAGGATTTTCTATACAGGCGCTGTGGAGAGCATCCTCACACAGAACATGACATCGTGGTTTGGGAACAGCTGTGTGAAGGACCAAAAAGCTCTCCAGAGAGTGATCCGTACAGCAGAACGCTGCTGCAGGTTTGCTCTCTCCCCGCTTCAGGACACCTACACCAGGAGATGCTGGACTAGAGCAGCGCAGATACTGAAGGACCCGTCCCATCCTGGCAACAAACTGTTCCAACTTCTGCAATCTGGTAGAGCTTCTATCCCCAAGCCATCCGGGCCCTAAACACACACACACCCGCCCTCTCACATAATCTATAATTGACTGAGACAAGACTCTCTTCCAGACACTCTAAACCCAGGCACAATGTACATTCCAAATTCCTTTAATTTTAAATATGTTTATATTGTCTATTCTGTAAAATAGTCAGATGTCTATTCATATTAATGTACAGAATTCACCTGCTTGCTGCTACTACTGCACATTCACCCAATGTATATACTATATATATATATATATATATATATATAATGTTCTTCCTCTACCCCCCACCCATTTTTTGCACATGTCGAGGAGCGTGTCAGGCTACATTTCACTGTGTGTTATACTTGTATAACTATGCATGTGACAAATAAAGAACCTTGAACCTTGAATTACATGAGATAGGAACATGCAAGCTATTCCGGTAAACAAAAACAGCACAATGGAGCTAGTATTGATGGATACTTTGATAAATATACATTTCGACTGTCATAAATGCTTGTCATTATCAGTGGGATAGCTGATGGAGTTAGAAGCAAAGTATATTGGGTTCAGTAAAGCTCTGGGACCTAATATGACGTTGAATTTTATATCTCATGCCATGTTATAATGGTGCTCAGCGGCCCAAAGGGCAACAAAAGAGAAATATGTCGAAAAACGCTGAGCAGCAAAGACGTTTTTTCCTAATCCTTAATTGACTCTGATACAGTTTTGGGAGCTGCTAAGGCTCGAAAGTTTATATTTTTAGCATCTAACTAACCCTGAAACAGCACTGACAACATTAGAAGGTGTTTACGAGCCCAGTGGTTGGAAACAAGATTGAAGGATGGTGCCGGTTTGAAGGTCAGCGTTGCCGTGCTGACCGAGCAATAGAGCCACTGACTCCACCTGCTGCCTGACAGACCTGTGGGCTACCTATCATTCACCCAAGTGGCGGATGGTCACACCCAGGGTGACTGGACTACACCGCCCAACTAGCCACTCTATCACCAAAGACAGTGCTCACAGGAGCGTGGGGAGAGGGCAAGTTGGAGGTCGTACTAGAGTGCACGACCCAAATGTTCCATCTGGGGGCTGAAGCCGGGGGAAGCATTGAAGTCAAAGGTCATGTAGACATTGTGAATGACTGACTGCATGTGAGACGGGACCCTTTGGTGCTACCAAAGACGTAGCATGGTGGAGGAAATCATTCTTACATAGCGCTTTTCTATTCTCCCGGAGCACTCAAAGCACTTCTGCCATGGATGTCCATGCAGAACACACACATGTACAAACACATATGTTTATATTTATCTCATACTATTAAACTGAGCAGACAACAGTTGGAGCTGCAAGCTGTCTAATTAAAATCCCATTCCAGTTTCCCTTCTTCACCCGGCCCGTCACTGAAACAAAGAAAAGGGCAGATGTGTTTTTGAGAGGAGATGATGAAAAAAGAAAAACCTTGTACTACAATACACTCTGCAAATCTATTTTTCATTTTCCCCTCTTCTGTTCTGAGTGTATTACATATAATATCCATGGAACACTAAGCAGGAGTTAATATAAGTGCACTGGATGCACTGTGATAAGTTTTTTTGTTGCATGTTTCTTTTCTCATTATTCAAATTGCTGAAAAGGAAGTTTGTCCCTGCAGGGGTGAGGTGAGTCACATGGCACCACACCATACCAGGAGACTGATCTTTCAGTTTGTGAGGACAGGCACAAGTTAATGAGCACCTTGAACGATGTTCTTCTAAACAAATTGAGTTAACCTGCATTTTTTGTCTTTAATTCAATTTGGCCTTTGATTGAGCTGTTAGTGGCGGCTTTTTACTCGGCTGCTTATGCTTATCTGCGAAAGAGGTAGAGCTGGAAAATGCCTAATTTTTGCCTCGTTTTGCTCCCCGTTGCAATAGAATCACTGATGGACCCAACATGAATAACAATTAGGACAACTAATAGAGTTACTCGCTGCACTTACCGTGGCATTTGAATGTTTTTGTATCAGCTCACGAGCATTTGCATCTGTAATTAGGAAAAGCACCACGCTGGACAGTACCTAAAAGCAGTAGGTAAAACTCATTTTCATTTCAGCCCCCAAAACAAGCTCGTGTGAAGCAGCTGTGGCTGCTGACAGTGAAATACACTTCTCTTGACTGATAGGGATTCTGCTCTGCTAATGCATTCTTAATTGTGTAAGCCATTGCGATGCTGGAATATTTCAATTACATGCATTATACTTTCCTTGGAGGAACAGCCCCGTGTTTAATTTGATTCTGTATAATTACTGTAAAATGAATTCCAATTGTTATATCCAATCTTAAAATAAATTGGCATACATTTTCTGCTCCCCGCGCTGAGGTGACTTTTCATTTGGAATCGAAGCATTGCAGTCAGACTATATCTGGCTAAATGAAGAAAACGGGAGTCCATCTAGATGACTTTGTTAAGGGAAATCAGGAAGACAGTAAGTGCTCTATTAACCCACTTTACAGAGGCAGAATCAAGCCCAGTGGAAATCTCATCAGAGGGGTGAAGTCACACTGTACAGCGTGTGGATGTGAATGTTAATATGAGGTTTTTAATCTTTTGTTACGGCAACATCAGATAGCAGTTTTAGGGCAGCTCTAATTGGACAGGTTGTTTCTCACCATCTAGACCTTGCTGAGAATATTGTGGGTGTCACAGTAACCTGAACATGTGCCACACTCTTCTTTTCCTTTTTACAGCTGGCTGCATGTTTCTGTTTTAAAATGACACTGGCACCTGGGTCTTGTTGCTCCGCATGACATTTTTTCCTGTTAGATGATGAAAAATGCATCACTCTGTCTGCATCTCTCACTCTGCTCCATCTCTCCTGCTCCATTGAGCGGCGTCTGTTGTCCGAGTGGGATCCAGCAGGTTCTGCTTGGTAGAGATGAGCTTCCCCCCCTATTCTAAAATCAGGAGACAGAGCCGCCTCATAATTAGATTTGCTTTCTGTGTGGCACCAGTCCCTTCAATCTAATCTATTTATGCATTCCCTCTTTCAGGCCTCATTGAGATTCTATCGCCTCGTATTTGTACCCTGCCTGTCAAAACGGCCTTCTTTTCTTCACAATTTTGTGCTCATTTCACTGGTGGATATGGGCGATGATTGCCCGCTGGTCTCGTCGCAAATGCAATGTGCTGGAACTTAAGAGGCTTCTCTTCTGTCTTTAAAAGAGTGGGTTGTGTGTCTGTGTGCATTTTTGTTTAGCAGGATAAGACATGTGCTCGTCTACGGGATGTGTTGGTGTCTTTTTTTCTGTGTGTGTGAGTACGTGTGCTCACGTCCGTCTGTCTCAATAGTATTGATGTGGACATCAATAAAAAGTCTGCTGAGTGTGTGAGTGGAAGAGGTGTAGGGTTGTGGTGCCAGTAGGGAGGGGAAGCAGGGGGTGGAGTGCTAAAGTAAGATTAACTTTATTGATTCCTGACAGGGAGAACTGGTTATTATAGGCACAAAGAATAGGCTATGGATGAAAATGCAATAAGCCAAACATGAGGATATGGGCCATCGTTCCAAAATAGATCTCTTCTTGGCTTAAATCAGTTCTTAAATTCACAGAGTTCTGTAGTTCTCAGAGTGGTGATGTGCAGTTGTCTCCTTCATTTTGTGAACCAAAGTATTCACAGTATTTTCACACTTTGCATGGTATTTAAAATTAAAGTTTGGCTGTGTAATGTGCAAAACACAGGGTAAAGATACAAGCTTAAAACGGCTGCCAGGATTCGTGAAGTCAGCAAACTGAAATGGTGATGTCTAAACTTTTACAATAAGAATTATAGTGGATTTACAACCACTGATTCCTGGTCATACCAGCTCATGTACATGCTTGTTTTTGTCCATTAGCATCAGATACACAGAGCGAGATCATTTAAATGAAGCGTTACATAAACTTGCAAACCTATGTATCTTAAGTTGTCAGTGCAAACCTTTTTGTGTGTCTGCTCAACTAGCTATGCACATGCTATTTGAGAACGCCTCAAAGTAAATAGGATCTAGGTGACTTGACGCCGTTACGGGTGTCTCAAGTGTTTCAATCTGTCAGCAATGAGACCTGTCGCAGTTTGTTGCCAATCCTATCAGTGTGAATGGCAATGTCCCCAGAAGGGCAAGGCAAAGCTTCGGTACAGCCGAACAATAAATTACGGCGGTAACAACAGTGAACGCTGTTTCTGACAAGTTGCTTTCTATTTTGTAACTGTCCAGCCGACCGACTCTGGTGCCAAGTTGACATTGGCAAATACTCAAACCAAATCAGTCTTCTTTTGTAGTAAAGCCGTCTGCATTGGAGGACAAAGAAAATGTGACTGAAGGTTGTGGAACAATAGCAACAAACAGTTTGCATGAATGCATGTAATACAAAGGCGAGTGGAAGCTAATGACAGATTACTCTGAGAGAACGAATAGAAAAAAGAGATCGGTAATTGCTAATTGGTAAACAAAGTGATAAAGTGACTAGCAGATATTTCAAAAATGACTGTGCATTTAAAGATATATAACTTTGATGACCCCTATTAGTTGTCTCTGTAAATATTCTGTATATATGTCTGCCCTGGAGACAACTTAAACCCACTGAAAGCACTACAGAGACAAAGATATAAAGATAATCAGAATATAATTTGAGCTGAAACATGCTAATCACACTAATCATCATGAAAACGGTACTGCTGACTGTGACAAAGACATACTGCTTATGCTAAATATGTTTGTGAGCCACAAGTTTACTTAGACTTACACTGCTCTGTTGAAAAATAGATAGATCCTTTTAGAAATTTAAAATAACCAAAAATAGTTGTAATACACAGATTCAGTTGAACTATAAAGGTTAGTAGGTTAGTTTGTGAACTTAGACCATAGCAGAAATACTTACTTGCTATCTTAATGCTAAGCTAAATTAAGCTAACTACCTGGCGTCATGAGCGTAGCAGCTTACTTGTTATGCACTAGAATAGAATTACTTGGCTCATCTAACTCCTATAAGTCTATAGGCACCTCTACATAGACTTTGTCCCATTCCTTTAACACACATATGCATTAGCAAAGAAAACTAAACAAAATTTAGTTCATATCTATTTTTTATTGTTTTGCTACCTTGGATAAAACTGATGTATCAAAATTGTACGGCTGCATATGTTTCATGTTGCTTGGAAGAAATTAGTCCAATATATCAAGAAATAAATAGATACATAGATTAAATGAACTCTACACATTAAGGCATATAACCTAAAACTAAAGTACAACCACATGGTGGAAAACCAGCGGTGGAGTAACGGTGTGGGTGCAAAAAATACTGTTAGAAGTAGAGTGATTGGATGTGCATGCCCTAATGCACATAGCTGCATTGCCAAAACTGTTCTGAAGCATTAAGAGTTCCTTTCACTGGAATGAAAAGGTTGAGCCCAACCCCTGAAAAACAACCCCACAACACATTCCTTCTGCCACCAAAGTTTACTTGACACAATGCAGTCAGAAAAGTACTGTTCTCCTGGTAACTGCCAAACCCAAACTCATCCATCAGATTACCAGATTGACAATAATGATTGGTTACTCCAGAGAATACATCACCACTGCTTTAAATTCCAGTGGCGGCATGCTTTCCACCACTGCATCCAGTGCTTTTCATTGTACTTGGTGATGTGATGATATACAGTCCTGATCAAAAGTTTAAGACCACTTAAAAAAGGGCAAAAAATCCTATTTTGCATGGTTGTCTCTTAACAAGGTTCCAAGTAGAGCTTTAAGATGCAACAAGAAGAGATGGGAGATTTTTTAAAGTGATTATTGTTGATCACTTTAAAAAATATGTTGCGGCATAGTTGATGCAAGTGAGTGGGAACATTTCTCCAAGTGAAGACGGATGCACGAAGTGCATCTACTGTCAGAAACTGTTGTCGATTTTTATAAACTTTCTTTGCCATCCACCCCCAAAGGTTCTCATGTGGATTTAGATCATGGGACAAGTCCCTTGTCCTGTACTGTAGCATTGTCCTGTTGAAAAACCCAGTCGTTACCACACAGACGAGGGCCCTCAGTCATGATAGATTCTCTTGGCAAAATCTGGACACTGCCAGCGGCTGCACCTCCTGAAGCTCCATTGTTCCACTGAAGGAAAAAGTACCTCAGACCATTATGGCGCCTCCTCCACTGTGGTGTGTAGAAAACATCTCAAGTGGGATGTGCTTGTCATGCCAGTAACGTTGGAAACCATCAGCACCATCAAAGTAAAATTTTTTCTCATCAGAGAATAAAACTTTCTTCTACCTTTTAGTGTCCCATGTTTGGTGCTCTCTTGCCAAACGGTCACTTCTGTGGTGTTCATGGAGACGAGGCCTTTGAAGACGTATTTTGTTTTTGAAGCCCTTCAGTATCAGATGCCGTCTGATGGTTATGCGGCTGCAGTGGGCACCAGCAAGGGCCTTAATTTGGGTCGAAGATTGTCCAGTGTCTTAACGGACAGCCAACTGGATCCTCCAGCTCAGTGCTTTTTTGGGTCTTCCACTTGCCTTTTTTGTTCCATAACCATCAGGACCATTTGAGATATTCCAAATGACTGTCTTACTGCGTCCCACCTCAGCAAAATGGCGCACTGCAAGAGATCCCGCTTATGCAGTTCAATGACCCGACCAACAAAAAGGGAACGTTTTTTGGCCTTTGCCATCAGAACATCATGACAGTGACAGGACAGAAAATGACAATGAATCCACATTTTTGCACAGATTTGGCATTTTAAAGGCACGGGGGTCCTAAACTTTGATCAGCTGTAAAACAGCCTGTTTCAGTTTAAGGTTTGTTTTCAATAAATTGCATGCTCCTTTTTTGTCTCACTCCCATTTCTTCTTGTTGCATGTTAAACGTCTACTTGGAACCTTGTTAAGAGCCAACCGTGCAAAAAATGATTTTTTGCCATTTTTCAAATGGTCTTAAACTTTTGATCAGGACTGTACTTGGATTGGATGCAGCTGCTTGGTCACGGAAATTCATTCCATGAAGCTGTCTACACATTGTTCTTGAGCTAAGACTACATTAAATTGGTCTGTAGGGATAAACTCTGCAGAAAATTAGTGACCTCTGCACACTATGAGCCTCAGCATCCTCTGACCCCACTCTATGATTTTGTGTGACCTACTAAAAATTTCACAACAGGACTTGATCCACAGGTGACATCCTGTCATGATACCACACAGGAATTCACTGAGCTGCTGAGAGTGACTTATTCATTCACAAATGCTTGATTTTATACACCCATAGCCATGGAAGTTATTAGAACACCTGAATTAAATCATTTGAAGAGGCAAGTGAATACTCTTCAAATATAATGTACCAACACTGATAATATAGAGATGTTTTCATGTTCTCCCTGCAGTTGTGTATATGTCTCCGCCAGGTACTCTAGTTTCCAGTCACAATCCAAGGATACACATGTTAGGTTAATTGGTGATTCAGTACTGGCCATGGAGTGAGGTAAAGTGTATAGAATACAGAGCTATATGAATATGACTTTGCTTTTAGTGGCCAGATTGTGCATGTTCTCTCATGGATACATATTTAACAGCACAGCCACTCAGTAAACGGGCTGTGGCCACCACGCCCACATAAGAAAATGATTCTAATGAGTGACCAAATTAATATACAGTATATTAGTTTTATCATAGTGTAAGTACTAGTCTCAGCCTGGCGACCTCTATCAAAGATGTCAGACATTGCCTCTGTGGAGACAAACGCAGGACTGTTACGAAACTGCAAGAACCCCGAGTGCATAAAACCTAAAAAAAAGTCACATGTTTCTCTAAATGCTCACTCTGCCTTCCCAGGCAAATTCAAATGGTGGAGAAAACAGAGCATCCTATAGCAGTTATGCTAATCAACTGCACTGAGGAAAAGCAAGTCAGTATGACAGCCTGTGTCTGTGATGTTTGTTTCCTCTGTGCATTCAGATCTCTTGGGCATGTAATGCAGCTATGCTTCCTGAGAGCTCCAAACAGCAGCACTGTTCAGCTGGTGACACCATTACAGTGAGTGATGGTCTGTCTGACAGGGGCGTCTGTCACCACATGCAGGAGGAGTCAGCGAACTGAACAGTCTCTCAGCAACTGAGGAGTTCTGTCTGTTGCCAGAGGGATAAATACTGTCACTAGTGTTTTTTTTTTAAATTTTACTCTGTCTATTGTAGCATTTGTTAGCTGAACCACTTGATTATAGTCCACTATTTCACAAGCACTCACTTGCTGTTATTGAACTGTTAGAGCGTCTGAAGTGATCTCTTGGTTGTTGTCTCTCACGCAAGTGTCATCTGGACTTGATGTAGAGTTTAGCTCTCCCGTTTTATAAAGACGTCTCACCTGGCAGAATGATTATGTTTGACATTGAATACAAGCTCGCATATGTGTAGATTGTGAGTGTGCATGTCTTACCACTGTGACAAGCCCGAAGCTCATGGGAGCACCTTGAACTTGCACCTTTCAATACCTTGCAAATAAGATTAGAGCAATTTAATTAGGCAGAAAGCCACAGTAATAAAGCCATTAAATTAGTCACTGGTGCAGGGCAACAGTAGCAAGGAATCCCACTAATTAACCTGTGTCTCTTAGACTGTTACAGCCCAGCTTGTCATAATGACGACGACTTGATTCTCCACTGACCCCAGTATCCTGACCTTGTCCAAAGCAGTTAAGTCTCATCTAGTGGTAAAATTGGCAGAGTTCATTATTATAAACATGAAAATTGTGCAATGCTTTTGTTTTTTCCCCACTTAATGGTTATTGTAAAGGGTGAAAAATGTGACGGCGTATCCACAACACAGGCTTAGATAGCTGATCAGAGCTGAACTCTTCAAAATCTGTTTAGGTTTAAATGTAAAGTGGCTTTAAAGTTATATTTAACCTTGCTTCAAACGATGACTGTTACAACATTTTTCTGCATAATGCACAATCTTGTCATGTGCTTTATGAACAAAATCTATATATAAAACACAAACAAACAAAACATCAAGCAGTTTGTTGGCGTTTGTTCCTGAACATAGGGATACATTCTTGTTTTCTATGCCGCTTTCACCCTACTTGCGGATCAAGCACCTGCTCTTCTTCCAAATCCGCTTTTAGTTCTTGACCTTAGCCTTTCTCATAGCAGTGCACATTCATAAACAGGAAAGTATAAAAATAAATATCAGCTCAAAATCAAAGTTGAGCCTGATTGCAGAAAAAACAGCACCTTCTGAGTCCTCGTTCTACCCAGTCAAAAATAATTTAACACCCAACTATCCTAGATTTTTTTTGTAATTTCTAAGGCAAGAAACAAACAAACAAGACATTATATTAATTACTTAAACTGCTCACATTTTCCTAAGATTGCAGCTAGGGGGCAAGCTAGCATAGAAAATGATCTCACTGAATGCCTCCCTGGGATGGAGGTTAAAAAACTCGGCTTTCATTGGTGGTACTGAGGGCTGGCATGTTAATGTATGAACATCATACGTTATTAAAATGGCTGATGGTCAGCATGAAGATGCCCTGCACATTACTGTAATGCAAGAAAGCCACAGGATGACATTTTTCTCCTCTATTTTCTTATAATGAGCATGTGCAGCCTTCAGTTTATCCGAGCCCTCATGCTGATGTCTCATTGTCTGGCTTACATTCTCAGAAACCCACTGAGGATCAGTAAGACATAAAACATGACATCTTAAAGATTTAACATGAAGGTCTGAGCAGCTCTCATGTTTTCTGCTGGTCTTTGACGCCGTATCAGTTTTGGGTGGGTAGTGCTTTTGGCATGTGTCGGCTGACTGCGGCACCCATGGGACTGTGCCTAGCCCCTGGCATTGTCATTCTTCATTGATCAGAGGGGAGAGGCTAACAAGGTCTCCAGGCTACATGCTGCTTTTTGCCTGCTGTTAGAAACCTGCTTCTATTGCTCAATCTCGGCTGGGGTTCTGTGCAGTCTTACTTCAAACATGCTAAATAGACCATCTTGTTCAAGACTTAAAAATAACAAAATAACAGCTTATGGAAACTTTGGCCCTCTTCCCACAGTTAAGTGAGGCATGTCTGGAAATGTGAATTTCTGCCTCAACTTTCAAACCTATGACCCTTGACCTGGAAAGTGACCAAATGGCCCCACTGAAAAACTTTGCAAAAAGTTGAGAAAGTAAAGAGGAGAACATAATGTTTGACTTTTTATTGTGCCTCGCCCCAGGAAGCATTACCGCAAGCTGTTAAGAATGGATCAGATCACAAGAGTTGTCATAGGGAGCCAGAAGTCTGAATGCTCATCAGTTTTACAGCCGTCTTCCTTACAAAGACATTACCCATATGCTCTGCCATACCACACAGAAATAAGACGATTAAGCCAAAGAGCCGTGCTGACGCATAATTTTGAGTTATGACAGTCGACTATCTTATTATTCCCCAAGACATCCCGAGTTGTGGATGACGTGCTGGTGCAGTAGTTAGTTGCTGTCACTTCACAGCAAAAAGACTCTGCGTTCAAACCTCCTGGTTGATTGGGGCCTTTGTGTGTGCAGTTCACATGTTCTCCCTGTGGCTGTGTGGAGTCATGCCTGTTAGGCTAATTGGCGATTGCTCGTAGGTGTCCATGTGTGTGTGATTGTGGGTTTGGCGACCTGTACAGGTTGTATCCTGTCTTGTGTCCTATGTTAGTTGGGGTAGGTTCTGGTGACTCTAAGTTAGGTACGTCAGAAAATCTGAATCTCAGCTTGTCTGAATGTCAGGTTGTCCCATGAGAAAATACTGACCAATAGATTAAAAGCTCAAAGCACTGACTTTGATTAATGGATTGGTACACTGTATCACCTGCCAGCTATTTTAAAAAAATGTTGGTTGTTGTTTTTTGACAACGTGCAATTGCAAAAATGATCCCTGCAGAGATGAAAGAAAAATCAAATGTTAACCAAATGTTAACTACAAAGCTAATTATACTGACTGCTTGCCAGGTTGCAAAGGTCGTCAGGCTGTGTACCTTTCTTTTTAAAATCATCAGCACGCTTTATGTCTGACAGCTACTGATTGGTTAAAGTTAGCCTGCTATAGGCAGTGATAGACAGATGGTGTATCCAATCACCTGGTAAGTATTTCTTTATTTTTTTAATGTGCTGGCCTTTTCCAAACACTTTACAGAGACAGCCTTCCAGATGGCCCTGTGTATCAAACCATCTGGGACCTGCAGGTTAGGTAAGTTGGCAACAGTTCAGTAAATAATTATGTATAAAAAGAGCAGCAAAAACAGCAACTAGGGGTATCTCAAAGTAAAAATTTGCAAAATTACAGATAAATCTCAAAGGACAAGGCTGACAATCAATATTTAATGGGCGTGTTCTTTAAGTTCTTAGGCAGCATTGTATTAGAAGAATAAACAAACCCCCCCCAAAAAGTGGTAAGCATGGCATGGGCTTCTGAAAACCATGACTAGTGAAGGCGTTTAGTGGCTGCATCTACAAATACAAGTAAAACTCTACCTTACAAAGAAATATAACCACCTTTCGGTCCTGTAGTCTGATGATTTAAAATGTGAAATTCCTTTTGGAAATAACTGACGCTGTGTTTAGCTTGTTGAAGCCCCAGTAATGCTGATTAATGCAAAAGGTTTGAGAACAACATAGGCCCCCATTAATACATGGTTATCTTTTTCATATAGGGTTTTTCTCATTTCAGCAAGATAATGACATTAACACCGAGACAACTGGAGTCCAAAATGTCCACAAGCAACCAGCTGGCAGCTCCATAGTGATGCACAACGAGTGAATAACTGCCTGTGTGTACATTGCTTCAATATTAAAGCAGCTGCCAGCCTTCCATGTGCATTAGCTTCCCACTGTTTCTGAAAAACCCAAAAAACATGAAGAAGAACCCCAAACTGTGGCGCAGCAGAAGAGAAGAGAAAACATTTTGCTTTGAAACTACAGCAAAGTTCCCAAACACTCCGAAGGAATGGTAAGAATCACGCAATGCACCTCATTAGGAAACATGACCCTGTCCCAGCTTTTACAAAATTTGTTGCTGGCTTAAAATTCAAGATGATTACATATTTAAATAGCAAAAACAATTACACAAGCAGAAACAATATTATTTTAGGTTTTGATATCTTGCCTTTATGAAGTTGTCAATTAAATATCACGTTGAACTAATTTGCAAGGGACTGCATTCTGCTTTTATTTAAATGCTAAATAGTCTGACCTTCTTTGTAAAGGGTGTTGTATAAAACATGAATGGAGGTACTGGAGGTACTGAGTTGGAGTTAAAAGGAACTGTGTGTAAAATCTCACTGCTAGATGTTAGTAGATTACAGATTTTAGTCAACTAAATTCTGTTTTCTTACCTCTTTTGATTCAAGTGCATAGCCACCTAGCCTTGTTAGCTTTTGTAGGATAAATACATTTTATGCAGCCAAGAGAGAGGAAACTGAATTTTAGACGACTACCATAATGACTGTAGCTGGCAGCAGTGCTACTGCTACTGTCTGTGTATAAAATATTTTTTGTACACACTATATTTTAACATATTTGAATAATATCAACACTTAGCGTTAAAAAGGATGCTGTTTACCTCAGCTGTCAATATGCCTGGTGTCCATATCTCTTTACTCCAGAGGAGGCTTTAAAACTTTGCAAAAGGAGTCCAGTACAAGTTGATGAGTTAGTGAACCACATGTCTGATGACAGCGACACTGAGGTGTGGTGTTGAACATTTCTGGGCTCCTGTTAGCTGGCATTGGTGAAACTTTCTCTGAAGTGACAATGTAATTAAACAGTTTTTAGCCATGTTTGTTGAGGTTTTCGTATCTTAGAACCCTGACTTTAGTTCAGGAAATGAGGCTTGAGGTGAGGAGGAAGAGGATAAGGTGGAAATCAGGGAGGAAAGAGAGCAGTGGTGGAGGCGAGAAAAATATCATGAGAAGGAGATGATGAAAATATACATGGACAAATTTTAAATGTTCATATATAGTTTGAAAGTTCTTTTTTGTGATCTTTAAATTTAAACTAACAGTGCCCACTGCTGTGTACTTTTAATGGATTCCTTCTAAATTAATGAGAATGCATCAGTTTGTTGGAAGATGTAATTACACACTAATCGATATTTCCTTTTTCTATAAATATCCTAAAAAATGGCTGTACTTTTAAGGAAAAATGTATTTTTAAGGTCTCTTTACTTAATAATGACATAAAAATGTCATTTATCAATTATATTCCTTCCTTATATGTTTAGGAAGAGAACTGCTGCTCAGCCTGGTCATCTTGACCTCAGCTAAAATGAGAAAGCAGTATCAACATGTTGCACTGACTACTGAGAATGCATACTCAGGATAACATGATTTGAGGGAAATTCTACTGGACGTGGTTCATTTGGTCAAAACAGTCAGATCGGTTTGGGTATTTATGCCTCCAGTATGCCCCCAGTCGTCAGTTTTGTCTTCCTGATAGCTCATGCCTTGCTCCTCTGTAATAAAATCCTTTTGCTAAGGAAGCTCACTCTTCTGCAGTGTCTTTCCGCTACAGTGTGCGCTATCTGGATGTCAAGACAACAGTAACTCTGAGGTGTATAATCAATGCAGAACATATTTTTCAGGGGCTACATTGCTTCTATGAAAAAGATGAAATCTGAGGGTGAACCGTATTAAAAACCCACCTTGTAGGCATAGTGATTACCACTAAAATCCTTGCGCCCATCCAGCTTTCCTCCTGTTTCCCCCTCTTGTTCCATCTTTGTCTTTATGCAAGTGATCCCTTCTACTAGGGTTCTCTGCCATCATGAATTTAAGTGAAATTATGTACAGAGCATAGCTAATTAGATTGCCTCCGAATCGTCAAATCCAGTGTGGTAATCCTGGCCCTCGTACCTGCAACCTGCATAGCAATCATCTCTGCCTGTGACCTACTCCGCCGACCCGCTGCTTGCCCTCTCTCTCCCTGCTTCCTCATTAGCTGCTGGTTCTCAATGAGGAAAATCCATTAGTAATCCTACTATCTTGCACAGCGTGAATCTGGATTTTTCCACTCTTCTGCATTCGCTCAGTTACGCTCTGCAGTTTGCACGCACACGCAGGCGTAAGCGCACTTTTCAGGCTGACATATTTTAATTTTTGCTGTCACTATTCTTACTCCGGGCATTCTGCTCGTGTCTCTCAGGGGCTTCACGCGCGTCACTCTCTCTCTTCCTCCACATGTCTGTGAAATACCCAGAGAGCAGCACATCCCCTCCCACGCGCTCCTCCTCTGGCACACAGTGCATCTATGCTGGGTGAAACCGTGGTCAGAAGATGTCTCTGCTGCTTGGATCTAAATTGGCCAGCCCTGAACTCCACATGCTTCAGAGGATGGCCTGTGGTAACGAGTAGAAAGAGGTGAAGCCCCAACATTGCGCAATTCCAATCACTCATTGAGTTTGTGGGGCGACTTTGCTGCTCACAGGGCGGCGGAGGCGGGGTTGGTACAATCAAACAAATCGTGAATATTTATCTGTACATATGTCTCACGTGAATATTTATGTCATCCGTCTACGAAGCTAGTGGAGTAATTGTAGTATCAGAGTACACAGATGCCTCAGAGGCATAACTCAGGGAGGCCTGAGTTAGAGCATTTTCAGTATGAGGAAAACAGACTCCTTAAATAAAATGCTACAAAAGTAAGAGAATAAAAGCAGTGGCAGCCTGAAGCCATTGTATACATGAAGCACTGGGTTATTAAACATATAATAAAGTAATTCTGCCAACACACAGTATTGAAACCTGATGGGGTAATAACACAATTAATCTATTTTTTTCAAACTGTAAGCAATATGACACAAACTAGACTAAATGACACCCATTAGGTTGCTGTGATAAAGCCACGTTCTCTTCATCTTCATCCCCTAATGACTTATTTTTTGTGCTGTTTTTCTTCCTAATTGAAAACGTCAGGAAAACGTGTTTAGCACAAACAAAGCATAGCTAATTGTGGCTGAAACAATGGCAGGTGTGAGAAATCAATTACCCTACGTGACATGCTTGTGTGACTACAGTGTCAGTGCATATACGATCGGGCTCATAAGTATTTGGACAATGACCCAGTTTTTGTCGTTTGGCTTCTGTACGGCACTGCTGTGCATTTAAATCAATCAATGTGATTGAAGTGCAGACTTTCAGCCTCAATTCAAGGGGTTTAACAAACATTTACATTATCCGCACGTGAGACTTGCTCCTTCATCACTCAGTGACAATTTAAGCAAGCGCTGAAGATGCATTTGGCAGCTCTTCACTGGAAATCTCAATATGATGTTCAAAGAGATGTGGATGCAAGTGACTAAGGTTGAAAAACCTAAAAAAATCCTATCAGAGAGACGGCAAAAACTTATATATATTATGTTCTTAAAAACCAAACAAAAACATCTAAATTGGATGATCTCATATTCTGAATTATTTCAGCTGTTAAGAAAAACAATTTCACAACATCTGTTCAAAGTCAAGAGCACTCTTGAGAAGATTGGTGTACCACTGTGAGACTTGTTCATGACTATAAATACAGCTACCAAGCCTTTACAACAAGGTGCAAGCCACTGGTTACACTCAAAGAACAAGAATGCCAGATCAGATTTAGTCAGAAAACATCTAAAAGAGCCACCACAGATCTGAAAAACAAATCTTTGGATCAACCCTGACTAGAATGATTGGAGGAGGAAAGTATGGAGAGAGAGAGAGAAATGGCTCATTGCTCATATGCAGGATGAATTGTGACGTGTACAGGGCCACACTATCTGCTCAGATTCATCCAAATTCTGCAAAACTAATTGGACAGTGTTTCATAATGAAAACAGATTTAAAAAATGATTGTAATTCCTAAACAGCTGTTAAACCCATTGAATAATTGAAGCTGAAAGTCTGTACATCAATCAAAACATCATAATCTTATCCTAATCATGTTTTCCAAACCTGAACATGACTACTACAGAGCATCCTTCTGTCACAGCTCAGCAGGAGATGAATGTGAGCCTCAGCTGAAACTATGCACTGAACAGAGGTTCTGCATTTTCTTTCCCATTCATGTGTTGGTGAAAGTTCAAAAACATTGCATAGACCAAGACGTATATAGGCGCCTCAGTATCTGTCAGGTTTTGACTTTTGGGGTTGATTACTTGGCTTGGTTTGGTATTTATCTCTCTGTTACTTCTTAGTGGTTATCGGTTTATTTCAATATTTTAAATGAGTTCCTTTTGTTGTATTTCATGCCTTTAGCTCTGTTTTAGTTGACAAGTTGTTAATCCCCTTTTCTATTCCCCATTGTGTTCCTCTCATCTCTATGTTTATATTCTCTCTCTCCATCAAGTTTGCATGTCCTGAGAAGGTCATTCAATACTTCCTGTTTTAGTTTGGTGGTCTTTGGTCTCTTGTGTGTCATGTCTAGCTCGGTTTCATCTGTCTTGTCATTAGTTTCAGCCTTGTTCCCACTTGTTCCCCCATCATCCTGAGTGTGTATACATAGGGTGTGTTCCAATAGTCTATTTTGTTTAGGAAGGATAGGAAGGTTCCCATCTGAAAGACATGACCCAGAAGTATCTGTGTGGCGGCCGTAATAATTGCGGTTCCAATTCTCAGTGTGCAGCTCTTTTCTTTTCCTAAGTTTTTAGCAATCCTCCTACCCACTTTTCACACACTGATGATGTTTTCATCAAGGTCAAGGAATAGGACTAGGACATAGGAGGTACTTTTGAAATGCACCCATTGTCTTTCCTTCCCATTTGCTGTGTTGTCCATCAAACTGTGTGTCCCAGCTCTTCTTTCTCCCATAAAATACTGTTAATTGGAGTATTTGCTCCTGGCTTACATTACGTTATTTTGTATGTGTTCAGCAATAAAGCTGCTTTTGAGTCCTCCTCTGCCACACAGTCGGCCTTGTCACTATGAATTTAAGATAAATTGTTCTAAACAGATTTACAAAAAGACAGAATAATAGGCAATAATAGGCAATAGGCAAACTCTCCAGGTACCAAAATTAAATGATTTGAACAGTAACAGATTTAATTGCCAAATCCTATGTTGCTACGTCTATTTGTATTTAGACTTAGCCTTTTTGCTTATCTATGTAACCACTGCTGATTGAAATGCTTGTTTTGGACAGGGAACATTTGCAGATGAGATTTTTAGTCTAAAGAAAAATATTTTCCTGCTTAAATAAAGAATATCTGCCTTTGCTTTCCTAATTTCATTTTCTAATGATGGTGGTTTTAAAAGCTTCCCAACCTTGGATTAAAGGAGCGTCCTTCAATGCACCACCAAGAAGAATGTTCCTAATTGCAACACATGAATATGATACACATGTGGCGCACACAGGAAAACCAAGGTCGCTCTAATGTTCTTTTTGATAAATAGCACATTTTTAGAACATTTCAAACCTCTGTTAGTTGGATTTCAAATTACCTTGAAATGAACCAAGACTTAAAGGCTTAGTTCTCCTGGTTTTTCCAGTCTGTGCACTTAGAGATATAAAATGTCAGTATTTTAGTGGGAAATTAGCAGGAAGATATGAAATTCACCAAGGTTATAGTGAATTTGCTGCTGAATTAATGTATTTTTCTCATATGGGCAAAGGCCAAATGAGGCTAAATGGAAGTTCCAACCGGCACTTAAACATGCTAGCCCGCAGACCTAACCTTGACCTAATCTTGACATTCCTTCATTGCACCCACCACAGCCGGCCCTTCTGCCATTTTACACTTTCAAGTGAGAATTGCATGTGGCCTTTATTCCGTCTAGCCCTTGATCATGCAGATAATGACTTTAGGCAGTTAGAATGATGGACTTGGGAAGCTTCTGCATGCATGTCAGCCAGCAGATGGGATAAAGAGATCATTTGCCTCGTCAGGATGAAAAGCTAATGCAGGAAGCGTTTTATGATGTAATGTAACAGGCTTCAATTAAAGGAGTACATATAGGTAGGGCAAGGTTATGCCTGGATGCATGGAGTTATACTTTGATATATACTTCACACATACTTGAGCTTTCAAACACAAGCTGCGTCAAGTATGCAAAGCAGGAAATGCATGTAGGCAGCAGGAAGAAAGTGGCGATCTGCTGATGTCTAACTGTGTAATGAGTCGTTTTTTCACATTCACAGCGACAGGCAGGGTCAGACCAGCTTTTATATTATAAAAAACACACAAACCTCAACATACTGTAAAGTACAGTATTGCTGCAGATGTCCCTGACTCTGCAAACTGTACTTGTGTAAGTAGATTTAGTCCATGAATAGTAGTGGAGGTCACCTCCTGTAAAGTCACAACGATGCAGAACTGTTCTGACACACGTTGTATTAACTCTAAAATGTCAGAGCAAATTATCCTCTTTTTGTCTCCCTATATTTCATGCCCTCTTTCTTTCCCGTGCTCTCTTTCTTGCTTGCACAGGAAATTTAGTGGGATGCTTACTCTCCGGAGGCGATTTCTCTTCTTCTCACACTCGAATCCTCCAGCACAACATGTCTCACACTAGATCATAGCTGGGTTATGTTAGACTTCACTCATTTGCAATCATGGAGTGCGAGGATTGGCTAACATATAAAGTACCCAGGGAAGAAGTGTGCAATGCATAGAAGTTCAGGCCTGATCTTCACCTGAAAGTCTAAACTAGAGCCTGGCTTTTTCCTAAGCATGAAATTAAGCATAAAGCCACGTGACCCATGTGAATAGGTGAATCGGTTCACATTAAGAACATATATTACATAACCCCCACCCCCTATTCAGCTTTGTTCTCAAAGATGAGTATATTTAAAGCACAAGGATAGAATGAAAATAATATGTAGTGAAGCACAATACAGCTCCAGCTATTGAAAAAATATACATCATATGCAACACTGTTATGCTTGCAGACATATTCTTTTATTACCAATGGACACGGGTATTTTTTTTCTTTATATAACCACCTTACTGCTGTAGCTGAGATGTAACGCATTGAGTGAGTTGCAGTAAACTTTCTCAAAACTGCATTTATTTATTTATTTATTTTTTCATTAACCTCCTAAGACCTGAACTCTTCCAATGGCATGCATTTTTAACTTCTCTTTGATATTTGGGCTTATTGGGACCTGATGAATGTAAAAACAAAGAATTGCCAGATTTTTTTTTTCGTACCTGTTTTTTGTTTCTGACAAAAATAAGATCCACATATGAGGATATTCGTTTACAATTTCAATAGAACAGTGACAGTATATCAGGCCCTTGTAGAGCAAAATTTAGTATTTTGGTCTAGACAACCCAAAATGTGATGTCCTAGGAGGTTAAATTGAATTTCTGTAATAATAAGGTCCTATATGTCACTGTTTTAGTGGAGCATTAATCAGTGGGACACCACTGGCGAGCATGTTGCATGGACTCCACACTGGTAAGGCCCATTCCTCTCTAGCTCTTTTCCCTGTGCTGAATTATATATTTTAATATGTTATATTTTGCTTTGCTATGTATTCATTCATAAGGTTAAAGGTCCAAATCATGGTTTTGATTACTTTGAACAAGAAAAATAGTTATTTAAGCTGCCTTTTTATCAGTTATACCACACATGAATGTGTTCTCACTTGGTAAACAGGGATGGAAAATGTATTTTTGTAAGAATTGTAATTGATAATTTATCTCTTGTAGTGGGGATTTAAATATTATAAGTGGTTATCAGTTTAGTTTATTTTTAAGCATACCTGGCTTCATACTCATCTCAGTTTTATCCCGCTGTTACATTTGATTTTGAAGTGGCAGTCGAGGGAAACCTCATCATTGTTTTTATACTTTTATGTTGTTATAAATTGTGAACGAGAGTTGCATGGACTCCGCACTGGGATGGAAGAGTGGCCCACTGCTGTGTGTGTTCACTGATTTTGCTGCTACATCTTACAGAAAATAAAGCCAGTTTTTGCAAGCAGTCCCACGACTGCGTTGTTGACACTACGCAGTCTATCAATTCATAAAGGCTACACTGCCACAACTACAGACTAGTTTACCAAACAGTAACTGAAAATAGACCCCTTTAGTTTTTAGATTTACTCTTGCTTAAGCATGTTTTGCAGCAGACTTGGGTTTCCAGATACTTTAGTACATATCTTTTTACAAAAAAAAAATACTGATACTGAAATATGTTTTGATTTATTGTTTCAGATACTGAAATGTAAGGTCAGAGGCAGAGGGGGTGTGAAAGGCACCACAGGTCCTTCACTGACATGAAATCAGAGGGTATTACGGCATGCGCTGCAGCCATTTGGCATCCAGCTCTCCAAGGTGACCTATATTTAGAGGTTAAGTGCATTCAAAATGGACTTGAGACAGAGATGAATTACCAAAGGATTGGATTTTACCTTTTTAAGGGTTTGTCTAAAATTAGATAGACTATAGACCCAAGTCAAGAGACCCTTAGCGCCCACTTGTGTTCCTAATCCAAGACACAAAATGCAGTCATGAATGGTTGACACAGATATGTGACATCCCATATGGGGTTGGAGAGCACACTCTCTTGTTCCCAGAGAGAAGGCCAATTCACCATGCAGATGGCCTCAGCTGTGGCACATTGGCTTACGCTCTGTTCTGCTTTTGGTGACCCTGCTCTGTGCCGACTTGGGTAACCGCTGCAGCTGTGGTGAACCTCTGCCACACACTCCTGAGCAGTTTCCCTCAATATCTGACTGTCTTTCCCTCAAAAACATACACACAAGCAAACAAGCTCTTAGTCTCCTGGGATAATCATCGTCATCTGTGAATTCAAAGTGCCACTGGAAACATATGGCTCTCTTCTTCTGGAACACCTCTCTGGGGTTTTAACCGGTACAGTAACACAAAGGACCCCTTGACTTCAGTGTTTAGCACCATCGTTTGAGCTTTATTCATAAAAAATATGTATGATAATTTATTCCTGCACATTTTTATTTTTCAGTCATATTATTATTGTTTATTAATTTATTTTTTAACCAAGGATGATATGGTTCTTGTCTTTGCCAGCTTTGAATCCCAAGGACAACTGAAAGATTCCTTTGGCAGCGTGGAGACTCACAAAAACTCAATTTGTTTATGCATGTAGGTCGATGAAAAAGAAACTTATTTACAAGCATAACCTTGGAGGAGAGAGATTTTTCTCTTGAGTGGGAATGGCAGGGGATAAAGAATAACGTTCACGCAGTAATGGGAAAAAAACAACACCACTCTGAGGGACCATATAAGACAGTGATAAATACAAGCATAAATATCCCCCCCAAAAAAGTGCAGAGTTGCAGCCCAACACGTTGTCAAAGTAAAATGAAAGAAGGAGGAACAATGAAAATGGATTAGGCAATAAATAATAGAAAGCATGAAGTGAGGTGACACAACAGAACAGAAACAACAGAACAGCAGGACGGCAAAATCGAGAGAAACCAGAAATAGGTAAGCTGGGAAAAACAGCCACAGGCATCAGACCAATAATATATATATATATATAAATGTTTTTTTCTTGCAGTACACCCAGTAACTTATGCAAATAATGAGGCAGTAATATTAGGAGTAATATTAATAAATCTGCATTCAGCCTTAAAAAATTCAATAAACCTTAACAACAACAAAAAACCTCACTCTTCTCCTCATGCAAAATACCACTGGTATAAAACACTTAGAGCTGTGATAGACGCAAAGCTTTGGATGCCAATGCCGCCTTTAGGCTTTTCACCACATCTGCTCCACACTCACACAGTGATAAATCCAATTTCTGAATTTACAAGCAAGAGAAGATTGTGTCATGACAGAGGGCTAAAGGCGCTATATTGCGCAGATAGGGTGTCTTGTAGGGCACACGCTGCAAACTCTTAATACTTGTTGACAACAACAGTTTGTTTTGAACCCAGCAATGCTGACAAAAGTTACAATACAAGGTTTACTACCTTTATAAATACACTCTATGGCCAAATGTATGTAAACACATAAGATATTACATTCATAACATACTATTGACTCACCGTGGCCGCGTGCCCGCTGCTTTAAAAGCCTCCACTTTTCTGTGAGGGCTTTAATACAGGCAGTCAGAACTTGGCTGTATAGAGATTTGCCCTCTATACCAGCGGTCCCCAACCCCCGGGCCTCGGACCGGTACCGGTCCGTGAGTCGTTTGGTACCGGGCCGCGAGAGTTGAGGCTCAGGTGTGAAATGTATGGTTTTCAGCGTTATTTTGTTATCGTTTTTATCGTTAACTCGATTTTCCCGGGTCTTTTCACGTGCGTTATGAATAAATCTTCTTTTTTTCGGTACCGGTACTAGTTTTATTTTGTTGTATTTATCCGCGACACCCTAAAGGCCGGTCCGTGAAAATATTGTCGGGCATAAACCGGTCCGTGGCGCAAAAAAGGTTGGGGACCGCTGCTCTATACAAGACCATTTTTTCATTAATGGGGACGATGATGACAATAGTATTTTTCTCTATAGTATTTACAGCAATAATAGAAAAATGTACCTTAACAAAATAAAAAAATAAATAGGCTGCTTTTTCTTTTTCTTTTGGCAAACCTTGCTATTAAGTAGAAACACAATGTTACCTTCAGAAACAACCTAATTCGTTCTTCAGGGGGTCTATTGTTGTGTGTTGCCTGTTTACAAAAGATGAACTTAGCTTTCCGCACTGACAAGTGAAACCAGCTGGGTAATTGCTTGAAGTGTTGAAAACAGAAATGTGGTTGCATAGACTATGAGAGTTTTTTATCTACCTATTTGGAACCATGATAACAGGGTTCTTGCTGATCGGAGCTGGCTTGGCCCTGGCTTATTGGAGAATTAAGAAAGAGGAACCGGCTGTTCAAACCTCCCCCAAGGCTGCCCGCTGGGATTGAAACGATGGGACGAGGTGCGACTTCTCAGAATGGACTCACTGAGTGCAGCATGGTTAAGACCTTGGAGAAGCTTACGGCTGCCGTGAATACTCAAGGAGAAGTCCGCTCAGAATAACACCTCTGAGCGAAAGTTGGATTACATCGTGGAGCAGCTCACTGCAGTCGTGAGTTCTCAGAATCGGATCTCTGAGCACAAGAATGACAAGACCACGGAGCGCATCATTGATACCATCATGGAGAAGCTCGCGGCTCTCCAACGGGAGATTGAGAGACCAGTGTCGGAGTGTTAAAGAACAGCTTTGAAATTCTCATGAGCTGCTCGCATAAAAGAAAAAAAAAAACAACATCAACAACATCAACATCATAATGCGGATATCCCCTCGGCGCCAGCTGTGGGCTCAAGGCTGGAGCCGAACAAAAACTCCCTGATAACTTAGCCTGATAGGGCGAAGGACACTGTCTCAGCTGAACTATGGACACGCACACACATACACTTACACTGATAAGCACTCACACATCCCCCCTCCCCTTCCAATGCCTTGTTGCCTCCTGGGAACACGAGGCGGGTCTGGGCCCACGCTGGAGAGTCGGTGCAGTGGCAGGATGGCTGCTGTGTTGCCTGGGATTACTCCTCACCCCCTACCCAACCCTGTTGCTGGTCACGTGCTCTATAATGTTGTACTGTGGACATTTATGTGCTTTCTGTGCAGAGGAGTTTTTTTGTTTCCTGTTCTCATGCTGTCCTCCTATAGCCCAGCATGAGTAGAGGTCTCTTTTTTTCCTCTTGTACTTTCCCATTGTAGTGTACATTTCAGAGTTTTTTTCTGTAATGCAACCGTTCTCTGACTTGTATCCCCTGTGTTGTGTGTGTAAGGTCGGGGGGCGGGTTCATTGCACTGCAGGGAAACCTGCCACTGCATGTGGCGAATAAAATTTGAACTTGAACTTGATATGATGTGAAATGATATGCAGATACATAGATTTGCGTGATTTGTGTAGCAGCGAGATGGCACGGACAGACTGGAAGCCTGGACCTCACGTACCAAAAGGGTGACAACACAGTGGCCATGTCTATCTTTTATTTACAGTCTATAGATGCTAATGGACATTTTTTTTTTATCTTAGACAAAATGTTCAGTGATATCTATCTATCTATCTATCTATCTATCTATCTATCTATCTATCTATCTATCTATCTATCTATCTATCTATTCAGTGAATGGACACTTTTGTTATGAGCATGCAACTTTTAAAAAACAATGTACCATACGTTTCTCTGTATAGTTATTTTGAATATCAAGAAATATCACAACCACTGAGACTATGTACATGCATATATAATATATTACAGCCTATAAGTGCAGTTTTTAGGCTGGGTAAGCCTTTTAAAAATTATTTATGATGTTTTATATTCAAATTCTAATCTCATAATATTCTTTGAAGATAAATGTTGGTTGCTTGTTTAAAATAGTCCACCTGAATTATTAATACAATTTAATCTTTAGTGTTACACGCTTGTATTACCTTTTAAGTAAGTCATACTGTAACTTTTTCTGGACAGAAAGTCAACACACTTAAACCTGAAGAGATGTGGAGGGAAGGTAACAGTTCTGACTTATTGTTCCAGACTTTCAGACTGGAATTATGCAGCCATTGGGAAAAACACCTATTAGTCTACGGTAACACACTCGCCCAACTCCGGTCTCTCTGCTCATGGGTCCACTTAGTGAGTCCATGAGGACTTAAAGCTGTTTCACAATCATCAAGTGCATTGGGATCTTTCACAGGCATCTTTTCTCTTTATTCACATATTTCTGGAGACTTTGCCATTGGGAATTACCCATAGTTCATAGTGTTGTAACATTAATCATGGGGTTACGAGGGGAGGTCTTAGAATAAAAAGTTAACAAACAATCATAACTCTCTAAACGCAGAGACAACAGCTGGTTTACTCTTTGTGTTGCAGTTATTTTCAATTTGTTTTCACTTGTTGTGTAGTTTTGTAGAAAGTCAAGGTTTGGATTAAAATATGCCAGGTCACAACATTAACCCTGAAAACATTAAGCTTAAGAGTAAGCAGAGTGTCTGAACCGAAGTCTCATTATGGCTCCAATAACAATAATTATGGTTAAAAATAATTATTATTTTTAGGGTGGTAAGGTAAAATTCTGGCATAATTAAACGATGCCTAAAAATCACCTTTTGGATCTTGGCTCTGTGGAGGGCAGTCTGTTTAACATACAAAACTCCATAAAAAGAAGGCCTGGTTCTTCTCCTTTTCTTTCCTTTTCACTCTCTCCCACTCGTCCTTCTTCTTTCTCTCGTCAGGTGGTGAGAAGGGCAGGCTTCAGTCACAGGAGGCACCTCGCTGTATATAAGGACCGGCTTGACACTCCATTCTCCACAAGATCGCTGTGACCAGTCGTGGTGGTAATCGGGCTCGTTAAAGTTTGCTCCTTGTGCCTTCCTGTCAGCTTTTGACATTGCTTTTCTCACCTGGGAAATGACTAAAGAATCTGCTAACCTCCAGATGTTCCTGTTTGTGGATAAAACTCACCTGTTGCTCGTCGTCACCGTCACCTGCAAACTGATGGAAAGAATTCATTACTCGTTTTCTCCAGTCTGGCAGCGTTCCTGAAAAGAGACTTAACTGTTTCTCAGTTGCCTGCTCCTAAGCTCCAGCTCCTGAAAAACTTATTTTATATTATAAAAACAACTGGTCATTAGGGGTTAGGGTCTCTGCTATTATGGCAAATACCTTACCTCACTGAGTATTTTTATGAAAAAAATCAAAAGGGCTTTTCCTAAACAGCTAAAAAGTTAGTTTAATAACAGCATTTCTCCAGAAACTTTGAGACTCATTATAGTTTAGGTTGAATGCCAGCATTCATTGTTAGTAATAAACAATGTACCCCTGTTTTCTAAGGTAGAAAGTAAGTAGGGGATGGGTGTGTAGAACTTCTGACATCTAAACATAACTTTGGCATGAGCTGGAGGTTTGCATCCAATCACAGACCTGAAAGCATCATTGTTAGAATATATTTCTATTAACTATAATATAAAACCTATAGTTTATTTATTGTTGTTTATTTATGTTTCATTTCAACAATTCTGTAGGTCAAACTTTCCAGTGTGGAGTAACAATGACTCTGTCCTTGCTTTTAAAGTTACTGTTTTAGTCTTTTTTCATAATTTCTACCCACGCAACACCGCCATCACTATTTTCTGCCAGTTACGGCTCTAAATCAATAACCTCAATTGCCTTTAAATGCCTCTCAATCTAAAGGACCGTGCAGAAAAGCTAAATAAAAGCCAAACAAAGAATGTTGGTTTATGTAACATCGAAATGTGAGAAAGGACGGCATCAAGGAACAAAAAAAAAAGAGTAGATTTTGCCATGGAAACAAGCTCATGTCAAGCAGTCTAATTTTTTTCCCAAGTACAGACCTAGCATTACTGTTTTCAAAGTAATGCTGCTTCAATACTGTGGTATGTAGCCTACATACTGCGTTTCATCTGGTATAAAAAATTCAGAACATGCGTTATATCACCACCAGACCCATAGAGACATGAATATCAAAGCACATTCTCTTGGTTTTGTTTCATAACATCCATACAGTTCTCTTTCCTTTGCTACCCGGGCGCTCACTGACACAACATATGTCTGCAGATTCTGTACATGGACCCTGCACTCCCATAAAAAATAAACACTAGTCAGTGTTGAAACAATGACGTCAGATGAGCACTCACTCCTCCTCTTTTCCCCTTCAACTCCTCCCAGCTCGCAAATGAACACAGTTGCCTCGTATGAGATGCTGCTAACTCAAAGACCATCGCTGCCGTAGCCAAGACAACACAGCATATGATATATTCCCTTCTGATATTAAAAACAAGTGGGATGAGCAGAGGGTTCGTCTGGGCTCTCTTATCTGACTTCTGAGAACCTTCCTCTTCCTCCCACCCTGCATCCCCGATGCTCCCTCTTGCCTCTCTTCTTCTTCCTGCTCTCGTGATCATCGCAGTGATAACGCCGAGTGATGAAGGGGGAGGTATGAATTCTGGAGGGATAACGATGTGTGCTAAAGGCACCCAACTCACCCATCCATAGTCCCCCCAGATGCTGTTCTTAGATTGACATATTTGCTATACACAGTTATTTCTTTTTTCTTGGGCACAACAGGCAGTGAAAGATACATGATTATTATCTGACTATAGCCAGTTAATATCGTTGTTTCTCATATATAATCAATACCTACATGTATATGTGTGGAATTTCTTTATTTACACTACATCTACAGTGCTATAAAAATGATTTCCTCCCTTCCTGACTTGTCACACTAACATGATTTAGGTCATCAAACAAATGTTAATACTGTCCAGAGATAACCCGTGTAAATACAAAATCTAGTTTTTAAATAATGGTTTCAGTTTTTAAAACATAAAGCTATCCAAACCTATCCTGTGTGTAAAAGTAATTGTTCCCTGTGCCACCCTTGAAAGCAAGAACTGTGAAATACTGTTTGAGATAACCGCAATGAGTCTTTTACATCACAGTGGAGGAATTTTGGCCGAAAGCGCTTTGCAGAATTGTTTTAATATAGCAGTACTGGAGGGTTTTCAGACATGAACAGCCTGTTTAAGGTCATGCCAAAGCATCTCAATCAGACGTTGACTAGATCACTCCAAAACCTTCATTTTGGGTTTTTTGTTCTTTTTTCTTTTTGAGCCATTCAGAGATGGATTGCTGCCGGGGTTTGATCACTGTCTCTTGTCTGTTTTTCCCAAAAGTCTTGGGAATGATCTTAACTGTGACATGCGAGGCCTGCAGTTCTTCAGATGTTGTTCTTCTTGGTTCTTCTGTAACCTCTTGGATGAGTCATTGTTCCAACCTTTCTTCATTTGTGTATAATGGCTCTCTCTGTGGTTTGCTGGGAGAACCACACGGTCCCAAAGCCTTAGAAATCCTGAAACCTCAGAGATACCTTTGTAACCGTTTGAAGACTGGCAGATTTCAATGACTTTGTTTCTCAGCTATTCTTCTGATTGTGGCATGATGTGTTGCTTTTTGAGATCTTTTAACCGACTTTATTTTGTCAGGCAGGTCCTACTGAAGTGATTTCTTGATTCAACAGGTTTAATCAGGCCTGGGCGTGACTGGTGAAACTGAACTCAGATTAAAAAAAAGAAAAAATGGTTAATCACAGTTAATTTATGATTTTAAAAATGGGGCAAGTTACTTTTTCAAGTTGCTATTTCCTTAATAAATAAAATGTTTTTTCAAAAAACACATTTTTATTCATTCTGATTATCTTTGTCTAATATAATAATGTGTTTTATAATATAAAAACACCCCCCACAAAGAAAAAAAGAAAAATACAGTGGTAACGTTAAGGAAAGCTCGATGATCTCGGTCTACACTACAATTAAGTTAAAATACCTTAACTTAAAGGTAAGGTAAGAAAAACAAGAGTGACCTAATACAGAGAGTAGAAGTAGAAGACTTCCATCAGCTTGTGTGTTGGTCCTTTTAACATGTAGGTGAAAGTTTTCTTTAATTCCATTAAGACACACCATGGACATGGACATGCGTACTCTGTCAAGATGCCAGATTTCTTTAGCTGTGCAACATGTTATCTGGCTGTAGAAGGGAACGCTGTCTAACAGCTCAGACTTATAACATCCTGACTTCCAAATGTCGTTTCATCACTGACTTGTAATTTAATCAGTGAGGGTCACATTTTTCTAACCCCCTGAACCAGACAACGAGACAGCTCACTCTTTGCAGCAGTGTCTATTGCTGATAAACTTCCATCCTTATGATCTCGAGCAATCAATAGTCATTCTGTGTCTTCCGGTGACTGTTGTATATCTACTTTACATACGTAACTGCAAGCAGGAGGAGAAGCACGGCATCTAAAGGAAATCGTGAGGCTCAGAGGACCAAGATCATTTTGACATTGCAAGCCAAGTGACACAGATTTTATAAACTTGGGCATCTAGTTTGCATGTAGACTACTCGACTGATAATACCTGCTGAGTCCCTGATTTGTTCCCATGGTATGTCAGAGTATCAGCTGAATCATAGCCACCCTAAATTTGTGACTATATCAGAATTTGGTTCGGCTGTCTTTGGTTACAAAAATATGACAATGGCCAGCGGAACTTCTCTCACTTAATTTAGTTTAATAATACACACATTAAAAATACTGTATTGTTGCATCTTTCTGTTCACTTTTGAAATGAAATAAAACACTGAACTTAAACCGTAACTCTCCCTTTGCTTCATCTGCTGCTTGCACCAGTAAAAGAGAGTTGCAGGACATATGCCAAAACAGTACAGCATGACGTAAAATGTCTCTTTAAAATTTGGTTAAATTGACTAACAGCCACAAAGCATGGTAGCAAATCGCTACCACCACCAAGTCAATCTGGGAATGCATGAGCTAGTATAATGACTCCTGTTGATAACAGGCAATTTTCAGACCTTCTCGTGCAGCTATCTGTACCAAAATCTGTCTTCTTTTTTTTTCCAAATGCAGATTAATTTAAAAAGAAAATGTACAAAAAAAGCTTATTCACTGTGACACAATAGCTGATGTTTTTGTGACTGTATTTCAGCAAATGCAATTCCTTTTTCTTTTGCCACACAGGCTGTTTACATGCGTGCAACAAACTGGAATCAGATGGCAATCAGGACGTTCATCTCTCAGCCTACAGATTCAAAGCTTAACCTAATTAATTGTCTAATTTAATTACTTTCAGTTTGAACGTGGGATTTATTCAAAATTGTCCATAAATCAAGCATTAGTTCAAGCAGGTCAAACTAAACCTTAACACCAGTCAGATCAGCTGTTTGCAGCTTCTTCTTTTTCTTCCTCCAGCTGCTCCTTTTACGGCTCACCACACCAGATCAACGCAACCTATTCTCTGCATCCTCCTTTGCCACACCAATCCTCATCATGTTCTTCTTCACTACATTCATGAATTTTCTCTGTCCTCTTTCTCTTTTCCTCTTGCTTATCAGCTCAATCTTCATCATCCATTGTCCAATATATGCACCATAACCTCCTCTGCACATGTCCAAGCCATCTCAGTCTGGCCTGTCTACCCTTTTCTCCAAACTGCTCAACCTGAGCTGTCCGTCTGATAAACCCATTTCTAATCCTGTCCATCCTGGTTACTCCTAATGAAAATCTGAGCATCTTCATCTCCTCTACCTCCAGCTTGGCCTCCTGTCTTCTTGTCAGTGCCACCATCTTCAGTCTGTACTTCATAGCAGGTCTCACTACCGTCTTGTAATCCTTCCCTTTCCCTTTCTTTGTGCTGAATCTGGCTTGATCATTACCGTGGGTCTTGCTGCTTTTCTCTGACACCTGCATTCAAGGAAATCACATAAAAGTGTGGGGAGGTCCAGAAGAGAGTCATGCCACCAAATATAAACTACTCTAGATGGAAATAGAAGTCTTCTTCTGGCTATAATGGTTCTGGCTGAAAGACAATTTTCTTACTCTTTATTATTAACAGCAAAAACAGTAAAAGAAATAGGTTTTAACATTATTTTTTATTGCATTTCATTTCATAAAATTTATGATGCAAAAACACTTCCATTTCTGTAGAGATGCAAAATTAGTTATTATACACCCAGGCTGTTGCAATCACACAGGAGCCTCACAAACACTAAAGAGACAAATTGGAAAATTCTGTAATATTACGTTGCGTGAAAACACTCTGAAGCACCAAACAGAAATCTTAAATCAGAAAGGATCCTGGGACATGACTCCTGTGAGAAGTTTATCTCCGACTCGTAATTTTACTTTAATTTCAACATAACAGGACAAATCTTTACTCCATCTACAAATAACACACATTTGAATGAATCAAAGCTATAGACAGAAAAGCCTTCACTGCTTAACCCCAAACACACATGCACAAAGCCGCTCACACAAACACACTGATGCACATTCACTTCCCAGCAGCCAGTTGTTCCCTGTTTTGCATAAACCAATATTGTAATGGATAGAAAGCAATTCCCTGATGAACATTGGTATGAATAATTTAAAATAATCTCGCTGAAAACGATCACAAACTTTTAAACTCGCTCCAATCACACACACGAAAAGTCCATAAAGAAATGTAATGGCAGTCAATAGATGTAATGTTGCAGAATCATTGTACAAATGAGATGAGTTGCTTGCATTTATATCCACTTGAATTCAATGAGACCTGAGACTGAGCTGGTTTGATTTTTGCTGTGATAGATGGCTGTGGAGCCTGCTAAGCTACTCAGTGAGCTCAGTACTCTACACTGTGGGTTGTAACAGTTGAAAGGTGCCTTTGTTTTGGAAAATAACTTCCTCTTATCCCTCAGGGCTGAGATGAGATAGACATGTATATGTATTGATAATGACTGTAGATAAAGATGTAGATAAATAGTTTAGCATGGGCCTTTCAAGCTCTGGTTGAAAGGAATACTACATACCAATATAGTCACTGTCAGGTTGTTGGTGGTTTTGTTTCTTACTACGGTGCATAGCTGTAAGTTATGATGCCATGCAATGCTGAATGGTAAACAGCAAGGAGATAACATCATCTCTTTAAAGGTTTTTTCAATTTTTGGCAAATCACTGTATTAAAAGCACAGTTAGAAATGGCTGTTAGGTACATCTTGATAGTACCAGGCTAGACCACCTCTTGTCATCAGAACTGCCTTAATTCTTTGTGGCATAGATTCAACAGGGTGCTGGAAACATTCCTCAGAGAGGAAGAGAGGAGAGACTGCACATCCACCATGTGAATCTCCCAAAGCTGCTCTGTTGGATTGAGATGTGGTGATTGCCCATTGATCATTTGAGTATAGTGAACTCACTGTCATGTTCAAGAAACTAGAACTGTGTGACACGGACAGTCTTCTGCTGGAAGCAGCTGCCAGAGGATGAATACACTGTAGCATGAATATAAACAAATGGAAATTGTCAGCAACAATACTCAGGTAGGCTGTGGTGTTTAAACGATGCTCATTTTGTACTAATTGTAACACAATTACACCACCAACAGCAGCCTGAACCATTGAAAAGGTAGGATGGATCCATGTTTTCATGTTGTTTACGCCAAATGTTGCCCCCCTTAACTGAATAGTGCAGCAGAAATTAAGTCAGCAGTTAATGTTGTTCTGATCTTCTATTGTCCAGTTGTGGTGAACCTGTGTAAAAATAGCCACAGTTTCCTGCTATTAGCTGACAGGAGAGCCACTTGGTGTGGTCTTCTGTTGCTGATTCAACCCATCTGATTTGTTCAGAGTGATGTGAGTTCAGAGATGCTCTTCTGCATACTTTGGCTGTAACAAGCAGTTACCTTCCTATCAGACTGAAGCAGTCTGGACATTCTCCTATCAACAGGGCATTTTAACCCGGTGAACTACTGCTCACTGGATATTTTATCTTTTTGGACCATTCTCTATAAACCCAAGATATGGTTGGGAAGAAAAATCGCTAATACTCAGACAAGCCCGTCTGACCCTTCAACCATGCCACTATCAAAGTCAGTTAAAAATTGGACCAGTTTATTTGACCAGTAAAAGCGTAATCATTAAAAATTACGCTTTTACTGGTGTTCAAATATCTCGGGGTCTTGTTTGAGAGTGATGGGAGAAGGGTCCGGAGATCGACAGAGGGATTGGTGCTGCGGCTGCAGTGATGCAGACGTCTGTCGAGGTGAAGAGAGAGCTGAGCGTAAAAGCAAAGCTCTCAATTTACCGGTCGATCTACGCCCCTATCCTCACCTATGGCCATGAGCTGTGGGTAGTGACCGAAAGAACGAGATCGCGGATACAAGCGGCGAAAATGAGCTTCCTCCGAAGGGTGGCTGGCCTCTCCCTTAGAGATAGGGTGAGAAGTTCAGTTCAGGGCTTCAGTTCAAGCCCCCGGGAGGGGCTCAGAGTAGAGCCGCTGCTCCTCCACATCGAAAGGAGCCAGCTGAGGTGGTTCGGGCATCTGATAAAGATGCCTCCTGGGGGCCTCCTGGTGGGACATACACCTCAGTATGTCCCACCGGGAGGAGGCCCCGGGGCAGACCCAGGACACGCTGCAGAGATTATATATCTCGGCTGGCCTGGGAACACCTTGGTGTTCCCCCGGATAAGCTAGAGGAGGTGGCTGGGGAGAGGAAGGTCTGGGCTTCTCTGCTTAGACTGCTGCCCCCGCAACCCGGCCCCGGATAAAGCGGAAGAAGATGGATGTATGGATTAAAAATCCAGTTTTCCACAAACCACTCCTCTACAGTGTAAGGACCCCAGACCTGATTTCTTCTTCATAATAAAGAGCACTCTGATTGTTGAAGGGCTCTAAAAACACAAGCCGTATTATTACAATCTGGCCAACAAGAAATTATACATCCACCTCTTTCAAAAGCATCATCCAGCCCTTTTTTGACTGGCTGCCCTGCTGCACAGTGGGCTAGTCCCCTTGGACACAACGGAGGTCACATTTGGAAGGGGACAGTACATCAGCTGGACGCTAATCGGCTGACTCACCTTCACGATGCTCCCTTTTGGGATGGGCCAGAGGACTAACGAAGGGGAAAGGCAGAGGGAAATCAGACTGTGAGCGATTAGGTTAATGAAAGAGGAAAATAGAGTGAAAGGACAGGGAAAGGTGGCCCTAAGGCAAATAAGTTTAGAGGAGAGTTGAACCAATTGCACTGACAGCCTCAGAGCACTGCATCGAGACATTGAGTGGCAGCGAAGAAATAAGAGCAAAGATACCCTGTCAGTGGGTGAAAGAAACACTTTAAACGTCCTATTTTAGAAACTTCCAGTTATATCAATGGCTGGAAGGTTAATGAAAGCAATGCTGTCACACAAAAGTTTTACAGCACTCTGCTTTAACTGAGAAGGCGTAACCTAACTGAAAATCTCCAACAAAGTCTTCTTTTGAAGCTGAGCTTGGAAGAATTTTATGTTGAAATGCAACTCTTGTTGCCAAAACCCTGAAACAGAGGCAAGCATTCAAACATGTTTTCTGATATTGATTGTAATCACCATGTGAAAACGTTGAGCTATTCTCATCATCTCCTTTCAAATTCTCCATTAAGTATAAATATTATTAGCAAAATGTCTTTCAAATGACTCTGTGACTAGTTTTAATCAAGATAGTTTTTTAAATAAATGAATATGGAGGGTCTATGGAGGTCCAAGACTGGCAAAACAAACAAATCAGCAAAATACAAGAACAACAAAAAAACAATAGAAATGCAGAAACATAGAACACATTTTTTTTTTTTTAAAAAAGTGTTTCATGAAAAGAATCTCAAGTGACAATGAAAGTAATTATAGTAAATACTGTAAGGTTTTAACAAAATAACATGATGCTGAATGAAAAAAATGACACTCAACTACAGGGAGTGCAGAATTATTAGGCAAGTTGTATTTTTGAGGAATAATTTTATTATTGAACAACAACCATGTTCTCAATGAACCCAAAAAACTCATTAATATCAAAGCTGAATGTTTTTGGAAGTAGTTTTTAGTTTGTTTTTAGTTTTAGCTATTTTAGGGGGATATCTGTGTGTGCAGGTGACTATTACTGTGCATAAATATTAGGCAACTTAACAAAAAACAAATATATACCCATTTCAATTATTTATTTTTACCAGTGAAACCAATATAACATCTCCACATTCACAAATATACATTTCTGACATTCAAAAACAAAACAAAAACAAATCAGCGACCAATATAGCCACCTTTCTTTGCAAGGACACTCAAAAGCCTGCCATCCATGGATTCTGTCAGTGTTTTGATCTGTTCACCATCAACATTGCGTGCAGCAGCAACCACAGCCTCCCAGACACTGTTCAGAGAGGTGTACTGTTTTCCCTCCTTGTAAATCTCACATTTGATGATGGACCACAGGTTCTCAATGGGGTTCAGATCAGGTGAACAAGGAGGCCATGTCATTAGTTTTTCTTCTTTTATACCCTTTCTTGCCAGCCACGCTGTGGAGTACTTGGACGCGTGTGATGGAGCATTGTCCTGCATGAAAATCATGTTTTTCTTGAAGGATGCAGACTTCTTCCTGCACCACTGCTTGAAGAAGGTGTCTTCCAGAAACTGGCAGTAGGACTGGGAGTTGAGCTTGACTCCATCCTCAACCCGAAAAGGCCCCACAAGCTCATCTTTGATGATACCAGCCCAAACCAGTACTCCACCTCCACCTTGCTGGCATCTGAGTCGGACTGGAGCTCTCTGCCCTTTACCAATCCAGCCACGGGCCCATCCATCTGGCCCATCAAGACTCACTCTCATTTCATCAGTCCATAAAACCTTAGAAAAATCAGTCTTGAGATATTTCTTGGCCCAGTCTTGACGTTTCAGCTTGTGTGTCTTGTTCAGTGGTGGTCGTCTTTCAGCCTTTCTTACCTTGGCCATGTCTCTGAGTATTGCACACCTTGTGCTTTTGGGCACTCCAGTGATGTTGCAGCTCTGAAATATGGCCAAACTGGTGGCAAGTGGCATCTTGGCAGCTGCACGCTTGACTTTTCTCAGTTCATGGGCAGTTATTTTGCGCCTTGGTTTTTCCACACGCTTCTTGCGACCCTGTTGACTATTTTGAATGAAACGCTTGATTGTTCGATGATCACGCTTCAGAAGCTTTGCAGTTTTGAGACTGCTGCATCCCTCTGCAAGATATCTCACTATTTTTGACTTTTCTGAGCCTGTCAAGTCCTTCTTTTGACCCATTTTGCCAAAGGAAAGGACGTTGCCTAATAATTATGCACACCTGATATAGGGTGTTGATGTCATTAGACCACACCCCTTCTCATTACAGAGATGCACATCACCTAATAATGCTTAATTGGTAGTAGGCTTTCGAGCCTATACAGCTTGGAGTAAGACAACATGCATGAAGAGGATGATGTGGACAAAATACTCATTTGCCTAATAATTCTGCACTCCCTGTATGTAATACAGTATATGATAAAAAAATAAAGATTTCCTTCAAACACTGCCATTAGAATGAAGTAGAGATCCAAGTACCACATCAATATACAGTAAATTAACCATTAATACTAATACTACTACTACTGATAAATAAATAAATAAACAAATAAATAAATAAATAAATATAACCATGGCAGTCATCTATTTCTGTTACTGGCAGTTATAAAAATCAGCTGTTGATGTGATCTCTTCAGGTATTGATAATCACGTTGGCATTAACTGGCGACTACAGTAACTACTGATTATCTTGATGAAGGAACTGTGACACATACATGCATGTACAGCGGTCCTCGTTTATCGCGGGAGTTACGTTCCAAAAATAACCTGTGATAGGTGAAATCCACGAAGTAGCCAACTTTATTTTTTATAATTATTATAGATGTTTTAAGGCTGTAAAACCCCTCACTACACACTTTATACACTTCTCTCAGACAGGCATGAACATTTTCACACTTTTCCCTCTTGTTTAAACGCTCTCAAAGTTCAAACCTTTGCAGACAAAAAAAAAAAAATCAGTATTACAGAATGAAACCAAAGGCACCCGCAGATGCCTTTGACAGTGCAAAGCGTTTTGTCAACATTGTTGTGTTTGTTGGTGAGAAAACTTACAAACATACAGGACAGCATTTCAGAGTCACACTGCTAACGATCAAAGATTTATGTCAACTTGACAAGCTGAACGCATTCTGTACTGTACAGGAGACGCGGCACGAGATGGACTGACAATGGTCTAGAGCCAATCAGGAAGCAGAACACAATGCAAACTTGCACACACAAAAAAAAATCTGCAAAACAGCGAGGCCCCGAAAAGTGAACCGCATTATAGCGAGGGACCACTGTATAGGTTGTTTTGGTATGTTAGACTACATGTTCAGGTAATAGCAATTTCACTCTGGCCTGTGTCTTTACCACAAAGGAGTGTAGCTTGATGGAAACTGAATTTTAAAAAGGTTTCAGACTCTCAGCAGCAATTTACATGTAATTTCAGGGCTAATGAAAAGTGACAGTAATCATTATCTAAATTTGCACCTTTGCATGATTGTGTGAGTTTGGCCTGAGGTCATTGCGGTCTCTGTGTATTTTTCTTTTTAATGTGTCTGTTTCAAGATCTTGCCTGTTTGTGGAAGCGAATGTTGAAGCGAAAGAATTATACATGTGGATTTGGAGATTGTTTGTATTAAGGTGTTTCTTAGACACTAAAACAGAAAAAAACAATAAATGCTTAATATAAATCCTTGATCGTTTAACAAAGAAGATGTGTAGAATAGTCTGCTTCTCGTAATTCTTTGTGTAGAATATGTAAAAGGTGAAGACAAAATCAAACACAGAAAAATTAAGAAAGAGACTACAAAGCAAACTTTCTGCTTAGCATGATCTGCATGAATGAATGACTGAATTCAGCGCGTCAGTGGGTGAAAGAAACACCCACTGACATGTGTTGAAGTCTCCAATTCAAGCATGAAACAAAAAAAACCCCCAAAACACATAATGCTTTCTGAAAGTCTTTCAAAGTTATTTCTTTGTTCATTGGCTGTTCTTTCACTCAGTTTCATTCCAGTCCTTGTACCTGACCATTTTCATAGGAATACTTTTGCGTCTTCATACTTATAACCATCAAGAGGCACCTAACTCAAGGAATGAACCAGCATTGTGTCTACATGTAAGAGAGAACTTTGGAAAGAAAACGTGAATACAAATTAAATTTGTATTCAATTTACAGCACTTTGCTACTAAAAACCCGTCACAAAAACATCCTATTTATCTGTTTATTGTTGAGCTCACAAAAAATGCCAAAGATAACACAGTTTGACAGACATTAAATAGTAATTTTTGCACCAACAAGGTGATTCTCAAAGAGCAACTAGCTGCATTTCAGCTGAGGGTGATGGAGATCTTGTCAAAATTGATGGAATTGTGAACACAGAAAAGTACCATTGCATTTTAATGTACCATGCATACTGTCTGGAAAACACCTGATTGGCAGTGGCTTCATTTGTCAGCACGACAATGATCACAAACACACTGCTAATGCAGTAAAAGCATGCTTGGATAGAAAAAATCCATCACAGGGGAACAGTCACGGATTGGCCTCGCCAAAGCCCGGGCTTCTGCTTTACTGAAGCAGTGTGGGATCACTTTGACAGACAATGAAATATCCAAAAAAGAGGTTTAAATGTCCTTCAAGAAGCCTGGAGAACTATTCCTCATGACTGCTCAAAGAGTTCAGGCTGTGTTGAAGAATAAAGATGCTCATATCAAATATTGAAGTTCGAAATACTTTTTTTTAATGCATTCACCTTGTCCAGTTGAAAAAATATAAGTACAGACCTCTGATGGGCACACCTGCACTATTTGAACGACTATCTTTCTTTCTGTTTTGTCTGTGTGCTTTATGTTTGTCGATTTCTATCGATTTCTTTCTCACTCTCAGCATAAAAACATTAGCTAGGAGATCTATACCCAACTTGTAATGTGGTAAACAGGTGGTGAAGTCTACAAATGTATTGAGTGCATATAATATTTATCTCTATGCCCTCTCTGTGCCTCTACCAGGGGTGCAACCATTTACCTGCCACTTAAATTTGCCATATTAATTTTAGGAATTCGGGAGCTTTTCTTTGAATATGTGATAGAATTTCTTGTTTCTGTCACATCCTGTTTGTTTTTACACAGTGGATAAAAGCTTCCCACTAGGTGTCCAGAAAAGGACAATTCAGTTTGAATCCTGTGTAGGTGATGGGGTGCGTTTGATTGCCACTCTTGTCACCTTTGCTGGAGGCTCAGAAGCACTGTTGGGATTGGGGCTGTCACTGTGCTGGAGAAGCATTTATTTTGGTGATACACTCCCAGCATTTATCCACATGCACCAATTTTTCTGAAGGGCTACTCCCCCAACACCACCACCCCTACCCCTACACAGAATTAAATTGGGCTCCTCAGGACATCCCAGAATTCAGCTGTGAGAGTAAACAAAACAAAAGCATGGCTCAATTTTCCTCTGTGTGCTAATGTGTTCTGCAGAGAAACAAACAAGAAAATACCTCTGGAACAAGAGGAGCCATACACTGGCAGATGTGCTTATTGATTTTAAGAAATCTCTTCCTGTAGAATGTGCGGCACGTTTAAGAACCTGCAGGAACAAAACCTCTGAAATCCTCTCTCCACCCACCACCAGCATCTCCCTTCTCAGCAAGACCAAGAAAAAAAAAAGACAACTAAACAAGCGCTGCTGCAATAAATCCCAAAGGATGTGAAACCATCTGGACTGGAAAATGTGCACAAGCTGTAAACAAATGGCCTCAGTAAGCTCAAAAATTCACCTCACGCTGCAGAGCTGACCTGGCTCTGACCTAGGCTCCCCATCTCCTCATAACCCACTCGCAAACACTTCCCCGTTGTCCCGGAGATGGCAAAATGTCTCAGCAATGGCCTTTTGATCAGTGAAGAAAAACGCAGGTGTTCACAAGCCAAACGGAATGTGCTTTGGTCCGGGTTAAAGGTCACAGCCAACGGCGAGGCGCTTGCTGGTTAATGTCAAAGATGTTGATTTGATCCCAGCTATGGGTGCGTGGGCATTTGTGCATGATGAGAGAGAAAGAGAGTGAATTATGTTTTGATAGAGACAGAGAGGAAGAGAAAGAGTGGCAGGAACACTGAAAGAGTAAAGAAGAGAGGAAGCATGACAGAAGTTGACAGGAGTTTCACTCCTGCTTTTCCTTCTTAAATTCCCCTTTTCCTTATTTGTCTGCCAGGCTCCACAGAGGGGCAGTAAAGTGAACCACTGCCAGTCACTCCCCCCTCCAGCAGCCTCTCAGTGCACCTTCACAATAGTGTGAAATATAATTGGACACCTGCACTCACGGAGCAACCAAAAATAGCTCTCTGTGTTTACACTAGAGCTCAGAGGAGAGTGCGTAGTGCAGCCAGAGTATCATTGTTACCCTTTGTTACACTGTTGGGGTGTTTCATTACTCTAGTCTGATTGCCCCCCCCCCTTATGTTTTGAAGGTAAAATTGGCATTTCAAGAGCTTTTCTGTGTCTTTGTAAATTCTCAAGCACACCAGACTGCTTGGCCTGAATCTGGTTTTAGCGCCGCTCATTCAGGAGGAATTTTCAGTACAATACAAGGATTAATTCCTTTAGAGGAGAAATGTGGGGGTTTTTTTAAAGTGAGAGAGCCTGCCATGGTGTGCAGCCTTCCTCCCACTCACTTTAAAACAAAAAAATATACCATTTCTCCCTTCTTCCATCCTTGATTTTAAATGATCCCTAGTTTTTTCTCTTGGTGAACCATGCCTTTCAATAATCAAAATCCATCTAAGCACTCTCAAAGGAAGGAGGAAAAGAGGAAGACGTTATCTTTTGAGAAGTCAGGCAGTGTGTGCTGAAGGCAGCAAAGTAAAGGGTTGCCGAATGTGTCCACACGCCCCACTATTTACAGTTCTATCCTGATCAATACGCACTCCAGGCACCGAAAACCTCACTGAACCAGATCTACATCTACACCTCTTACCCCGGGGACCTGGTGATGGCCCTCAGCACACAATTAAAATTTCACACTTGACTGCCTTCCACAGACTGTCAATATTAGGAAAATAAATAACAGCTAAGTTTAAAGCAAACATAAAGTTAAAGGGGACTAATAAATAACTTGTAGAAGTAATGCATACAAGAAAAAGGTAGAAATGTGGTTTGTACACGCTATAAGTCTGCAGTGTGTTCTGTGAAGCCTGGTGTTGTTTCACCACGTGTAGCAGAATTCCTTCACCCTCCTATGAATGCATGCACCACCTTTTTTTAAAAAAAAAAATCATTAGATTCTACTAAAATAGCATTTCATGATTCACAGAATTAAAAATGATCCCTTTTCATCTTAGCCTTGGTGCAGCCCTCTGACCATCTGTCTAAAACAAGTTGCATTAGCTCCCTTCTGCCATCTCTTTAAATCAACTTTCTTGTGATTGGCCACCCTTTGCAAACAGCAGGTTTGACAGCGGGTGGGTCTTCTGTCCTCGGAGCCAAAGCTGTGTGTCTGAGATGATGACTCTTATCAACATCATACAGGGCCAAGAGCAGAAAAAACTCTCTAATATTGAGTTTCTACAGCAGCCTGAAGCCTGAGCTTTTGCTAAGATTGCTCACATATAGACTGACTTCATGATTTGAAACTTTGCCCTTTGGTGACTTGATAATTCACCATTCTAACTGCAAAGAATAGCACATCTTCTTTTAGCACAGATGTAATTAAGGAAAATGCTAACTTCAGCATGCTAATTTGTTTCCACCAACCACAGTAACATGCTCAAGCAGTTTGTCTTCTAATACATATATACCTTCAATTCATCCAGTGTGTGATGAGACAGTAAACATGGCATTACAAGTAAAACATGAAATGTAACTGGATTAAACACATGACAGCTCCTTGTCGGTCATGCATACTCATGAAAAAGAAAGCTCATATAGGCCTCTGTACAATCCTGTGAGAAACTAAACCCTTACTGCTTTCACAAGAATGAAGAGCACAAGTAGCAGCCAGGTTGCTGATAATCACCTACTCTTAATTAACTGAGTGTGAGCACTGCTATGAAAGCAGAGATTTTGGTAGGTTGCTGGCCTGGAGCTTTTAGGTGTTAATGCCATGCCACAATCTTATTCACAGCGCCTCTTTTTTTTATAGTATTATCATTCATGTCTTCATTGTCAGTGTATCTGTTGTCTTCCCTCGTGCGCTCCTCATAGCCTGTTTGTATATATTCTGGATTTGCTGTTCACTTCCCAGTGGTCAGCCTTAGACCCCAGTTACACAGGCCTAGGTTGGCGACCACCTGGAGACCACCAGTCGTTCGAGGAAAATGAGTATTTCCAGACACACTGTGAAATCAACTGCTAAAGCCCCAGGCATGCAGGATTAGAGACCAGTCGGTGACCCAGCTGAGTCCTTATCTCACAATTTATAACAAAACAAACTTCAAGGAAAGCTCAATAGAAGTTGGAGTAAGATGTGTCACGCTGAAGAGGCAAGTCGGCATGTTAAAGGTGAGGGAGAAAGAAGCCAAGAGGACTGACTGAGCTGCAGAAGTTGGAGTGTGGAGATCACGGTGATACCATCAACGTCTTTCTAGGATCCTGAAGTAATTGAAGTCAAATGCTGACTATAAATGTCAAAAAGAGAGGGGAGGTGAGCTGCTGGCCTGTAGCAGTTTCACAGTTTGCTGAATTTCTCTTGAAATTCCTCTCTTGGTACTTTTTACTGTCACTGATTGATTTTTCTTTCTATACTTTATCTATTTTTTAAATATCTTTTTTTTCTGTACTAAAACTTATTTCTGTGAGATACTATTTTTATCTGCCTATCTCTGTGGCTGTCTCTCCGTTCCCTCTGGTTTGGAGTCGCTAAAATTTCACTTAAATGGCCTGAAACCAGAACGAGAACACATAAATAAGTCAAACACATCAGTTTTAGTTTTCTCACATGAGGAATTTGTGTATTTGTGTTCTTCTCTGTGTTGCTCTTAGTGGTTAAAAAGCTGTATATTTGATATTACATTCAAATACTTTTAGAAGTCATGTAAAAAGACTGTAGGAATTAAGAGGGTAAATAGTCCTCAATTAACTGATCATCAGCAAATAAAAGCAGCTGTTTTAACAGTTTTCAGGTTTGGGGCGTTCAGGTGTGTGTGAACAAAATGCCACAGTCCTCCCAGGAGTGGACATCCAAGCAAATTCACCCAAAGGTCAGACTGTGCAATACTCAGAGAAATTACAGCAAACCCAGCAGCTACATCTCAGTTAGCACATTAAATATTTAAGTTCATGATAGTACAATTAGAAAAAGACTGAACAAGTATGTCCTGTTTGGAAAACTTGACAGGAGAAAGCTTTTTATTTTTAAGAAGAACATTACAGCACAGCTTAGGTTTGCAAAGTTGGATATGAACAAACCACAAAATTTCCAGAACAATGTCTTTTGGACAGACAAGACCAAAGTGGAAATTTGCACTTCACAATGTTTGATGAGCAGCAAACACAGCACAAACACAAACTGTCAAGTTCAGTGGCGAATGGGGTGAGCTGAAAGACCTGGGCACCTTGCAGTCACTGAGTCAGCCGTGAACTCCTCTTTATAGAATCACATGTGAGGACACTTGTATGACAGTTAAAGCTCGACTAAATCTGGGTCACGTAACAGGACAATGATCCCAAGCACAGCAGCAAATCTACAACAGAATGGCTGGAAAAGAAAAAGTGTTCCAGACCTCAGCTCAATTTGAATCCTGCTGCTCTGTGTAAATAAATGGCCTGAAACCTTACTGAACTGAAGCAACGTTGCAAAGAAGAGTTTGCTGTATAACTAATGAAGTGATACAGGAAACAATTTCTTCAAGTTATTGTTGCTAAAAGTGGTTCCACAAGCCACTGAATCACAGAGTGTGCTTACTTTTTCACATGACTGTAACACTTTAAAAATGCATTACTATTCAAAATGCATGTGAATAGTATGAATTGACCAAATCTGTACGTCAGGATGACCAAAGGTATCACAGTTTATACTGATTATTGTGTAAAAAAAAATGGCAGCTCTTGGGATGTTTAATACTACAGATATGACTCTTATGGTGATGCTAGACTAGCATCAGTCTATGATCCGGTCTATGACAGGGGTGGTCAACTCCAGGCCTCAAGAGCCGGTGTCCTGCAGGTTTTGGATATCACCCTGGGTCAACACACTTGAATCAAATGATTACTTCATTACCAGGCCTCTGGAGGAGGTAATTTAGCCATTCAAATCAGCTGTGATGGATCGAGGACACATCTGAAACCGGCAGGACACCGACTCTTGAGGCATGGAGTTGGCCACCCCTGGTCTATGAGCTGTGAATGACTGCATCAGGTTTTATAGCCATTGTATATTCAGCAGAAGCACCCTGGGAAGGTTCTATCTGCTGAGCAGTATCGTTCATGGCATTTCAATATAAAACAAAAAATTAGGAGGTTCAAAGTCACTTTATTTATTCATCTTTTGTGCAGCATACATTCACAAAAGTTCAGCATAATCTATTCAAAACAGTGCACTGACCCACCAACAGGCAGACAGGCATTGTCAGCGTTACATTCATACTTGCTTGTCAAAAAGAAAAAGAAAATCATGAGTACTGATACTTTATGACAACTCTGGATCAACATATTGTCAGTGTCTGTGTACCAAAGAAATGTCAGGCAGAGGTTTGACTACAGCACTGAATTCTGGGATACTCTACTCCAAGTTGTTTTCTCTTCACCCAGCAGAAGGTTCAGTCCTCTGGGAGAAAAGCTGGCACAGGATGGCTGCTTTGTTCTCTGTAAGACATGACAAAAGTAAAGGCGCTGCAGCTGCAGTGTGCTAATTTGTGACTTCCTGGCCAAACATCTCTACATTGTAAGATTTTAAAACCTATTTGACCGCCATGATAAATGCATCTTTTCAGCTAAACCACTTCCCACGGAGTTAGAGCTCCAGCACAGTTCCACAGGAAACCATGATGGAAACAAACAGAATGAGACCGATTGAATTTGCAGCGTTGTCAGCTTTAGGTGAGGTAAAAAGTAGTTTTCTAAGGTGTGGGGTAAATTTAAGTGGAACTTGAAATCTGCAGAGCTTGTCAAAGACTTGGAAACAATCCATTTTTCAAACGATTTCCAGCCAACTGAAACACAGACGGGGCTCAGCTACACGGCAGAAAAAGTAAATAAATAAAAAAAATGTGAGCAGTGGAAAGGTATCTTGTCTGTGATAGATGGGGGATTTTCACGAGGATTCGTCGTCTACCTTCCTCCCTGTCTGCCTGTTTTGGTAGAAGCAAAAACAGAAGGAGATAATTGCTTGGTCTAACTTGTCATCTTCATGCTGAGAGGTGCTCTGTGACTGTGTTGTGTCCTTCAAAGGACACTTGAGCGACATCAAAACTACAAGTGGTGAGTGCAGATGAAACGTATAATGGAATTTATGGGTTGGAGTTTCAGCACTTGTCTTTTAGACAAGAAAAAACATTTAAAAAAATATTTCAGTCATCCTTGAAATTAAAATCAACCTGCAGCACTGCCGCTACTGATGGTCATCAGATGTTTTGCTTTTGATGATAAAACTTAAAGCTGTCCTAATCTAGAGATTAAGCACAGTCATATGAAACTGCACACCCCATGATTTGCCTTGTAAAAGCACCTTTAGCAGCAATAACTTGAAGTAATCATTTGCTGTACGACTTTATCAGTCTCTCGCATCACTGTGGAGACATTTTCACCCTCAGATTTGCTGATGATCAGTTCATCAAGTGCATTTGATTATCAGCACCTGGCTGCTACCTGCCTTCTTAATTTCTGGAGTTACTGTAATAGTGTACTTAGTTTTCACAGGACTCCACACATACCTGTGAAAAGCTTTTTTTTTCATGTTTGAATTGTTAAAGTGAAGAGAGAAGAGAATTATTAACTTTAGCTGTTCTGCACAGTCGTGATGCAACATTATCACTAACTTGCACTGGTATAACACACATGAAACATCATCTTTTATCAAGGCTATTTGTGGGATAGCATTGCTTTTTTTTCATGCCGACTCAAGAAGTGTAAACTGACGACTGTTTCCAGGCTCTGTTTTGTGTTTTATGACCTACATTTATTTGACAGGCATGTGACTGCAAAGTGAGTCTCTGCTCAGTATCTCCACGACTTTGGTTTTGCCTCTTTCAATTAAAGACTACAATTAAAGAAGACAAATATCTCAATTTTTTATGTTTAAAAAAAGAAAAAATCAAATTTGCAACCACTTGATGCGGTTCACCACACAGGGCATTTGAATTTGTTCTAAATTATAATTTTCGGGCTCATATTTAATGGCGTGACTGCTCGTGAGAGCAGCGAGATAAGAGAGCAGTGGGGGTGGATCCTCGTGGCATTGTGCAATCAGGACATGGTGATGAGAAAAGGTCATTTGTGTTAATGCAACATTTTTTTTTTATTATGAGAAAGACGTCAGCATTGATAGATGATCCAAAGGTCGCCGGTGTCGCCACGCCCCTTCTGTCCTGTAGGGTGATGCAGAACAGATCTGATGACTGCCCTCCACATTCCGCACTCCATCAGGGAACAAGCGAGGGAGCAGCTCATCCGGTGGGCGGATAAGGACCTGGGTGGAGCTCACTCACTTTGATGATGAACAACCTTGTCTGCAACCTAATGCAAACTCACCGACTTTAGCGTAGCGGCTTAAAGTTTTTCTTAATTTCCCTTTGGCACGAAGACATACGGGAGAAGATTTACGCTCTTCTGATCTGGATCAGCAACTTTAACAGGAATGAAAAGCCCGTTTCCTCACAACCGACACGCTGCTTGGATAAACACACAATTCATATTGAGCAAATGAATCACCTACTTGATATGCACAGGAGCAGTAATCATTATCTGGCTAGCTCATAAGCATTATACCCATAGCCTACCAGTAAACAAAGCTTATTAAATCACTTTTTGTCAATTAGCTCTTTGAAAAATGATCTAGGGTAAAAAATAAATAAATAAATAAATACTGTGAACATGATGGACGTGATGTGGGAATTGAAGAGTGGTATTGTCTTTGTTCTTATGCTTTACTTTGCCTTAGCTAGGAAACTATACACTGATAGCCAAGGAAATGACAAAGCAAGTGAGCTGCTAACAAGTGCTGAAGGGAATATTTACTCTTAGAAGCAGAATCAGATGTCTCATTTAAATGGACGCACTACAATCAACAACACAGAAATGAGAATGAGTTAACTTTTTTTTTTTGTTAAATATTAGCTAAAGAAAAGTGCTCAGCAACTCTGAGAAACTTCCAGCTCTGTGGAAGCAGGTCATGCCGTACCCACGAGGAAATCGCATGCAAAACCACCCTGTGAGGTAATCCATATATGAGACAGTAATGTAATGCAACAAATATATCAGCTCTGTTATAGGGTGACACTCACTCCCATCATAATTGAATTAGGAACAAAGTGAGCTAAGATTAACCAGAGGTTCAGAATCTTCTCATCTACTGGTTAATCGCTTGGAAGGATGAGGCTGAAACAATGAAGTGGTGCAAAGCAGGAGCCAGGACTGCAGAAAGGCAGAGGTGAGCCATATAAAGCCGAAGCGGCAGCAGCGGCATGTGGAAAAGGTGACTGCTGTTCTGCTTAGGCAGTGTTTGGTTGTCTTTTGTGTTTCTATCTAGTGGCCACAATTCAAAAAAAGATCTGATGTCTTCCTCCCGTGATGTGCGCTCTTATCACACCACACAGATGTCTGAGTGGATGCCAGCGGGCTCAGGTCTGTGATGGGAACTCCTAGTTATGTGCGGTGGCACCCGGTGCGAACGCCGGCTTCCAAAGGGCAGACAGATAAATTATTCAACCTGAAGTTTTGCATCAGCACGGCTCAGATGGCAGCACATGAGAGGGATTAATTCATGCAACATCCATGAGAGGACAAGGAGATGTCTCAAAGCCACGAGTTGAGTGAGGGATGCTCATATGTGTGCGGAGAGGCAAATCGCTGCTCATTATGGAAGAATTGCTAATCGCATAATTACTAATGACTATGATATCTTTGTTTTTGAGATGCAGGTGAGAGCGAAAACAACAAAGCGATGCCTCATGGAGTGTTTGCTCTGCTTCTGTCGTGCTGTTGGGTGGTTATATTGTTTTCAAATGATTTTGTTTGTGTGGGAATTTTAAGATCAATAACTTTTGCTTATTATCTCGGGAAAAGATGCACCGAGAGTGTCTCGGTAATATAAAATGAAATCTAATCAAATCACAACAGTGTGGCTCTCTTAGGCCTGTAATCATTATCCTGTTCTTATTCCCGCAAACGTGCAACTTTAATCATCTCGGCTGACCACGAATAAGCACAGGCACGCCGTATGTTGATGGCGACTACTGTAAACAAGGTGTGCTTCTTATTGATAATGTGTCAACACCGCGGCGGTCACAGATGTGCTCACCCGCACATTTGCCTGAATGACTTTGACAGCACTGGCACAGCTGAATAGATATTGTTTGACTGACATGGGGAGGCCTGTCAGAGGAGAATTAGCAGACCATTAGCATTCCATGACATTTTCCCATCCGTCCAGAAAGCAGTGGTGGTCCTGTAAACAAAATGCTGTTGTGGTGCATGGCAAGGAGAAAAGGGAATAGAATGTAATGTAAAATGGCATTGTTCAGTGGCTGAGATACCAGGTGCGCATTCAAATGTGGCTCTACAGGGCAACCTCTGGCTGGCTGAAACAGAAGAGGGAGACGATAAGGGAGTGGACAAATGGGACATGCAGCAGGGTAATTGAAAGTGCTTTGGATTTTAAAGGCCAAATGCTACCAGGGGTTATCAGCAGCAGAAACAATCTGAATTTTTTATAGGAGTAACTTATTATCCGGACAAAAAGGAGGTTTGTCACGCTTCACAAAGGGTACCTGGATGGAAAAGAGATCATAAAGGCCACAAGCAAACTTAGAGTGCCTTTAAAACACTGTAAAATTACTTTTAGCACCTTGTTTGGGGGGAAAAACCCCCCAAAAACGTTTGGATTGTATGCTCAACAACCTTTTGAATAAATGCGCTCCACTTACCACCAGCCATTCCATTCACGGTAATTGTCTGTGTAATGCAACAAACAGTAACGCGGTGTGTTTTTTTTTCCTCCATAAATCTGCATAAACTAAAAGAGATCACCTCTTGGATATCTGTAAAGAGGCTTACATCATCACTCATGCTGCAATTCAGAGCAAAACAAACATGAAAATCAAGGTAAGAGATGCTTTTCAGATTGCCCATAATACGCCTAGAAATTCACACACCAGTTGCCACGTGGGAAAGACAACTTACTGTTTTGTCGTGTGGGGTGGTGCATACACGTACAGTATGCCACAAATCCTACGCAAATACGTAGAGTTGTGCCATTGTCTAAATTGCTGGGCAGTCCCCAGAAATCCTTGAGGCTGAAGACTCACAGTGAAATCTGCATCTCATAAAATAATATAAAAATGACTGAGAACCTTCACAGACAAATATAAAAAGATCCTTTCCCCCCAGGGTCAGAGTGTGGGAAACAATACAGTTCCTTCCCTCGGGGAAAAAAAATGTCTTTCAGGTACATGACACAGTGACTCCATTTCTGATATTGCTCCTACAGCAAGGCCTCTTTGTGCGGAAGAAGTAATTTGCTGCTTGGTCTTTAACTGACCTTTTAAAATGAGTGCAGTGTCACTTTATTAAGTACAGCTGGTCATCTGCTTGTTAATGGAAATATCTAATCAACCGATCCCGTGTCAGCATTCCAATGCATTTAGGTCTGTGGACATCGTGAAGATGTTCTGCTGAAGTTCAAACCAAGCATTAGAAGACAGATGATTTAGGTGACTTTGACGGTGGCATGGGTGAGAGGTCAGATGTGAGATTTATCCACACAGACATCTTTAGGGCTGAAAGAGAATGGCCAAAAAAGAGACTGGAGATGGAAATACCTTGTTGATGTAAGAGGCCAAAGGACAGCGGTCAGACTTCTTTGGGCTGTCAATAGTAAATCAAATATCTATGTTTTACATCCAAGGTATACAGAAGCTTCCCTGAACCTACGTCACACTGAGCCTGACCTATAGCAGCAGAAGACCACACCAAGTGCCACTCCTGTCAACAAGAAGGTACGGGTAAAATTCACATGGGCTCACCAAAATTAGTGGAAGACTGGAAAAACGTCTTGATTTCTGCTGCAACATTCAGAGATTTGATGTGAGCAACATGAACATATCCATCCCTTTACCACAAGGTGTGGCTAAGGTACACTACATTTTATGCATATTGATATTATGCTTATGCAAATGTAGAATGAAGTCTATTAAGCTAATCCAGCATGATTAGCTTAACCTGGAAACAGTTATTAACCTGGTAACCTCTGAGGCTTCTTTAGTGGCCGATTCAGCAGTGAATTAATCCAACAGCCCAACTTTACAGCTGAAATCACCATGTCTACAGCCTAGTCATGATTAAATAACATTCTTTTTTGGTCTTTGTAGTCCCATCTCTGCTAATTTTATTTACTAAATTGGACCTCTAGAACAATCTGTGATGTTCGTGTTTTTTCGAGTATTACTAAGTAAAAAATACATAACTTTCTGTGTGGTTAATTGCACTAAAAGACCATCTAAGAAGTCTGTGCTCCAGGTTTGATCACTGAAAATCCTAATTTTATTTGTATGTTCATTAGAACTAATGAACCACTTGCTAGCCAAGCCTGTTTACTTGATAACTTTGCATTCAAACATTTGACTCCAAAAACCCCCCAATATGGCAGCGACCAAAGTGCTGCCTCTGTGGCATACAACGTACTTCACAATCTTTTTTTGGCCACATTGTCGTGACACACCAAAGTCACCTGTTGGTGAGAGGAAGAGGAATATGAAACTAATTGCCTCTTTGCTACTAGCCCCATTTGCACTTGCACGGAATTGCACTTGCATTTCCATTTGCAAGTGCAAATCCCCCCCCCCCCGCCCAAAAGGACAGGATGTGTTGCCATCTGCTGCACCTGTATGAAAAAAAAGACACCTGGATAACAAAATTGAAAAAATGCACAGGTACATACATCAATCTTCTTGTGGGGTGTGTGAGTGTGAGTGTGAGTGCGAGCAAGAGAAAGAGCGAGAGAGTGTCGAGTGTGAGTGTGTCTGTATGATGTACTTACAACGTACTTAAAGAGGTCCATGCCACTCCGGACCATCAAAGAACTGGGTCAACGATCAATCAGCTGAAAATACCGGCACAGTCTCCAGTGTGAATGTGGACATTACTTTTATTTTTCATTGCACAAAAGGATGAGAGCGCGAAGGTAAAGTGCAAACTGCATCCAGAACAGATAAAACTGCGTCATGCTGTATCCAGAACTTTGGCTCTTTTCAAGCCTCTGCACAGACATCATGCTAACACTAAGCTAGTCAAGAACCCAGAGTGTTATTCAAGCTGAATGGATGCTGACCCCAGCCCAGCAGTCAAACCCTGAACTTCAAAGAGGTGAGCACTCAGACTGCAACCTCTATTTTCATCTTTGCTTTGTGTTCTTGGCTTTGTATTGATACCTAAATACTAAATATCACATGAGATAGATTACTTTTTTGAGCCCAACACTCATCACAACAAAGAGTGGAAATACTTATGAAGGAGTCGCTCTCATGACCCATCCAGTGACATCACTCTCTGGCCAATCAGTGGCATCCAGTCTGTTGACATCAGCTCAACAAACTGGATGTCTGTCGGCTCAGCTGGAGCCCGGGCTGAGTAGGTACTAAAAAAATACCTGGTAACTAGGGATGGGTATCGTTTAGGTTTTATCCGATACCAGTACCAAACCGGTACTTTTGAAACGGTGCCGGTGCTTAAACGGTGCTCAAACCGGTGCTTAAAGAATAGAGAACACAAAATTTGTCCAAAAACCTCTCATGTTCAGCTGGTTTTTGTAAAAAGATAACAATGTTTTTCTAGCCTTTTCTGCAGCTATAGGGCATATGTGGTATCACTCTTGGCTGGAAGCAGTGCTTAAACAATGGAAAAAACACAAACTTTGTCCAAAAACCTCTCATGTTTAACTGTTTCCCACTTTTTCTTTGGTCATTTTAGCCTTTTTGGCCAGGGTGAAGGAAGCATCTGCCATCAAACAAGAAGTATGTAACTACGACGGTGTTTGCTAGTTCACCTTACATGCATTAATGTAATAACGTGGTTAGCCTACTCAACGTAAATTACACACGAACAACATTAAGCTACTCACGCAGAGAAGAACGTCTGCTGCTGCCATCATCATCCGCCATCATTTCTGCTACACTGGCAGGGCTAGGGGCCAGGACTCTCCTCTTCGGGTTTTGGGGGGATGTTGCTAACTCCGGGCCCGATAACAGGCACCACACCCGCAGTAGATGTGCTCGGTGTGAGGTCTCGCAGCAAGCTATCAAATACGGTGCATTTCTCGGCTTTTAAAAAAACGCTATGCATCGCCATGTGTTTCATTGGATTTGAGGTGTTACCTCCTTTGCACAGTATCACCTTAAAGCACTTGTTGCAGGCTGCTGAGTTTGCATCTTTTGCTGTGAAGTACAGCCAGACTTTGACCGCTTCGCTTTGGGCATTTTTAATCTGTAGCTCTGCTCTAAAAGAACGTACGTACCTGGGCCCGCCTACTATCCTTGGAAAGGTAAAATGATTGGCTAGAATCTAAAGTGTACACAGCTCAGGAAAAAAAAGCACCGAAATGAAGCACCGAAATGTGCGCTGCTTTTCGGTCTGGTTACTACCGTTTATGTCAGAACGATACCGGTACCCATCCCTACTGGTAACAGGTATTATCACTGAGTGGAAACCCTAAAAGCCAGATGAGTTCAGCCCAGTAGATACTATTGGGGAAGAGGTTTGTTACCTGTGTTAATAGGAAACTTTTGAATTCCACACAGTGTTACAATAAAAAAAAGTTTTGTTGTTTTTCTCTTCAGTATTTCAAAGTCATTTCAGTCTGCGTTCAATACAGCAGCTTCTGCTCAGGCTGCCACTCTATAAGCTTTCCTCGCTCAGGAGGCCCCTGCTGACTAAACTTTGGATGACTTTCAAGTCCCCCCCCACGCACCATTGTTACGCCTCTGTCTTTCCTTCAGATGTCCTTTTCTCGCCACAATCAACTTGCATGCTCTCAACTGTGAGAGGAAAACAAGCACAGAAGAACCACAAACTGGGAAGTACTGTCAAAGGAACAATTTGCACAACACAAAAGCTTTTGTTGAAAGTCCTTTGAGTGGGAGACAGGTGGTCACTGTGGGAATAACTTGGCTTTCTCTTTGAAAAACTATAGGGACAGGAGTGTCGAGTATTGACTAGACACAGGAACAAGAGGATTTGTGTTAAAGCATTCAGCACATAACACAACGCATTCTGTTCCTCGTCATTATATCCTTGTCTTGTAAATTCTCACAAAGCACATAAAATATTCCTTGTCTTTATTTTTTCATTAGTTGCAGGTATGGCACAAAAAAAATGGATGATAAATCCAAAGAAATACAGTGGAGGAAAAAAAAGTAAAAGAAGCCTGATCATATATAAATATAGAGCACAAAACAGAGAAGAGTGACAGGTCATCATTACAGGGTGTTGGCACAGAACAAGATAAATAACATCACTGAAACACAGCCTTCTCAACAACCTTGATATTACAGCATCAAATTTCATTATTTCCCGGGGTCTTTCCAAGAATGAAATTGGGGGTGGGGGTGGCTTTCAGTGCTGGCAAACGTCTTCATTTTGTCACCTGCATGCAGTCAGCTTCACCGATGGTAAATAACCAGAGCCTGCGAGTGCTTTGCTTCATCTTGGTTTGTGATTTCTGATCAGAGCGGAAAGGAGAGGAAAGCCATCGACAGGCAGCCCGATTCACTCCAATAAAGGGGAAAGTTGGTGCCCAAAGGTGGCAGCTTTCCCGCTGGTAACGTTGACACACTGAGGAGCCGTGCCATCAAATAGTGACATCCCGCTTCTTTCCTGTAAGAGTAAAATGAAATCTTTGAAATGTGTCTGCCTTGTCCAGTTATTTAGCGAGGCTGCTGTTGAGAAATCACTCATGACTGCCAAAATCAGACAGCATGGAAGCTACTGCAGTAAGGTAGACATTTTACTATAAAAAAAACACACACAGAAAACTGGGTAGTACGTTTCAAGTTTAAGGTGACGGACATTTAGCTCCTCTTTGAGTCTGTTAAACTAATATGTATCTGAATGCCAAAAAACCTCTGCGTCTGCCAATTTTGCCAGTACTGGTTGAGCCTTACTGCAGTACCAACCCCCCCCATTGGCACCCATTCTCTTTGCTGAATCAGTACCAAGAAAGCAGGGTTGTGTGTATAGTGATAATTAGGGCTAACAGCTGCAATTATATCGTGCTAGTGCAACTGAATAATTTTTTTTCTTTAGGGGAGCTAATAGCACAATGAATGGCACGATGTGACAAAGCCCTTCTTAGGTTGAACAGAAAATGAGAACATTTCCACTCAGAGAGAAATGTTGGCACTGTTCCTTTTAGAAACCCTCAAAGCACCAGGTGATAAGTGGTTAACTACAAGGTAAGATTAACAATTTTCTAGGCGTTTATAGCCACAATTTAGAAGGCAAAATTAAAATTCATACGCGAATGTCAAAAGTATTTAAAAAAGAAACTTTGGGATCAAATGAGAGTTGGAAACTGGTTTAGCTGCATAACTGAAGAGGACTCCATTCTTTAACCTAAGATCTTTTCCCACAAGTAGTATATTGCGAGGTATGCACTTTCTGGGAATTAAGGCAATTCTTTGTTATAAATCACATTTTGTCACATAGCAACGAGTCATGGTTCTATTCACATGGATAAACTTTAATCAAATTTAGCAAAGAACTGAGAAATTGTTTTAACATATTGCCAGCAATTGTGTTCAATCTGTGGCCTGCACAATCTGTGACAGACCACAACCTTAAATGCTACAGTACCTCCATTTCAGTGGTATTAATGCTTACTGGGTACATTCATGCACAACTGCATTATTCATTCATGTATTCATCAATGCATAAATGATTTTCTTTGTAAGAACTCAAGATAGAACAGCATTGAAAACTTTGCTTTCTTAATACTGCGAGACACCACCCCAGCTGACATTAGGTCATTGACTTTCCAGTTGAATGAAAGACCGGTACGTATAATTTTTGTTACACAAGGCAAACCAAACGTGTCATCTAATCAGGGAGGAGGGTGAAACTGCAGTCTAAGACAACAAACAGCATCTCTGTAAGATGCACTGCAGCCTGCTCTCCTCTCCCAACAACCAAATGTTTATTACCTTTTCCATGCAATAAAAACTGACTTGTGATGCTTATTTTAGTAGTGTTACAGAAGTAAAAAAAAAAGAAAAAAGAGGCAATTTCTAGTGTATGCTGTGACCAACACGACGTAATGCAATGCATTACAGCCGGCCCAAACACCTTATTGGTAACGAGCCGTATTTATCACGACTACAGGCTTTAGTACTTCAGCTCTGAGCCTCCAACTCCGAGGCTGTTTTCTAGTGGGTTTGATTGCCGCGTACTGAAAGGAAAAGATAACGCAATCAAAAAAAAAGACAAAAAAACCCCCCAAACACATAACACCCAAGCTTCAAAAAAGGACCTTGGAGTGAAACTATGTTTCAGTGAGAGGAACGTGAAAAAGACTATTTAGAGAAAAGGTTAGTAAAGATAGAAAATTAACTGCACGTTTTTCATAAAAATGCACCAATGTAGGATTAAGGAGCTGCTGCTGCACACAGAGGGAGATGAAACGGGTTATAAGGGCTTACCTGCAATGTAGGATATAACTATTGAGCAGACAATAAATATAGCAAGCATCACTTCCGGCATGTGGTATGCTTAAGTATTGCATGATTTTTGACTTTTATTATATTGCAGTACCTACGGTATTCCAATTATTGCACACCATTCTACAAAGAAATGTTTTTAAGTGACTTTTGTCATAAACATATGGCACTAATACCGCAACTAATAAAACAGCTGGAACAAACAGCAAATGTCATGGGTCCGGATACAGCGATAAATAACAAAACACTTGGCAAATGCAGTCACGTTAAGCTGCAGCACCTAAACTAATCTTGAAACAACCCATTTCCCCTTCTTCCTTTAAGAATACTTCACACCTTCTGCCAACGCAGACGCTTCTTATCATCAAAATAAAGTCGGTAAACACTCTACACTAAGAAAGTGTCACACAACACTGTTTACATATTCAAAACTGTTAATCCCCCCCTCAATTGTACTTGGAGGACTTTTATCAAGAAAGAGAGCACAGCTGAGTGTGAGCTACTCACTAGACTTAGGTCCCTCAAAGGGCAGCCACACGCACAAAGGGTGTGTGTGTCTGCACAGAAATGGAAATCAAAGGCACAGCGAGAGCTGCGAGAGCATGGAAATAAACAATGATCCTTTTGGCAGTATAATTTCCGCCACTATTAGCCAGCCTTTTCTCAACCCGAGTGAATTTTTTTTAATTTGCATGAATGTACCCAATATGCATAAAAAATGAAATATTTTTATATTTATAATGCACCATGAAACAAAAACAGAAATGAGGTCTGCCACTCGTAAATCTAATATACACAAAGAAGATAAACAGGAGTTTTGCATACTTTTGGTTGTTATTTTAAAGCAATAATTTGACATTTTAGGAGGAAAACAAAAACAACAAAAACATTTTTTGACCAGAGGAGATTAATTTTTTTTTTCATTTACTATGAACAGAGCACCAGCCAGTTAGCAGAGCACAATGGCTGGACACAGGAGAAAAGAGGAAGCCTGGCTCTATCCAAAGATTACAAAACATGACTGCCAGCACTTCAGCTTGCTAATTACCTCATTAAATCTCTTGTTTAATGCTAAGTCTAAATACAACAGTTGGTGGTCTTACAGTGATGGGTTGGCCTATTTGGGAGCTTTGATGGCCAATGACTTCCTGTTGTTTCGACTCATTGTTTTAACATGATTTTTTTAGCAATTACGGAAACATGATATGCCATGATGAACTTCAGAGGTGCTGGTTGATTGCTTTAGTTACCCGTGCACAGATCCAGCTTACCTGATTTCCCTTATTAGGTCACACTCTGCAAGCCTGTTTCCCAAAATGCCAAATTGTTCCTTTAAACCTTTGAGTAATCTGTCAGTATATCGTATTCTTCTCATTTGCTGAGCTTTTGTTCTCACTGTGAATCGACCAGGTACTCCAGGATGTAAAAGGAACAGTCACCAGCACATCTTGAACTCATATCCATACTAAATAACAGTGACGACTTGAACGGGGCACTTTGGCACTTGTCATTACCTACTATATCACCGGAGGATATAGCAACTAGCTAATGGAGATTGTATCTGAGATTATATTATTTGGAAACTGTCAAAGTCTGTGTCAAAGTCAGACATACTTGATGTTCTTGATGTGTCCAAAACAACCTATAAAAGTCTGAAAGTTCTCATCATCAAAAGCACACAGAAAACATATGTTTTAGTAAGACAATACATCTAGTAAAGAACTCCCAAGAACTCCATTTACATTCAGTGTGATCCTAAACCTTGAAATGAAAATGTCTGAGATAAAAAAAAAAAACAAGAAGAAGAAGAAAACAAAGAAAACAGGAATGGATAGCAGATATTATCTGTGATCTCTGTAGTAACATCACACAGATTGTAACAATATTGTTAAGATGCCCTGAAATGCTCATCATTCTGCTCTGTTTTGATTAGCATATTTATCTTCTTTACATGTATCAGTTTCTTATCACACCTATTGTACACAGCTTGATGCTCACGCATGTACACTACCCACTCTGACTAACCCAGGCTTCCACTGAAGAGGCTACATATAGTGAACCACAACACCAAAATTAACCTTGACCCAGTTTATTTGCTTTCTCCGCCGGGTTTCCTTTTTTGTTCTTTAATGCTGTGGTTGCACTTTAAATAAGAAGATACCGAGTTTTTAAAAACCCCCAAAACAAAGTTCAATTTTCAGTTTTGTTACAGAGAGCGGAAAAGCCTGAATTTGTGGGAGTAGGTCACATATGTGCAAGAGAAATATAAAATGGATTTTAATATGCTGAACTGTATGTTGTGCTTCCTGTACTCCAACATAAACATATATCATAAACCTTTGAATAGAGCTTCTTTAACATTTACAAGTTATACATTTACCAAATTGGTTTGCTTCTTTTGCTTCCACCAGCTTTGATATTTCAGCAAATGCAAAGGGAGACAACAAGAAGTAAAAGGAAGTTAAGTCATCTTTAACAGAAAAAAATGAAAATAAATAAAATAAGAAACAAGACACAAGTCCTCAAAAACGTTTGTCATAACCAACAATGAACGGAATTTTTCATTTTCTTATTTTCTCTTTTTTACAATACATGTTTTTTTTAAAAACCCCGCTGGTTAAGGTTATGGTCTCAGGTAGATCTTCCACAGTCAATCTTCACAGTTTGTGTAAAAGCAGAGAAACATTCTCGCTAGAGTAATAAAATATCATGACTATTATTATGGTCATTATTATCTTTTATTCTCGTATTGTTCCATAGAAATGGTGGAGGATAGGGGTGAGGCGTGTCACCCTAATGAAGCGCCTGCAGTCCCAAAGTTCCTGCTCTCCTCCCTGTACAACGCAATGTTTTATTCAGCAGTTGTTCTTTTGTTTTGTTAAAAAAAAATCTTGCCCGCAGGGGAGGAGAACTGTGGGAATGGAGAGTGGGGTAGTCATTCGGTGAAGTGTCTTTATCCTCCTCTATGATCTTAAACTGTTTTCCTGCACAAGACAACCCCCCCCCCCCCCCCCCCACACCCCCCACCCCACAAAAACAGAACAAACAAGGAAACTAACAAAAAAGGATCCAGAGCCTCACTTTGACCGTTGCCACTCTTTTTTCTTTTTCGTAATCCAAATTGTTTCCAAACCTGTGCTCAGGGTCTGCCAGCACTGCCTGGTTGGCTGCCCTCACATGAAACTGTGCATAGGCATAGGCTTAGGTGCATGCACACACAAAAACGCGCGCCCTTGCACACACGCGCTGATACTCGCGGGCGACTGCTCCGTCGGGAGTAAAATCCGGACGCGGCACAACCCCCTCTCTCGATCTTGAACGCGCCTTGCCCTCCCATCAGCACTTGTGGGGCAAAAGAAACATGTAGAAAATAGCCCATCAGAGGAAACATGAACAGAGACTTGTTCGATGTCAATTAACACCCAGGCTCACGATTCGGTTTGTAATCTGAAGGCACTTTGTTTCATGGCAGAAAGTAAAGTGGCTTCTGTTCCACAGGCAGACCGCTGACTGAATATTCGAGTGGGGCCTCGCTAATCGGACCTTCCTCTACTCTCTGCCTGTTTTTCCTCTCCCTCCTCTGCTTTGCCTCCTTCTCATTTTTAAGCTCGAACATCTCTCTGCCTTCCAGTCCACCTGTCTACACCTCTGCTGAGCCTTCTGCTCTTATTGTTCTGCCACCATACCGTCAGTTGGCCACTTGGACTCGTGAGCACAGTGTTAAAAGATACGTAGGCAGCTACAGGGGAGTAAGCAGACAGAACTAAATGTTGTTGGAGTCCTTGTTTTTCTACAGTACAGCACCGAGCAGATAAAGAAATGCCAAAGAATGACACGAGGCTGGGCTAAAGTGAAAAACAAGTGTCGGGGATTGGCATCTGGTGCAAGAAAATGGAGATAAAGATACACAGAGAAAGGTCTGATTGAATGTATTGATAAGCAGGGAAATGTTACTTCATATTCAAAAAGTCAGCAGTGTCCGTATTTCCTTCCGTCGTCGAAGGAAGCTTTCCGGCGCCTCGTGAAATGGTTCTTGTGCTTTACAAACTACCCTCCCACGATGCTTGTGATCTCCTCCGCCGGTCCGGGCTCATTCGTCGCCGACCTGCCTTTGTGCTCGTAAAGATGTCCAGAGTTCTGCGTCAGCGGGTGTTTTTCTGTAAAAGAGGTCTCTTTAAAAAAAATGTAGCGCATCTTCTTTATTTACTTTTTGTGTAACTTTTTAATCACTTATTTTTTCTCTCTCGCTCATTTAATAACTGCGGCCTTTCTGTGGTCTGCAGTCCATGGGGGGACCCCGCTGCTTTCAGGATGCATGAATCTTTGGTGATTGGATGTTGAGGGTACAGCTCACAGACGGCGGCTCTGAATATTCGCCTCTGAGATGATGGAGAAATGGGTCACCTTTGACCTTCCAGGAGGGTCAGCACCAAGGTGACACATAGCAGCCATATATGGCAGGATGTGGACAGAGCCTTGGCGCTGAGATCTAAATGGGCGGAAAAGAAATAAGCAAACATTTCAATACAAACATGGGAAGATAAGTGGTGAAGGGAATACTGATTTTATTACTCATACTATTTAATATGGCTTTATCCATCTGTAGCATGCTGATTCACTTCAGAAATATGTTGAGTGTGTTGAATACTAAAGCTTTTCCATTTAGCCAAATACAAGACTATGCATACAGAAATATTACTAACTCAGCAGTCATGAAAGAGCTATAACATCATGATTATCCCTGTGGCTTTCACTATCTTTTAATGAGCTTTTAACTAGTAAATAATGGGCTGTTACCAGCAAAGAGCTCCGCTGCTTAAAGCTAATGAGTTGCTCGGTAACCACAACAATTGGTCAGTTCAGCTTAAAGATCTGAAGATTCGGTGTGCAGACGTAAAAGTCAAATTAATGCTCTCATCTAACATCTGTGCATGAGGCTGCAGTGGTCAGCATTGTGTTTGCGCGATGTTTTTGTTCTGTTTCTGTTCTGGGCTTTAGGTTAAATGGTGATTTTAAATTCACTACATACAGCTGAGGTCAGAAGTTTAAATACACTCACCATGGGGATGAATGTCATGGTAATTATGGGCTTTTAATGATTTCTTTAAAATGATTAGACAGCATACATCTTTAATTACTGAAAAACAAGAACTGGATGCACAAGTTTTAAATTATTTTGAATTTTCTCTAATCGACACAGGGTCCAAATTATATATACAGGCTCCAATACATACGTAGACCACCACTAATATTTGGACTAGCAAGTTGCACTTTGACGAGACACTTCATTAGACATCAACAAGCTTCCGGCATAATTCTGGTTGGATATTTGAGCGTTCTTCTTGGTGGGATTTGCAAGATCCTTTTAAATTGTTTGGTTTCCTGGCACAGTCCTGGCTTTTAAGCATAATCTACATTCAAGAAGTTTAATGTTAGCCTGCTTTATCCATTCCAAAACCAATTTTGATATGTGTTTAGGATCATTTGGAGGTAGTTATTATTTTATCAACTTAGTGCAGTTTCCACTTCATGGCGGGCTTGAGCATTGGTGGTTCCTGGGTTGTTCGTTAACATCCTAACCAATTTCCTATCATCTCAGAATCACACTTTGGGTCTCGTACTTATGTATAATTGTTTAAACTGATTATGCGATTAGGCCCATTAAGCCTTTCCAAAACCCCGACCTCAACGCTAGTCAAAATTTGAGGACTATGCTTAAAAGCGAGGTCTGTGCCCACAAACCAACTAATTTAAATGAAATCTACTAATTATGCTAAAATAGGTGGTCAAATATCCAAGCAAAATTATACCAGAAGCTTGTTGATGGCTTCTAAAAGTGTTTGGTCGAGGTGCAACGTGGCAAGGGACAAGAAGCCCCAAATTAAAAGCCCCAAATTAAAATTACATTCATGTGTTGGTAAACTCCAAACCACAAATGAAGATGACTGTGAGGGATTCAGTACTATCACAGGTGTATCCCATGTCTTTCCTAAAGTAAGCTGGGTGGCTCCAGAACACCCTGCCCACAATAGCTGGATAAAATAGATGGATCTCCCGCTGTGCAAGAAAGCAAATATACGTTTTCTCCCATATGTTTTCTACTGTGCTACTAACCTCTTTGAACAAATCCTAAAACAGCCACAATGAAGCATTTTTCTTTCTGAGCTGGAAAATCAGTCAGAAGTCATCTCTCATCATTCCTCACGACATCTTGCTCAGTTTTCCCCTCTCACATCACGCTGAATCATGTAAGATTCATTGCGTGAGATTGAATTGCATAATTCATAACATTACTCTGTCCTCAGCCCAGGCGACTACTCCTTTACTTCCAAAATGAATTAATGCTGTCGCTTTGAATCATAATGCACCCAAATGAAAAATAACCTATACAATAACAAACTCGCAGCAACAAAAACAATGCATCTTGCAGACTGAGATCACTGTCTCTGATTGCTGTTAGATGGGCAGTTATTTTCCACCACGGACGTGAAAAATGAAAACAGATTATCTTGATTCATTTATGGCATGTTAAAGAGATGTCTAAGTCTGAACGGCTTGTGCAAATAATTCCTGCAGAATAAATAACGGGAATTAAATCAAGGAAACTGTATTTGTCTGCCAACCAATAATGCCCTGTCAATTGCAGGCCATTTTCCGTGTCCTGTTTTCTGTTTTTTACCTTCTGTTTGTTCCAGCAGCGCAATTACAGTACTCCACTCAGCCAGCGCGGCTATCATTCATGTGATTACACACCCTGTTGCCATGGCAACCATGCTTTCCCCATGAGATGGTCGTTTTATGCTGCCAGCTGTCTAAGATTAGATCCTCTCTCATAAATCTGAACCTTGTCCGGTGAGGTAGAGAGAGAGTACCTGGGACTTAGATAAGAGGGACAGAGGAGAGGATGGAGGAGGCGGATGCGTGGTGCTACTCACTGGGCGGCGGGTCTCGACACTCCCCTTCCTCCAGCGTGATATCATCAATAGCAATGTCTCCTTCAATGCCTGGTCCCCGAATCCCTTGAAGTACGACCTACAGAGAGTAGCACAAGTCATTATATTGAATCTTGAGAGACCAAAAAAACAACAAAAATAAAGAACGGGAAAAAAAAGGGAAATTTGAACTGCAGTAAGATAAAGACTGAGTCAATGCACAATTTAGCTAAATTACACCTGGGAAAAAAACCTTAAAAAACACAACAGCAGGTGGCAAGTATTTGCTTATGATGTCACAAAATTTAAAAACAAGACTGTTGGAAGCTGCAACTAAAGTTACCTATTTTACAACTAAAGCTGTAAAAATGATGGAAGTTCTGCAGCTTTCCATCATCCACTCACAAAGTTCAGGCTTCCTGATGGAAAAGCGTGTCATACCAGACATTTTGTGGGAATGCTGGCTACTTCTCACAGCTACATCAGTGTTTAGCCCCCAGGGAAGCCAATACCACACAAACACAGGCAAAGAAGAAAATAGAGGGCACCGAGGGAAACGCTACTGCATACTGAATGAAAGTTTTTTTAGACTCACCTGGAAAGACGATGTTGGGTGGATGCTTACTTTGGCCTGCTTCCAGCGGTCACCTTGATTGCCACTTAGCGACCACACGAGGCCTTCTGAAGCCGCTTGACCCTTTTGCTTTAGGAATGCATTTAGCGTTCCTGCATTGAGGAGAGAGACAGTTGGACTGTTGCCAAAACATTTTCTAATAGCTCAAAAGAAAGTATTCATATCTTGGAATTATGGCTTAATAATCATTATATGTTTTCATTTTATAGTGCTAACTCCTTTTGTCCTACATTTAGAGTACTTCCTCTATATTATGCCCCAAATGACAACTCACTATTATTTCATTTAAGTAGGTCATTAGAAATTAAGGTAACTGGTTGATTGTAGCCACCTCTCAGCAGTACATGAAATCCATGTGAGGGGACAATTAGGGTGTGCAAGTGGAGGCCGAATCCCATATGTTTATGTTGGAGTAACAAATATATGTATGCTTTTGCAGAGACATTCAATAGGGTATACGTTCTGCAAAGTTTAAAATTTAAGGAGCAGCAGGCAGAAAAGAAATGGAAAAAAAGAGAAAAATAGCAGAATTCCAAAAATAGAGAGACGTCTTCCGAGAGCTGCCCTTCTTTAAGCCACAGTTACAGGTAAGTACATCTGCTTTAAATACCTTTTCAACTTTATATTGACTATTGAATTCTTCATTTTCACCAGGTGACAGTCCTTTGTTGGACATATTACCACACTTGGTTTTACCGTGCTATGCAGCCTTTTTTAAATCTAATATCACGGCAAAGCGTTGAATGGACACGGTGGACCGGCATGTCTATTACACGTTTTGCCAGGATACTGGGTTGCTTTTTTCTGCTCCTTACAGTGCTTTATAGTTCTAAAGTGATCTGATATGAAAAGATCCGTTACAAGGCAAAGAATGCTGTCACAGGCTTGATTTTGTAAAGTCTGACATGCTGTCAGGGGTTCAAGAGTATAGTTCCTTGTAAGATCATTTGAATTACAATATGCCGAAATAGGAACATTTGTCAGCACCAACCACTGTTGTACTTCATGTACAATTCCTTCAAAAAGTAATCAGACATCTTAACATTTTTATTCGTTTTAAAAAGAATAAAATATGCAGTCCACCTGTGATGAACTGATTTGATTGGACATAAAACAATCAAAGGCTCCCAGAAGTCACACTGCATGTCAGAACTAAAACCAAGACATGAGGTCCATGAAGTCTCTGTTGACCTCACAAAGCTGACCATGTGGAGTTCAGCTTGGGTAGTTTGGCTGGACAATCAGTTGGTTGACCAGCCAAACTGTAAAGGGTCTTAATCGGGGATGTCCCCAGGAACTGCAGCTAAGTGGTCAAAAGATCTGTGAAGAGATGAGAGAACCAGCCAGTAGGACAACTAACTCAGAAGCAGTGCACAGAGAAGAAGGGAAGAAGTCTTGATTAAAAAGTAAATGACAGAACTCTTGGAAACTGTCAAATGCCATTTAAAAGACTGAGAATAAAGATGAAATACCCCCGTTGCACAATGCTACCATGCAATACCATGGTTCACAGCAGCATCGTGCAATGACAAGCAGACTGCTCTGGGTCAAGGAAAGGATGAAAGCCAGATATCTCAATCAAAACTCTTAAAAAAATCTCTTTTACGACAAAAAAAAGCTGCTGCCTTTTTTCTAAGTGGGTCTATATTATACACCACCTGACCATGTACATTAAAGAACTCCGTAGTAATTTGTTCCAGATTAATCCCAAATAAAATTGGGCTTCTGATCTAATATTCACCTGTGTATCCCACATTTCAGATTTATGTATTCTTCTGAATACGAAGCAGAGCCAAGCAGTAGCAAAGGTTAAACTCAGGTTATATGAATTGATACATCTATTAAGTGTCTGCATGCAAATATAAATTATTCTCTCGCTCATGATGTTCCAAATTAATTATCACTAAAGGGCAATGTGTGATGAGAATTTCTCGATAAATGGAAATACTTTCCCTCTAGAGGGCAGTTCTTCTGAGTTTATCATTAGTTTCAAACTATTTCTGCCAAGTTCAGTTTTCTTTTTCAGCTCAGCTGGATTTCCACTAAAGCTACAGAAAATAATCCACTGTGTGCCACTGCCAGCTCTATATTACAAAACACAACATGACAGATCTATTTCAGTGGAATTCCTATATCAGTTAACAATAACACAGATGTACTGGGTCTTATTGAGACAGAACAGACTATATACCAAGTCTGCATTAAAGACTACCCTCAGTGAGGTCTCTTGTCTGGCCCCAGGCTTTGATATATAACTGTCAGATGATGACACTGAGCGCAACCACTTTTCCCTCCTTTACAAACATACCAATTGTGTGTGTGTGTGTGTGTGTTTGTGGTATTTCTAATTTGCCATGCTGGAACAGGGAGTGCGTGTATGAGAGAGAACATCATCTTTTTTGCAGTGGGCTAACAGGAGCAGCATCCAAAGACTCAAATCAGGCTAGCAATGACACCACAGCGAAGCTCAGTGCGAGCAGTGCTCTGAAGTCAAGTGGATTTCACAAATATGGGAAGCAGCACCTTTGCGTTGACTCAACCAGTGAGGCAACCTTTCATTTGATGCATCTTTGCTTCAGCTACATGCCTCATTACTGGTAAGCCCCCACCCTGGATAGGTAAAAAAAAGAGGGAAAGCTACGCTGTTCACACTCTCTCATCAGCACGGTATACACTCCCCCCCCCCCCCCCCCCCCCCAATGACAGCACAATCTCCATTGAGAGATGAGCTCTTGTACAGAACATGACCTGCGGTTTCATCTCCTGTGGAAGTGTTTAGGATGTAGGAGGATTCTTGCTGAGCTAACTGGCTTACATTTTCTTTGAACTCATAGCGATGTAGGTGGTTATGTCAGTGTCATCACATCCTGAGCAAAGGCATATGCTGTATATTCTTTGGAGTACTTTTTTTTTTTTAAAGGAATACCTTTGGCAGACACTTGTGAAATTTAAAAAGATCTGAGAAGAGAAAGATGTGAGTCTGGTGAACAGTGAAGAACAGCTCCTGGAAATTTTTCAATTATGCAGTGAGGATGGTAGAGAGGTGGATTGAGGTGCTGTACCACCCTCCTTGCTAATGAAAAGATGACTCAGTTGCTTCTCAGAAGGTCAGGCTTAACGCGCGCTTGGTTGGTGAGACTTAATCCTATAAACAAATGCGACACGGGCTCCAAAGGCAAACTTTGATGTGCGCTTCAGTAATTAAGTGTGACCTTGTCTCAGGTATCCACCCGCTAGCTAACTATGGAGGAGTTTCTTTGAGCCTGAGCCACTGTTCACATCAGTGCGTAGGCATGACTCTTTATCGACTGATTCTGGCCTTCAGTGATACCGTGCCACAGCCTGACTGTGACTCACGTCAACGGCACCGTGCCAAACAGTACCGAAATCTTCAAATTTCAAGATGGAGCTTTGCCTCACCGGCTGGTTTTGTAAGCCACAGCTTTAAGTGCAAAAAAGAAAAAGAAGAAGAAGCTCTCAATTATTTAAAATGCCCAAATTCCCCCAGATAACAGAAAATATGAAATGCATATATTATTTGGGCAATTTGTCATAAGCATTTACTCCTCTGGGAAGAAAATATCACAAACCAACATTCCTGAGCTTGGGGCAAATGTTTCTCACGGACGGAGAGGCAGAATACCAAATGAAGCGCCGCTATGGAGGATCTGAGCTGGGTTTCAAGTCCTTGACATTTAGCCCATTCATCACAACACGCCACAGTCTGGGCATGGGCCTCACCACAGACGGGGAGGGCAGGAGAAGAGAGGGTCTGGCTGGCGATCAATTTGAGCAAATTGGAAATGTCACGGCCTACTCAACCTCAGCGGGGAGCCGGAGGAGCTCTCATCTCCCTGCTGAGTCGCCCTCCAACACCTCTACCCTTATATTCTCTCCACCTCCCTCGCCTCCTCCTCTCCAGATGTTTGGTCTGGCCCACCTGCCTAGACACTTCCACTCTAGCTCTCCCCTGAGGACACCCGGAAAGCAGCCTAAATTTCAGAGCATATGCAAGCCATGTTATCAAGTCCAGTGTAATACTTAATGACTAACCTCTCTCAGCATGTTTTGCTTAATTAAAGATATTCTTCTCCATGTTTTAGAATTAGCATTTTACAGGCACAGTGCTCATGTTTACGCTTTGTTAGTATCTGCATTTCCTATTTCTGCCTTTCGTCCTGTTATCTCGGCTACCTGTTGCTAATTTATTTTCATGTAAGTCCATTACAGAAATTCCAATTGTTAGCTCCAAACACAAAATGGAAATAAGTTAATGGGATGGGTATGCTCCTTAGTCAAAGGTGGATTTGTGGATGTAGATAAAAACTTTAGATTATACAAATAAATTATTTAGTCAGTATGTATAAACTAACCATGAACTAAATCACTCATATAAAGTGTCTCACAATATAATGTAAATAAAAACAGAATGCAATGATTTGCAAATCTAATAAACCCACATCTTTAACAAATCAGATGTTTGAACTGAGAAAATGTAATATTTTAGAAAAAATAACTCATTTTGGCAGGCTTTCATTGAAAAAGACATTGCAGCATATGCTATTCTAAAACCAGTGAATATCTTTGGGCATGGTGGCTTTCCAGATGTGCAGCTGGCTTTTCCATAGTCCGTAATGCACCCACATACCATCTGAGATAGAGAGTTCTGAACTGATAACAGTCCCTTTACTCTTTAGTCCAGAGCATGCAGTGTTGATGTTCTCCAAAAAGAATTTCAATTTGTCTGACCACAGTATGGCCTTGGTCCATTTAAAAAGAGATTTAAAATTGTGTTTCTGGATCATGTCATCATTCGGCTTCTTCTTAACCTGCATTTGTAGATGGCAAGGTGAGCTGTGCTCACAGAAAATGATTTGTGGAAGTGTTCCTGAGCCCACGCAGAGAGAGCCCAGAGATCAGGGGTATCCAGTGTTGACTTGAACTGTGTCACTTACACGCAAAATTGCTGAGTGCAAGTGAATCTTTTCTGATATGATGTAATGTGTATGAGATATTTAAAATCTTTGCTATTTTATGTTGAGGAACATTATTCTGAAATTTCTGCAGAAAGAAACTTTCTGCCCCTCTTTACTTCTGAGAAACGATGCCTCTCTTAGATGCACTTTTTAAAACACTTTTACATGTTGCTGATGCGTTGCGTTGCTACCTAACCTAACTAGTTGCAAAAAGTTGCTCAAGCTGTTTCTTTTCACTTTTCCAGCCTTTTGTTGACCCCGTCCCAACTTTTTTACGATATGTTGCTGCCATCAAATTCAAAATGGGCTATGTTTTTCATGAAACAGTAAAATGTCTCAGTTTAAACATTTTCTATACTCTCTGAATGAATAAAATATGGATTTATGAGATCTGCATTTTTACATTTTACACAGCATTCCAATTAAAATTACCTTTGATATCCATTCGTGAGCTTACAAAAATTGAAAGAAACTATTCACAATGACATTTGTGTCTAACAGTAGTTAAACAAGGAGAGCTCATTGTAGATGTCAGGACTTGAATTTGAGTTCATTTAAGGAGACCCCAAGCTGCCGGGGGGAAATGAGTACTCCCAGTTTGGTTGCGGTTAGCTGCTGGAGATTGCTGGCAGTCGCTGTGAAATCAACTGCTAAAGCTCCAGGCGTGCAGGACTAAAGAGCAGTCAGTGTTGGATTTTGCAGACAAGTCAGTGTCTTCCATGCAAACCGGTAGCTGGTAACCACAGCTGTCTGCTAATGGCCACAAAAATCACAAGTAGATTTTCAGTGCAGTTCTTTGTGACTGATTTTATCCAACGTTGGGGAATTTTTTTCTTTGTAGCCAGTGGTTACTAGTGGTGTGCGACTGCATATTTTGGTATCGATCCGATACCCATTAAATACGGGTCAGTATCGCCGATATTGATACCGATACTTTTTAATAAATAAGGTGGATGCGTCATTGAATTGCTAAATCTTAATTAATTTTCATGACCTTAAGTGTTTTTTGTGTTTTTATTATTAAATAGTTGAAACCCAGGACATAATTAGGACAAAATTTATAATTAAATAGAAAATGCTTTATTATTGTGGCTGGTCTGCGATGCCGCTGCAGGTGATATGGACTCACCTGCACCGCATCTAAAATTACGCCTCGCTGGCTTAAAACCTGTGCTCTGCTTGTGTTGTTGTTGGTGATGTGTACGGCTGGCAGCGGGAGAGCTGCAGTTGTTGAATGTACTGTTACAGCAACGGTGTGATTATTGTAAGAATAAATGATGCTGCGAAGCATGAAAATGCCACCGGGTCTGCCGTGGTGGTTTAGTTTTCGAGTTTTTAAGAAAAATCTTAAATAAAAAGTGCACACAAATCAGTAAATAAGTTAAAACAAGTACTGTTGAGAAACTATAATACAAAAATTACAATTGAAATTCTAAAGAACTAGTGAAAATATAATATGTAAACAACTTAACAATCCCCAAAGCGTCTAAGTCACGCCTAAACACAAGGGGGAGCAAAGTGTGCCTGGTCTGCGCTGACACAGGAGCGGCAAGTCCGGCAACCTGGCTGTTTCGTCTTTGCCGAAAGCACAGCATCGCAAACAAGAGCAGAACTTAAAGTAAAGAATCGATCTCACCAGGCTAGTATCGATCCGATACTGATGCCGACTTGGTATCGATACAATCGATGTTTGGATTGATCCGCCCACCACTAGTGGTTACCAGGGGGACCAGTGACTGGTCTCTAGTCCTGTGTCACTGAGGCCTTGATAAAGGGTTGTTTTTTATTACTACTTGCAAACATTACAAAGTCCTGCACTCAGGTCCCTGTCTCAGAGTTTATAACAAAACAGACTTCAAAGGAAACAAAATAGAAGTTGGAGTAAGATATGTGACGCTGAAGAGGCAAGTCAGCTTATTAAAAGGTGAAAAAAGAAGCTGCAGAAGTTGGAGTGTGGAGACCATCAATGTCTTTCTAGGATCCTGAAGTAATTGAAGTCAAATGCTGACTATAAATGTCAAAAAGAGAGGGGAGGTGAGCTGCTGGCCTGTAGCAGTTTCACAGTTTGCTGAATTTCCCTTGAAATTCCTCTCTTGGCATTTTTTACTGTCACTGATTGATTTTTCTTTCTATACTTTATCTATTTTTAAATATCCTTTTTTCTGTACTAAAATATATTTCAGTGAAATACTATTTTTTAGCTGCCTATCTCTGCGGGTTATTTCCCTCTGGTTTGGTGCCACTAGAATTTCACTTAAATGGCCTGAAACCAAAACGAGAACACATAAATAATGAGTCGAAGACATCAGTTTTAGTTATCTCACATGAAGAACTTGTGTATTTGTGTGGTTAAAAAGTTTTATATTTGATATTGGATATGAATATTTTTAGAAGTACGCCGACTGTTTCCTCTGAGATACTGTGCCTAAAATTCTGTCATGTTTTTGGTACATGTGCAATCATGTGAAAACATTTTTTTCACAGGACTCTATGCAGTCTTGTGAAAAACAAGTACACCCTTACTGTTTCCCACAGGAATCAAGGCAGTACGAAGCAGAAAGATGCTGCTAATCAACTGCATTTGATTAAATGAACATCAACATTTCGGCAGTTTTCAGGCTTTTAGGTGAGTGTTAACAAAATGTCACAATCTTCCCAGGATTTGATATCCAAGCAAATTCACCACAAGGTCAGACTGTGCAATGCTCAGACTCTACAGGCCTCATTTAGCACAATAAACGCTAAAGTTCATGACAATACAATTAGAAAAAGACTAAACAAGTACGACTTCTTTGGAAAGCCTGCCAGGACAAAGCATCTTCTTTCCCCAAAATAACATGGCTGCAGGCTATAGAGTCACAGATTAGCATCTACAAAACAACAACAAACAAACAAAAAAGCCCTCAGAAGACTTCTTGAACCAAGTCCATTGGACCAAAGTGGAGATATTTGACCTTACCATCAATGGACTGACCCACGAATCACAATGAATTGAAGCAATGTTATAAAAAAAAAAAAGAGTGGGCTACAATTCTTTCACAACGATGTGAGAGACTGACAACATCATACAGAAAAGATTACTTCAAGTTATTGCTGTTAAAAGTGGTTCTACAAGCTACCGAGTCACAGAGAGCTCTTAGTTTTTCACAGACTGCTCACATGGCTTTGAAAACTCTCATTTTCACATGACTGCAGATCTTGCTGTCATTTAGATTCATTGTTTTTTATTCCTATTCCTTTATCACTTCAGGTCATATGCTAACAGTGCCTGTTTCTCACTGACATGGCTCTGGCTCCTAAACTGGACCATTAAAAATTTTCTGGGTGCATAGACTATTTCCATATTCTGCCCACCGTGATCTTCTTTCCACAAAAATAAGAATTAAGTCATGCAATGAAAAGCAAAGCTGGTTCTGCATCAACACTAGTACCGGTGCCTTAAAAAAGACACAAGATGACCCTGCACCCACGTCCACTGGTGACCTTTTTCGCCTTATAAAGGTGTGTAGTAGCTGATGATAGGGAGTTAGGTTGGGACAGAGAAACCCTGGAGGGCTTCAACAGTGCGTAAACTGCTATTTTTGTGCTAGAGCAAAACTCCTAAATGCACTGAGCGTACAAACAGCACACATTCAAAGCAGGAGTGCTTGTGGTTGGCTGATTGGGTCTCTGGTGAAGAGAGTCAGATGTAAGCCACAGAGTGCTCCTTCAGTCACTTCGCCATCTTCAAATGGGCCATGCAGGGTTGTTATCTACATTGTGAGATGAATGTGAGGGCTAACACCCAGAATCTGTGCGCACACCTTTTGAAGGAGTGTGTTGCAAAAAGGAGACATCTTTTACTTGAAACATCTGACAGCTACACTTAGAAATTTTTGGAAAGAAAGCGCAAAGCTCCACACCAAACACACCACTGGGAGAAACTCTCAGGAAATGACTGCAATTCTGTTGCTTAGAGGAAAAAGTGCTGCTTTCTTTTTTTTGGGCCGTGACTACTGCATTTCCTCTCTTACAAACAAGAAGTCCTTCACAAAAAGAAAGAAAAAACTCCACAGTGAATCACACATCTGCTGGACACCAAAACCAAGAACCTCATCATAATTAATGCCAGCGGTATTTCAGAGAACTACCAAAGCAACTTGAAATCCACTCAAAGTTGGTTTTGCTGTTTTATCAAGCAAAACGGGGAGCAGTGATAGACTTTAAAATTTTTTAAGAAATTAAGCAGTGGTTTTAAATGAAGGCAATCATACTTACCTATGTGTTTTCCATACATGTGGTAGAAGAAGCCAAAGCAGTAGGCAGGTGGATTGGTGATACCGTAAGGGTTTTTAGGTGCTACGTTGAAAAATGGACTTATAAGCCGTGCTTGGTCTCCTTCCTTGCGCGGTCTTGACGTCTCAATATACATGTAGAAACCTTGAAATGGATAAAAACACACATGCGGACACCAGAGTTATGAGAACAAAATAAAAGGAGTTCAACATTTTCATAAACTGTGGTCTGATCTTTCAGTGCCTTCTCATCCTCTCGTGTCAAATACTCCCGTTTTATCAGAAGAGACGGCTGTTCTTCGGATTAGATCTTAAACCAATAGGTGTGGTAATACAAACTGCCAAGAGCTGATGGTCTAATTTAAAAAAGCAGAAAAGACTTATTAGAAGCGTGGCAGTGGCTTAAGTCACAGGTTTCACAGCTGTTGCAGCTTTCTCATATTTAGATTTTTTTTAATTGCTGATTCGTTTTGCCTTTACTCCCTTTCTACCTTTGCTTGGTTAATTTTAGCCATCAAACCTACCTGGCTTCACGAGATTAATGCAGCAGGTTTGAAAAAAAAACAGGCAAACAAACTTTAAATATGATTGCACGCATACAAAGACCCATATGTAACATACTGGGAGTGAGATCTGTATGAGAGGAACATAATAGAGCATCTAAATCAAAACTATTGACACAGTGTGACTAAACTAATAACACAGTTTTCATGACTTTACTAAACAAACTCATCATTTATTGGCTGAGTGAATGCTGACCCCAGCCCAGCAGCCAGACCCTGAACTTTAACAGGTAACAAGCAGATGAGCAGTCAGGCTGCTTCTTCCATTTTAAGCTGTTTATATTTAGTTATATATATAATTATATCTCTATATATTTCTCTGAATACTTATGTTGGCCCCATCAGCAACTTCACTGTCCCTGACTGTGAAATGTCACAAACAGCGATTTCTCTTTGAATCCCTGACAAATTGTTTTATCACTGTAAATATTGCGGTAATGACACCTTCCTTAATAAAGATAAGGGCCAGAGCTCACTAGTCGCAAAAAACCTGGCACAGATACAGTGAGGTTACATTTATGGTCCCTTGGTCTGACAGCGGTGGACAGCAGCAGTGATGCCTATAAGTCAGACAGCCCTCTGCGTGTGAGCCAAATTATCTGAAGCCAATCTCAGCCCAGCCACAGGCACAGGCAAGGTAGCTTGTGAGCGGCTCCACAGCCCTCCAGCCAAAATCAAATGGAATATCTCCCTCAGCTGAATCTCATATTAGATAATTATGCACAAAAAAATGAATGGGGCTGCTAATGAAATGCTGGACATTTTGAAACCATTAGGTGATTAAAGCCAATGCATTATTTACTGCCTCAGCTGCTGCTGCTGGTACCGTAGCACCATAATAGGCACCAACTGTATATTTCACCACAGACAACTTCCATCAGAGGATTCATTAAAAATCCTCTAAAAGACTCTTGCATATCCATTTTTCTTATTTAGTCCTTGAATATGCAATACCTGTACATGCAGCTCTCGAGAGCGAATGCTAAACTTACTATGCAGAGTCTAATTTGGGTGCCATGGAAACAGCGACGAGGCTCATTTAGAAGATTATCTTGCAAATAAATGATCAAGGATCCTCACTGTTAGTTTGTGCAGCATCAAATATTTGGTGACACAATGAGCACAGCTGAAATCATCTTCTTTGAATTGTCCCATCTTATTTCGTCGTTTTGAAAAGTGACACTTGTTTTTGTTTGTTTGCAAATAAACATATGAAATAATCAAAATGCTATGTGTCGTGCACTGACCGATAATGTGATAATCACATTGCTTCACTGTGCCCTGGGGGCATTTGTAGATTCATTCATTGTGGATGGAGCACATAAGAAACAACAGTGTCCATTTAAATGTGTGCATTCAACATGCTAATTTCTAATAGAACAAGCAGGTAGACTTTTTTCAGAGGCTCGCTGACAGCTGGCAAGAATGATCACTAAGGCCTAGACCAGCTGTGGTTTTTACTATTACCACAGATTTTTGCAATATCATTGCTCAGCCGTACATATAAATCACAAGATGAGAAATATTATGAAATTACTTGCTCACTGGTTAGTGAATGTTAAGGTTGGTCACGATTTGTGTTATACTCTGCAATATTTTTATCAATGCATAGAGGTTTTTGCTACAGTGTCCACTGTAATTGTAGCCTGTAACATTTATTCAGAGAAGAGAAACAATGAGGGCTTGGCAAAGACACTCTTATCATACATGATAATGACCCCGATTGCATTACAGCAACGTGCCGATCAATATACATTGTAAGCTCATCTATGATATATCACCACATCTCTATAACTGAAGGTAAAAAATATGCTCCGAATGGACCCAACCCCTCCCAAAAAACAAAACAAAAAACACATGTATGTATTTACTAGGGTGTTAACTTACCACCATTTTTTCCCTATGTTTTTTTTTTCTTTTTCAAAGCAACTTAGATCACTTGTGTTCACATTGCTCCCTCTTGATATGGAGGAGTAATGACATAATTACTCTGCTAATTGAATTGGTGGGGACAGGGTCACAACGCCTGCATTTTATGTTTTAATAAAACTATCAATATTTATTTCCACTGCATTGATATTATATCGCAAAAGGAAGCCAATACAATGTACCGCCTCATTGATATTTTGTCTGACCTCTAGGGAGGGCTAACGCACAGGCAGATTGTGCTAAACAGCAGGCCATTAAAAACAGCGACGCGCTGTTTTACAGTTTATGTATTTGGGGCCTTTTAAAATGCACCGATTCATCCATTTATTGTGATTATCAGTGTTGGTCAAGTTACTTGAAAAAAGTAATCAGTAACTAATTACTGATTACTTCCCCAAAAAAGTAATCCCGTTACTTTACTGATTACTTATTTTCAAAAGTAATTAATTACTTAGTTACTTAGTTACTTTTTAAAAACACGATTTACAACCTGAATAGGTGATAAAGCGATAGATCTTTCAGCCCAATTCTACTTTTTCTACATAATCCATCATACAAAATGTAATCAAATGGAAAAGTCCCTTTTTAAAACTTGTTTTATTAGTTTTAATCTTTTAACTTTATGCATCAAGGAAAAATTTAATTATATGCAACATTCTCTGACTGGAAGAAATTTGTTTAATATTTAAACCTATTTTCTGCACATTCCAGCACATAAAATAATTTTTTTTTTTTTTTTGTGTTTACACTCAGTCTTTCAAATAGATGCAAGTAAAACACAGCAGAAAATAAATAAAATCAAAGACTAGCGGTCCTTTTGCTCTATTTTCACCTGTAAAGCAGGAGTAGGTTAGGCGGAGGTTTACCCTGGTGCAGGTGTGCCGCGGCGGTCAGTGGAAGAATCCGCAAGTTTCTCTGTGAATTTCCCATTACGTCGTAGCTACTCGGTGCTTGCTTGGAAGTTTAGGGGTTTTTTTTCGCTGTAAAAAGAAGTTTTCTTCCCACGCACAACGGATACTAATGTTTTTGTCACTTTTTATGGAATCAAACTTAAAGTAAGGTCAGTACTTCCACGCTTTAAACGCTGCACGCTCATACTCTCTCCCGCACGCGATATATGATCCATTGTTGATCTGCACACAGCTGTTGTCACGAATGTCGCACTTGCTTATGTCACTGTCATGAGACATTCTGGCAAAAAAATCACAGTTTTAGTAACGCAGTAACGCAGCGTTCCTACAGGAAAGTAACGGTAATCTAATTACCGTTTTTGCAATAGTAATCCCTTACTTTACTCGTTACTTGAAAAAAGTAATCGGATTACAGTAACGCGTTACAAGTAACGCGTTACTGCCCATCTCTGGTGATTATTATCTTTTCCTTGTGTTTTTCAGGAGATAACAAAGACCACTTGGCTTGGGCGATGTGTTAAAAATTTCCAACCAGCCACCCTGAGTGTAACAACTAGCAATAAGGATTGTGCGCACGTGTGTCGATTTCCGGAGTTCTCCCACTCCCAATGAACCATTTCCAGCAAATGCAATCATGGAAGAGTATTTTGAGAAAAGAATACATAATCACCTAACTGGGATCATTTCGGTTTTGAACCAGACAAAATGGGCAATCTGAAGGACTTGATGACCTAAGGAACTATGCAATCAGATGAAGGATACCTCTGCTTACATCCTCTGAATGAACAAACAGATGGGGCATAAAACATGCCATGATATGGTCGGGAAACTTAACCACACATACATTTTTGCTCCAATTCTTAAAGATGACTAATAGTTCAACCTTGCTTTTAACTCCAATTGATGGGTCATTTCAACTAAAGACAGCTTCACTGACATTTAATCACTGACATATTTTGTCAAAGAAAAAAATCATGGAATGTGCGTAATGTGGGACAACTCAACCTGCCAGTTGCAATTACCACACGCCTTGAATATTTCTTTAGAGGTTAATTATTTATCAATTTCTCTCTCAAGGGCAGGCCATCAAATTAGCAAAGTAAGACAATGAGAATCATCTCCTCCATTAATAAAAAAAGAAGTAGCCACTAGCTAAAACAAATATGCAATACTTTTACTAGGGATAAGCAATGATTGGCTAGTCGCTGCTTGGACATGTCAAGGGTGGAAGTTTGAGCTCCTTACCTTGCTTGGAGCCACTGTGATCACCACTAGGGCCAGTGTTGGGCGTATACTTGGTGTCGCGGGTGGCTGCGCTGTGTCGCGTCCAGTCAAAATCATCATTCTTGTCCTGGGTGAACATGCATATGGGCTCCTCCTCAAAGCTGCAGTGGAACTCTCCTGGTGAATGACAGAGCACGTCGTTTCAGAAGAGTGAGAAGTTACAGTACACTGCTATGTCTTGAGTAGCGCGACACCTACTGTATAATCTATGACATTTCCTGCGGCATGTGTGCGTGTGTGCATGTGTCTCGGGGGGATACATAGACCAACCCGAGTCCTAATTACATCATGCAATCTGGTGAAAAGAATTTCTATATTAAGTCGTGACCTCTCACTGACTGTGAGGGAGGTGCCATTGAATGTGTTTTTCCTTTTTTTTTGACTACGACATGCAGTTCTGTTTGCTACTTAAACAGAGTCTATGAAGACAGAGTGCGCCACTGAAGAAACACCCAAAGGCGGTTTGTGTGTGCGACTATCAGACAGCCCACTACCGAAGCATGATGGATGACATTCGATAAACGCAGCCACAGCACAGTAAATAATTTCAAACTTAATACAAATCTCCTGTTAAAACATAATTTTGTGAGGTTTGGCACAGATACAGTAGAAAACTTTTATCTGAATCAGGTGAGCCTCTTGTGATTTTGAACAATCCCCGACATCCCCCCTTTTTAACAGGTTTAAAAGAAAAATGGGGTGATTGTTTTCCAATGTTTCATATCCTCTAACTGGTGAGACGGTGTAATCATTTCTTTAAACCTGACACCGCCTTTTCTATCAGCTTCCATCTTCTCTGTAGTAGGTGTGCAGGTGAAGATATTAAGTCCCCCCACCCGTGACAACAAGTTCAAAACAAGTGGAAGGACTGAAAGAGTGTGGAACGACGTTGTTATTGGTCACATGAAAGGGAACGTATAAGTGAATAGACTGTGATGATGAGTGCAAATCCCCATGCACTCAGTTTAATGAAGGGGTAGTGGCTGGATCAACTCTGTCAAAAAGAAGAGAGAAAAAAACAAACAAACGATGCAAAAAGCACCTGACCAGAGGACTCGGCGGCGCTAAGCGGTGTCCTCAAAGAGATAGCAAAAACACAGCATTTAGATTCAGGACGCAGGCATGTGCTCTGATAAATATTCATTGATTTATTAAAACGTAGCTGGGAGCAGTTTGGAGTGGTGACCTTGAAAGGAGCGGGATCTGCAGCTTTTACTCAGGTAATGGAGGTAACACAGACGTAGAGGTGTGGTGTGGGTGGATGGGCCGGGGGATGGAAGAGGGCAGTGATGCTGCGAGGCAGAGAGAGAGCGAGAGAATGAGCTCGAGCGAGAAAAGAAGAGGTGGTGGAGAGGGAAAAGTGCAGCAAGGGGCCGCGTTTGAGGCACTCTTGACTCTTCTCCTCATGAGCATGCAGATTTAAATGGAGGTCTAGCTCCTGGTGCAAGACATTAACGTCCCTATCCGCAGAGAGCTAAACTAAATGTTTTCGCCTCGTGCGCCTCAGAGAGATAGGAGGATTTGGAGGATAGGCAGAGGAAGGAGGCAGGGGGGAAGGGGAGGCATGCAGGTAAGATAGTTTCCTGGAGGGATTTGGATAATGATGTTGGTGATTAGGATGTTTGCTATTATGTTGGCAATGTTTCTGTGAACACCCACCAAAATATATATCTATAAAAATAAATAAACCACGATACAAGGCAGCACACTGCCGCACAGCAAGCAATGATTAAGTCTGGATTCTCAAGGCATGAATAATGTGAATTTGTAAAGTTTCAACAATGAAACAATGCGTCATAAATGAAGCTAAACATTAAAGAATATAAACAGCTATGGCACAAATGCATGCATAATTAATGCTCACAGAGCACAGAAGGTGCAAATAAACTCATGCGCCCAGAAATACACACACCCGCACACACACACAGATACACCAAACGACATCCAACATCTCATGCAAACGCCGTGTCCAAAATGCACAATGTCAAATATCCTGACGCAAGCCTACCCTTTTCTAAAGGCAAGCCTTGCTCAATCATTGCTCATTTACTCCCGTTTTAGAGTCGTTTAAAAACATCTTCCAGTTCAATACTGATTATTTAAGTCGGCTCTCTATAGACGAGACAGTTACTTGGAGTATCCCCACTGTTTTCACAGCCGGTGTTGTGTCAGAAGGAGCACTCTGTCTGATGAGACATGCTAAGTGAGGTGCACATTACTTACTCAGGTGAGGGTTGATGGGAGCTGTGGAAGAGAAAGGCCAGGGATAATCGTTAGTACAAAAAATCTTAGAAGCCTGTCATTACATGAAACACTTATTAAGAGAAAATGTGCATGAAGGCACACGCCGACGTAAAAGAGCTCAACCTGTTGCACTTTCAGACACTGTGTGGCTGCCTTGTGAGCTCTGCTATTCAGCATGTAGCAGAGTATTATACAGGCATAAATTAACCTTTTGTGAGCAACAAGGAACATATTATGTAAAGATATAGCAGAGAAATAAGAGCTTCAGTAAAAGTGGGACTCGTCTGTCTGTCTGTCTGTGCAGCCTCTGCTTTGCAGTGAGACAGAAACACAGTGAAAGTGCTTATTAAACATTTCTGACCCATTTGTCATACAGTGCTAGCATGGTCTAACAGCCGTGGCAAGACAGGTTTCTTTTTGGAGTGTGTGACCGCAGAAACAGAACACTGTTTGCAAAGTATCTGTGCTTCGTCTCTGTAAAGCACTTTTGCCTTCTCAGTGTAAAAACACGAAGGAAACACGGCACCAATCAACTCCCGCACTCAGAACAATGATTATTGAGCAGACACAAAGAGAGATGTCTGGGATTTGAAGTGGAAAAGGTGACAGCATTTATTTGCAGTCTGTTATCTAATGTAAAAGAGTGAGGGATTAGGAAGACCAGCCTGACCACATTAATAAGCTTATAGCGCAACTGCTTATCATTACTGCCATTTACTGGCTTTGCTGATGTTCTTGTCCAAGGTGACTTCCATTTAGAACACTAAGCCTATTTTATCCTTCCATTTAGGAGCCAATAAATCACAAAAATGAGTAATAATCACAAGTGTGTCTGCTAATCAGTTTCCTGCAACTTATATCCTGTCTTTTCAAACCCATCATTATGAAAACTTTGAGATCAAACGCTAACGGAAATACACCGAGGACTTCTTTTGCATTCTGTCCACCTAACCACAGTTCAATGCTTTCCTCATTGATAATTTAAGAGGCTACTGCCGCAGCAAACACATAAAGGTCAAGGGTATCACACAGAGTTGCAGCGAGCCAGTTAGTCGGCACTTCACTTTTTGCAGAGTAAATACCATTTAACCTGTCAAGAAGATTCATGGGCATTTTCATGATCGATTGCTGACCGGCTGAATAGATGCGATACATCAGCTTTACTACAAAACTATGTTGCTGGGTGATTTATGAAACCTTGCTGTTCATGGAGGGAATTGATTTTAATCCAACCAATTAAAGTGAGTAATAACAAATCATTCCTACAAAGGAAAACATGTAGTGAGAGTGGCGAAGTACAGGGGTGCTGATGAAACTGCTGTTATTAAAAGCTCGAGTTACAAAAAAAGGAGGGATTTCTGTTTATTGTTGTGTAACTCGTGGAAATGTATGTTTGCTCGGGGATAAAAGGGGAGATAGACAAAGACACATGCCGTGAAGCAACTAAAATTGCATTTTCAGCGCACACCTTCCTTGAAAACGCTTTAAGAATCTTTTATGTGACTGTGAAAATACTCACCGCCCGACAGTCACTGCTTCCCACTGAATCTACAGTGGACTGCACAGAGCAGCACAGACTGCAGAGGGGGAGGAAATCATCCCGGCTGTTGCAGAGAAAATGTTTTAAATGACAACTTACAGCCTCGAGCCTGCGAAACGGATGCTGAGGTTTCTGACAAAACTCTATTCTTTCAGGCCCCCTCCTGCTCGCCGGCTCTCTCCATCTCAATGTCCCATTTCCTGTAACTCTCACTCCCTCCCTCCCAAATCCCTCTTTCTTCCGATACTGTGGTTATGAAAATGTATTTCGTTGTCTGCATTTTTTTTTTTTACCTGCAGCTTCCCCCGACTGACTCACTACGCCTTAATCCAATCCAAAAGAGTGTGTCTGCTCAAGCAGTGTCTCCATCCACACTGAGGAAATCAAGCTGTGCACAGAGAAGGCCCAGAGGCTACTTTTACGACTGTCTTGCATGCAAACACTCTCTCCAGATCACACTTGCATAAAACAGATAATTTTACTTCCAGTATAGATGACTATATTGGATATGGGAAAACAAACAAGCATTAAAATAAACTGCGACAGAGCTCAGCTGTTGACTCGAGCGTTTTAAATGAAGAACTTTTTTTAAAGAAACGTTGCCGCCTTGTCTGTAACTGTGTCTGAACTCCTGAAAACAAGTAGCAGACCTCAATTGCCCTTCTTCAAATGCGCTATGCCGTTAAAGAAGAGATGTGCAAAACCCTCGAGCTCACTGCAAAGGCTTTAAAAAATATCCCAGATTTTCTTCTTAATGCTGCAGCACCCTGCTTTTACCCCCATAGCTAAAAAGCCTCAAATAATGATTGAGGATGAAATGTAATTTTGATAGTTGTCAAGATAAAAACTCCCAGTGATCACACAGTGGAGTGAAGAGCGGATTTTTCTTTTCTTTTTTTTCTTTCAAACTTCTGTTATTAGAGCACATATTAGGTGCATGTCTGCCTGACTCCTGGTTTATACTTTTCCAGCTGAGAGGACAAAACAAGCTGCATGCTTGATGCATGAATGCCTCCCATCCAAATTGCCTAATTTTGATTGAAACACAAAGTGAGCTCATTGACCGCCAAAGGACATTGGTCCATGGAGGCTGTTCCGGATACAATCACTGACTTCATCTTGGCAGGATTCCCTGCCCACTGGCCTGCGGCTACATTACAAAGCAGCAGACAATTCCAAGGCTGCAGCCAAGTGTCCTCATAGACAACAGTGGCATGCCTGGTTTTATTCTTTCTTTTTTTACTGACCTCATATAATCCATACACTCCCACATTCCCATCAATCATATTTAGGGGTTATGGGTGCGTGCCATGATGTTCTGAGAAGGCCCTGTGATAGCTCCACAGCTGCCCAACCATCAGCTGGAATAATGACAGTGTGGGTAAATGTAGTTCAGCAATCTTTCCCTCGTGTCTCCGTGACCAAAATAACAAGAGCGACATCACACCATTGTGTCCTTTTTTACAAAAGCCTACTGAGGATGCACTGCTCTGCACAAGTCCTGCAGTAACACACACGGACACACCCGAGCCATGCTGAGCCCCGTGCAAGGCTGTTCTTTCATTAGTGCGCATATACATATATGCACTGATGGATTGGCATTCACTTTAATCTAAAGAACTGAAGTATAAATGACAGAACAAAGAAGACAAAAGGATATCATGTGTCATGTCATGTCACAACATGTTACAGCAGCAATCAAAACAGTTCAAATCATAAATATGCTGGTCACAACTCTTCGACCAAAAACAAGAGTGGATTTCAAAGGAATGTCAAACGGAGGGGCCATCCAGCTGAGCACAGGGAATCCACGAGTCATGCCTTGCACACTTGGTGAGCATAGATTAGCACGAAAAATGGAAACAGCGAGAATCAGCTAGCTCTGTCTGAATCTTTCAGGAGGTAAAGAATCCCAAACACCAACACCTCTAAAGCTCAATAATTAATATGTCATATATCATTTAATTCTTACCAACTAAAAAAGAAAGAAAAAAAAAGAGTGAAAATATCTATAGCTCAGAGATCTTTAAGGCTTTTGTGCAGTTGCCAGGTGAAAAAGAAACTCTGGGGAGTCACTGCTACAAGGCTAGCTGTTCAGTCTTTGTTCTAATCCAAGCTCACTGAGTGCTGGCTTATATTTAATGAACAGATATGAAAGCTGTATTGATCTTGAATAAATGTATTCTTTTAAGTGAAAGTACTTTATAAAGCAGAACTCCTGAGCATGTACAAAATACTGTATCAAAACAACAGTTACTATATAGCTATAGCTGCAGCCAAGGACTGCGCTGCAACATGTGCTGTATCTTATTGGTCATGAACATGATTATATGATCAAAAAATGATCAAGGAAGATAGTACCAACCCTCAGAAGCTATGTGCTGAAAGCTTTGGGTAGCTTAAAAAACATATAGATAAAATATAATCTGAATTCTCAGGTTAAAGCATGCTTCACAGCAACACAAAGAGACAGAACCTGGGACAGCTTTAACACTGAGTCACCGCTGTTCAAACAGAAACACCCCACTTACAGCGAGAAACTGAATTTAATATAAGATTTAGGGAGTTTTGCCTTAAGGAGAGGTGTTGTATATGTCACTGCAAGGTGCATAAAAATGGAATATTAAGAAACAGCAGCAGTGTTTTACTGTGACACGGTGAGGGTTGACTGGAGGCTTAAACATTCAATCCTGTGTATTGGAGGAAACCAGAGAGGAAGAGAGACATAGTGGGAGGGGAGCGTTATGAGGAACACCAAACAGATGCTGAGTTTGTCACTGCAGCAAAATTTAAAAGAGCATCTTCAGAGCTTGGTGACATAGCCATTCTTCATCTTGCAACTGGGGACACTGTAACCGCTTTTGTGTTTTCGTGCCAAGTCACAGAAAAGCTGCTACCATCGACTTTATGTGGTTCAGAATGATTGCTCGGCCTTTTGGGCAATGATGGAAAAAACTTCCTCTAATGGAGGACTTATGTTGCAATTTAACACAGGGCAGAAATGTTCAAGCTAACAGCTAACAAACAAACAAAGCCGTGTTTTTTCTGTAGGTTTTCTTCATTTTTTGCAATTTCTTTCATTTTAGGGTCACAAGGAGGAAGAGAATATCCCACCGTGCAAGGCAAACACATGAAATACGTTTATCGGTTGCTGTTCAACTTCCCATTTATGCAAATACTCAAATAAATGAATAAATGAATGCAATTACCAAAGTGTGTGCTGAGTCTATGCACAAATTTAGACTGGAAGAGCCAGGGCTAAAGGTTTATTCAATCCCGCAGCCTCCTTATGGTGAAGCAACATTGCTTGCCACAAATTAATCCAATTAAAATTAATAAAAATGCAAAAGTCATTAAATTGATTAATTTGGGTTAGTAAACCTTATTTGTGCTTGGACCCTTTGGGAGCTTCCCAAACAGTCAAATCTTGGACATGTCTTTGAATCAGGACAATAGCAAATGCAGGACTGCCATGAAAATGCTACCTTAGATTTATATACCAAAGACAGGACAGGACTTAAACATAGTGATTACATAGCGATAAATAGAAGAACTTTTATAACTTTTTTTTCAATTCACTGTAAATTTCCAAACCCATAAAGCCTTTGTGCTACAGCCCATACACAGATGCCCCACAGGTCCATGTTCCCCAGTGAGAATGAAACTGAAGTGATAATGGAGAAGGTCCTGGGCTGTATTTCACACATCAGTCTCAGAGCAGAGTGGATATGGTTCAGCCCTACATTAGCCTGCTACCGTGGTGTTATGCTGTGTGTGGGAGAACAGAGCAGCCCTAGAGTGATAATTAGTCCAGCCTCTCGCTGGGCAGGCGATTTGCACGTCAGCATTGGCTCTCCTCTTTCTATCTTTTTTCTCCTTCTTCTTCTTTTATTACTTTGTTCCCCTGTATCTCCCTTTTCTTCCCAGTCCCAACTTGGCTGCCTCCATCACTCCTTCTGCGCTACTCCCTGCCTTAATTAGCCTCAATTCCCCTCACTTCGCTTCGACTGGATTCATTTGGATTCAACTCCACTGAATTCAATTCAAGGTTGACCGGGGGAACCGCGCAGTATCACAAACTACTACAAAAATAACAGTGGAGAAAGTTTATCTGCCTCTCTCATTTCTCTCCTTTTTCCCAATTCTCTTTGCAGAAGCCATGATGAGCTGCAGTGAAACTGAATTATTCACAACTGCAGTAGCACCACTCTGGAAGAACTTGGCAGTCAGTGATAGACAGAAAACAGTCAGTCACTTAGTTTCTGAAGATGTACATCTCAAGTACCTGTGCATCTGTTCACTGGTACTACTGGGCCAACTGTGGATACTACTGTAGTCTTTGTATTGTTTTTGCCAGCATGCCATCCCACAAGCTGGAGAATCTATCTCTGTTTGCAACCTGCTATTTCGTTCTGTAAAGAAATACAGTGTGTTTTGATGTATTCTCAGTGGTCGCAGTGCACAAAATCCTTGTGATGTCCTTCTGGCTGCTATTTTTGGCTGCTGTACTTTTATCAGAGAGACTCTTTTGATTCAACCTTAGTTTAACCTCATTTGTTATTATTGCTTTATCTCCTTAAATCCAAGGCTGAGATGCCCACCTGAGAACCGTCGCAAGGCTATAAGGTCAAAATGAACAACCTTGAGCTCTATGGATGAGATATACTTAGGAGAATTTTGAAATACAAAGTCTATTTTAAGTCCTTTTCAGTCTGGAGATAACGACGAGTGACGATTTTGTTTCATCTGAATCAGAAATGTAAATAGGAGATTTAAAAAAAACAGCAACAATCAACGGGTCGGCGATCCAGATGTTACTGCTCCTGTTTTAAAAAGTCTCGAGTGCAACTCTCAACTACATTTTGATGCACCAGAAATAAATCCTAGATGCATTTTAGTGGTGGCAGTAAAAGGTGGCCATTTCAGTCAGTGTGACATCCTTGGAAACCTTTGAAAAAAAATTCTGCCAGTTGGGTTTTTATAACAAATTCAACCTGGACTCAGAACAAGGGGCCCCAGGGAGGACGAGGTCAGTATGACTAGATGTATTTATTTATTTAGTTACAATTTTTCAACCTTTTTCTCTCTCTCGCCTGTAGCTCTTGCTTTTTTCCCTTGCTGTCCCTCAGGTAACTTCACGCTTTCTCTGGAGCAACGTTAGCACTGTAGTGATCTGCAATTACTGGCCGCACCGATCTGCTCTCTGCTTGTTGTTACAAACTGCCTCCACTTCCTTTGGAACCCGGCACGCTCTGGGCAGACGGCGTCCCTCCCTGCGACTGGTTTTGTTGTGTGTTTCCCTGTTGCGTATTAAATCATTACCAGTGCTGCCGAGCTCTTCCAAAAAAGGGTAATTATTGCGGTTTTCTCTATAAAATCTGAGTATTTGTAAAGCACTTTGTGGCTTGTTTTAGAAAATTGCTACATAATAATTATTATTATTACTTTTATTACTGTAGTCTATAAGAAATAAATCAAATAAAATTATTACTGTTCTATCTGGCCACCGAGTCTGGGCAAATGTACAGTAAGATTTTTATGCTTTTCATGTCAGGGTCCATGTCAGGCATGGTGAGGGCAAGAACCTTTCAAAATATTTACAATGTGATGTGATGTCAATTATTATATGAGAAACAATCCGGGGGACTAATCAGATCCTCCGACAAAGACAAAAGACAGAAAATTGCATTGTTTTGGGAGGGGGGAACTGAGCGAAGGCAGCAAAGCACGACTCATCTCTGACCAGCTCTGTTTGGTCTTGTTACCCAGGCTACATGCTTGAGTCATCTGAAGCTTCAATGTCATGATGATCTCTCAAGCACAGACACAACAAGTCAGCCTTTGCCCCGGTACAGGGGAGAGCTGACTCAAGCAATGAAGGTCACTAAGAAGGGATTAGTCAGTTGATCAGCATCCATTTGGCTCAAACGAGAAAAGAAGCAAAGCCGGCTGAATTCGAGCTGTCTACAGATGACTGAATGTGTTACATGCAATTCAAATTACTTCAATCAGTTCCCTTTTTTTTTACTCGCTCTTTCCTCGTACGTCTTATGCAAAATAACTCATCATCGGATCTTTGTAATGACTGCTGATGCTACGGCGAACTTTTGATATCATCGTTAGTGATGAACGTACGCCGTAAGCACAAACTTCAGCAGGAGTTAAAATCTCTTGTCTCCTTTACCTTGTTTTTATCTGTTTGCTGGCTGTCAAAACACTGAAACAATAGAAAAAGTATGTAGCGCTTACCACTGTAGGTGACGATACGGATGGCAGAGTCCCCCTCGCCGAAACGCGTGATGGGCGTGAGGCGCACCTCGTAAGACTCGGGCTTTATCAGCTCAGTCAGGTTATGCGTCATGAGCTCTCCTTTGTTGATTGTTCCATCCACTGGGATCTCCTGCTCCCACCAGCGCTGGAGCCCCATCTGTGTCGGAAGAAGAACCACATGAGGTTTGGGATATTAGACATTTGCTAGTTCTGTTTATAACTAACAGATTTTCAAATAGCAAAATGTTCCTGCTGCTGTTGAGGATTGGTATGTTCCCCTTCACCCTTTGTTCTATTTTTCCACCTTTCTGCTCCACATCTGAGCAATCAGCATCAATATGATGCAGTATATGGTATACTTGACAGACTCCTCTTTTGTTGTTACCTCCCACAGCCAAGCAGTTGGACCAGCCTTGGGTTTCTTTTTCCCGTATTTTCCTTGTTTGTATCATTTGTTCTGACTGCTCATTTTACAGACCTTACCTTTTGCTTTCATGCACCATTTGCTTCATCTAAAGTCCTCCCATGCATGAATGCTAGTCTGTAAATAAAGATCATTTGGGTTCTTGTCTCTGTGAACTGTTCACACTTTTCAAAGAGCTGTTCTCAATACTGTACCAATAACAGATCACAGGGTCTCTAATGTGATCTCATGTGATGCATCTTCACTATCAGCTATATATAGGTTCTGTATGCAGATTTACCAAATAAGGAGAGTATGTGCCATGCAAAGAAAACACATTCTCTCATTTTCCTCCAAGTGTGACCACAACTATGTAGTCCTTTAACACGACTGTATAAGGTTCCATTTCATCTGCCAATTAAGACCGCCTATAGGCATCTGTACGATTCACCAATCTGCACGATCCAAGCTGCACAACAAAAACAAATTTCTTTTGTAAGCTGATGACAGTGAGATGCTCATTAACCATATTTACTTTCAAAGCAGCTGCCAGGGTCAGAACTAAAAGACTGCTATTAAGAAGCAGCAGACACATGTTTCTATTAGCAGAAGAAACATTATTGTAGGTTTTATGGGCCTTTTGTAAGTACAGTTGTGCTCTGACTGTCTGCCTGATTCCTGTAAAGAATTTCTATCATGATGTTCTGCAATTTTTTTTATTTTTTTTGCCATCTCTTTATAAAGGGACCTTGAATTGGCACGATTTTTCTATCTTCTCTTTCAATAATGCGCAGCAAACAGGCAAACTCCTGGCTGACTTAGTTCAGGTATCACATAAACTTTAATTCCTTTTATGCTTTCTGATATAATACAACCCCTCTGAAACACAAAGCAGCAAAGCTAGATTTGCTGGTGAGGGGCGAGTGAAGGAGGGTACATTTTATCCTTGATTATCAGATTAACAGGGCACAAAGACAAGTGATCACATCTGCATCACAATTAGTGACCGTACCATACAGAAAGAAGTGCACCATTAGCGGAGGGAGACAGAGATCGAATGAATGAAGGTGTGACAGCATTGAGTCAGTGTGCATGTGAGGGAACAATACCAATTAAGTAATTACTTAGAGGCTGGATGAGCCGCAATTATGGCGTGCAAGTTTTCATCACCATTAGTTTGCAGGTAAATAGAGTCCGTTGTCTCTCTGCGGTAATTGCAGAGAGCGCTCTATCCCTTACCTATGCTTTGAAAATTTTTAGCTTTCCCCTTAAGCACAAAAGGCATGACAGCTAATTGCCATAAATTAAACAGTGTCAGCCTGTATGTGTCTCGTCCTATGTGTGTTTCAATCCGCTAAAATAAATGATAATATGGTGAGGATATTTGCTATTGTGAGATATCATAATGATGTGAGAAACTGATCAATCAGAAACTGACTACTTAAGTTGCTGCTGCTAAAAGGGTGCTTGCAAGTTATTGAATCCTCGTGTGAATGAGTGTGAAAATGCTCTTTTTCACGTAACTTTATGTAAACCTGTATTATGTACTGCATGCATTATGTTGCTGTAGTAATATGCACATGTCCACTGGTGATGAAGTACATTACTAAATAGGCTTTTATGTTTGGCCCTGAACTGCAGCCAAGTTCTGATAATGATATCTATCTATCTATCTATCTATCTATCTATCTATCTATCTATCTATCTAAAGAAACAATTATTTAAAAGTAATTTTTAATGAATTTTTGGAAATAGATCAGATGTTTATTATGTTCAAAAGCTGTGGCTAAAACATGAATATGAGACTTGATGTTCATCCAGTTTGCTCAAAAATTTATACATTTAAATATAAATATTAAAAATAGTATTTTTAATACCCGATTTAACCAGTAAGCACCAAAAATGAAATATTTCATGTACCTGTAGTTCACAAATGCCCGTGGCATTATTTGCTTATGTTCAGGTGACTGTATAATACTGAATAAAGCCTCTTTGCTTAGGCTGCTGCCCCCGCGACCCGGCCTCGGATAAAGCGGATGAAGATGGATGGATGGATGGAAAATTAAATATACACATTTCTGAGCTAAAAAAACAAACAACAAAACCATGTGTGTGTGTGTGCATGGCTTTTAATATTGGTCTTGGCTAGAGCTGCTTTATAGAGGTCCCCCCTCCTCCCCTCCTTATTAAAAACCAACAGTGCTTAAATATGCAAATCAAATCAAACTCTAAATGCTGACTGGAAAAAAAACAGAAAAACATTCAACTTTCCAGACACTTTGACACATGCACATACTTACAGGCTTATGGATTCACCCCCATTGTTTTGATTCCCATTAATGTTCACTGAATCCACACATTTGCACTCAATTAAGGCTTCTGTTTACATCCCATTAGCTTTCAATCTCCACATTTTCCCCACAGACGTAGAGAGCCGTATTGATTTCATTTCATTTCACTGTGGATGCGGTTCAGGAGGGGATTTATAGGAACTTAAAAAAAAAATAAAATAAAAATAAAGCTGATCAAAGCGATACCAATAGACTTGAAGACAAACTCCAGAATAACCAATTGCTGGCATAACGTTAGACAAGTTGATCTACTGCAGATTACTTGCATGTAGTTAGTATGACTTCTATTGATCTGCTTGCACAATCTGACTTGTCAGATCAATTGAAAAAGATGTAAAAAAAAAAAAAAAAGGAGGAGTAGAGGCAGAAAAGGGAAGAAAGGGAGCCGCAAGATGGCAATATATGAGCTGAAAAAAAAGTTATCTTAGGAATGGAAACAGGCAATCAAGGTTCTGGACAGAGTAGAAGGGCTTGAAGCCGCAAGAGTATCAAAACAAGGCAGATATAACACTGGTTCCTTGACAGGTGCAGCGATTTGTGTTTTGTGATTCTGACCGGTGCATGCCTTTCAGCTTTAGAGTCATTTCCATTTCCCTCCCCTTCAGTCGGACCGTCTCTCATGAGGGCACTGGGCGATAAGACGGAGCAGTCCATTACAGAGGCATAAGGTCTACCAGTTCTCAAGTATTAATTCAAAACTGAGAGAAAATGATAATGATTCTCAAGGAATGGCAGGGGAGCTGCTGCTGGTTCTATAAATAGAATGAAGCGGTGTAGTCCATGTGCCGATGCTTTCTTTACTGCACCATTTTTTCCCTTTTTTCAAAAGGTATCTTTCTTTTTTTTTCCAATTTAGAAAAAGAGCCACTCCTCCTCACTTCTTCTTTTTCATTTCCTCTTTGCATGCTGCTGCTGCCTCTTCTGGATTTCAACTTTTCTTCACCACAAGGCAATAAAAAAATGTTATTATTGTCCTAAATCACTAGCAAAGGCAAAGACCATAGATAGTACACTATATGGCAAATGCCACAGAAAAAAGTCAGAATTTTCCCTTCAGTAAAGATTCTCTGACTCTGATTCTCATCTAAGACAATGGAAGATTGGCCGTTTTACCTCGGAGCAAGCAGATAATGGTCCCCCAGATATCAAGGCAAGAAGGTGGAAAGAAATTAATTCGCCCAAACACAGATCTTCTTCTAAAACAGACTTGGGTGGTGATGGTCTCTCACTTGTTCTTCTTAAATAAAGAAATGCACATTAGATTGAAATGCTAATGTGATTTTAAAATTGCATTTGGTCCATTCTAGCACAGATGCAGACATTACACTCTTTACAAATGTGCACAGGACCAGCTGAAAATAGGAAAAGCAAATGTATATTCCTGGCAGGTTTTCAGACTAATCCCTGGCAAGTACACGGGCTCGGCAAGCACGACATAATTTATTACCAAACAGACCAACTGAGATAGTTGACAGAAAAATCACTGCGCTACACAAACATAACAGGTCTGAAATGTGTTCTCAAGCGTCAATTCCTTGAGGGTGTAAAGTGAGACAAACACTAAATTATATTATTCATTACAAACACAACTGTCAGGGTGTGCTCCCTAATTCGGAGCAGAAATTAGACGGATTTCACTCAAGCATGCGCCACATTTCTTCATCTTAAAAAAATAAAAAAAATTTCATTGTTTTTAACATGGTTGCAGATGCGCCTCCATGCAGCAAAGGCAATGTGAAATTCTGCGGCAAGTTCAACATTTCAAAATGTTTCTAAGTGGGGTGCTGCACCTGCTGCTCTAAATTAAAAAAAGAGAAAAAAGCAAGATCAAATGTGCATCGCCATGGGGGTGGGGGACAAGACAGAGAAAGAAGAGCAGAGAGTGGAAGGTGCTCATTGATTGCCAAAACAGAAAATGTAACCACGCCATCCATCAATGCCGCCTGCCTGTCATGTGTGGAGCTTACTTGAGAGGCAGGAAAAACGAACACAAAAAAAGCAAAAAATAGGAGCTATGCTCGCTACTTCTAGCTGTGGGGACCCCTTTCACTCTTCTGATGGAAAGCAAAAACAGAAACAATTCATGGAAACCACAGACCATGTTGAGCTGACTGCCCCTGACAGGTTCTCAGTGATTCCTGCTCGGCGCACGAAGGCTCATTCACGTCCTGAAAAACTGCACAATAAGACAGATATGAGGTTTGGCTCTGTCAATCGGGTACAACACGCAAGTGCGAGCACGCTGTGCAAAAGCTTCCATTGCGTGTTTAATTTGGCAATAAGAAAGGCTTTTACATGCCTGTCGCGTGGGATGACTCTAATTTATGTATGAAGGGTTGGAAAGAGGCTGACCAATACCCGTGACAAGTTACTGTACCAGATGCCAACATTTCATGACTTTAAGACTCATGTCGTGGTTCTTCTGGCTGTGATAGTAGCTCACAGAGAATAGAAGACTGAACAATAGGAATGCAAATGAGCAGGCACCTCATAGCAGTCTTACCTGTCTGATGCCTAGTCTGTAGGCAACAATACGGTCCACAGCATTTGGGTTCATCTGGGTCCACTGTAGCTTGAAGCCATAGACCCTTGGCCTGTTCTGCCACAGAGGGTTGTAGGTATCATAGTAGAACTCCGGGGGGTAGGCTTTCCCTAGAGAGAGAAATAATTAAAAATAATGACCATATTTATCACAAAACAGACCAAGTCATAACGAGACATCAACCTTTGGGAATCAAGGGTGCGTTTAATCACGTGTAACTATCACAATAAATGTGTTTCCCTAACTTTGTTATCTTAAGTAAGCTGTACTTTGTTTTTCTAAGGAATCAAGTTTTTAAGTGTATAAAATTCTTATTTCTGTGTCTGTCACCTCCTCGTCTTGTAAACGGACAATTTTTCCAGTCCAGATTTAATAAACAGGTCAAATCAGTCTAAAAAAACCACGAACAATGTGCTAATTTCTAATCAAACAGACGGTTCATTTCAGTAATGACCAGCATTCTACAAAGAGCAGCTCAAATTAGCAGGTCAGAAAGAGCAGACCTGATGAGGGCGTATGAGGAACTGAGCAATGTACTAACAAAACTAGTGCAGTGTAAGTGCAGCTTTTATGCATATGTTTCTGTCTGGAAACAGCAGGGCAATTGAAATCAACAAGAGGCAGCAGAGGAAGAATTAATATGTATTTGATGCTCATTTTTGCCCTACTAATTTGAGCTGCTCTTGGTAGATTGCGTCTGTAATTAATGCGATGAGCTGGCTGCTTTGCAGTCTATAAATCTATAAATGAATGCATTGTTAACAGACTGCACAACTTTCCACCGCCATCAGAATACCTCTGTTTATTTTTCTTGTTTAGCAAATCTGGCCCTTGGACTTCCTTTAAGCCAAAAGTAATTGACGCAGGATAACAAAGGCAGTTATCTTATATATATCATACAGTAGTATTGTTGATATATATATATATGTATGTATGTATACATACAGCGTTGGGAAGGTTACTTTTAAAATGTATTCCACTACAGATTACAGAATACATGCCCCAAAATGTATTTTGTAACGTATTCTGTTACATTACTCAATGAGAGTAACGTATTTCAAATACTTTGGATTACTTAATATATTATCATGCCTTTTACAACTACATGAATGTCCTATTGCTGTGTGATTTATTACTTTTACTAAAGGTTATTCGCCATACCAATACCAACTAGATTTTTAAATCTTAATATAAATGAGTAACAGTAGGGTGGACATTAGGTAAGGCTGCACTTTTTGCAGCGATCTCATATAGAAAACTATTCCGCGCGAATATAAAACAGGTCCGCGGCTCCGAACCATAAAGGCATAAAACCATAAAGAGACCTCTGTCTAATACGTCGGGTTCCGTGTCGGGCTCGTAGCCGAAAACTAGCTTTACTTTGTTGTCTGGGTCAACTTTGTATATATATATTTACATGCTTCCTGTTTCTGGTCGGTGACATCTCTTACTTTTCGACTCTTTTTCTCCTTCCCTCACGCTCACAGACACATAACGGGTATGGCAGTCCATTCTCCCTGCAGCACGGACTACACTGCCCATGAGGCTACATTCTTTAGGGCTATGCCTGTAACACTCTGCCTATTGCCTTCATATTAAATCATTTTTGTGAATAATTTTAAAAATTTTTTTAAAAATATTTCTTCACGCCGCAAGTAGAGGTGACATGGGCTGGGTTTCCACCGGCGTGGACACCAAAAATATAGAGTTCATAGCCTTATGAAACAGGAAAATACCGCCGTGTAATCCATTCATTTCAACAAAGTAACTGTATTCTGAATACCACCTTTTAAAATGGTAACTGTAATGGAATACAGTTACTTATATTTTGTATTTTAAATACATAACGGCGGTACATGTATTCCGTTACTCCCCAACACTGTGTGTGTGTGTGTGTGTGTGTGTGTGTGTGTGTGTGTGTGTATATATATATATATATATATATATAAAACATTACGCCATACTCCTGGATTGAGTGATTCTCACCAGTCTTTTCTTCTAATAACATAGTTAACTTTGTGAGAATTAATTTTATGCCCACATGTGGCACAAACTAAATGAATCTATCAACTTTTCAGCTTTCCGGTCACAGTAGGAAGGCTGATTTCTGACAGCTTAAGAAGGAACTGGCAGAACACGGCATTTTAATCAAGATCCAGAAACAAGCTTACAGGATGACCTTCCAGGCAAAGAATAGTAATTCACCTCAATGACACGTTGTTGTGTTTGTCCCTCTGCTTCTTGGGCTTGTTTATTGAGGGATGACAATACCCAAGGCAGATGATTTTTAATAACCATGGAAAAGACAGCAGAGCTGCCATTGTTAGCTCAAACAAAAGCGGCGCTGGGATTTGATGAACCTGTGTGAAGATTTAGCAAGCAGTTTATGAATGTCAGGCAATTGGATAAACCTGTCAAGTTAGTTTATGTCACTGACGAATTATAATAGCATTATTTGCTCCTGAGTCCTTCCCTGTGGCCTCCTTAGTGTGACAGACCCTTGAACCACTTGGTTTCCTTTGATTTTGAAAATGATGATTATACTCCTGGGAGGATACGAAGCAAGAGGAGTTGTGCGTGTGTGTATGTGGGGGGTCCCTTCATCCAGTAAGATACTGGTCTTCAGAGAGAGTCAGTAGAAACTTGACAGCCGATTGCTCTAAATGACACAACACTGAAGCATATTGTTGTACTGGGTGGCATTTTGTTATAATGTTGTGTACGCATGCCCCAGTTCTTCTGTTGCTGTAAAGACATCACCAAATGCTGTTTAAGTGCAGCTTAATAGGCATGTGCTTAATAACAGGGTTTCCTGTTCACTTTTTATGTAGTCTGGTTTGAAAGAAATTTGATCTCAAAGGTTTGCAGAATATTTCTAGTACTAACTAAAGTTGCAGTGAGACCAAATAAAAGCCATTGTTCACTCACAGCTGTATAATCCTCAGCATCAGTTCTCATTAGAGCAAAATGGCAAAAAGTAGCTGCGCATACTGGCCTCAAACAAAATCTACTGAATATTTACGTAAATTTATGGAACAATTTCATAATTTCTTTGATTGCGCTGCATCAGAGCTGAGGTTTAAACACATTCACTTAGGATTTAATCACTCAAATCTAAGCCAGAAGTGGGGAAACTGCACATGTAAGACAAAAAAACAAAAACACAAAACAAAACAAGACTTGTGGTTTCATTCATCGTCTGACCGGTTTGATCAATTCTCATAATCGTCCAGTATAAAAAGCCAAAATCAGCACAGCACAAGCAGTGCGTTTGGTTCTTTGGTCTAGATAATAAATCAGGTTAATGGTGCTCTAGGCAGCATACTGCAGATCACGTGGCCTTTTTCATGGATAAAGCTATTTAAAATGCAATATTCTGATCGGAAGGAAAACAATGCACATTCATCAGCCTGATAAAATAAAACCATTGTGAGTGAGAAACTAGTACAGACAAGTACGGCGAAAGAGAGAAAATTACGCAGTACTTTTTTTGTAGGTTTTATCTGCTTTATGTTGAGCTGTGGAATATGTCTCAAAAGTTCATCAGCAGTCTACTGCAAGGTAAACCTGTCTGTTATAACAGATGACACTATCTCACAAACTGCCTCCGTTTCTCACTGAGATGCTAATGAAACCAGCAAAACACATTTCCCAACTAAAATAAATAAATAAATAAAAAAACAAGGATAATTACCGTCTGCACTTTGCTCGGCACTGTTTTGCCGTATAGAGCCAGCTGTGTTTACAGCATATTGTACAGCTAATGTTACATAAACCCGCCTGGCAGATAATGTCAGACTTAGTCATGCAGCATATACAGTACAGTAAAGCCGATAAGGAAAAAGAAAAAGGCTGCAATTTGCAGTAGAGAGCAGGCAGGGAATGTTAATTAAACTCACTCACATTGTTGTCTGGATCAGTAAATTAGCTTAAAGATTTCCACACAGACCCTTTTTCAGAAAAAGCCCCAAAACAAAACAAAAAAACAAAACATGAAAAGACTCTTTTCATACTTTTCTTAGAAGTTTGACACGGAAGTCTTTATACTAATGCGCCGCATTCATTAATCTTATTTTGGGGAACATTTTTTTTCTCAAAGTACATTTCTTACAGACAAATATCACAGACTCGCACGGCAAATTATTGCCTTTTATTCAAATATACAGTGTAATGAAGCAACATGGCCTTTGCTCCTAATAATATGTTATGTGTGGTGAAGCACATTACCTAACCCACTTACACAGCCTGAAACAGATAACCCTGGGTGGGAGACATCAAACATAAAGTACAGAGGGCTTAATTGATTTTTTAAAATCCTGTTTATAACAGCATAACCAATGCAATGATTCATACAGCTCAGTGAAAGCCTTCAGGCAAGAAGTTGACCTTGTTTGCAGACTTCCTTTTTACTTTTTGAGGGTTTATGAACATGTTTTCATCTTTAGGAGTGCAGTCATATGCTAAGCAATTCCTATACGGTTCTGGGCTTTTTTTTGCTTTTATTTTTATTTGGCAGGAAGTAGGCTTACATATGGATGCACAGCTGGCCGAGACAAACAAATAACACCAAAGCAGGAACTGCTAACAGACAAAGGCATTATAGGGCGGCGGTAATCACGTGGTGCCCTTATGGGAACGCAAAATAAATCTCTGTCTTTTTTTCCTTATGGGAAACAGCACAGAACTCGCAATGAGTCACTTCTACATTTACAGTCTTCCTTCCTCCTCGACTAATCAGTTCAGTACAAAAAAGGACAAACGTTTTAATCGTTGCTGATATTAAAAAGCCCAGTGACTTCTGATTTCATCCTTCTTGGTCCGTGTAAACTGAAGGCTGCTCTAGAGTGACTAATGTTGAGATATTGTGCTGATATAAAAGAAGCAGAACTACAAAAATAGGCCAGAAAATACAAAATAAAGAAAGCAGAAAAAAAAGACCCGAACAGACTGCATCTGTCCTTCAAGCCTGACAGACTTTCAGTCTGATCACGGATAACGTTATTCAGATGCTTTTCACTCTGACTATATACTGTTAGGCATTATGACCAACAGGATCCACCAGTGTCAGCATGTCTCCTTGAGCTGCATGAACTATTCAGACTCATCCTCCATGTATTGCAGGGTTGCAGTTCAAGCCAGGTGAACTGGGCACAGACTTTAAAAGGCAGGCAGACGAGTTACTTAAAACCACCAAAGGTAAGGCACAAATCTGTGGTTTATAAATCCCTGACTCAGAGAAGAGTGCAGGTTTGAAAGCAAAATCAATTTAGCTTTTGCTTTTATTTAAAAACATAAAAAATAAAAGAGACAAAAATATCACACAAAAGCACCAGATAGTAACTTAGCAGGAGGCCCAAGGGGCCTGTTTAAGACACATCTCAAAAAGAAAAGCTGAATAAATAAAAATGAAATAAACATTACTGAAAACAGATGATAGATCAAAAAATAAAATATGAAAAAAACCTGAATGCAGAAATGCACTCCAACACAGACAAAAAATGTGAGAGTAAGTGTTTCACAATAAAATGAAAAACATTTTATTATGACAGCAAATCGCACTGCAGCTAACTTTCGCACTATTGGCACACAGTTTCTGCAGCATTAGGAACAATGACTGAATGACTGAAAAAAAGGATACTGGAACCATACAAGCACAGCATTATGTGGAATCTGAATTCATTTCACAGGCACACTCACACAATGCAGACAATGTCTATCTGAACATTGTCCCTGAGAATTTAATTGTTCCTCTCTTCTAATTTACAACTGGCTGCCAGAAATGGGGCTTAAGCAGGAAGGCGGCAGAGAAATGAGAAACACTGCTTGTTTTTTCTTTGTAAATTTCGGAAATCCAACAAAATTATAGTACTGCAGTTTGCATTGTTTGTACTGGTCAATGGAGAGAAAAGACATGTGCTGGGCAATTTTATGCAGACTTTGTTGCCTCTCCAGTCATTTTACACTTAAAGATTAGATCAGTCATGCCTGTGAAATTAGCTGTATAAAGTTTTGTACGGCTCTGAAGGAAGCATTGGAAGATTTTAGGTAAAAAGATTCATTATCATCATATATTTCATATCATATGACTATAATAAATAAATGCTACTCTTGATAGATTTTCCCCTTGACTAAATAAAACTTTCTATGTATCTTAAATCCTGAAAACAAGTAGCAGACCTCAATTGCCCTCCTTTAAAAGCACTATAGGCTTTAAGAATATCCCAGATTTCTTTCTTAATGCTGCAGCACCCTGCTCTTCCCCCATAGCTAAAAAGGCTCAAATAATGATCAATGATAATCATCAGGTTAACCTTTTTTTCTAGACTGAGTCTTAAAAATATGCCAATACAAACTGGAGGCATGGCCTTTGAAAGAAATGCACAATCTGGGGACTACTGAAGGATATGTAGGAACTGTAGTTTTACATTTATTAAAACTATTATAAACAAAACATTGACCATTGTTCTGTCTTTGTAAACTCTACAATAGAATAAGTGAATTAACTGCTATAATATTTTTCTAAATACCAAGCTTGTCAGTGTTTCACTCAGATACTGTCACAGATGACATTAAAGATGGGCACACCTTTATGCCTGAAAAGTTAAGCTAATACAAAAGAGTCTTAAACCTACATTCCTTTTACTGGCCAGTAGGGGGAGACTCCTGTGGTTGCAAAAAGAAGTCCAGTTGTAATTACGCAGGAAAACAGATCATGACTCCCTTTGTGACCAAACAAACACTTTCCTGAGGATGTATTAAACTGAAATGCTAGTTTCACACCTTAATGAATACAGAGCAATGCTTATTTTGTTTATTATGGTCAGCCTATGTTAAAAAAAACAAAAAACAAAAAGACAGAAGGTCTATAAGTATGCAGCATCCCATGATCTGAGTATCAGATCCGGCTTGTCAAGTCGAGTTGATGCAATGCTTATGGCGGAGAAATTCTCTGTTTGAGAATTTACAGCAGGACTTTACACATCAACAGTAATGTCACAGGAGCCATGTGCATCTTTACTTGAAACTCTATGATCAGTGAACATTTACTTGCTATCTATTCTGAGGAGCGTAATTTGAGCATTTGCTAACAACTCAGGGTTCCCACGACAGAGAGCCTGAGCCAAAGCTCAGTGGTACACATTACATTCCTCTGAGGGGTCTCTCCCCAGGCACAATTTAATGGCCAACTTGGCCATTAGAGCCAACTCACTGTTCCCACAGATGTCCCCATGGCTTGGCACATGGGCATCCATGCATATGCACACACACTCTCCTTTGGCACAATACACTTTTCCAGGCGACAGAATTTATGGGCTAATAATGGCCTGCTGCCTAACTATGGTGTGTTTGCATGTGTCTGTCGGCATGGTAACATGTATGCTGCTCACATGTTGACTGAATCCGAAATCCAAGGACTGTGGGCCAAAACTCCCAACTCATACTTTTCACACGCTAGCACAGCCTGAGAAGACGTCAGACATAGAGCGATGGGAGAATGTCTACTGGCTTGTCTACCTGTCTTGGTAAAGTGAGTTTAAACCAAGGTGCCATCTAATTACATGAGTTACACCAATATTTTGCAAGTCTTGTCGAGAAACAGTCTTACAAGTCGCAGACAGGAGCTGATATGCACTTCTTCTACTGCAGGGTATTGCCTGATTTCATGGCATTTTAGTTTTAGAATAAAATTAAAAATTTTAACTATCGAGAGCTGGAATTAGGAGACTGAGGCATGGCAGGTTTCATAGATGATGCAATGAACCAAAGTGGATTTTCTGCACCATACTCCTGTACTCAGGGAGTTACTAAAAGAGCCTCCATACCTTTGGCAACCACTGAGTCCAGATGGTGGGAATCTGGAGCACTGGGCGGGAGGAATGGAGCAATAGAGGGCGAGGGAGGGAAGGAGGGATAGAGGATGAAAGGGAGTGGAAGTAGGAAGAGGGAGGGAGCATGAGCAATAGAAGGCAAAGCCCCAGCCCTGCTGAGAAAAACAAATGGCTGGAGGGAACTAGCTGCTTCTGTCTCTCTGTTCTACCTGTTTCCCCAGGAAGGGGATTTATGGCACGCACTGTGTGTGTGTGTGTGTGTGTGTGTGTGGGGGGGGGTGTCAAGCTGGAAAGGAGGATGAGAGAGTGGGGTTTGAAAATGAGAAAGGTGAAGAATGTGGAAAAGAAAATGGACACAGAGAGAACTAAAGGCTATAAAAAAAAATCAAGTGCAGCCAAGGTATGATTAGAACGCAGAAAGAGATAGAGAGAAATAGACACTATCAAAGAGAAGAGCGACCTAAGTGCCAGAGGATCAAAGTGACAAATACTCCTCCTGTGACCCTGCAGCTCCTGTCTCTAATAGGAGGTCTGGGAGATTGAAACCTTGGCCAAAGTTCCTGAGGACTCTCAGTGTAGCCAAACTAATTTTGTCCTGTCATAACAAAAGACTGGGAGACGATCATTTGGATCTCACAATGGAGGGAAAAAAATGTAACAAAAACAGATGAAAGGTAAAAGAAAGACCTGACATAATGGACATGCCTAATTCAGATCGGCAATCTATGATTTATCTTTCCCTTTAGTCTTCTTTATATAAACTGTCTATCATATAAAGAGGCAGACACACACCCCAAAACAATATGAGACAAGGCCTTCTAAGCTTTTTGTTCGGCCAATTGCATCTGTCAAAACAACCCTTTAATTATCAATTGAATAGCGTACTAAAAAATCTTCTGTTGACATGCCAACGTATGGTAAAAGAATAAAGGCTAAATGACTGTTATTAAATGCAGCTATCTGGATCAAACACAGTGACAGCCAGGCTTATAGCACTAATACCAGTATAGAATTTTGTTTCTGTGAGAGAGAAAGAGTGGAAGTAAGTAACTTAAAATAAATGACCAGTAAAAAAAGAAACAGAAGAAAAAAGAAAAAACAAACAAACACAAAATCGCTCCTAGCTTAGCTACTCCTAGTTTAGCAACTATAGCGCTGGTCATTTGAGGTCTGTGTAGCTTTAAATTTCTCTACATGTTGAAACAGTAAGCAGGAGGGCTCCTAGTAAGAAAAGTATTTCTGGGATACAGAGCTGGGCAATCATTTTGTTCCTTTTAGCTATGAGAAAGACAAACTTTAACACTGCTGCTATTAGCCAACTTTACTGGCTAATTAGCATGTGATACTATACTGTATTTCCAAAAGTATTCATTCACCTATTCAAATAATTGAATTCAGTTGTTCCTGCATGGCTACTGGTGTATAAAATCAAATGGCTAGCAAACTGGTTCTAAAAATATTTGTGAAAAAGTGGGTCGCTCTCAGGTCGCTCAGCGAATTCTAGCGTAGTTTCGATGGGATGCCACATGCACAACAAATACAGTTGTGAAATTTCCTTGCGCACCCCTTACTGTTCCAACATGAGTACACAAAGAAAGGTTCTTAAAGACATGGATAAGTGTGGAAGAACTTGACTGGTGTGGAAGAACTTGACTGGCCTGCACAGAGTATTGAGCTCAAACTGATTAACAACCTTTGGGACAAATTAGAGTGGAGACTGTGAGCCTTACCTTCTGATCCAGCATCAGTGTCTGACCTCACAAATGCACTTCTAGAATAATGGTTAAAAAATTCTCACAAACACACCCCTAAAGCTTGTGGAAAGCCTTTCCAGATAGATGAAGGTGTTATATCTACAAAGGGTGGAGTGACATCATATTAAACCCTATGGACACTCAAGTTCATATGCATGTAAAGGCAGACGAGGGAATACTTCTGGCAAAGAAAGCAGGTGTGGAAAGAGTAGCTTAATGTCAGCTACATCCTCTTGCTTCAGATGAGGGAAATCTCAGCTCAGCAACATCATTTAAACTGCAGTAGTGTAGGATTTCAGTTTTCAATCCTTGTTTATGATTTGCTGTTATTGGTTGGGCTTCATTATTGCTCCTTGTTTTTGACTAATGTAAGTTTGTGCTTTGATTCCTGTTTGTTAACATAAATTATTCCAGTATTTTGAGGGTTTTTTCTTTTGTTTTTAAAATTATAGTTATTGGTTAGTATTTATAGAGATTGTTATTTACCTTTCATTACTTGTGTTTTCTTTGTATATTGGTTTACTCTTCTAGCATCTGCAATGTTCTGTGTATCATGTGGACTGAATTTCCTGTTTTTGTTTTTTTTTTGTTACTCGCTCTCTTGTGCCTTCTTTTGAATTATACTTTCTATCTGTTGATTGTCTTGATTGTGTACACCTGTGTCTGGGTTTACACAGCTGTATTCACTTCCCTTGATTGGCCCTTGGTGTCTGTTTGTGAGAATATACAGCCCTGGCTCTTGGTGGCGCTGTCACTTGGTGTTCGCTCGCTCTGCGGTAGAGTATCACTTCCTGTTCCTGCTCAAACACAGTGGTGTTTCTGAGTAGCTTATTTGCTTAGCAATTTAATTAACAACTTTTAAATACATTCTTCTTTCATAGTATAATCTTCACGTGCTTCATCCGAAGCACACTTTCTGTGTACTCACTACCTAATTTATAGCCAAAGTATTCACTCACTGTCTCTGTACTGTTTCGCTAGCTTAGCTTAGCTCGTAGCCGACTCGTTAGCACCATGGCTACTTCACCTGTCCCTCTTGCACTTTCTTGCTCATTGTGTCAGATGTTTAGTTACTCCTCGGCCTCCTTTAGCAGTAATGATATCTGTAACAAATGTAGCATATTTGCAGCTCTGGAGGCCAGGATTACTGAATTGGAGACTCTGCTTCGCACCCTTCATTCACCCCTAGCTAGCCAGGCCCCTGTAGCTGGTGCAGCCGAAGATAGCGTAGGCCCCGCTAGCTGTTCCCCGGCAGACCCCAAGCAGCTGGGGAAAGAGGGCGGCTGGGTCACGGTGAGGAGGAAGCATAGTCCTAAACAGAAGCCCCAGGTACACCACCAACCCGTTCATGTGTCTAACCGTTTTTCCCCACTCGGTGACACACCCGCTGGGGGTCAAACTCTGGTAATTGGTGATTCTGTTCTCAGACATGTGAAGCTAGAGACACCGGCAACCATAGTCAATTGTCTTCCAGGGGCCAGAGCAGGCGACATTGAAGGAAATTTAAAACTGCTGGCTAAGGGTAAACGTAAATTCAGTAAAATCATAATTCACGTCGGCAGTAATGACACCCGGTTACGCCAATCGGAGGTCACTAAAATCAATATTGAATCGATGTGCAACTTTGCTAAAACAATGTCGGACTCTGTAGTTTTCTCTGGTCCCCTCCCCAATCAGACCAGGAGTGACATGTTTAGCCGCATGTTCTCCTTAAATTGCTGGCTGTCTGAGTGGTGTCCCAGGAACGATGTGGGCTTCATAGATAATTGGCAAACCTTCTGGAGGAAACCTGGTCTTGTTAGGAGAGACGGCATCCATCCCACTTTGGATGGAGCAGCTCTCATTTCTAGAAATATGGACAAATTTATTAAACCCCCCAAAATATGACTATCCAGAGTTGGGACCAGGAAGCAGAGTTGCAGTCTTACACGCCTCTCTGCAGCTTCTCTCCTCCTGCTACCCCCCCAAAAACCCATCTCCATAGAGACTGTGTTAGCTTCCAAAAAGACAAAAAACAAACTAAAAACCAGCAACAAACAACTTAAACATAAACAATTACAAAGAAAGAACAGTACAGTATCCACATCTGAACCAAAGAGTAAAACAGTGAAATGTGGATTATTAAATATTAGCTCTCTCCTCCAAGTCTCTGTTAGTACATGACTTAATAATTGATCAACAAATTGATTTACTCTGCCTTACAGAAACCTGGTTGCAGCAGGATGATTATGTTAGTTTAAATGAATCAACACCCCCGAGTCATTCTAACTACCAGAAACCTCGAAGCACAGGCCGAGGGGGCGGTGTGGCAGCAATTTTTCACACCAGCCTATTAATTAATGAAAGACCAAGACAGACTTTTAATTCATTTGAAAGCCTGATGCTTAACATTGTCCACCCCAGCTGTGAAACTCAGAAACCAGTCTTACTTGTTATCATCTATCGTCCACCTGGGCCTTACACAGAGTTTGTCTGATTTCTCAGACTTTATATCTAATTTAGTTCTGAGCTCAAATAAAATAATTATTGTGGGTGATTTTAACATCCATGTAGATGCTAAAAATGACAGCCTCAACATGGCATTTAGTCTGTTATTAGACTCAATTGGCTTCTCTCAAAATGTAAAAGAACCCACCCACCACTTTAATCACACTCTAGATCTTGTTTTAACATATGGCATAGAAACTGAACATTTAACAGTGTTTCCTGAAAACCCTCTCCTGTCTGATCATTTCCTGATAACATTTACATTTACAATAATTGATTACACAGCGGTGGAGAGTAGATTTTATCACAGTAGATGTCTTTCTGAAAGCGCTGTAACTAAGTTTAAGAATATAATCCACCCACTGTTATCATCTTCAATGCCCTGTACCAACACAGAGCAGAGCAGCTATCTGAACGCTACCCCAACAGAGGTCGATTGTGTTGTTAATAATTTCACCTCATCACTACGTACGACTCTGGATACTGTAGCTCCAGTGAAAACTAAGGTCTCTAATCAGAAGTACCTGACTCCGTGGTATAATTCTCAAACACGTACCCTAAAGCAGATGACTCGTAATCTGGAGAGGAAATGGCGTGTCACAAATTTAGAGGATCATCATTTAGCCTGGAGAAATAGTTTGCTGCTTTATAAGAAAGCCCTCCGCAAAGCCAGAACATCTTACTATTCATCACTGATTGAAGAAAATAAGAACAACCCCAGGTTTCTCTTCAGCACTGTAGCCAGGCTGACAAACAGTCAGAGCTCTGTTGAGCCAACCATCCCTTTAACGTTAACTAGTAATGACTTCATGAACTCCTTCACAAATAAAATTTTTATCATTAGAGAAAAAATTACCAGTAATCATCCCACAGATGTAATATTATGTACAGCTACTCTTAGTACCATTGATGTTAAGTTAGACTCTTTTTCTCCAATTGATCTTTCTGAGTTAACTTCAATAATTACTTCCTCCAAACCATCAACGTGTCTTTTAGACCCCATTCCTACAAAACTGCTCAAAGAAGTCCTGCCATTAATTAATTCTTCGATCTTAAATATGATCAACCTATCTCTAATAATCGGCTATGTACCACAGGCCTTCAAGCTGGCTGTAGTTAAACCTTTACTCAAAAAGCCATCTCTAGACCCAGCAGTCTTAGCTAATTATAGGCCAATCTCCAACCTTCCTTTCATATCAAAAATCCTTGAAAGAGTAGTTGTCAAACAGCTAACAGATCATCTGCAGAGGAATGGTTTATTTGAAGAGTTTCAGTCAGGTTTTAGAGCTCATCACAGCACAGAAACAGCTTTAGTGAAGGTTACAAATGATCTTCTTATGGCCTCTGACAGTGGACTCATCTCTGTGCTTGTCCTGCTAGACCTCAGTGCAGCGTTCGATACTGTTGACCATAATATCCTATTAGAGCGATTAGAACATGCTGTAGGTATTACAGGTACTGCACTGCAGTGGTTTGTATCATATCTATCTAATAGACTCCAATTTGTGCATGTAAATGGAGAGTCCTCTTCACACACTGAGGTTAATTATGGAGTTCCACAGGGTTCAGTGCTAGGACCAATTCTGTTTACATTATACATGCTTCCCTTAGGCAGCATCATTAGAAGACATAGCATACATTTTCACTGCTATGCAGATGACACCCAGCTCTATCTGTCCATGAAGCCAGATAACACACACCAATTAGTTAAACTGCAGGAATGTCTTAAAGATATAAAGACCTGGATGGCCGCTAACTTTCTGCTTCTTAATTCAGATAAAACTGAGGTTATTGTACTCGGCCCTGAAAATCTTAGAAATATGGTATCTAACCAGATTCTTACTCTGGATGGCATTACCTTGGCCTCCAGTAACGCTGTGAGGAACCTTGGAGTCATTTTTGACCAGGACATGTCCTTCAAAGCACATATTAAACAAATATGTAAGACTGCTTTCTTCCATTTGCGCAACATCTCTAAAATTAGAAATATCCTGTCTCAGAGTGACGCTGAAAAACTAGTTCATGCATTTATTACTTCCAGGCTGGACTACTGTAATTCATTATTATCAGGATGTCCAAAAAACTCACTGAAAAGCCTTCAGCTAATCCAAAATGCTGCAGCAAGAGTACTGACAGGGACTAGAAGGAGAGAGCATATTTCTCCTGTTTTGGCTTCCCTTCATTGGCTTCCTGTTAAGTCCAGAATTGAATTCAAAATCCTGCTCCTCACATACAAGGTCTTAAATAATCAGGCCCCATCTTATCTTAATGACCTTGTAGTACCATATCACCCTATTAGAGCACTTCGCTCTCGCGCTGCAGGCCTACTTGTTGTTCCTAGAGTATTTAAAAGTAGAATGGGAGGCAGAGCCTTCAGTTTTCAGGCCCCTCTTCTGTGGAACCAGCTTCCAGTTTGGATTCGGGAGACAGAAACTATCTCTACTTTTAAGATTAGGCTTAAAACTTTCCTTTTTGCTAAAGCATATAGTTAGGGCTGGACCAGGTGACCCTGAATCCTCCCTTAGTTATGCTGCAATAGACGTAGGCTGCCGGGGGGATTCCCATGATGCATTGAGTTTTTCCTTTCCAGTCACCTTTCTCACTCACTATGTATTAATAGACCTCTCTGCATTGAATCATATCTGTTATTAACCTCTGTCTCTCTTCCACAGCATGTCTTTTATCCTGTCTTCCTTCTCTCACCCCAACCGGTCGCAGCAGATGGCCGCCCCTCCCTGAGCCTGGTTCTGCCGGAGGTTTCTTCCTGTTAAAAGGGAGTTTTTCCTTCCCACTGTCGCCAAAGTGCTTGCTCATAGGGGGTCATATGATTGTTGGGTTTTTCTCTGTATCTATGAAGCGCCTTGAGGCGACTTTTGTTGTGATTTGGCGCTATATAAATAAAATTGAATTGAATTGGCTCTTTTGTCTTTGTCACTGTATCTGTGTACCATCGCTGTGCTCCTCCTTAGTGTCTAGCCTGTTAATTCCTGGAGGTTTTAGCTTTGCAGTTTGGTTCCTTCTGGATCTTAAAAAAATACCTGCAACTTCTACACACAACTTAATAAAAGGTTAGTTTACTTAGGTTTTCCGAAACTCTTGGATTTGTATCTAATTCTAACCAGTATTCCTCTGAGATTTGATCACATTTATATGCATCCTAAAACTAAAAACCTTTTTTTTCCCTTGTAATGTTAAAATTGAAACATACTCTTTGAAATCCCAACAAAAAGAATTAATCTTGCACGTTCAAAGCTTCAGCCGTTTAGCATATGTAGCCCATATTTGCCTGGAATATTAAAATGACATCTAGCATTTTCGTACATGTCAGGAAGCTAAAGTAGCTGTGGCTATCCAGCTACAGTTGATGCAATCTGCTGGCAATAGCAGTTATTCAGCTGAAATAAAAGTCTACCTCTGTGTGAAGTGAGGGGTCTTCATTTTGAAAATGACTTGTGCTGTTTCTCACATTGCATACTCCTGCTTACTATTTAAGTGTGACTACATGCTGGGAAAATGTAAAGTAAAAAAAAAAAAACACTGACAAAATTATCTGTTAAAAACCCACACTCAAAAGTTTCCACTTTGACTACAATGGAAGGAAAAGACCACCAAGAATTTTTATCCACGGCTTCTAAACTAATTGTAATGCCACGTTATGGCTCGGTCACACGAAACTAAAAATAGTATGGCAATCTCCATGCAACTGGTGGACATTGCCCACAGATTGCATTGAGTTTTTAATAACAACATATTTGCACAGGTCGCCTGGTGTGAAGGAACCTGTCTCTAAATTGCTCTCCAGCTGCTTACCAACTACTTGTATTCTAGTTATATAAAGAAGCAGCAACTATGGCACTTTTTTTAAAGAAATTTCTGAATTTGTGTTTCACATCTATCAGGTTCTGGCTGGACTGTGAATGGAAGTAGTTAATATGAGTTTCTGTTTAATTCATCAGAGCCAAATGTTGCAAATTTCTATTTCAGTTTTGTGCGTTCACTTTGAAACAATGCTACCCTGTAAAAGTATGTATTACACAGATAAGCATGCAGTATACATTTTGTACTGAAACTATACTAACAATATAAGACACAGTGATGAATCATTGTTCGTTCACCATGTGTCAAACAAATGTAGAAAAGCTAACATAAAGAGGAAAAGTAACTAAACCAAGCAGAAACAGATTCTAGAAGAATAAAAAAGGAAATATGAAATGAAATGGAAAGCACTTTTTTTTTTTTTTTTACCTGTAACCTGGAAAGTGCATTTGCCTGCTCCAGCCTCATTGATGACATTACAGGTGTACTCGCCCCAGCCATCACGATTTAGGCTGCGGATGGTGTACTCTGTCTCATCTCGCTGGGCGTCAAAAGCTCCCGCGTGGAGCAGCCGGTTAGAGAGAAGCCACTCGAAGCGCAACACACGGGAGGGGTGGGCTCGCAGCACTCTGCAGGTCATCACTACGGGCCTTCCAAGACCCTGACGCATCTCCATGAAAACAGGCTCCACTGTTGGAGGGTCTGAGCAGGAGACACAAAAGCTCAGGAGAGTTCACAGATATTTGACAAGGACAGAAAAGTGTGTCAAGGATGAAAAAAAAACAGAAAAAAAAAATACTTTGGATGAATAAAGACAAGAAGAGTGAGGTTAGGGCACCAAAGTGAGAGCAAGGACAAACACCTGGAATAAAAAAAAAAGGGGGATACATATGACATGAATATAACCTTGCATATTTAAAAACACAAACAAGGACATTTTTTAAAATGTAACACATGCACAATGATTTCAAGCGATGTAGTTGATGTTCACTGACGATCTACAAATGACAAAGCTGAAAAGATGTTTTTTTTAATTTAAAAAAAAAAAGTGATATTTAAGCAAACTGTAGAAAACAAACTAAACTGCAAATTCAATACACTTCACCAACAGATGAAAAATGAAAACAATTGTGGAGAGACCGGTAATAGCTGCCAGAAGATCAATTTCGCAAAACGACTGGGACAACTTTTGAAACAAAAACCAGTTGAACTTCACAGAAAATTGGTTATCTGGATGATAAAATACACCTCAAACTTTCAGAAAGTAAAATTAATAACTTATTTGAGTAACTGACAGGCTTTACCTCATCCCCCCCAACACAGAGAACACAGTGGTAAATAATTTAGCCACATTTCAGTGAGTGAAGTCAGGAGCTAAACGACCTTGCTGCAACCCCGAACTTGAATCTGCAAAAGTTTAATATGTGTGGGTGATGTTTTGCAAATGTTTTGCCAGACTGTGTGCACGGTGACACGTGTGGAGGGTTTTTTTTGGGTGAACAAAATGGGTGTAAGCACTTGTGTGTGGAAGCACTGAAAAGGTTATGAATAATTTCCCCATTTTAAGCGTCTCTGCTCCTGACACGCTCATACAGATGCTTGACAAAAGTCACGACGGGGCTTGAAAAACAACAAGACTATGGAGGAGCAGAGACAGAATGACATGGAGCCCCTTAATTGCCTGAAATTTGCATAATTCCTGATAGAGTAAAGGAGAGGCGGTAACTATAGCCAAGGCCGGGGATGCTGTTTTTCAAAATGTAGTCTGTTACAGATCACTGATTACCTGATTGAAACTGTAATCTGCAACATAATCTTCGACATTATTCACACTCGGTAATATAATCTAATTAATGAGCCTTCCATATTTGATAGGGGAATGCAATTAAATGAACAGTGTATTAAAATTTACAGGATATAATTTGATAACAGTATTAACGTCATTATCCACAACCTTAATCAGCCATTTTTTTTTTTCATAGGATGTGCAAAATTCTGAGGCTTTATTTTGACGGTTTGAACGTTGAATGTGTTTTCAGCAGAACCTTTTTTTCTCCACTTTTGCACTTAATTGAGTTTGCTTCACCCCAGGATCTTAGAGCAGGGGCACGTCTACGAGGCCAGTCAAGTGTACAGGGAAACGTGGGATGTAAACATCACAGTGAATGCAAAATAATACACTGGCATAAAACGGTCCAAAGTGGGATTTTCCATTCTTGCCCTCAGTGCTAATTATCTCTCAACACACAGCATCCTGCTATTCACTCATGAGTCACAATGATTAATGACACACCATTAGATCAGATAATGAGTGGCTGAAATGTAAAAATAACCAAAAAAACCTCATAACACTAGGTGATAGGAAGAGTAAACACAGATCTTTCAAGAGGTTTGGACTTAATGGAAATAGAGATACAAGTTTGTCTCCTTCACCTGATTTTGTTCACGGAGAGTAAAGTGGTTTTCATCACCTCTGAATGAAACAGCAATCAGTTCCTTCTTCAATTGAGCATTGCCTGGGCTTTTACCCAAACCCAAAAGGCTTATCTCTGACTCCAAAAAAGGTCTGGAATTCTACTTATCACATTAAAATTGTAGGTTTGTGTGGTGCAGTGAATCACAGTTAGCTCCGCAGCCTCCCTGAGTGGCACTAGACCAAATTGCAGTAAGTGCAGTTCCACTCACACAGAGAGACAAATGAAGATGCAGCAAATAAAGAAAAAAGAAAAGGGAAAATCTCTTATATAACCAAAACATCCTTTAAACAAGGGCACATGCCTCATCACCCCCTGTGCATTTCCTGTGAAACAGCTGCCTGGCGAACTCGAGGAGAAAGGAGCAGAAAGGTCCTTTGTGATATTCCCTGAGCAGTGCTCGCCATGGTTAGCGTAGCAGTGAGGGTGACGTGTGCTCAGAGTTGCAGTAAGTCGCAGGCTCGGGGAAAACCCTGAGCGCTAGCTGAAGTGCAATCCATCATCAGTCACTAGTGGGTACCTTGACAGTAATGTGGAGAAAAACAACATTTAGGAGCGCTCAGGTCTTGTCCCCATGGTCCATGAGCACGGACATCTACAGGGAGGAGGCCTGAATAAAGACTCACGTGTACCGAGAGGAAGGGGTGTGCATGTTTGTTTTGTGCATGGAAAGCTGAGGTGTATTGTGTCCACCTACGTTTCTGAAATACCGTCCGCTTGACTGGTTAACAATAAACTTGAGCTTCAATCAAAATGGATTCCATTTTTCTTCTGCCTGTTTCGAGTGGGGAAGTGTCAGACGTTTATTTGGTCCCTATTTTTCTTTCATCTATTTTCTTGTCTGACAGTAATCCCTCAGGGCAGCCATTTTACATAAAGTTAAAGTACCCATACAATGATACAATTACAAATCTTTCATCCAAAATTTTAATTAAATGAGGCAACGTGAGTTTTTAAAATGTACTTCAAAGAAAACAAAAAAAGGCACTTAAGGCAGCATAAGGAATGCCCCAGACAAAATCTGTGACATTATTAGTCCAAGTTCCTCCCCCCAAAAAGTAGATATTAACAACATTATGGATTCTCCAATAATAAATGACCAGCACAAACAAATAAAAACTGGTTTTCAGTACAGGAAAGGTAAAAAGATATTGACTTGGTTGCTGAAGTGAATGGTGTACAGTGTTAATTTTCACTGCACTATATATGCTGTGTATAATACCACAGTTATGTTGGTATTATCGGATTTGTATCTGCACACTGACATCTGATTCTCGGGTGTTCAATGTAAAAATAGTTAAGACCATCACCAAACTTCATGATTTTACCCCAAATAAAAAAGGAGCTGTTGCTTCTCAGTCTTGATAGGTTGACCAAAGTCAGTGGAAAAAAGTTGTGGAAATCGACATTATGCGAGATCAAAAACAGGGAAAAATGTTAAAATGCAGAGTGTTCTCTCTGCTACTGAGGTACATATAACGTGGTGTAAAAAAGTGTTTGCCCCTTTACTTGATTTCCTAGTGTTTTTCATATTTGCCACACAAACACACCACGTTTCAGATCATCACACAAATTTTAAATATTAGACAAAGATAACCCAAGTAAATTCAAAATGCAGTTTTTAAATGCTGATTTCTTCTATTAAAGGTTAAATGTTATCCAGACTTACCTCGCCCTTTGTGAAAAAGTAATTGCCCCTGTTGTTAAAACATGAAGTAACTGTAACCACATTTTAAAAGAGCTCAAAAATCAACACATCATGCTATGACCTAAAGGATCACCTGAGAAACAAAGTCACTGACAGCCATCAGTCTGGAAAAGGTTACAAAGCATTTCTAAGACTTTGGAACTCCAGTGAACCACAGCGAGAGCCATTATCCACAAATTGAGAAAAACTTCGAATAGAGGTGAAACTTCCCAGGAGTGACCAGCCTACCAAAATTACTCCAAGAGCACATCAACAACTCATCCAGGAGGTCACAAAAGAACCCAGAACAACATTAAAGCACCGCAGGCTTCACATATCTCAGTTAAGGCCAGAGTTCATGATTCAACAATAAGAAAGAGACTGAGCAAGAGAAGAATTGAAGGAGAAAAACACTGCTGACCAAAAATGTCTCACATTTGCCAAAAAAACCCATCTTGATGATCCCAGAAACTTTTAGGAAAATATTCTGTGGACTGATGAGACAAAAGTTGAACTTTCTGGAAGGTTTGAGTGCCGTTACACCTGGAAAAGGAACATCATACCAGCAGTAAAATATGGTGGTGGTAATGTGATGGTCTGGGTCTGTTTAGCTATCTCGGGACCTGGAAGACTTGCCGTGGTAAACGGAGCCATGAATTTTGGCGTCTACCAAAACATCTTGAAGGAGAATGTTCGGCCATCTGTCTGTGACCTCAAGCTGAAGCACACTCGGGTTCTGTACCAGGACAAGGATCCAAAACACAACAGGAAGACCACCTCTGAATGGCTTAAGAAAAACAAAATGAAGACTTTGGAGTGGCCTATTCAAAGTCCTGACCTGAATCTGATTGAGATGCTGTGGCATGACCCTAAAAAGGCAGTTCATGCTCTAAAACCCTCTGATGCGGCTGAATTACAACAATTCTGCATGGATAAGTGGGCCAAAATTTCTCCACAGTGCTGTAAAAGATTCATTGCCAGTTATCGCAATTTTGAAACTGCATTTTGTGTTTACTTTGGTTAACACGCATACGCATACACACACACACACACACACACACACACACACACACACACACACACACACACACACACACACACACCACTGTTGTGCTCTCATTATGCTACTAATATAGGTCTTAATAGCACATCTAAATTTATTGCAATTTAAGCATAGACAAACTAGACAAACCAGGAGAGGATTATGTGACATCGCAAGCGCTAACTGCTCAGATATTACTGATATGTTAGGCCCCAGTCACACAGGACTAGATACCAGCTGGCAACCTTCTGGCAATATCTGGTCACTAGGGATAAATATGTATTATCGAATTGGTGAGTCATTGTTGGAGGTTGCTGGCTAGGTGAAATCAGTCCCAAAGAGGTGTTACCCTAAAAAATTCCTTGTGATGCCTTGGTTACCATTTTTTTTTGCATGCAACATGCAGATAGAAATGCCTGTAAACACTTGCTAACTCCCAGCTGGTTGGCAGTAAGACTTAATAAAGTGGAATGCTAACTGGAAACGGAGACTGATTGATAAGCACAACTTGTAATTTAAAGGAGAACATTCTCAATTTCCAGTTTGTGCTGCACATTCACTGCAAATGCAAACCATTAGCAACTGAATGTGACAGGTGAGACCTGAGTCTGGGAACCGCCCCTGGAGGGCGGAGCTGGTCTTTACCCCTTCATAAGCTCAGGTGTGGGCAATTAGCTATCCTCTAGCGAACCTGAAGCTGTGAGTGCCTGGTCCAAGCTGGGCAAGTTGGTGTTTTTAATTTCTTTCTATGAAAGCTTGATCTTTAGTGTCTTTCCCATTTGGGGTTATGTGTGAGTTGCCGTCCCTTTTTAACCTCGATTTGTTTTTAAACGGTTCCCCGCAGCGCTTATCCTGTCTTACGGGCAATCATACAGTTTTATCGTTTTTATCAAAGTAAAGTTTTTAATTGTTTTTAGGTGCCGCTGTTACACTGTTACTTTTATTTTGTATTGAAAATTAAACCCTTTTTAACTGACTGTGCGCCTACGGCTCTGCCCAATTTTAAATAGGTACCTACCACGGGTCACAAACGGTAATTTGCTGGTGTCCAAAGCATTTGCAAGGAGGTTTTTCGTGCAGCAATTTTACCTGGCAACTGCTAGTCAACTCTAGTATGTACACATTTTTCCTTACTATGACATCACTAGGCCTGACTGCTAAAGCTCAGCCATGCAGGGGCTTCAGCAATTAATTTCACAGCAACTTCTATTAACATTGGGCAAACACTTGCCAACCTGTTGGGTAATTTTCCCCTTGCGACTTGTTGTTATCAGGTGGTTGCTGATTGACTTCTGGGCCTGTGTGACTGGGACCGTAGCCACGGGGAGAAGATAATGACTAGTAAACATGCTATTCTAGTGAAAGCAACATGTTTGAAGATCAAGGGCATACTGGAATTATGCCATGATGATATAGTTATATGATATAGTTTTTTGTTTTTTGTTTTTTTTTTAACCAGTGCAGGGGAAAAAATGGGTAAAAAACAAATGCCTTATACATTGGATTAGTTTTAGGTCATTAGATTAAGTCTTTGCTTTCATATAACACATCATATTTGATCTCCATAGGCAGTGATTTAAATAACAGTATCTGAGACATTAGAAAGGCAAAGTGTTGAAAAGATTTCAAAACTGAAAATGTGAAAAAAAGTTGCTGAATCTGTTCAAATACCATTTTTTGTAAGGAGCCAGTTTCCAGAAAGGTTAAAATGTATTGTTATCCTTCATTGATATAGATGTTTGTGATGTTAAAAGCAGAATATTTACTTACAGTAATGGAGTAGATACCTCCCTACATTTATTGTTTGAACTTACATGTGACATACCAGCGTTCAATTCAGAAAAATGTGGCATTTTATAGAACTTCAGCAGCTGTACGTGGGCGTATAAAAGCAAAACAAAAGCCTTGGGCTCAGATGCAACGAAAAGCGTTCTTGTGGGAGAATAACCTTTGTAGCATAGCATGCTTCAATATGAAGTCCTGATAGAGCAAAAAAGCATTCATTAGGAAGTCAAACAGATATATATGGAATATAAAATGATAACCCTGATTTATAATGAGCCTCTGTGTTGAATAATGTAGGGGACGCTTCTCTGCATCAGTACGCCTTCCTTCCCTCATGCTATAGCCACTGCAATCAAAAAATGAACTTGCGCACCATCTGCATTAGCATATTGTTATTATAACATAGGGATAATTTATGAACCTAAATATACAATTAATGATAATCAATGTAGATTTTTTAGCGTGACGAGTGGCCTGGTGATCCACTAATAGGTTTAGCTCACTCAGTAACCAAGTTATAAATTATTCTGTCAAAGCCGTGCACAGGCTTCTGTTTACAACCTACATATTCACTGACCTTTTCTGGTGTGGATTCGATGCGCCTGATCAATTCAATATTGTTCCACAAAAAGGGTTATTAAAATTTCATCCCCAAATGCGTGGTGTGAGCACTGCTGTAATGCAAAAGATTAATCTGCTGGTGTTAAGTTGGCGTTAGGCTAATGTGAGTCGCTCTAAAATGATTCACATTAGAGTGGGCCTCAGGGGCCGGCATTGCAGCCCTTCTTGATGCAGAAAGGAAAATTAATTAAAAACAATAATCGTGTAATTCTGCTCATTACTTTTACCCAGGCTGTAACTTCTTTATCCCACTGTGTCTTTTTGATGTATGTCAGATAGTCAGGTGCTTGCTTAAGGGGACTACTGCACGGTTGCATCAGGCAGGTGTCATGGGCAACGCAAGGAGCAACAGAAGGGAAGCCTGTATAAAAGATTCCTGTGCATCTGGGCCGAAGTAGAACTTGATAACTCACTCTGACAGACAGTGGTATCTAGGACAGAAGACCACTCTATACCTCTTCGTTTTCCATTTCTTTTTGCTTCTTCACTTCCTCTCTCAAGTCCCTGGACCATGCCAAGTCAGTTTGACTAAGAACATTAGGGTGTCACAGCTTGGGATTTGGCGTTTGCAATTCTATTAGAGCGTCGACTCTAAAGGCAAACGTCTTCCATTCCCTCTACCTCTCCTCCTGGCGTCGCCTCTGCCAGCCAACAGATGCAGGTTTTTACATATCAAAGCTGTTGACTTGCCAGAGTCATTTCTTCACGCCTCTAATGCTCTTTGCTTCAGAGGACTGTACCTCGGTCCCTTGATCAAGTTACTAAACGCGGCTTTGCACATGGCTCACCACCAAAGGCGGGTGGCTCACGCTGGGACCTGGAAATGCAGGCGAGAAAAGCATCTCAGAGGGATTGGCTTGTGCTTACACACCATGAGACAGGCCAAGTGAAAGAAGGGAGGGGGCATACCGACAGGCGTATGGAGGAAACAACAAAAGCCGGGCCAGACCGTGTTAATAAAGTAAATTCTTAAGTGAAGAAAGACGATCAAAGGTCCATGTATTTGGCAAATGCAATCAGCAGCGTGCACTGAGGTGTACACAGGGTGGACGCGTTTCCCCAATATGCTCAAAGTGTGTCAAAGCAATCCAACAGTTCAAATGCAGATTGTTTGTGCTTTTTAAACTTGGGCTTTGATGCCAACTATTAATAAGTAAAAAGACTGACAAACAGAACTAGCTCTGAAGCAGGAACATGGCAGATTGATTTATCAATACCAAAGCCCTAATAAGTCTCTTCATTATGTGTTCTCCTTTGAAGATGGAGAACAGATGAAAGTGTTGTATGACATCAAGAACTGTAGCATCAGAGAGGTACTTTATTAAAATAATACTAGATAATGAGAGATAATTGCATTCTCAGAATAAATTGTGTTGAAAGGAACAGAATTATCTGGAGTGAATTGATGCGCTTCACTGCGAGTCTCATACTGCGTGTGTCGATGACGCAACTCCATGCCAAGGCAAATCCATGTTTGAGAAGGACTAGATTTAAAGGAATGCGTGTCTTTAAGCTGAGGTCTCGGAGTCTCGGTTTCTCCCTCCTTGCCTCTTGAGGCATGTCTTCTCCATCTGAGTGTCCCTATCAACAGTCACTCTCTGCAAGTGACCCTTCTGCCACAGTTGCACATACAGAGGGGAGAAAGCAGCAGCAGCTTGTGATAAGAGATGACCTTTCATGGTTGGATGTCAGAGGTTAGAAATACTGCCTGAAAGCATGTGTGATACTGACCTCGACTCTGAGATGGGGTCATTCAGAGGTTATAGAACTTCCGCTTGTTATGTTAAAAATATTGGCAAAGCTTTTAATGTATTTTTTAACATCTTTAACTTTATCATATTGGACTTAACTGGGGCCTACTCTAGAACCCTGGGTCTTGCCTTGAGATCATCGGTCATCCCAGACAGCTGGCGAGTTACTGATTCAGTGCAGTGAAACGTCTCTTTTACCTGTTCTGCTCTTAATTTTAGGCCTTAGTCATACATGTGTATATTGTCAACCATGTGGTTAGTGAGCGTTCCTGGAGGTTGCTGACTGGAGCCAGGTGAAATTGGTCATAAAGCAAGTGCTGCATTCAAAAAAACCTCCGTGTGATTTCTTGGGCCACACATTGCCTGTCGCATGTATATTACTTGTTTTACTTATGAGATAGCTTTATGATTGCACTGTAACAGTTTTGGCATTTTTATTATTATTACAAACAAGGATTTACATATTTGTAATTTTTTTTTTCATTACAGTGGTAAAACACACGTTTGTCTTGATTTTGTTGATAAACTCTGGTCATGACAGTGGCATCTTATTTACTTTAATAACCCACAGTGTTAAAGAATGTGGCCCAGGTACAGCCAGCAGACTGTATGTTTTAGGTTATGTGTTAGATACTGCATCTTTTACAGTGACATGTTTTTTGCTTAATTTCTTGCATACTATTTAAAAGTATTATTGGCAAAAAGACTAACCCAACTTAAACAGATCAAATTTAAATGTGTCAGAGTTTTTAAGTAGTTACTGATTTGCGGATGAAGTTGTAACATTTGAATGTGACGCAAAAGCAGAAAGAATTAATTCTGTCATGTTGACCAGAAAGCTTCAGCTTATTTGCCATAAGCTGATTTCTGGTGAGAGGGAAAAGCTGCATTATCCATTTTTGAACTATTAATAAATGAATAACAAATAAATGAAATACCTGGCTTTGCTTGTTGAATTTTGGATTCAACTATTTATTTGGTTCCAAAACACTGCCCTTGCGTGAGACAGCAGATCCAGTGAATGCTGCTAATTAATAAAAAGCATCTCAGAGTTTAAATCCGTTGTTTACTTTTCGGTGTCAGACTTGGGTTTGTAGGAAAGCCACTAACCTTTGATACGAGCTGTCATTGCTGCATAATCTTTATCAATTCAGCCCCAAATTTAAGACAGTCTTCTTCAAAGCGCATCAAAACTTCATTAACTCTCTTAATACAGACAAGTGGGTAACAGCTAAGCTGAAATGTGAACGCCACAGAAAAAGTACAATAAAACTCTTAAAGAACTGAGGGTAAAGTGTGGCGCTAAGAAAACAGCAGCTGAACTTCCTCTTCAAGCAAAATATCAGTAGTTGCTTGGGTAAACTTCTGTAGTTTTCTCTTTGGCAGGTCCAGTGTTGACAATACTTGATATATGCACCAAATTCAGTGTAATATATTTCACAATGTGCTTTAAAACAGCTGTGTTGCTGCTCAGGTTCCTTTTAGGTAAAGGAGTGAATGCATTATTTGAAACAGAAGAATGCATGGATTAACTAAGTGGGCCATGGAGAAAACAATGGAAGCCATGAGAGTTTATCCATTTCCTATGATAACTTGCCAGCGACTGGTAAGCACCCAGCATGGATGGCTTTCATTTCCTTCTTATCCATCTTCCCCTCTTTCTTTGGTGGAGAAAAACCTCCCCGAATCTTCAGTGAGTGACACTCCTTTCAATTCCTGGTGCTCATCCAAAATATTCCATTTGGATGTCCATAAATGAAGACGAAATGAATACCAGTGGCTAACAAATTAGCCGGTCACTAATTAGCTCTTAAGCTAATGCTGAATGTCATGTGTTAAAGGAGGGTAAAGGGGTGTCAATGAATGGTGGTGGCACGCAGTCTTCAGGTCATCACACAAACACACATCCAGGCCCTTTCAAATGGGGGCATCAGCATCAAGAGCTTTGTGTCTCAGTAAATATTAGTTCTGCTCAGCTCGCACTCAGCAGATATAGTCCTCAGTGTGGGAGGCGGAGTCAGAGCAGTTTCCTCTTAGACCTGACGGAGGGTACCAGGGGACTAGACTAATTTTACAGCCTTCAGAAAGAAATTGGATGGGTGCAAATGAAAAGAAATGGGTGAATGTTCAATTCTGGTCACACTGGACTAGAATAATTACACGGTATACAAAAGAAAATACATCACAGTAACAAATGGTGCACCACATGTACAAACACATTATTTCACTGCTACAAGTTATACCACAAAAATGCATTTCCCCACAAATTTAGACACATATAGAAAATACCCACAGTCTGTCAACTCACATTGTACAATCAGCTCCACTATGGCCTCCCGGGGCTTCACGTTGAACCCATTATACTGGCTGGTCTGGCAGCGGTACGAGCCCGTCATCTCCCTGGACACATTAACAATACGCAGCACGCCGTCGTAGCTCTCCATCTGCATGCTGCCGTCTGGCATGGGCGCTTCCTTATCCGCTCGCGACCACAGGATGATCGGCTTGGGCTTCCCTGAAACAAGGCACTCCAGCTCCACTGTGTCACCCTCGCGGGCCACCAGGGGAGACTTGCCCCGTGGGACTGTCAGGTTGGGGGGAACTAAGAAAGAGAAAAACAAAGGAGGGACTGATATGGGGCTCTAGAAAGTCAGCAGGCGGGATAAGAGGAAATAGTCAACTTGGGGAAAGTTGTGGCGAAAAAGGTATGGAGGGGGAAGCGAATGAGCATCCAAAGTTGCGATGGCAATGAAGCGGCATCTCAGCAACATACACAGCTTTTATGGAAGCACCATGCGGATATTAGCAACAGTAATGTCTAACGGCTGGGACTAGACAGTCTGAACATGTACTCTATGCAAAACCACCACGAAGGACAGCAGTGAGAAGGTTTAATGCTATCAAGCAATGGCAAACGATGAACAATGCAATGAGCGGACAAGCAAATTCTAAATAGTTAATGACAGCCTTTATTAGCTAAACAAGTCCAGGTACTAAAAAGACTAAGGAATGTAGACCATGCAGTAAACTACAGAGTAAGAGTTCTGTTTGCACATCCACTCTGAATGCATGAAGATCAGGCAGATTAGGCCTCAAAGGGATTAGTCCAGTGAAATCTAAGACATAGTTCACAATCAGCGCAGCAACCGATGTTCAACTGGATTGAATAAAACAGTTACAAAATAAACATGCAGAGGAGAAAAGTAAGACATGATATTTATATATATATATATATATATATACATACATATGTGTATATAAAACAAAAGCAAACCAGCAGTTCAACAGTTTGTAAAGCACTCCTGTTGCCTTTGATGCCAGGAGTTAGATTGATTCCAAGCTTGTGTTTATACATGATTGTGGGTCATTGTAAATCACAAAACCGAGAGAAGAGATTTCTTTGTAACTACAAAGTCTGGACCGTCATATGAGCTATCCTTACACTTCTAATACACTCTCAGCAGTAGCAGCACTGGCATTACAATCAACAGCCAAACAGCACTGTTACTTTCACTGTCACATTTTCATCATCTCCTCACTTTCCCATCACAAAACTATTTTTCTGAGATGTTTTCCACAGCTAAAATCACTTTAACATTCATAGTTGCATCATCGCAATCAATCGTCACAGCTTTTTACTTCCCTACCCTCCTCCTATCCTTGTCGTGCAGCCACTCAGTCTCAATCTAGCACCCCATAATTTAGAGCATTTACAAGAGAACCCTCCCAAAGGTGATGCAGCACTGAGCCTGGCCATGTAACAAAAATATGACCCAATAAATAGATACCTGCCTTTTTTACAACAGGTATTTTAGAGTCTGGGTGAGTGCAAACAATTAATAATAAAAAAGAGGAAGAAGAAGATTTGCAGATATCCTTGAGTGTGTTTATGTGTGCATCTGTCTTTTCTAAGTGTGGAAGGCAGGATATCTAGCAGGTTGGATCAAACAGTCTGGTTCCTCACCAAGCATGCTGGCCAAGTAAATTTGTTTAATTAGTAAACCTGGCAAATTGCGCGGGCTCCTAGAGTGCTGTGTATGTGTATAAGTGTGTTCGTGTGCGAGTCCAAATCATCAACAGACTCCAGCTCTGTTTTGTAGCACTGTTCCCAAAAATAGTTTACAGCCAGCAATTTGAGGAGTGAAAATCTTCTCAGCAATGATGAAACCGTGTCGTGCTTCCCTGATGATTTTCGAATCACTGTCATTCTGCCCAAACAATGCTGCAGCTGGAATGGAGTCAAGCCACATTGGAGTTTCACAGTGATGAAATCACCAGCAATCTCACGAAAACGAAACAGAGTCCAGCTATATTTCTTTGAACCCCATTTTTTGTGTGGGTAAGAGGTGAGAATCCTGCAGCCGTTTCACTGCTCCAGCTCCAGGTCAGATTCCTTTTGTCCTCCCCCCAGAGTCTTGGATAAATGATCACACTGTCAGAAATAGGGATGGGTATTGATAAGATTTTCACGATTCCGATTCCATTTTCGATTCTGTTTAACGATTCGATTCTTTATTGATTCTCTTATCGATTCTTTTTAAAAAAGGAGAACACTAAGGTCGATTAGCTTAGAACTTTGTTTTATAGAAATTTAGGAGTAACATGGCCTTACAAACCCAACAGTGAGATCTTAAGAGATCCAGCCTACAGCTCTTCAATGGGGTGTCACAGGGTCCCCAGGAAAAAAATTGTAAATATAAAATAATAAAATAAATATTCTTCTGTAGCAATAACAAAGTATAACATAAATTATTCTGTAGCAATTACACAAGAATATCCAGTAATGTCCCTGCCTACAATTAAACACATTCACTTAGCGAAAATCGGGGGCATCTGCTGTGGCAAATGGGTGCAAGCCTTTTACCACAAACTTAGTCACTGCTCGGTGACATTCGTCTATCCTGGCCTGAAAGGAGACGCTACCGGTAGACTGCAGCGACAACTGCCAGCATCTGAGCCAGCCAGACTTTGTCTGTCTCTCTCATCATGGTCACCTAAATGCACAGTAATGGCAGGTTTTGTAATAAGGCAGATCGCGCTAACATAATATGCACTGTTAGTTGATTATTTACCTGCCGCATTAACAGGAGAGGACGTGCAAACGTTACCGCTGCTGCTGGGTTGAGATTCACGAATCCGGAGCGGAATTAAAAACACAACATTCATTTAAGGTTATCGCGTGTTTTGTGAGCAAATGCTTTTGCATATTCATAGTGTTTCCTCCCTTAAATGAAATATCTACTTTGCAGGTATTGCAAGTTGCCTTGTTGTCATCCGTTCTCGTAAAGTATAACCAAACTTTTGAGCATTTGAGCCGTGTTTCCTGCCAGGTAAATGACGCGCCACAACGTGGTGACGTCATTCGGGGCGACTGGAATCGATAAGGGAATCGTTTGCAAAAATGGCAAAAAATTCCAAGGAATTGAAACAGTGGGAACCGGTTCTCAACGAGAACCGGGTTTCGATACCCATCCCTAGTCAGAAACAAGGCAATCTCACGATCCTCCGTATTAGGTTGTGCCTTTTAAAGACTCTGTGGCACCATAAAATTAGCTCATTGTTGAAAGCTCGGCAATTATGACCAAAAATTGAATAAATTTGCTGTCAGACAATCTTATTCGCGGATTTTTTTTCTTTTAAGAATGAGAACAAAGCTGCAATTATTAATTGATTTAAAAACTGGAAATAAACAATGTTTGGAGTAATGGGATAAACATGTTAGCAAATGCGTGGCCACTTCCATGAGGCACGGAGAAATAAATGGGCTACAGAATCAAAACAATGAGCTGAAAAATACTAAAAAATACTAACATTCTGTAGAGTTGGATGATAATTCTCTATGATGACATCACAGTACTTTCATTTTCTGTCATTCCAATAACATCTATTACTACAGTATCTGGATAACAGGTTTTGATTACTGTAATACAAGAAATGAAAAGCTATTACCTAACTCCGCACATAAACCAGATCATGAGCCAGTGAGTAACAAAAAAAACATGCTGGTGTGATTTGCATGAAATAATGAAGCCTGGTCATTCATAGATAAAATACTGGCATTGTGTTTGGCACTACAGAAAGAAAAGACCCTCCACAGAGCCAGTGATGGCGGACCCTCATTTCATCCTTGCACATTTGCTGATTTTTTTTATTCACACAATGTCTCAATTTTAACAGCAAAGGTTCAAATCCACTTTGCTATTCAGAGCATTTCCTTGGGTTAAAACAATGAAGTAGTGAGTTTGAAAGGACAGGAGAGGAGCAGCAAGCATCCATTAGAGTGTGGAGGAGAGGTTTATTCACCGAGTTGCCATCATTATACCTGGCTTCTCCACTGCCCAGATTAGGCAGGCAATTACAGTTTGTCTACCTGTTGGGTTTGGCAGCACAAATACTGGCTATCAGCTGCCATTGTCTCTTCTCACACCACGATGAAAAAAAAAAACAGACAGGCATACATGCACTCAGAAACTCGCACGTCCTTCTCTCTTGCTTACTCTGTACATTACTCTTCCTCTTGCTCTGTTTTTTCCAAGTGAACACCCTGCCTCAGTGTTTGAGTCTGACCACTGCGATGCTCAGTGTGGAAGGGAGCCTGCTACTGGTTTTCACTGTGCTCTCATTGTGCCAGAGCCATCCAAATGCCAGTGATGCCTGCAAGGCATGCCCGCTGTGTGCGTACGTCTTTGCAGTGCGCGTGCGTCCGCGTGGTTAATGTCTCTGCACGTGCACATGTGCATGTATCGCTCACTGCTTCTCTCCTCGCCCACGGGTGACACCATGCTGTGATCCTGCCTCAGTTCCTCAATGAGATGCGATGCTTCTTCTCTTTGCTATGGAGCAAAAACACTGTGCGTATGTATCTGTAGGTTTATGGGTTAAATCAAGATAGGACCTTCTAGTCTGGCCTCAGCACTGCGCTGGAATGATCCTTCAAATGTAGCTTTTAATTATGATCCATCAGCACCGCAGCAGACGCAGAACAACATGAGCTAACTGCAAAAAGGTAGAAATAACTGGCACTTTGAATTTTCTTACAGCGACAGGATCCAGAGTGATGTTTTAGAGAATAAACATTCCCACTGCCCCCTTTTTTCGGGTAAGTGCTATGACATCACTCCTCGTCACCATGGCAACATAGTGCTCTCTACTAAACCAGGTCCTGCAGTGTGTGTGTGCGTGTGTGTGTGTATGCATGCATGCATGAGACTGTGTGCTCAGACAGCTTGAGGCCAATGAGTTGGTCACAATGTGACAGGACTCTGTTCCTCAGAGTCCTGATCCTCTGTGGACAGAGTGAAGAGTCCCATAGGTGCACTGTGGACATGTTTTTGAATCTGTGTGTTTCTGTGTGTCTGTTTTGGGGGAGGCTGTATCTACACCCTGAGTCGCAATAAATATACACAGATGTGTTAAATTTGGAAGAGTGCACCCACAGACTGCTGTGACACACCAGTGACAAGACTGACATAACAATGTGTGCGCGTTTGTGTGTGTGTGTTTTGAGCTCTGTGTCATTCCCCTGAGATTTCATAACCTACAATCAATCTCAAAAACTCTTCACATGGATCAGACTGTAGCACAGCAGATTTTATACCAGTGCCTTCTTTTTTTTTTGTTTAACCAACAAAACAGAATAAAAGAAATGTCCAGTCTAAAAACAAATGCATGCAACCACTTTTCTACTGCTAAGCGGGGAACAACTCCCATGGATGGCCCACAGTTTATGTAAATTGTTCAAGGGGCCTTCACAGTAGTTAATGAGGGAGGGAGAGTGTTTCTTATTCATGTTTCTCAGATTTTCCCAGCTGCACGGGGAGGTGATTTCCCAGATGGTCACCTCCATAAAGCATGACTGCAGGTGTTGCGGTGGAGGCTATAGGCAGGTACACTGAGCACAAATGCAGCAAGTTATCTCATCTTATTCAAATATGTTGTACTCTGAAAAAATCTGAGCTATGGATACACCCCTGCTATCCAACGTCTCCAAACATCCACATAAGTGTGTTTATTAACAAACTGAAGTTTTTATTTGCGCTGACACTCTGGGCAACGGTAATCTACCACAGGAACATCACAGGTGCTGTGCTGACATATTGCGCCCAGCGCCATTGTATAAGTGGCATCTATTGTTGTCATATGGTGGATTTCTCAGGACAGTGTCCCAGCTGTGGGACAGCTGGTAAGCCCCTTCATCGCAGTTCATCGCTCACTGTTAGTCTATTGGGTCGTTCATCCAGTTTTGGGAATTGGTTCCTGTGTGCAGTTTATAATTTCATTTTCAAACCTTGGATTAATGAATTTTAGATTTTAGATGTGACTGCTCTACAAGACCAAAGACAAACTTGTTATTCAGGCCATTTGCTCAGTTGGAAAGATTTCTGTCATCTGTCACGTGACATTGCCTCAGCATACTGAAGGTGATGGAGCTGGGATCTGCATTAAAATGATATATGCAATTTCGAACTTTAATGAAAAAATACAACCAAATAACTAACTGCTCTCTAAGGATTTAGGGATGTAAATAAATGGTCAACTCAGCAGAAAATGAATGTACTGTTCCATTTCGTTCCACCTCTTGTTAACATGTGATGCGAATGACAAATAAAGCTCCTTGAATCCTTGAAAGCTCTGCTGTAGTAGGTGGTCACATGAACCCTCCCTTTGAAACTACTACCCCCCACAGTGTTTATAACATAATTATAAAGTGACTTTTCACACTGAATTGTTCAAATAATTTTTAAAAATAATTTAAATATATGTTAATAACCTGTTTTGTTGCTCTCCTCTGACCTGTGTTTCACAGTGTGCACCTCTTTTGCTGTGCTTTGCTCCAAACAGACACATGTGGAGTCAAGCAAAGCAGAGACCTGTGAAATGAAGGCACTATCAGTTAAGTTTATGACAACCCGTCACTATCTGTATGCTGTACTTTATGCTGGGTTAAAACTTTCCATTTGTTAATTCAAATAAAATCGCAACATTAAAATCTGATGGCCAGAGCACAGTAACATCTGTTCTTTTAAGCAAAGCCAAGCTGATTTGGTAGAAGAAAAAAAAGAAAGCGACTGGGTGGCTTACTGTGGCTTATCAGGGCTGGGGATTGTTATTTATTTATTTTTACTCTTGTGTAAACAACCTTTCTGGTTATAAGTGATACGAAGATTGAATTATGTGTGCCACAAAGCTTTTCAAACCAAAGTGCAAGTGCTAGCTCGTATGGCTCAATAGATTACCAGTAGTAGCTAAGCATTTCTTGGAAGGCAATCACACGCATAATTCATTTCATGCATTAAGCTTATGGAGTTAGAAAGTCCTGTTATTGACAAGAACATTCACTGTGTAGTATTTCTCAACTGCCAATGAGCTGTTACAGGATGAAGTGAGAGGTCAAACCAATGTTAGCAGCTCTCTCAGGTTCTTTGTTAAATAGGGAGCTTAATGCTCCAGCAACTACACTTAAACCTGCTACCAAAAACCTAGCACAAGACTAAACATTTTGCCACTTTTCTACACAGATTATTGGCCAGTAACCTTGAGTGTTTTCAACCACTAAAAACCATTTACAGTAGTTAAAGAGACAGCAAATAACAGCTGATAACTCTACTCATATGTAGAAAAAGTAGTAATATTGCCATTGTTACCGAGGTGATACACTACATGAAAAAATGTATTGGACAATACCTGTTAATTTTTGAATTCATGGGTTTTCAGTTCCATTGCCACAGATGTGTAAAATCAAGCCATGCAGTCTGACAAATATTTGTGAAAGAAAGTGTTGTTCTAAAGAAAACAGATTTCGAGCACGATACTGTAACAGGAAGCCACCACTATTCCAAACCAGTTTCTAAAACGTCTTCCCTTCCTTAGATCTTCCACAATAAACTGTAGGTGGTATTATTGCAAAATTAAATCATTTAGGAACTACAGCAACTCAGCCATGAAGTGGCAAACCATGAAAAGTTACAGATGGGAGCGTCTCTGAGTGCTGAGGTGAAAAATTCTCCGAACTTTGCTGACTCTAAACCTCCTTTAGCATTAACATCTGCACAAAAACTGTGCATCAGGATCTTCATGCATGGATATCCATGGCTGAGCAGCTCTTGTAAGTGTAAACATGTAGGTGGCCTTTACTTTTGTCCACACATGCCGTGTAACAATACAGTGCTTTTGGAGAACTTTCAACAATACAAAAACACTACACAATGCACTTGTAGATTTTTTCTTCATATTTTTACACCGTAAAAAGCCTGTTCTGCAGTGAAAGAGCATCGACATGCAACCAACACCATCAAGTGAGACACATGCCATGAAAATTTCATGTCCTGACGAGATGGAGGCGGGAAAAATAAAGGAAGCATCTCGTTTCCATTCACAGTAACCAAAAGAGCAGTTTGAACTTTTTCACCCTGTAGTTGAGTCAGGATGCAGACCAGGTTTCTCTTTATAAGGGTCAGTAAATTTGCTGCTAAAACAAGCACATCAGAGTGGTCAACAGCCAGCAGTCATGTTGTCCCTATTAGAATCACATGTGGCACAGTCCCTTAGATGATGGCAGATCATGACAAATCAGAGTCAAAAAGACGACATTGTGCATGAAAGGAGTACACACAGAGAGCGGCGGGCCTCCCCTGCGCGTCTGATGACTCAAATTTTGTTGTAGAAAAAGGCTTGAACACTGTGTTTATTAAACCAACTCATTTCTTAATCAACTGAGCACTTGAAATTGATTTGCTTAATTAATTAACTGCAGTAATTCTTAAGATTGACAGAGACACTGGGTGGTGCCAGGATTTCAGGTGTGAGCAGGTTGCTAATTGAGGGACTCATCAAAGGCAGATTTATCACCCGCGCAAGAGGGGTGACTTTCAGTCATGATACTTAGTTTGTGATCAATCGTGACGGTGATTTGTTGAATAAAAAAAAGTATCAAATGGGAGTCAAGGAAGCACAACTGTTTAAAAGATCCAAATGTAATTTAGGCTAGACTATTTTGATAATTACAATTCTGCTTTTTAGTGATTAGCTAAGTGGCTATCTGTGATCAAAATTAGCTTTAAATGTCAGAAATAAATCTGTAATAACTCGGCACGCTATTAAAATTTTATCTCTTAAATGTCCCACAGGTATTTCCGGTCTGAGTCCAAATAACATTTCAGAATGACAGTAATCACGTCATCTAACATAATCCAGCAAGACATAAACACACATTTTACACACAAGTTAATGAAAGGATTCATTCGCTTGTTCCTGTTAGAAGTTTATGGCATGTTTTACACTAATGCTCGTAACTCTTTTCAGCTGTTCCCTTGTCCCGTGGTTCTTAATCTTGACAGTATCCAAAGGGGAAGTCTGTGTCCTCATTTTCAGACACTCATAAATAAGCATTAGCACCGCAATCTCCGGCAGCTCCGGCGAGGAAAGAAGCTGCTTATTTAACGAGTGTGTGAAGACGGTAAACTGCTTATTACTGCCGTTTTGCAAAAAGGGAGAAAATCGAGAAATTCGTGCTCGTCGAAGGTTGAAAGAATGGAAAAATAATAGTTTTCACTTTAATCAATGCATCCTGTGGAGTGGTCTCTGGCTAAGCGCTGGTTTCGAATCTGGAACTAGAGGCAGTGTTGGAACAGCCAGCAAGTGTGACATTGTTCAGAGAAGAGATACTTTAAAGCTCAAATGCTTTCCAATCACTTCCCCTGTACGAAACCTTGGCAAACCTGTGGTAATCTCCTCTAAACACTTTTATTAAGACTTCTAATTGCAGCTCAGGCTTTCTCCCTCCAGGAAAACAGGCAGAGGCACAGAAAAAGGGCTTATTCACCCCACAACGAAAGAAACACGGCATCCTTTAGCAAACAGCCCAGTCACATCCAGGTAAAGCAGCAGGAATTTTAACCGGTAGAAACAAAATTCAGTATGTTATTTCCTGTGACAGGAACAGCTACTACAACGCAACTCTTTCATACTATTTCATACCCACATATTCGACCGGAGCAATGAAAGCTTAAGAAGCAATCAAATCTAAGCCTTAAGGAAAGCTTTCATTTCATATGATCACAAAAGAGCCAGTCATTTCCGTGGTTATTTTCTCAGTCAGACGGCGGTGTTCTACTTATTTATTTATTTAGTTTTTTTGCACATTAAAGGATCTGTGTTAATGCACTGGCATCGCCCAGGCACTCCGAAAGAAGAGAATGTGCTACTTAAAAGATAATGAGGAAACAATCTTGGCAGATGCGATTGATCCCACTGTTTTATAGCACAGGGATTATCAAAGGATTATCTAACAATAATTATGCACACAAGGTCGACACATTGCTTTCATGTTCACGCTGAGAGTGGCAGCCAGGTGTGTGTGATAGAAAAATAGTACAGTGAAAATGGGTAAGGCTGCGTGAGGGTGTAAATGTGGCTATCACCGTGTAGGCATATGTGTGTAAAAAGGGGACGTAAAGCTTGCTTGCAACCCGATCATCAAAACATCGCACAACCCAACAGTCACTTATCAGCACAGAACACATGCCAGGAAACTCAAAGCAAGAAAAAAGAGATATCTACAATGCCAGCAGCAACACCAACTCATGGGATTCCCCTCCACCCACCCTCTACATCCCCACCCCTCGAACGGAATCTGGAAGTTTGGGATGAGCCGAGGACAACCAGGAAACTCCCTCTTGGTGTCTGCGGGGTGTGGATATAAGGGGTGATTTCTCCCAGTGGAGTTAATTGATGATCAACACACCTTTGCAGCTCATTCACTAACCTCACATATACAACACAGATAGCACAGATAAAGACGAGCATTCCTGTGATATCACACGCATGAATGTATAATTGCTTTTGCTCTCTAACCACTGCGTTCGGCTATTACTGCAAAACCTCCAGGGGATAAGAAAGCACAAAAGGTATTGTTAGCTTTACTAAATGTGCTTCGTAGCAATCTTTTAATAAATCGGTCTCTGTTCTGTTGTCCGTGAAACAGTAGCTTTTTTTTCTTTTTGGATTTTGATTGATGTTAAAATCTAAAACAGTGGATAGAAAATAGAGTCAGTAAAGTTTCTTTTTTGACTATTGTGCTCAAGACTGAATACTGTTATCAAAGCTTACACAAAGTTTTTACTTTCTTTTTAAACAACTGACAAACAATAGAATGTCACAGAATCAGAAGGACACAATAAATGACTGGTTTTCTTTGAGTCAGACTCAATACGACCCATACTAAACTGTATCAGCTCGGTAGACAAGGTGGACTGGTATGTTGTTATTAATAGGCTATTAATGCCAGCCACTTGAACCTGTTCAAGTGCACATTACCACGGATGCATAATCACCCAGTCACATGGCAGCAACTCAATGCATTCAGGCATGTAGACGTGGTCAAGACGACCTGCTGAAGTTTGAACTGAGCATCAGAATGGGGAATAAAGGTGACTGAAGCGACTTTGAACATAGTATGGGTGTTGGTGATAAACGGGCTGTTTGAGTATTAAAGAAATTGCTGATCTACTAGGATTTTCTCACAAAACCATCTCTGGGGTTTAAAGAGAATGATCCAAAAAAAAGGAACGGGAAACTGAGGCTACAATTCGCACGCGCTAACAAAATTGGACAATAGAAGATTGGAAAAATGTTCCCTTGTTTGATGAGTCTCGATTTCCGCTTTGACATTCTGATAGTAACAACAAAGCATGAAAGCATGAAGCCAGCATCAACAATTCCAGCTGCTGGTGGTGTTATGGTATGGGGGATATTTTTCTGGCACGCTCTGGGCTACTTAGTACTCTCTGGGCATCATTTGAAAGCCACAGCCTAGCTGAATATGGCTGTTGACAATATTTATCCCAATATTTTACCCATATTCTGATGGATCTTCTGATGGCTGATTCCAGGAGGATAAAGCATCACGTCACAAACCTCAAATGTGATGTTGCTCCATTAATATGAACCCAGATTTCTGGGGAATGCTTCCACCAACTTTTTGAATCGATGCTGTGAGGAACTACGACAGTTCTGAAGGCAAAAAGGGGGCTAATCCAGCACTAGCAAGGTGAAACTGATGAAGTGGCTGGTGAGTGCATGTTAATTGGAACAGTCCTGAAAGCAGCCAGACAGATGGAAGGGTAACGGACACTTAGTGTCTGATTAGCTGGAGCAATGGAGGCAGTTTTGATTCACAAAGTTCAATTGAACACTTATTGCGATAGAAAGCTGTTGCTACTGTAATAATGTGTGCAGGAACAGAAGTCAAAGAGACATATTTATGACTATTACACAGTCTGGGAGCAATTACTAAAGTTTAGCCTGTAGATGTAGAAACAGCCTGTAGATATAAGACATTCAAATATTCTTAAACACAACACACACACACACACACACAGAATCTGCAGATAAAGAGTTTCTTTGAAAATATTCATCTTTGAGAGCATCCATCCATTTTTCTTAAGCCTATCAAGTTCAGGGTCACGTGGGCACTGAAGACTCTCAAAGCTGCCAGGGTATTCCATAGTGACTCGACATTGATAGTTTGCTACATAACCGCTCACACCCTTATGGATTTTTCCCTTTAGCTTTAGCTGAAGTAAAGCCATTGCACCAGTCTATTTTAGGGTTAACAAAGAGATAATTCACATCTATGACCAATTAAGAGTTGAAAATCGACCTCTCATGCATGTCTTTGATTTGTGGGAAGAAGCTGAAATACCCAGAGATAACACGGGGAGAACATGCAAGCGCCACACAACTTGAAACTTGTGAACTTGATACAACAAATCCCCAAACCTCACTGCAAATACGCATTTATTGTCAACCATTCTCTGAGACAGGAAAAATATGGTGATTGCACCATGTTGTCAACACCATAAGCAATGCTCTATTCATCTCCACTGTGATAGGACATCACATTGTGGCGGATATGTAATAACCTCACCAGACAGCATTAAAAGTATATGGGAACACATGAATTCGGGCAAAAGCACCCTTCAAAAGAAATCCTTTTTTTTTCTTGTAACTTGGCAACTATATCACACAAGTCCAACATATCCAGAATATTTAATTTCACTTCACTTACCCTAAAATCAGCAAGTAAGCTCTGTGTTCGCACGAAGATGGTAATCAACTCATTGAGACAACCTAAGATTTCCCAATCTAGCTACGCTGGGAGTGGTCACATGAAAGGTCAAGTTTACTGGCAGCAATCACACTGTGCCATATTTTAAGAAGATGATGAAACAAAAATATTAGAAAAATATTGCAGCCAAAGAAAAACTCTATATAGCAGTATTGTATTGAAGTTTATTTACTCATAACAAAACAAAACTTTCCTGAGAACTGACCTGATAGCAAGCAGTGAATTTATATGAGTTCATCTCTTATCTCAAACAAACTAGCTCTGGGGAAGGTTAAGTGTCCAGGATAAGCTGGTGTTATATGCTGGTAAGAGGTAAACCACCTATGTAACAAAAAAACCCCATTGGTAAAGCTGACGTTTCCTCTCTAAGCGCCGTAATACTGCCTGCTGATCCACTTTCATTGGACTGCCACCATTTCTATCCAACTTGAGCACCAACAACACTTGCTCTGATTCCAAACATTTTACATGCTAAATTAACATATTATTGCAGATATTAATAATCGCTAGATAAGTATCCATCAGCTGTCCATGCTCGTTAGATACTGAATACTCATTTTCATGCCAGTTTTGACCCACGAAATGTAACATGCTTGTAAGCATATATGGTTTAACAATGCAATGGAGGATTATGTAACGCTGTGACATTACAGCGCTTTATTTTTGGACCATCAGGAAATAAATATATTAAAATGATCTACAAAACTGATGGGACTGATGAGACAGTTAAAAAAATTGAAGCCAACTGAGTGTGACTAACGTAGCTGTGAGAAATCAACGTGTTTGTGTCAAATCTGTTGGGGGGAGGTGTGTAGGTGTGTCGATGCCACAAAGGGGTGTGAGGCTCACCAGTTGTGGATGAGATGTTGACATCGATGCTGATCTCCGGGATGCCTCCCCCCTTCAGAGCAGCCACGCAGGTGTACGTGCCGAAATCAGTGAATTTCAGGTCTATGATGTCCAGGTTGGTGGTTCCAGGTGAGATGTCAGGATCTGTCTGGGTGATGACCATACGCTCTGAGCTCCGCAGGGCACGGCCATTCTTCAGCCAGCTAAATGTCAGCTCCTCTGGAGGTGTTGCCTCCACCTGTGACATTAAAAGGCTTTATTTTTATTACACTCACTAACATTAGCTCAATATTATACGCATAACCATGTGTGCTTAGTCTCCCAGTGTTTTCTGTTACCGTACCTGACAGGATATCTTTACTTCCCGTCCAATCTGGATGTGGTCATCGTTGTGGTAGGGATCTGGAGTGATCCAGAATCGTCCCTTTTTCAAAGCTGCAATTGAAAAAAGAAATAATTTGATAAGAATCACATTTATATTTATATTTATACACTTCACGTGTTGATTCTGCAGCATGGTGCTGGAACAAACCCTGAGATATTCACAGTGGGATTTGGCTTTGGTTGTTATATTGATGTGTTTTTTGAGATATAATCCCAAAGACAGGATTTTATAGATTTTAAAAAAAAATTTTCCCCGCACTTTTACTTTGCTCAACGTCCACACTTGAGCTGTAAATCACTGTTATGCATCTCAAGTGAATGCGCTATAAAGCTAAGTGTGTGTGTGCGCGTACCTGTTCAGTCAAACACACATTGTTCAAAAAGGCAGTGAAAGCCTGCATCAAGTCACAGCTGCCTGAAATACCTGATCTGAGCAACTAACTGAGCAAAATATGATATTTGCTCCCCAAGACGTGTCATTTCTGGAGCAGGGTGGTGAAATTGTAAAAGCATCTTCAACCCAAGGTGTAAGAGTAGACGATGACAGGACAACTGCAACTGGTTTACGTAAACAACATCTGAAATTTGATCTTTTGATGGTGCAGCAGGGTCAAACAGAGAACTTAAAAGATAAAGCAGAAACCTGTGTCTGTTTGAAAGGCCAACGCTTTGAACCGGCATTAATATTGATAGCTACACATGGAAGAATCCTACGGTACTGAAGCAGGTTCACGCACACTACAAGCAAACACACACTGTGAAATTGGAGAGATACCTAACAAAATATCCACCATTTCTAATCCAATTTGGTTTGCAAACTCCATTTTCAAAGCATAGCTTCTCTGAAGAGAAAAAAGAAGATGATTTCATTATAATGCATGCTGTATTGGTTTCAAACCCCGCATCTACTGTTCAATTCATCTCCTCAGCAAAAAAGCTGACGGCACCATGGAAATCTTTTCATCTAGCAATTCCCAAGTGACATTATCATATTCAGTTTGGTAAAGGGAAAACGAAAACAAAACCTGCGTGTCAGATTTAAACACAGGAAATTGAATGTGCAAAACATTGTGACGCCTGCCAAGCTGCAAACTGAAGGAGAGACGAGTGACACACGCCTCCTTGACATGATCTTCCTCCTCACGTTTGAAATCAGTGTCGGCAGGCACAGAATCCTATTTCTGATGCATGTCAGATACAAATATTACAATCATGTCAGCGCTCTCCAAACACCAATATGCATTTGCATTCACTCTTGTATCCCATATATCCTTATTCTCCAAGGCACTGCCTATCAATCGTGAAGTATAATTCCATTGCGCTGGCATGGAAACTGTGACAATTGACATTATACGGTGTGCATCCTTATATCTGTGACCTTTATGGATACAAAGCATTATCAGGAACCTAGATTCATTTCCTGTTTAGACTCAGCTCGGCAACACATTGAACAACTCCTTCGTGCATTCCTTAAACTCAACACAAAGAATAAGGTTATTGAGAAAATATAGAGTTCACAGTTAAACCCAGTTTGTGAGTGTATGTGTAAGGGAACACATCAGACATGTCAGAGACATCCAGAGATAGAGACGCGTTTACATTCCGACAGTGGGAAAAGCCTTTTGGTGTCCCAGCAACATCCTGAACAGAGTTGGCTACCACGTCTTAAGTATTATCCTATCCACACACACAATTTGCAAACACACATTTCCACATAACCATGTGAGTGGCAGTGTTGTCATAGATGACAGTGGATAAAGATTTGGATTATATGCAAACGTCTTTTTCACATTCCTACAGCTCAGACGTATTCTTCGGGCAACAGACTGCAACAAAATGAGGTATTTAACGGTCGCAGGTCGGACTCTACTTCACTGTGAGGCTGGATTTCATGAAGACGTCTGTCAGGGGGGTCGATCCCCACCATCTTCTAAACTACACTCATGTCAGTGAGTAAATATAGCATTAAATATACATTTGCTCATTAAAGGTCACTACTCCAGATACATTAGCTCTAAAAGTACCTGCAATATTTATATAAGATCCCATTAATACTCTAAGGAAAAAAAAACAAAAACATTATTGGTCTGCTGTGTCTCCTCTCTCACTGGACCTTTTTATATTAAAATGCACTATAATTCTAGTGCAGATACACTCAACTGACCACATGAATCATGCGTTCACGGATGAGAAGGCCCTCTGTTGCAGTGTCTGATGCAATGTGGTGCTGTGGACCAAAAAAAACTCAACAAAAAAAAACATTTTAGTTACTTGCATCCACTTCATATCTGTTAAATTTAGCTGATGATTCACTGGCCTGTCCATGAATGCATTTATTTTCTCCAGTGATACATTAAACAAAAAGAAAACTATGCGGTTAAAGGTGTTCTAGATGCAGCATGAAAAACGTCAGCTTAGAAAAGCACTCACAGCACTGAGCAGAGTGTAACTGTATGAGAATGAACACATTAATGACTGTGTTAAAAACAATGCCGCAGCAGCAGTAATGCTGCAAGCTTTTAAGTCATAAAATAGATCTTCATGCGAGCTGCATATCAGTGGAGTTCACTGATGTACACAGATGAAAACATAACACTAAGTATAAGCACAAATTATGCACCTATCCATCCGTAAAATAAAAATATAGTTTCAATTTTACATCTTGAACCATGGCTTTGAACCACAGCTAATTTTGCTATATGTTTTACTGGGAAAATTGGAAATAGGTGCAGACATGTACTGAAATGTGGAAAAATAAATTGGAATATCCTACATAAGGCAAAAACAGAGTTTGTACAATTGTAACAAGGTTGAAAGTTAATATTTGCTATGACCACTTTTATTCTTTCACGATAGAGGCAGGACAATGATTTTATACAGAGTGGCCCAAGATCATCAGCTAAAACTGCTTATCTTGCTGACTCAGTCCCCTGTTGTTTGTGTTGGTAAAGCTTTATTAAAGACTTTCTTTAAGTAAATCTCTTGCATCAACTCCCTACTTGTTGCCTTTATTGAGCCAGTTATGACACTACTTTTACTAATGTTGACGTACCCTTCCCTTATTTTTGCATAGAGAAGCAGTGCACATCAAAACAGCCAGCAGTGCATATGTGCACTCATGCATATTTCAGAAATGGTTCCTTCCAAGTCTCCTCCACATTCAAAAATCCTTTCCTGCCTTTTTATCTGACCATTAATATTGAATAGCAAGTAGGCATTCCTTTAAATCAACTACATTTGTGTACGAGAGAGATAAGTGGGCATTACTTCTCCAAGGTTGTAGTAAATTTTGCTGGACAGCTGCAGTGACTAAAATGGCTCCTGCTCCTTTATGCATGGGAGAGAATCTAAAACTGGAAGTATTTTAAAAGGAACCGTGATGAGTGTGTGAGGTGAGAAGTACAGAGATGGGAGACTTTATCGGGTGACGGTGCGTTGTCACTCTTCCCTCCCCAGTCCGGATAACCAATTCATGGCAAAAGTCACATGAATGTTTTATGAGGGCTTTGCTCGGAAACAGAACTTTCCCATTTGCTCTGGTGGCAAACTGTGCCCCCGACTACTGCTACACTATTTTCACAACATCATTAATATCTTACAAGAGTGCTATTGTGTGTGTATATACAGTTGGAGTCTGTGCATAAATACATATATAAATATGTATGCACCTGTAAAAAGACAAATTGTAAAAAACGTGTGCATTTCAAAGCTATAGCCCTACCTTTGTAAACTTTGGGAACACTTTTTAAACTGAGTGCCCACTGACCAGCTTTTACTGTCAGGAGTATCATATCTGATCAAATCACTTTTATCTGTCAAAATTAGGTTTTACGATACAGCTACATGGTTCAGGCTGTTTTGCAGAAACATGGTGGATCGCGTGAAGCAGGTATTTAGCTGAGAATGAATGGACAAATTAGACACATAACACACACTGTGTCTCAAATGGTGCACTTTTATACTGACCACGGCTATTTTGAGTATAAGTGAGTTCACACTGAAAGGTACAGCTGTGTGAAAAGACCCAAATAGTGCGCTTAATAGAAAAAAGGTTTGACACATACTGTGGTATTATTTGGATATTTATGTGGGATAAATTGTGATATAATGAAAGAAAATGTAGTAGTATGCAGTAAGAGACCTGACAGGTTAGAAAAACTGCATACACACTGCAAGTGACGTGGGAACTAGAGACCATGGAAAGTGAAAGATATTATGTAACTTCAAGTGAATTGGGCGAAATAACTGCCAGTGAAGGGAAGTGGGTGGAACCAAAGATAAACTTTTCTCAGCTTCCAGGTGAGTGACTGAAGCGACTACCAATGACAGTGAAGATTAGTACTGATTGAAATATATGAGGTTTACCTAGGCAACAGGAGCCTGGAACATCCGCAAGGGACCAGCAGTCACAGGCAAAGCGATGTCTGTTGAGCAACAGTGTGTAAAGCACGCAGGTAACATCAGAGTCCCAGTTCTCTGGTAAGTGCACAACTTATCATGCCCTATTTGAAACAATATCCAGTCTCAGTTTCGAGTTTATGTTGCACTTTCCGTACCGCGGAGCGAGTAGCTTGTGAAAGTGAGTGACTGCTAGAAAAACAACCACAAAGAGGTTTTTGCCAACCGGTGGAGTAATATACATTTTTCCCCATCAACTTGCCAGTTGATGTGTGTTTGTGTGTGTGTGTGTGTGTGTGTGTGGGGGGGGGGGGGTGTCTGGGGCTTTAGCACTTCATTTCCCTGCAAATGCCATCAACTTCCAGTAACCACTTGCCAGCCGTTTGGGGAATTAAATGTTTCCCTCATGACCAGCGGTTGCCAGTGGTCTCCAAGCTGTGTGACTGGTTCTTTATTTACTTGACCCTGCATTGTCATCCTGATTGTCACTTAGAAAACCTTACTTGCTGATATGGACCGCAATCTATAGCTAATAAGTGAGAGTCAGACTGGTTTACTACTTTTATCAAGCTCCCATAGTTAAGTTATGATGTCAGAGAAGTGTTTTTTCAACTCTGTAGGGAGAGGACAAGAACATATGGAAATAAACTGTAAAGAATATTATAAATATACAGTATAAGTATTTGAAAGAACAGTTCATTGTTACCTTTAAAATGTCTTAAACTGTAATGAAGCCCTAGCTTCGCGTATCTGCTTATACACTAGATTTACGCACAAATATCAAGCACCAGCATAAGAAATCCAGCTTTATTATTAAAAGCAATGCTGGCATTGCGCAAGTCAACATATGCACAAACAAGTTCTGCATGCATTATAGATGAACTTGGAAGCCCGTTGCTTTTTATCATCATCAGAGCTTCCTGTCATTGAACCTTGACTATGGCAAAATGCTGAGTAAAACATAAACAATCTTCAGCAACTTTCTTCATGGTAATATCAAGAGATAAAAGGTTCATCTGTTTGTACTTATATTTGCATTGCATGTTTCCGGCATCTGATTTTCTTGAGAGGTTGTATGCTGTATTCTTTTGAATCATTACCGATCATATTACAGTGTGCCCCGTGTTTCCTTTTTAGCTGTAAACTGAAGGGTTTTTGCCTGTAGCGAGCCCTTTTGATTCTCCATAGCTTTAATGGCCTGTGGGAATAATAGGTGGCCTGTACATAAAAGCGCAGATAATCACACAAAGAGAAAAGCCGTGGTTGAGGTCTTCTTCTACAGAGACCTCGTGACACACGGCGGGATTACAACGGCACCACAGGGGACCTTCTTATTCGGCAATGCACACAGCACTGGCATTCTTGCTATAAGGACCACATATGTATGCGTATAATATAAAAAAAATAAAGTTATTAATCATGGAAATACATACACGGAGCCACACTGCGAAAAAAAAAATATGTTTGAACATGTTTTTTCCTTCACTGTCTCTCCAGTGCATCGCGTTGGCTTTGTCTGCTGGAGAAGAAAGACTTGTCTCACTCTCTTCTCACTCTGAATCATTATCCTCCTGTCTACCCATCAGCCCATCTCATTTTTCAGTCAGCCCTGTCTGTCCATCTCTCAGCAGGCGTCGTACTGCGCTCTCCATTCATTCTTGTGGAGAATATCAGCATGTGAAGCTGAGCTCATCTCTCTGAGCCAGATGGATGTCTCTAGAAACTGCCACTCACTTCATCAGCTCATCTCAAGGTTAAGCGGGGGGGGGGGGAAAGGACAACGGCCAACAGGACGGTTCAAAACGCACATACGTTCACACGTATGCACACACATATTTGCTCCGCCAACTAAACACTTTTTCATTTCCCTCTTATCACTCTGTGTTTTCACATTAGCACCAACACATTCCCCATGCATCAGCAGCTTTACAAAAATCACAGCCACACACATCCCCATCCCTAAATGCTGCACCCAACCTTCACGCTGACCTCTGGCTTTAATTTATGTTTAAACAGGTATGCGCACATATAAAGGCATACTCACACACATACAAATACAAAGACGCATAGAACCTCTCTACGGCCACAGCGCAAGAGCCGGGACCGCCTGTGCCAGTCCTGACCATCCAGCCGTTCAATCTGGCATTCATGAATGGAAATATATTCAGCTTTTGACCAGAATTTATTCCAAAGCAAATTTGATAAGGGTCATTCTCATGTTGATTCACATGCTGACAGAGAGGTTTTAAAAAGGCACGTCATTTTTGTTTTCCCACCACTAAACAGTCTAAACAAACAGCAGGGAGCCCCCAGCGAAGGACTGTATTTTTGCTTCTCTGTGTATGACAGCAGCAAGCTTCCAATCAGAGTGACAAAAATGAGGATGGCGGTTGCTCGACTTTGCACACATTTATGCTCAAATATGTGTACCCGTGTACTGTAGATGCATGCAATTAGTTGCACCAGCGTTAGCAGTTCTGAATAATGAATACCTTTGGTATAAAAGCCTGTAAGCACCTTAAAAAGGTGTCGATGCCCGGATTCGCCGGGACATCGAGGATGTCGAGGATGAATATCTGATTTTGAATCTGGTCAAAGTGAAAGCAATACGCGTTTCTCTCACACAACACAGAAGGAAAACATATTTGCTTTGGGAATAGATGGGAAACACATGCACAGAGAGATGACTGTGTCTGTGTTGGAAGACATAAAAACACAGCGCCAGACCAACTGTCCATTTCAACACCATCTACAGACAGTTCTGTCATAATTCACCAATGCTCCATTTGAAAGCTGCCTCCTCATATTTGCCACCCTCCCTCCACCCCCAAAAGAAAGAAACGACTGAGTGCAGTGAGAGTGTCTTTGCATTGTCACAACTGATATATCACAACTGGTGTCTTTGTCGGTTATAGAATAGACTCAAGTGGCAGAGAAAAGCAGGATATTGACCTGCATTTGAAGACGTGTTGCGGATCCCTAATCCATAAAAAGGATCCTGTCAGCAGGGTGATGTGATGCCAGTAGCTCGCTGGGCCGGCTGTGGAGATGGCCAAGCCCTGGAAGGCAGTCTGGCTGGTGGGACAGTATGGCCACCGAAACTACCATCTGCTAGGGAGAGATGTGTGTTTTCACATACACAGCCCCCTTTGGCAACAGCAGTTTGCTAGGGCTTCTCAAGGACTGGAGACAAGAGTGAACAAGCTGAGATAGGCAAAGAGGAGGCCACAGGGTGACCCTGTAAATTGAGCAAAATAAACTCAGAGGAGCAGAACCAAATAATTTAGTATTTCACGTACACGTGAAGTATAGCAATAGCTAGCCACTTATGGGTACTCTCTCCTCCAAAGTGCTTACATTTCCAAACATTTAGCCTTCAATGCCTCTTACTTACACACGACACATTCATTAGAGATTGGCAGAGCATTGACATACACACACGCATACTGTACACACAGGCAGGCAGACAGAAGGTCTGTTCTTTTAATCCAGCAGTTGTGCCATCGTGTAGCTCAGTGAGGGAGATAGAAGCAAGGACTGCCTTTATGGCGTGGAAGTATTCAGACTGTTTTGAATTTGTGGGTGAAAAGGGAGAGCAGATCACAGTAAAATGCAAATTGCATGTGGGTGATAGTAAGTGTCTACTTAAAATCTGAAGAAGCACCTGCTGCTAAGCAGAGCTCCAGAGTGGCCCACTGAAGAGGAGAATGACACTCCAAAACAGCACTGGCTACTTTTTTAGTTCAGCTAAAGCTACAAGTAAAAGATCCAAAAGGCTGTGACTGGTTCCATAGTGCAGGACATGCTACCAATATCCAACCCGATATCACATCAATAGGGAATGAGATCAAGTCAGTAGATTCAAAAGTATATGTACAATAAGATAAAGGTCCTCTACACCAATGACATGTACAACAACAGGTCCTCATTTTTGGTCAAATTAGTAGATGACAGAGTAAATACCCTTTTAAAGAGATCAAATTTTGTAACTAGTAACGCTGAATTAAAGGTACTAATCATTAACTATTGCTAACCGACCTCAACCACTATTGCATGGAACAAAAATGCAGGTAATAGAAGGAAGCATATATTTTGTAGATCATAGGAAAATTATTTATGTGTTAGAGAAGAAGAATAAAAAGCAGCATTTACTACAGCAGTATTTCTCTGTCATGTATGAAGTGGGCTGTATGTGGCACAAGATGTAACATGAGTTTGACATCCCTGATGTGTATGTTTGGGTCTTTGTTAATGGTCACAACCTCATAAGATTCACTAGAAGATCAAACTCAGAAATCCTTTATCTGTACACTAGGACTGAAAGCTGGATTAAGCATAGTGGTCATTGTTCTTTACAATGTTTGGGTTATATGCTTATGTGAAATAAGGGATTTAGCATATAATGTGTAGCTGCAGGGTACTTTCAAACATCACAATTTTGGGAAATCTAGTGAATGCTTCTGCTAAATCTACATTCCATAAACAGAAGCAACATGTGTCAGATTAATCTCTTGTAGCTTTCCGAGCATTACTTTATTTATTCCTCATAACTCTCTTTTTTGTCGTTTTGTAACCTTTTTTTTTTAAGATTTAGAAAAAAATCTCCAGAAAATTCTGTGATGGGGGGGAAAAATAGAAAAAATCTGATTTGCTTCTAAATTCAAAGACCTAACAGTATCCATGGTGATAGAAGTTTCCCAGTAAAAATGGAAATTTAGCACAACCCCATCCTGGCCCACCCACCAGCCCCCTTAATACAGCGCGATGCTGTGAGCTTTCTTTCATGCCGCGTGACACTCACTTACAGGAAGAATCACTTTGAGGGAAGCGCAACAAAGATGCCGCAAAAGCATGAGTACACAAAGGAGAAAAGGTTCTGAAAAAGAATGACTCAGTTTGGTTTTAAGAAAAGCAGTCGTCAAACAGATTATAATTATCTATATCATGCTGATACGGTCGGAGCGACTGATGAGACCAGCCTTTAAGTATCATGTTGTTTAAAATAAAGTACATTGTGCTGATGCTTGCACTTAAGCCTTACAGCAGAATCTATTTTTGGTACAAATGATATGTTAAATCATTGAATGTAGACATATATCTACCATTGCACAGCTATGACGACCACAATTATTTGGTGCATGCTAATCCCAAAATTGAAATTGAGTCAGTGACAGCTCATCAGACTCAAGAGAGCGATCCTGAGATATGTGATAGCCTCCTGAACCCACCTCCTGCCAATTAGTGATGTCAAGTTAGACAACATCGCCTCTCTTTTTAACTAACTGTTCCTCACAGTTTATTTTCCTGTCAGATAAAAAAAAAAATCAAAAGAGCATTGTTTTTGGCTTTTAGAGCATTTATTCTATTTCTAGTGTTTGGTCCAAATTAAATTTGACACCAGTGATGTTTTACTTGACTTTGGATTGTTTTGCGTCACATGATTGTGACAAACTGAGGCATGATTGTGTCACCTCAGTTTGTCTTCCTTTCTAATTGACTCTGCTTTGATGATATCGCTCGGTGTCCAAGCTCAGCTATCATTCAAGTTATCTGATCAAAATACGGCCCTTGTGAAAAGTGTTATTTCCACTGTCTGTCGTGATTGATCCCAGAGCTGTACTGACAAGAGGGACTGTTCATTAGTCAGATAAGAATGTGCCCAATTTATTTTCTTTTGTCAGAGACCTTTTATTTGCTTTATCACATGTTCATTAATTGTGTCATTTTGACTGTTGCACTCCCTTTCTATCTTTCATTTATGTCTGTTTGCTGTTTGATGTGTGATGACTCATTAATTTTATGTACCTGATTTCTTGTCAATTCTTTACCCACCCCTCCTATCTTACTGCTGTGGTCTAAACATCTAAATGGAAGTCAAAGTGATGTAAGCGGGTTTTACGAGCCTTTAAGACTTTAAAGTCTTTCATACAAGGACGCAGTACAGCGCAAAAGTCTCAAGGCACCCAAATGTCTTTATATTTTTTTTAGGAAAACAGATGCAGCAATTTACTGAATGATGCAAAAACAAATGGGAATGCAGCTTTTAAGAGAAAAACAGAGTTCAGTTTTAACAAGCAGGACATAAAAGCCAATGTTTGTTTGGACCGCCTTTATTCTTTAACACCAGCTTTCCTGAAACTTCTTTAAGGAGTCTATAGGAATAGTTCTCCAGGCTTCTTGAAGGAGATTCAAAGTTCTTCTTTGGATGTTTCTGTCTTTTGTTCTGTTCTCTATCAAGATGATCGTGCACAACCTCAGTAATGTTAATATTCTGGGGAGGCCAATCCCTGACTGATAGTGGTCTGCTGTGAGTGACTTTGTGTTCAGAATTCCATGAATTCCATCAATATTCCCATAACAATATAAAATGTTCAAATTTGTCATTCTTCAGCTTTTTCTTCCTCTTTCTCTTCCTGAATAATAGCTTCTTGATAGCTACCCATCAACTGAAACCATCTCTGATGGGATGCAAAAGCACTGTGTCAGGTCATTGCCGGATTCTTTCCTATTTCTTAAGGACATGACTTGCAAATAGCGTTCATGTTCTGTAGATAAGTCCTCTTCAGGCCTGCCACTTCTTCTTTTTTCCATCACTTGTACAGTTTCCTCAAAATGTATCTATGTACTCACTCTATACTATGCAGAGATATGCCAAGTTTTCAGGTAATAGCTCTTTGGGAATCACCTTGTTGGAGCAAAAATACTATTGTATGCCTGTCAAACTATTTATGGCATGTTTCATAGATTCCATTAATGAAATAGAAACAAATTACAGAAAGATAAAAAATAAACTTGGTTCTTTGCTAAGTTGTTGGTTATATGTGGACACAACAGTGGCACGTCTCTTGATTCACAGGTCAGTGCTTTTACCTCCTAGGACCTGGCGTCCACATATGTGGACATCACATTTTGGGTTATTTAGACCCAAATACTCAATTTTGCTCTACAAGGGCCTGATATCCACTTACGAGGACATTATACTGCTACTGTTCTATCAAAATTTTAAACGAATATCCTCATATATGGCTCTTATTGTTCTTAAAAACAAAAATAAGGTTAAAAAAAAAAATCTGGTAATTCTTTGTTTTTACATTCATTGGGCCCCGATATGCCCAAATATCAAAGAGAAATTAAAAATGCATGCCGTGAAAGAGTTCGGGTCTTAGGAGGATATGGTTTTAGAAATATACATATATATTCTTTTAAACATGGTCAGGTACAAGGACTCAACAGAAAAAAAAAAAAGAAAAAAAAGAAAAGAAAATCTTGCTCCTTGGAAGCAAAATATTAAAGAAATGAATGGTGGTTCAAGACTTTTGCACAGTACAGTAACTCCATAATGACTATTTTTTTTCTGTTGCTAAATCAATACAACTTTAAGAACAGTAACAACTACATAAAATATCCAAGTCAGAGTTATATAATGCATTAAACTTTTATATCTGGCGTGATGGCACAAATAAAATACTTATTTGTCTGCAAACCGCTGCATATCAAATCAGTGGCTGCGTATGTGTTTGCTACTAGATATTCAAGCAGAATAATGCATATTCTTCCTGTTTAACTTTTTATGAGTGCAGACAATGCTCCATAGGCTTAGACAGATGACAGAGGTCTATATATTTAAACAACACATGTTTAATAAAGGCAGTGAATTCTCTTTTATGATATTTTACTAAGATCTCATATGCGACGTACTGTGCATCCAGATGTGAGACACATCAGCGAGTGTGTCATATTTATTGCAGTGACTGCCTGCAGTGAGCGTGCTCTGACTTATTCGCTCCTATGGGACACCTGACATCTCCTCTTTGATGCAAGCCTTTCAGTTCTTAAGTCTTCAACTGTATGGGCACTTTCACAATACGGAGACGGGGTATATCTGTCAGGGGGACCATCAGAGATGATTTGTTGATGATTTGATTTTCAGCCTAGGGAGCATATGGCTGCATAAATAAATGCTTCCAAACAGACTCAGCATAGCGCCGACCTGATGATGGAGCTGTGGCATAATCTCTGAGATGGAAAGAGAAAATTATGACAAACTGCACTTCTGAGCCACTCTGCTAAACTCCTGTTCATATGTCTTCCACTTATGTGCGTACAGAGAAACGTAAAGTATGATCATTGCACCAATGCTTGTTTTGTTTGTCAGGCTTAAGCTAATTAATGCATGTTTTTATTCACCTGCCACAGATTCCTGCATTTTCTCATTCAGGGCACTGGTATCTTCTGTTATGTCACAGATAAAAGTCTGATCAAACACCATCCTTAATCCTCAAGCTTAGTAACGGCAATCGATTTAAAAGTATGAAAGTCAATTTCCTCAGGCGCTGTGCCGCATCGCTGCCGCTCTTATAGTGAAATGGCTTTTCTTTACAAATTCGAACATTGCCTTTATTAAGAATTAGTCCTCAAATACACTTTCAGCATATGACTTTTTTTTTGACATTTCTTATGCCAAGTTCATATCGAGTACAAGTGCCCATCATCTGCTGGGTATCCACTTTGATAGCGAGCCATCATTACGACGAGCATGCAGAAAGTGTTACTCAGAAAACAGTTATTTCTGTAATGAGCTACAGCAAGATCAGATGCTCCTCTGCCTCCTGTGCCACTCAGGTGAAGAGCAGCTTGGAAAATAATGTTTTTCTGGTAATGACCAAGCAAACAGCAGTGACCCTCCTCCAGCTGCTCTTGTTAAATTTGTGATAACCACTTCTTGAATCAGTGTATTTTAATTAATGGCTTCGCACTCTCTTCCCGCTAGCATTACCTGTCACGATCCTGGGTCTTTTGACCCAGCGTTTTGAGTTTTAGTTTATGGTTTATGTTTAAGCCCTTCAGGTTTTCTAAGTTCCTTTTTTTTCCATGCCTAGGTTGTTATAGTTCTTTGTCATTAGATTCCCCTTGTGTCTTCCACCCCTGTTAAGTCTCCCTTGCCCTTCACGTGTTTCATGTCTGTGTCTTACGTTGTCAAGTTCAGGTTGTCATGTCTGCGTCTTATGTTTCCTGTTTTATTTTTGAAGAGGTCTTGTGTTCCTGTGTTCATTGTGTTTAGTTTTACTCTTCCACTGTGACGTCGTTATGTTCATGTGTGTCAGCTGTTCCCCCATGTGTTCCCACTTCTCTCATTAGCCTCCTGTGTGTATTTAGTCTGTGCCTTCTCATTCAGTCTTTGTCGGATTGTCTGCGTTGTTCCCATGCCATTTCCTGCGACCAGGTTTTCATATATCCTCATCGCCATGTTTAGAGTTTTGTTTATTTTTCTGTTTTCCAGGGTTTTTAATAATAATGGATTGCATTTATATAGCACTTTTCGGGACCCCTCAAAGCGCTTTACAATACCACTATTCATTCACTCTCACATTCATACACTGGTGAAGGCAAGCTACAGTTGTAGCCACAGCTGCCCTGGGGCAGACTGACAGAAGCGAGGCTGCCATATTGCGCCATCGGCCCCTCTGGCCATCACCAGTAGGTGGTAGGTGAAGTGTCTTGTGACAGTTGCCCTCGACTGTTTTAAAATTATCCACAGCTGAAGTAAAGATTCGATGGGTTTGTAACTTTAAACCGCACTTTTTTATCAGAAGCTATCGAGCCTGTGAATATACTGAATAAAAACATATGAAGGAAACATAGAAAATTTCAACTCTTCCTTTCACTCAGCACAAAGGGAATTTGCCCATTATTTCAGGACTGTGGCTTGTTAGTTTTATTTGTTATTTATTTATCTATTTATGTCCACATATTTGCTATAGTATACCTTTTTCCCACTTAAAACTCAAATGAATTACTACAATCCAATAAACTATTAAACAGTCACAGGCTTTTTGATTGTCCTCTTTGGTTGGTGTGGTCAGAAACAGCTACTTCGTGAAAAGAGATTAGTTGAGCATACTAAAGGGCCCATTAATGTCGATGCAACCAGTGAGATCACCACAGCCTCGTCACCATTCATTCCAGTGTTGATTGCATGGGTACTTGCTGAAGTATTCTACTTAATGCCACCCCAAAAAACCCTGTGCATCAGCACTGGTACTGGAGCAGTGGAAGTCAAAACAGAAAGCAAAGTTACTGCAGAATTTTCTCAAAAACTCATCTTTTCAAGCTGTTACAGCATCTTACTCTGCATAAGCTGGGAATCTCTGAGCTTCTGCATTGATATTTCTTTGAAATGGCAATGAAAAGCGACACAATCGGATTCTTGTGTGTTCAACCCAACCATGCCAGCAACGGGACCTGCACGAGGTTACACCAGAACGTGGTTTGTGCCAGCGGATGTGACGTCATTTTTGCTGCATGCTGTGTGAGTGACGGGTATAAAGGGTATAATATAGGAAAGACAGACAGCATGAGACTGGATAAAATGCATATTTTTAAAAATGAGGATCCGTAAAAATTAGCCAATATTTGGTTGCACAGCAGGTTATAAGAAACACATACGTTGTCATTGTTTATTGGTTTGAAATCATTCTTAAAGTTTCCACAATATCCCCAAGCATTTCCGTTTGGTTTGTGGGTATAAAATCGTAAGTATCAAATGGTACTGTTAGCCACATTATCCGATCTACACTCTAAGGATTTTTTTTTATGGTTGTGGAGGTATTGCAATAATCTGGACGCCTGTCTTCAGTATGTGGATTCTGTGTGGCTTCTAAAATTGGCAGAACAGGCTTTAGGGTTAGCATTAGCAGTGTGACATGGCTACACACACAAAAAAAAACATCGTAAAAAAAGGTTGGAGTGTGGGTTTCTGTTTACCAGGCTAAAGACATAGCTAGTATTAATGACCGAATGAAAATGGAAGTCTTGAAAGACACATTTTCTAAATATAAACTTTGATACTTTTGCACCTAGATAATCAAAAAAATAATATATATCTTAGGTTGGGATCTATATATTGTTTTTATATGCAGGTATGCATTCTCACCTCGCACTACAATGGTAGTGGACTTCTTAGCAGGGTTTCCCACATTGTTGCTGGCCACGCAGCTGTAGACCCCCGCCTCATCTGAGGTGATGGCCGGAAGCGTAAGTGTGCCGCCCTTCACCACACTTCTTTGTGGCAGGCTGTCATTACTGCTGACCCAGGTGAGAATGGGAGGTGGCTCACCTCCAGTAGTGATGCAAACCAAGGATACTGTCTGTCCTGGATTCACCACAATAGGATCCTCTACCAGCAGTTTGATGGACGGGGATGCTGTGGAAAAAGAGAGCATCGATGATAGACTGGAGGAAGATGGACGGCTCTGGCAGTTATGACAGTTACAGAATAACTCAGCTGAGAAAATGCATGACAGTTCATCTTTCTCTATCTACATCTTTCTTTTTTAGGATATAATTATTTGGTTGCAATAAGCTTTCTGTGCACAAAAGTCAGTAATGATGTGGAGTACCTGTCTTATTGGTAAGTCTGAAGATAACACTGCGGTCAGGAATCCCACACACATTTCTGACAGAGGCGATGCAGCTGTAGTTAGCGTAGTCTTGGGGACGCAGATTCTTCAGCTTCAGAATCTTCGTTTCCCCCTGCAGCTCAGACGAAAAACAACACTGGTATGCAAATGTGTGCAAAAATATGAACATAATCAAGTGAAAGGAATATAAAAAAATAGGCACTGGGAAGGAGATTACAAAGGCCAAATTGCTCCACAGAAAAGTCAACGATATTTATTAACACGTATGTAATTTTAATAAAGGCAGGTGAAAAAGTGCCGTAGAATTTGATAGTTAAATCTAAATGAAAATGATGCTGATGTTTTTCAGCAATGAGTGGATTACTCTCTAGTGAAAAGCCCTGTAGCATTTTTTTGCCACAGAGCTCCAGGAATACAGATGGGCACAGTAGGGGATCTCTCCACAGAAATGGCTCGCTCATTGACAAAGTGTGTTTGATTCCAACCAGGCCTGTCGACTATGAGCCCCAACCGAAAGGTTACAATAAGGATGTAAATCTTTGATCTGGCTGACTCCAGTGTGTGGGTGCAGGGATGCGTTGGGGAGGGAATCAAAGATGAGTCAGCCACATGCTGTGGCAGCACACACAACGCTGCAATCACTCACGACTTTCACACCCTTTCATTTCTGGTGAGGCTCATGGATAAATTAATTGCATTAGATGAGCCATGGACCCAACATTTCGCTTCCTTTATTTTTCCGTTACCACTTTTGCTTTGAAGCGGATATCAGGGGAACGATGCCTATGGTACTGAGGTATTCAAAATGCAATTGGTGCAACTGGTAGGAAAGACAATTTGGAAAATGCGACGGGTTGAAGCCATTAAACCAAAGTGGTCCGAGGGATTGATGGCCATATTGATGGACAGATTGAAGTACATAAAGAGCTTTGGGAATGAGACTTAATAGTTGTCTATAGAAATTTGGGAGGAGTGCGGTGTCTATCAGCCAAAAAATATGGCATCTCTAGCTTTGTTTTCATGCTTTAACTGCATGTTTGTGAGGAAGAAAAACTAAAATTTAAACCACTTGGGCTTAAGATGTTTGGTGGTAAAAATGACTTGAGGGTATTTTTCATACAAGCAGCAGGACACTGGCTCTGGGAAAATGTCTGAGGGAGATGAATCAAAAAAATGGTTACCACATTCTGAGATGTGGTAACCATTTGAGACACTTTTTGCCTTTTTAGCTTTTTAATTCATTAATAAATAATCCACTAGACTGTTTGATTACCTACTTAAAAGCCTTGACACTCGGATCAAAATAATTTGCTAATTCCTCACAGGAAACACTAACATTTATACCTGCAAATCTGATACAGTAATAATGCAAACTTTCACCAAACAATGTGAATAAAAAAGGTCTTATCAGCCTCATTTCACATTCTTGTTGCTGGTCAAATTGTATCTAAGTGAAGTGAACTACATTAGGCCTGCGGTTGTAAATGTTAATAAGCAGTTAATAAATTGATTTTCTTTGACCTTTTCCATAAGCTAGCTGGACAAACAGTCGGTTGCAGTAGGCATCCTAATTAATTACAGTAAAAAAAGACAAAAAAACAAAGGTTTTTTTTCCACATCTTGGCAACTCCAACACTGATATTACAGCCCATCACAAATTAGAAAATGATACATTACGGCTTATTGTCATTTTATAGAAGGTAACATCTAAAAAAAGAGAATATCATAGCACACAAAAACATCAAATCCATAAGTGTTAATTATTCTAATAGCCTAAAATTGAAGCAGAAATAATGGATGAAGTGGATAATTGCGCTATTTTCGACACATTGCAGGCAAAGTTTTGCGGCCAGAGGGAAAACGTTACAGACAGCAGGACGTGGTTTCTACAATAAAGCCACACCTCTGCTCGCTTAATTATGAACTGGTTTAAAATGCCATTCCTGCATTTCTATAGCATCAGTGGGAATATAAAGCATTTTGCTGGGCTGGAAAAATTGTGCCAGAGTGAAGAAAGGAAGTTGTAAAGATAAACTTAACTAAAAATCCATGGATAAAAAAGGAAAACGAGACAAAAGGAGACAAAAGGAGACAAAAGGAGACAAAAGGAGACAAAAGGAGACAAAACTCGACGCTGCAGCTTTGATTTAGGTCAGTTACAAGTGATTCCCTGAATAGTCTGCGGAGAGTTCAGGCAAGTTCCAATATATTGTTGAAAAATAATGTTATTAGCCATTTATATGTGCAAATTACTTGGAGTTTAGTCAGGATTTATTTGGGGTTGGATTCACGTAATGCTAATCTCTGAGTTTTGGGTTGTGTTCAAATTTCAGACCCAATTAAAGCTTTAATAGAGGGCAGGATGAAGGAGCGAGGGAAGGAGCAAAGAGGTATGAAGAGCAGGATGGAAGGGAGAAGTGTCTTTTGGGGCCCGGTTGTGCAGCTTCTTCAGACTCCTTCACCCACTCTATTAGTTCCCAGCCATCTTTCTCCATTTGGCCAAACATCAATTTCACTTCTTTTTTTTTTTTTTTAAAAATCTTTTTTCTTTTCCTCTTGCCACTTCTTAAGCCTCTTTTCCCCTCTCAGATGTCTTTTTCTCTTTGTCATAGTTTTGTATTCTCTCAGACGCTCCATTCCACATACAACTCACATCCAATTCGATCAATTAAAAAAAAAGAAAACTACAATTCCCTCACAAGTGGCTGAACAATCTCAATCAGTTCTTTGTTGACTGCACAAAATCCATTTTGGAACAAAGCTTCTCAATTTTCAGACGGTAAAGAAAATCCACTTCCTCATCTGAAAGAACTGATTTGTGAAGAAAAGTCTTTCCGCAGCCTTTCAGCATCTGCAAATCCTTAATATGCATGTAACTCATGAAACTGGGTTAGTGAGGCTGGTACTGCACTCTAAGGTATGCAGCAGGGTTTTATAACAAATAGCCACAACAATAATGTTATTGCCAATACATAATCAAATCACCCAAATCAAATAGAAACACTATAATTACGTGACAACGTGCTGCGTTGATTCGGTAATTAGCAACTGCCTCTTACTCATCTCGCTAGAGAAAAATGCAGAAAGGGTGTGCGGCTGTTGTGACAGTGTGATGTTGGGTTTGTTAACGCATTGTTAAATGAGGTCAAGATATATCATGATTTACATTTGTATGTGTATGCATCAGTTTTAAAGCTTTGCAGTACCTTTAAAAATATGCCACAATATGCAATAATACAGTGCATTACCAATATTAATAATGGCACTGCTAAGAAAGATGGTTTACTTTAGGTGCAGGGCTTATTTTTTTTCTTTTTCGAAAGGCCATTTATATTCGTAATAAAGGCCATTGCGTAATTCATGGAGTGCAATGAAGCTTCACATCTGATGGCAAAAATAATACTTTGCTCTTTCTGTTTATTGCAACTGAAACCAAACCACGGTCCCATGGTAAGAGAGAAATATACTGTGGGTATTTCTGGAGAATTCCAAGCCTTTTTTTGTTTGTTGGTGTTTTCCAAAACTGCTTGATTTATAATGAAAATGTTTGTTGGAATTTCTTTCGCCTTCCCATGGTTAAACAAACAGCACACACACACATGAAGGTGCCACAGCTGCGACTTAATTCTGGTCATGAGTGGATCGCTAAATAAATATGAGAGCACGCTGTGAGACAGAGTTTCAGCTAATTTAGCACCTGATAAACAGAGCTTGTGCTTTGCCTTCAGAAGGTTATTAAATGGTTTCAGATCCTCTGTACGGTGTCAGCCTATTTGTTCTTTCTTTGTAGTCTCTGGGGGAGGGCACAAGGTGCATGTCTTAATGACAGGTTGGGCAAAACAGAATTCAAAGACTTTTACCAAAGGTTCACATTGAAATGCTAACAACATTAGACAACAGTCAGTAAAAAAAGACGGCTGTAGAGTCATGGTTGGAAACTTGAACCCATCTTGATGTGTTATGATGATGGTGGCAATGTCAGACAAATCTACAGACTGGTCTGTGAGCATCTGGCAACCCGAGCAGTTTTAAGTGGTTGCTGGAGGTTGCGTCAGTTGCTGGGAAAACGATTGCAAAATCCTCAATCATAAAGGCTGACAGATCCGTGACAACCACATGTCGCTATGGAAAAACATGTTCTCCAGCTGGTTAAGAAAAAAGCTTCCTTGCGTTCGCTTTGGTCACGAGGATATTGCTGTGATCATGGTTTTAATGGAAGTGGTGGACTTGTCGAGCGTTGGTCAAGCAATAAAGTCGTTCTTCGTACAGCAAGTTCTGCTGGAGCTTCGCCTCTTTAAAAATGCAACACCAGAAATGTTGTCTTCAAGGTAAAAGTATCACCTTTTGTAAGAAGGAATCAGCACTAAATCATAACTTTGACTGAGAATGTAAACCCCGTCCATTTCAAGTTCATGTCGCACTTTATCAAGTTGTACTATCACTCAGCTAGTAATTAGCAAATATTCGCAGAAAAGCATGAAAATCAACAGACAACCTGCTAGCAACCAAAGCAGTCACGAGTGACAGCCAGCCCCATAGGAGCCACGGCTAACTAATCAGAAAACACGTTTCCCTAGCAACCAATGGTTGTATCACTTCCAATATGGCAGATAACCCTCGTGCCATGTCCACATGGTGTCACATAGGAAGGCGCAGTGGAAGTCTTTCTTGACATTTGCAAACACTTTGTTGATGAATTTGTTGTCTTGGCTATTACATTTGTTTCGTAATTCTTGGTCATACCATGTCCTTCTTTTAGACCTTTAAAATAGATCAACTTTCTCTACATGTACCATTCATTTTAATTTGAGATATTCATTCAAATCACGTTCCTGTCGACTTACCTGTGTGAAAAATGGCTCATAGATCTCCACACCCTTGTCTGAGCCTTGCGTCAGGACCTCTCTCCCACGATGCCAGCTGTAGCGGACAGGTGGGTTGGAGTTAGCCACACAGCGCAGGAATACAGTCCTCTCATAGTAGAACTGTTCCTTAGCTTCTCCTATACTCTGGTGCACTGTCACCACCGGGTCATCAAGGTCTGTGAAAGGATCCCACACACACACAGAGGAGGAAGGCATTAATAAACACCTTCCCATTTTTCACTAAAGAACAAATCTATAGATCAATATGTTACCATATTTCGAAAAAATAAATAAATATAAATAAATAAATATTATATATATATATATATATATATATAATAGTGGATTGCATTTATATAGCGCTTTTCTAGACACTCATTCACTCTCACATTCACACACTATATTATCCAGGATGCTGTAGCAATAACAAATCTGTACCGTAACAGCAATCACAACTATAATCTCTCACAATACGCACTTCTTGATTGTGGTTAGAGGTCTGAGTGAAGGGGTCAGAATTCTCATTGCATTAGGGGGAGCCAGCAATCTGCATGCACTCGGGGGTCAACGTGAGAAAGGAGGTGAGAAGCCCACTACCTGAACTGTTTAAGTCAATAGGATGCCGCCCAAGGGCACATTGACTTCCCAGTCAAATCGAGCTGCTGTGTGCTCCAAGTCGCACTCCATTGTGAGCTTCAAAGACGAGAGAGGATGACAAATACTGTGCACAAAATGATGTTTGATGTCCATCACTTCAAAGAACACTGTTTGGCTGGCCTCTGATCTCATTCAGGAACTCTGTGATTTGACACATCTGTTACTCTACCCATTCCCTGACAGATCTGAAGGAAGTTTTACCCCAATACCAGACAGTTGGTTATTTGAGAAAGTGCCTGTCGTTGATTAAATGGATTCAAAGTTAATCATCTTACCCGGCTATCGCATTAAGCCTTGGCAAATGGTGTTCATCATAGCTGTGGTGTCTTTTAGCATGCTAATACTCGCCTTTTAGATTATGTCCATTTGCACGCTTAAAGAACGTGGGGAGCTAGCTGTTTCCCTTTCATCTCCATCCGAGATGCAATCAGTTTTTTGCATGAGCAAAAAAAAAAGAAAAGAAAAAAATGAGGCAATTTAAGGAAAGGATGAGAGATACCCACGCAAGTTATTCTTCATCCTTAAAATTCTAACTGATAACGAGTGACCTATGAGGGGGGATATGATTGAGGGTGTTGATGGGGGAGTTAGTGTATCAGCCAATGTGCAACAAGGTGGATGACTGAGCTGGTGCTTTAATGTGTGAGCAAAAAAGCAAGCAAACTGCTCACGGTAAATACCCAAATATTTAATGATTATAAGCCTCTAGAGAAAAACTACACATGCTTTAGGTATCGTTAATGGATAAATTCATTCCTTTTAATTCAGCAACTTTGGCCCACCCCTGGATTTGCAAAGGATCAGGTCCTAATCAAAGGGGCTGTGGGCCACAGCATCCTTCCTGGACACACCAACCAGAGAATGCTGATTCCTCAGTTTCATTAAAGACATGTTCTGCCCTACAGCCCCTTAATCAAAATCTAGCAGCGGTCAATACTTCATCCAGGATCCATTACAGTGTCTCAGGTAAGAGCAATTACCTTTGGAGGGGTGGGGAGGGAAAAAAAAGCAGGGGAGGGGGGTGACAACGCTCTAGAGAAGACAGAGCAATTGCAGGGCCATTTTAGAGGAGCAGATTGCTCTAAGTAAATACACTGATTCATTATAGAGAGGAGAAGAAGAGTATGAATCCTACATCTTATCTCTGACTCTACCCAGCGTCTGCCTCATCCGTTTCCTGCTACAAACAGTCAGTTTACCAACTGCGGCAGGAATGGAGTGATTCATTGACAGCCCTATCTACCTTGGGATACATGTGTCATTGAACATTGGACCTGATAGGAGGATGCCTTTTTTTTTTTACTTGGTGACAACGAAAGTGCCTGTATATGTGTATATTAGGTAAGGAGCAGTTTGAGCTATAAATAGGGCTGAAATGATATGCAGAGAAGGAGTGGATGCTAGGAGCGCAAAGAGATAAATATGGAAATATGGAAATGCACGCAGTGGATTAAAATTTGATGAATTTCAAACAAAATTCCACCTCCACCATCGTTTTTTTTCTCCCCCCGTAAGGATTGTGCATGTGTGTGTGTGTGTGCTTGTCACTCTTGTGCAATTAGCTTCTGAAGTCACGCTTGACTGATTGTGAAGCTTAAATCCCAGAGCCCACAGGAAAACTGCGGTGTACAAGCAGTCTGCGCCAGAGTTGTTAGGGTTTGTAATTGCAGGTTTATGGGTTCACAGGCCGGTAAATCTGCCCATGTACAGCTAAACGCTCTAGCGCACTAACCGTAGCATCACTCCCGCTCACCTCTATCAGCCATGACAAGTCTCCAAACTCTGGGTTTCTCTGTAATGGGAGGCGGGGGAGGCAGCATGATGCACAAAAGTGCAAACGTTAGATGCAATGTGCATGCGAGGCAGTGGAAGTCTCACAAGACGAGCATAAAAGGGTACAACGCTCGGTTTATCTTTTTTTTTTAATCTTCTACACTGAAAAAAACCTCAAATAAAACCCGACATGATGATGATATTCCCATTTGACTAGCAGAAATCAGATTTGTACTTTACAGACTTACCAAAACATTTGTTGGACAAATAGGCACAAGTGAGTGGTTTGGATAAAAGAGAAACTGAAGACTAAAGAAGGCACTTCATTATCACATCAAACCATGGCTGCTTCCCTTTCATGTCCCCCCCACCCACCCACTGCCAAAAAAACGCAGACACCTACATGAAAACACACGTATTGCCCCACTCCACCTACACCAACATGCCACACACACACACAGACACACACACTTTTTCAGTGCTGTCTCCTGGGTGCTAATCTAACGTGGGTTTGTCTATTTCTTCTTGGCTTTGATGTCTTTCACCCTCTCCACCTGACTTGCCAAAGTCACCTGAGAAGAGAGAGCCTATCAGGCTTCCGGGCTGTCAGCCATGAGCAACAGAGGGTGGCGATTAATTTCACCTAATCACTGTCCCAGCATGATTACCAGCGGGAGCTGCTGACCTGAATGACATTTGTGAAATGTCTTTCATGAGTGAAAACAGCTCTCTTATGTCACTGACAAGCTCTTTGCTTTTATTTTGTGCCAAGGGACCGTGAGCGAGTGCAAGAGATGGGTGGGAGTGGGGTCGAGGTCGGGAAACAAAAGAAAGAGGAAAAAAAAGGCTTGGCTAGAAAGATATAGGATTAATGGACTATTCCAAGGAGGACTGTTTCTGGGTCTGAATTAATGGCAATCCCCCTTTTTTTAAAAACTAATTTGGACAAGTAATCCTAAAAAAAATCCCGCAGAAACAAAAAAATCTAAAACAAAAGAAAAAACAATAAAGTTATCCTGACATTTATCCAAGTCATAAACTTGGTCTTTAGACAGTAAGAGTGGTTGCTGAGAATGAGTCTGCCACCTGATTTAATGTCCATCAAGTATTCATATGTCTTTGTTCATGTGCATAGCAAGATTTTTTAATCTAATTTTTTTAACCCTTTTTTCCCTTAATGCTTTAGATTAATAACAATAAACTGAAACTATGGGCACGGAGGATTCTACATGACATTTCTGTAATATTCTCAGGCTAATGTGTTACGCTTGGGATAAATATAGCACACAAAGATCTAAAATTGTTGACAATATGCATTGTTATGTGTACACACACATCAAATAAGTGAGCCCAAATACACCATGATATAGATGGTTAGATGTAATTACTGTTTGCTGAATGATGCACTTTATTGCATTTCATTTACGTGAGTCACAAGGTTAATAACCCACTTTAGTGATATATAACATTCATCTCATGCAGAAGCCTCTGATGGAATATGTGAATCCAGCATGTAATTTATTGTCAGAACATTTCCTTTCCCTCCATCTCTCAAACCCTCGGCAATAGTGACCTCTATCTCATGGCTACACTCCACAATAACTACCTCCTGCTAACTGTATCTATTTGGTGTCATCTGTTGCTTCACACTAAAGCGTGATTGTCGAGGCGGATGGATGAGTTTGGCGGACGGCTGAGGGCATGATGCATCTATTTCTGCAATAAGTCCACTCTGACGACGGCGCCTGTGTAGCAGAGATATCTCAGTAAACTGAATATCATTCTCTGAGACATGAGATATGAGCGTGAGCAGCTTCATGTGCTGCTCTGCTCTCAGTGCTGTCGGGGGGATAAAAGGAGGGAGAGGAGAGAATCCACTGAGAAACTCGTTCAGACGCGACGGTGTGGCACACACATTTCTGTGCCGAGAAACAAAGAAACAGTGAGTGGACACACTGCAAAATGAGAGTCAGTCAGAAGCGTAATACCCACATGGCTAGATTTCCAGTGATGTTAAATATCTAAAGACTGTTGTGACAGTTTATGGCTTGTTATAGGTATACTTTATTAGCTGCAGTGCACAGTGATAAGATGAGGCTGCGTAGGTTCCTTTTTTATTTGGCTAAACATGAGGATGGATGATGTCTGCTTGGCCAATGATCATTTCATAAACCAATTCGTCGCCGATGTTCCCTCAACATATTCAGCAGACCATTGTGCAAGTTGCATTTAAAGAGGGCAGAGGTATTTCTGGTTCCAGTTTATTCGATTTCTTTTTTTCATATGGCAGATATAATTTGTACTTTCTCAGTTCTGCAGCAATATGCATTCAATGACAGTCCTTGAGCCCACATAATGATTTCCACCACAGAATGTGCTGGTTATTAATCTTTTAATGAAGGTCTCCCTGAGGGCAGGTCACGGTCATTCAGTACTGGTTGTTGGCCTTGCTTGCTTATACAAAGACATCTCATCATATTATGTACTGTAGATTATGAAATCCATAAATGCATTAGAAGCAGAGTTAAACTTTCTGGCACAACTTTACCTACTTTTCAGGTAGGTAAAGAGAATAACATCATAACGAGTTAAAGCTGCAACACTTGTAGCAAACAGAACAACTTTACCGACTGACTGATGGGTTTTAGCTTCATCATTTGTCCAAATAGTTATTCTGAACTAGTTGCCCACACAGTCTTTCTCAAACAGGTGAACCGCTACCATATTTCTTTCATAAGTCTTTCTGACTTGCTGTGTTACTTGTTAATGCTTAGTCGTTGTGAGTTATTTCAACAGGTGTTTTGGTTATTTTTACACAACCCTTGCTCCTTTAGCAACTATCTGAAATTTGATGCTAGGATTAAAATTTAAAAAAAGAATACATGTTTTAAAAAAAAAAAAGAATTCCTCACTTTCAGAATTGTCTATTGTGTCTTTGTAGAAATGAATCTACATCAAATCTGTAAAACTTCTGTTAATCTAAACTGCTGCTGACAGCTAAATTCCTGCTAATAGCCAAACTTTAGCCCTGTGAATGTATTGTTAACACTCACACTTATTACACACAATAGTGGCAAAGATGTAATATTATTTCAACTTGTAAAGCTGTAGAGCAAACTAAAAGAAGTAAAAGTAAATATATACATTAAAGATTTACTATTCTGGTGAGTTCTTTGTGGGGGGATTTTCATCAACTAATGACATGCAAACTCTGCCTTTTGTGCTCTCTGCGATAAACCAGTGATTCTCCAAAAGTGTGAGGGAAAAAATGATGCTCTGACTTTGTCCATTGTGCAGAAAAACGATAGGATAATCTACAAAATACTTTATCGCATTAAGGCATGAAGGCTTCCTCCTGTTTAGCTTGAGATTTGTTTGGGCAGCATAAAATTGTGAGACAAGTGGTTGTTGTCATCGACTGTGTTATAGAAATAGACTCGCTTTTTCCTGTTTTTAGTCTTACTGATAAACAGGCTGTAACATTAACTTCATGTTCATTTTATAGAGCAAGAACAATAACAATCTTATCACCGAGTATCTTCAGCATGAAAGCATAAAGGTGCATTTCCCCAAAAAGCCACAAAGTATTGATGCAGAGGATTAATAACAGTGCAAATATGTCACACACAACTATGGGTACTAATTTAAATTTCAGGATTTTTTTCATTTAAAAAGCATTGACACAGTCAAACCTTTGACTACTATTGTGACATCCATTTTAAGAACTTTTAATAAATTTATTAAAAATCAACTGTTTAAAGTCAAAGCCAGTAAAGCCAGATAATTTAAAAACACACTTTTGAAAACACATCTAATAAGCTATTTCTTATATGACATTTACCATTTTGATTTATACTTAAAAAAATATATATTTTCAGCTTAAATAAAATTTAAAAATTAGACCATTCTTGTTTGCTAATGACGTACATAAGGTCATGTGTTCTTTTATTTTTTTCCTGCCTTGACAGCATCAGTTACAACTCACTTAATTGACGTCAGTTCATTTAAAACATTTTTGCCTGGATTGTAACTGGCACCTAGAAATATGAGAATAATAATAATAATGACTTTTAAAGAATTAAATAGGCTTAAATAGGCTTGCTGCCAATTATATGAAGAACTTGTTAGTCTCCTATGTGTCTGGGCACTTTCTTACATCTGGGCTGCTGGTTATTCTAAAGTTTCGGCTAGTAAACAAAGATCAGCAGGCCTTTATCATTAGAGCTCTCAAACTGTGAACAGTCTGGTCAGTCAAGTCACAATGTCGACTTCTTTATTGTCTTTTTAGTTTCTTTTAAAAACGTTTTTATAGCTTTCACAACCGTCTGATAGATGGCAATGTTGGTTTTAATTTTCTTGTACATTCTTACTATTTATCTTATTTTCTTTTATCCATGTCTCAGACTTTTTAAAACATTTTTTTTCTGTGAACCTCTTTGTAACTTTAAGAAAGGTGCTTTACAAAAAATAATAATTATTAATACTTACAAATAAATAGCAGATTTTGTTGTGATTCCATCTGAAGAACAGTAATAAATATCTAAATCTCATTTGTAATAAAAACACTTCATTAGGTTCATTAGGTCAGATAGCTTTATGTGTGCTATTTTACGGCACTATGGGACTATAGTAATATTTGAAATGAAATATAATCAGTAGGTCAGTTATTGGCGGTCACAACAGCTGTTTTATTAAACTGTGAAGGGGCACATCTTTGACATTGGGGGGTTTATAGCTGCTTCACTGCTGTCTCTGCCAGGAACATTAACCCAGCTAGACATGCAGGGTTAAGGCTTATAAAGGCCAACACACCACCCTTGCCATGGCACTTCTTTGGCATGCCTCTGTGGCACTGACTAACAAGCATTGAATTATTCATTAAGTATTTCAACATCTCTGCGTTTATTTGAAATTAAATTTGTACTAGGGAACGGGGAGGAAGTGGCTTCCCTCTCACTTTCTCTATGAAATGTCCCTTACTGGCTACCATTCTGCCTTAGGCTACATATGCGCTCAGTCTTTTTCTCTCTATCTTGAGTCATCATAGGATATACATTAGGTATCAAAGTAATGGTCTTTCAGGCCACAGTCATTGGGTCTGGTTAAGTATAATTACTGCCAATTAAAGTAGCAGTGCAGCCTAAGTGAATATAGATATATAGATTTTGATAATGTAGCATGATGGTGAAAAGAAAATCTATTTTTATTTTCTATAAGAGCTTATTTATACACTCTGCATAGCTCGAAGTCAAAGCTCTGAAAACAGATTATGGTTAAGTTTACAGAGAAGATGCAGTTTTCCTCCAGCAAGAAAAAAGCCATCGTTCATTTTAACTGTGCTATTTAAACTG